>NW_027204715.1:14994733-15724733 GCF_024711535.1 Dipodomys merriami | reverse complement strand
CTCTCTCTCTCTCTCTCTCTCTCTCTCTCTCTCTCTCTCTCTCTCTCTCTCTCTCCCATTTTTTTCCTTTGAAGGACTCATATTAAAAATAATCTGTCCCTCTGAGAATGCTGGCAACGACTGTACTTCAATGCATATGTTGGTAGATTTTCTCTTTGCACACCATCCCTCTGTCTGTCTTTAAAATGTAGCTACAAGAGCTTCTGTGTGGTGAATAACACTTGGCAAGTGTGCTCATTTTTTAGGTCTAGTATGGTGAGGATTTTTAATTAGTAGAACTTTCATGAAAACATTATGTCATTGACAAAGCTGCATGTTCATTTTTAGTTCAAGTGATGATGGAAGAGGAAGAGGTTCTCCCCTAGAGAATAGGCTGAAAGACAAGTTGCACAGATAATGTGCATCCCACTCAACCCTGGTGTAGTAAATGTGGCACAGGTGTAATGTGTGTGCAGTGCATAAGGTAATCATGGTTTATCAGCGGATGGTGCTGTTGGAGAGATTGGAAAGTGAGCAAATATAAACAGCATGTAAATGTGGCTGAGGGACACAGTCAAACGCAAAACCGAGCTAAAGGTAAAAATATAAGCCAATCCTTCTTGCATTTACTTTCTGTTGCTCTTGGCTGTTTTTTTTTTTTTAAATATGAGTCAGTGTCTGCTTTCATTAAATCAGACACTTCTTTGGTTTCAAATAGTTGCTGCTAACAATTTGACTTTCTCTGTAAATGCCTATGCCTTCCTTGACTTCAAAGAATAGATATCCATGCACTGAAACACTAGAGGGGTAACAATCAAGGAAAGGGAGATACAGAATATAAAGTGTATGAGAACTCACCTGCATGTACATATTTGTAAGGCTAATGGTTAAATTGTCTACTACCTGGTTATGCTCTTTTTATTAATAAGAATAGAATGATAAAGGCACTCAATTTAATATGCTATATATGTATATGTACATATATATATATATCTTAAACTACCTAATATTTAAAAACATCCTTCCTAGAAAGAAGTAAAAATTCTAGCACCTTATAGAAAAGTTCATAAAATATGAAAGAGGTATGATTTTTTTGTTTTTGTGTTTTTAGTAAAAATTTGGGATTGAAAAGGGCAATTGCAAACTGTGTGGATCCTGACTAAAATACAAGGTGAAATTATTGTCCTCCACCGAACTTCTCATATAAACACATAGCTGAGGCCAAGTGGAATCATCCGGAGGACTTCTTGGCCCATTACTGATTTGCTGTCTCTTAACCTACTTTGCAGCAAGTGGTAGCTCCATGGTCTCTTGGAATGCCATTTTTATACCAAATCTTTCCACTAGGCTGCAGTACAGGGATAACGTTGGCTATGTGGGTGCTGATTCAGCAGCAAAAATGAACCATATTTTCGTTAATGGTTATTATCAGTAGTTGCGATGCACAGTAGGTAAATACTATGAGTTACAGACGCAAACACAACTACCTGTAGTCTAGCCCTTGCATTTCAATAGGTACATCCATACTGTATTCCTCTCTGTTATGTAAATAATGTCCTAATATTAATGCCACTTTGGAACTGCCTGTAAAATAACTGAAAGCTATCAATGATGGTGATATAGTGATATAATTATATATAACGAATATTTAGGTCAATAAATAAACAAAAAATATATACACAGGATCTCTGAATTTTAAGTCTATGTTTGGAAAACGACTTTGGATTATAAATATTATTTGCAATAGGGTTTCAGAAAATCTAGTTTCCTTTCCTTATTATATTTAACACTCATGTCTTAAATAGATTAAAGTTAAAAAATAAAGTAGTAAGAAAATTTTTTAAGCATTGCTTTAATGACTATAATATATGGTAAATATGGTGAGCCTTTAAGGGAAAAACCAGAGTCTGTGGGATTTATTTCTCAATACATAATTGAAAGATGAAATGTAACATAGAAAATTCTGCTTATCTTTTCATAACACTATCTAGATCAATGAGTTTATCTAGAAAATTCTACTTTATCCTGATTATAAATCCTGACATATGCAGATAGGTTTAAAAAAAAAGGCCTGAATTTAAAAGTTTTTAAAGTGTTTGCATGCTTAAAGAATTTGGGTCTTGTCCATGGATCATTCTTAAATTTTTCTTTTTCATAAGTTCAACAATAAAAACTGCAGATTTCTGTCATGCATCCAAGATAAAAAAAAATTCAATCAACAACTGATGCTTTCTAAGATAGCAGCATCAGCTCACGGTCATCTCTGTGTTCTTTCTTTTTGCCTTTGCAGCAGCATCACCTCTCTGGACATTTTAGTATGAACCTCCGAATTATGTACAATACAAACCACTCTTTTTTATTTTTATTTTTTCTGTCTTCACTGGAAAGGTGCCTGGAGCATGAAGCCATTTTGCTTTTTCCTACCTTCCTTGTCACTGATCAATCAAACTCAACTTCAGAGACATAAGGTTTAAAAAAAAAAATCAGATCTTTCCCAACGAAGGTGTAGGTTTCTGAGAATGGATTGTCCTAAATGATGTTTTAGCACTGATCAGTTAAAATAATCTGACAAGTTCCGGCCTTGTTTTAGAACTAACTTTTTCTTACCTGTTTATTATTAGTGCATTTCTCATAAAAGTAACTTTTTAAGCAAAAAAGTTCTTTTATTATCTTTATTAATTATTTTTTTTACCAATTTCTTTCCAGTTTTGTTATTTTTCTTTGTAACTGTGTATGTGATTTCTTATCTTCTACACATCCAAAAAGCATTTCTTAAAAATTAACCATATTGGAAATAAACCCTTCTTGAAAGAGGAGACTGCAAGTTGAATGAAATAAAATTGCTTTTATGTGAATTTAAGATATAACATACCATCCAAAAATGCCCATTTGTGGGATATTTAAATGTCTCACACTGCAATCCCTTCTGGCAAAGAGATTCATATTCTTAAGCAGTTTCCCAGTAACATTATAAAGCACTTTATCAAGTCATGTGATCTCCATTTTCAACCTTTCCTTTCATTTTTTTTTAAGAAAAGAGCTTCCTTGATTCTCCAAATCTATATGCTATAGTTGTACAGATTAAAGTGAAATGACATTTCAGGCTTCAGACAGGATTAAACAATAGACTGTAATACAACTTGTGTCAAATGGGACACTCAGCATTAAATAATGTCTAAACACTTGCTAGTCCTGCTGATCCTCATATTTCAGAACAACATACCCCACCCCCTGTCCCCTTCTCTCTTCTCTCTTCCTTCTTCTCTTCCCTCATCTGTGACAATTATAAAACTCACATTGAATACATTTTCTATGTGATTTTAAAATATTACCCTATTCATGAAATAGTCTTTTCCTTAAACCTTTTTGACTTTTATGGACAGTGTTTGAGCAGCTTACACGTCATCTGCTCTATTTACTGTATCATCTTTTCTTTGGATCATAGCATAAATTTATGCCGGTTATGCTGGCTAGAGTGTGCTTCCAAAGGAAAGGAGTTCTTTTTTTTTTAAACAGAAGCTTCTGAGCATCAATATAGTTTACTGCACCAACAGGGAAAATAAGGGAATTCAACATTTGTTAATGAAATAACTTCTGCAAATAATCAGAATCTAGACTGCATACACATGAATTATTATACTGAGTGCATCAGTTATTGATTGTGAACTGGGTTGATTTACTGTAAGAGAGAATATTGAAATAGTTTGACAGAGCCCTGATCTCAAAAATAAATTAAACATAAATTGCATGTTTCCAGAAAGCAGAGTTTTATTAGAATTGTTGATTCTTGCTGCATGAAAGACATACACCAATCTCATAGTCTCAGAAAGAAAACTGGTGAAGAGTTGATGGATGTCAACTGTTGATATTGTGTCATAAAGAACTACCATTGCTATGCAGGTTTCTAATGGAACATTTGAAAAAATATATTAGAATAAACAATCAGATTGTTATTATTACCATAGCAAATTAACAAGCAGCATAAAGGAAACATTTTAACACACACTACCCTGGTAATTCTCTACAGTGTTATTATGTATAACTGTAAGAATTAAAGTTGAAATTTGATCAGTTCACTGACTAGATCAAAGACAACAGATAAATTTGTGTAGGTAACTAAACAATTTTGACTAAACTTTTATTTTAGAACTAATATGAGCTTCCAAAACAGTGGATTTCCTTTCATTATGGAGCTTCTCTCTCAATAAACTTAACTAAAATAAACTTTCTTTGAACTATTTTGTAATTTCTGAGACATTTCCATGATCTTTAACCAACTTTCAGATTAAAATGAAGCATGATGATGTTTTCAGGTAATTTGGCTTCGAAAGACAAAGCATAAATCAACATCCTCATAGTTGGACTGGTCTGAAAATGTTTGAACTGTGTTAGGGTTTTGTGCTAGTCCCCAATGGCTCATACCTGTATTCCTAGCTACTTAGGAGGCTGAGGTCTGAATATTACAATTCCAAGACAGCAGAAAAATCCAAGATTCTAAATTCCAATTAACCAGGAAAAAATAATTGGAAGTGAAGGTGGAGGTGTGGCTCAAATGGTAGAATGTTAGCCATGTGCAAAAAGCCAAGCAAAAGTTTTAGGCTTGGAACTCAAAATTTAATATTCATATACATGGATACACACATGCACACGCACGCACACATACATTTTATGTTTCCAACCTATAAATTGTATTAATTAATTGATACGTTCAAAAATATAGTTTTGTTAATAAACAAAATTTTCAATTTTACTACCTTAACTAATTTGGTTTAACCCAATAATTAATAAAATTAAGAAAAACAACTAAAAACTTAAATTCAACACTGTAATATTTGTTTGTTTTACTAAGACACAAAGAAAAGAAACTATTGGGGTAAAAATCAAGTGTACATCAACTTATTTTATCATAGAAGAATTCAAGTATACCATGATTAATCATTACTTTAATCAGATACAAAAATTACAAGTTGGGAGATTGGGGAATCTAGGGAGATGGAAAGAGAAAACAGGGAGGGGTAACAGTGTTCAAGAAGTTCACTCATTACCTTAATTATGTAACTGTAACCCTATGTATATCACCTTCTCAATAAAATTAAATTTAATTAAAAATAAATTTTCCTTGCTAAAGTCTGAGGGTTGTTCCTATTCCGTATGTTTAAATCATATTTAGCAGTTCTGGACTGATATGCATTTTAAACATATATAGTCCACAGGGCTATACCATCAATATACATGTATATTCTGCATCCTTTTAGCTTCTTAAAATTAAACAAAAGCCTTCCTCTATCACTAAAAACATATGGGTATCACTTCTTTCCCCATTCCCATAAATAAGAAATCAATTATTCTTGTAGAGATCAGTTAAAGAATCCCAAGTGTAGACAAATTCTTAGAACTACTCTTTATTCACTCTCTCTTTTTCTATCATTTTACTCTCTAGGGAAGATTATTGATTTTTTCATAGAACTTCTACAGTAAATAAGTAAGTTTTCTTCTATATTAACTAAAAACTTTTGTTAAGGGTGCAGTGAAAATAAAAACTATACTGTTTTCCAAGAATCTCTTATCTTCTACCCTTCTGCTTATTAAATCCTATGCTCTTACTCAAGAAAAGGGGCATATGAAAAAAAGATAATGGATTGGATGAGTTTAGTCAAAGTACAATATATGTATTTTTTAAAATATCACAATGTAAAATCTTTTTAGATGTATACATCCTACTAATACTTAATTTCACTAAAATGAAAAAACACTCTTATTTTGAAACATTAATACTACTGCATAATCTTTATTAATTTGTAAAACCTTACTAATTTATGAACAAATAATTGTTCTTAATACAAATTATATATGTATACATATATACAAATACATACATTTTTACATGTATAACTATGTATGCACTTCAGTCATGTAATCATACATGTTTATATATATACACCCATTACACATGTATACTTATATATAATGAAATATTGATAAAATTTAAGTAAAAGGTGACATATCATTTAATAATTTTGCTTTTCAAAAGTTATTATCTCTCATACAGTTGAAATCTGAAATTCAGAAAAGTGAAGATATAAAATTAGATAAATATTAATCATAATCTTGATTTTAGAACAAAGATATTAATCCCAATCACTTTGTAGCTTGAGGCTAGATCACACTTGTTTCTATATAGTTCCAAAAATAATATATAAATAAACTAAAACATATGCATACATGTATATATGAATGACAACAATCTTCATTAATGTAAATTAATTAAATCATTCTGTAAAGATGTTGGTTACCCACTGCTTATAGATATTTTGAGTTTCATATTTTTTTTGGTGGTACTAGTGTTTGAAATCTGTGGCTCATGCTTGCTGATGATTGATTGATTGATTTTCTACCACCTGAGCCACTCCGCCAGCTTTGTTGTTTGTTGATTATTTGAGAAATGGAGTCATATCAACTTTTTTATGTGGGATATCCTCAAAACAGATATTGTGCATCTTAGCCTCTTAAAATTATCTGCTTTAGCCACCAGTGTCCACCTTGTATTTGTTACCTTTAATAGCACTAAGAGGTTCAGTACTGTGATGAGGGAAACTCACAATCATTAATTCAATTGTCTTTTAATTGGGGGATATCAATTATTGCTTTTTTTCTTGTGTATATATGACTATTTATTTTGCATTTTCTATTATGAATTTAAGTAGCTTCCTAGTTCAATCTTAGTTGCTTGCTCATTTCGTTTACGTTTGAGAATGTGACTATAAGACATTTCCTTTGTGTTATGTGCAGAGATAAAAGTGTCAAGGTTTGAACTCAGTTGAGCGATGGCTCCAGCTCTTTTTTCCCACTGATTTTGAAGTAGAGCCTCAGTTTTTCTTGGGGTGCAGTTCTCCTACTCATGCTTCCTCATGTTACTCAAATAACAGATACATGCTTCTGACCCAAGGAGTCTCCTAGATTTCTTTTTTGCCCTGGTTGGCCTCACATAGCAGTTACAAGAATCCTGTCTCCTCATTAGCTAGCCCCATCCCCACCCCTCCACCCCGCTCTCCCTTCCCCCCTTGCTCGGGGTTTCCAAACATTCTTTTCCTGCCCTACCTTTACCCAAGTACTATTCAAGTAGGTGGAGATACAGTTCTGAGGGCAGAAAGAGCAAATCTGAATATTGCACTACAGTGGGACATTGAATAGTTACATATTATCGTGTTCCAGTCTTGATAAATACACGAAGGATAATACTAGGAATTTTGAAAATTCACCTAGAAATTAAAGGCTCTAATTTTGCCTTTGCTGTTATAGCTACCTTATTTTATACAAAGCAGCATGGTGTCCTTCAAAAATATGTCAGAATGAGTTAGATGCTTGCTTCTAGATATGTTTTCATGTAGTCTTAGATTTCTTCAGAAGAATTCTAGTTGTGGGTTGTGATTTGTTAAAGCAGTCTTTCCCCAGACTTTACCTTCCAGACTCAGGGGACTCTATGGAATAAAACAAAAGACTCAAAGCTGAGATTAAGCCCCTCCCTAAAAAAGTGGACAGAAAAATATGTCATTGGATGATGTTTTGATGATAAATATTTTTGGGAGTACAAACTTCCACATTTGCAAGTTATGGAAAGCTGTACCCCACACAAACCCCCTGAGTGTCAAAAAGGGTCAATCTGTGAAAGATCTATCTGATATGAAATTCTAAAACATCATTGTTATTACTATTTTAATAAGAAGACTATACAGTGATAAAGCTCATGCCAGGAACATTGGCTTTCTGTTCTTTAGAAAATCTAATGACCTTAAGTACTCATGTAAGGACATTTAAGGGCTAAAAGCTTGGACCATGGCACCAGTCTGTCTGTATTAAAATTCTAAACTGCCACTTACCAGGTATTTAATATTTAATATGTAGATAGTTTTTTTATCTGTTAAGTGAGGTTAATTGTTAATCTTACATAAAAGGGCAGTTGCAATGATTAAAAGAATATTTCCTATGAAATCTAACAAAAATACCTGACACTACCAAGCACACAAACTGTTGTAGTAATGACTCATTATTGTTAACTTTTTATTAGCATGATTACTCTATGTTCATTTCCATGACAGATTTTCTTTACCTTTCCATGATATTGAAGGCATTTTATTTTAGCTATAACATATCAGGTGACTAGAGCTACAACTGTAAGAGTTTTAAATAGTTTAACTTGCGTCCTGTGATAATAATATTGTCCTGGAATGTGTGATTTTTTAACGTCTGATACTGCTTTTAATTCTACTAACATCATTATCAGATCTAAAGTTTTTTGGGAAAAAATGGATGCCTTGAACCACAATTTTCCAAGACATAGCCCATTTTTTTTTAAGATTTTATTTTATTTTATCGTAAGGTTGATATCAGAGGGCTTACAGTTACATATGTAAGGTAATGAGTATATATTGTTTCTAGCTGAACATTATTACCTCCTCCCTTGTATTTTCCCCCTTCCCTCCTCCTTGACTCCCCTCTCCCATTTCCAACATAGTGTCTTGTCAGTATAGCTTTTGAATATAGTATCCTATGTCTTGTATTTACATTTATCTGATTTGGGAAAGGGAAGGAGAACCACAAAATGTTGAGACAGAAGACAAAGGATGAACAGTCCATTTTTGTGCATTATTATAATTGGTGAGTTCTCCATTCTCTGATATTTGTGAGAATGTCAATGGCATAAAAAATTAAATGAAACCTCAAAACTCAAATTACATTTTCAGATGGCCAACGTATTGACTAGAGAATCAATGGATGAGGATATTTTGAATGAGGGAGAGAACTCAAGGCAGGAAGAGCACCAGGAGGTGTGTTAGAAAGAAGGGACTAAAGGTTGTAAATTCCATAGCTCATGAATTCACTCAGGTGAAACCATTTCTGGATATACTGGAGTAGTGCCTCCTTTCTCAGACTCTCCTTGAGGTCAGAGTAATGAGAATTAGAGCAAGAATGATGAACAGAGGCAGTGCATTACCGATAAAATCCCATTAAAGTTTGCATTCCTATAAATCTCAGGAACAATTCAGCAGTGGATATTACTAGCTAAAAGGTCAGTGGGCTACTGATTTCCTAGACTTGTATTTTGAAAACCACTTAACGAAGACAAAGCACCTGCACAAAACTTGAAAAAGAAAATTAGGCTTTATTTAGGTAACTTTTTTTCACTCTTTATATTCAAGGTGATATTAAGATCAACTTAAATATCACTTCTATGTTTTTTCTTCTTTTGTGAATCTACATGGAAATTAACAAGCCTCTAGGATGATTTCTATGAGTTAGTTACATGAACAGATTGGAAGAATGAAGTCATATAGACTACATTTTTAGAGGTGCTTAAATTCCTTTCTCTTTAAAACTTTAAAAAATTAGAATGGTATCACAGCTTTTAATCTTTCAGTTTCTGTGTTCTGTTTTTAGAAACATATTTAAGGTTATACTTAATATTCTTTTTATCATTATTCTTTTAAATTCTGTTGTAAAGGTGATATACATAAGGGTTACAGTTGCATATAGAAGGTAACAAGTACGTTTCTTTTTTAACACTGTTACCCACAATGTCCTTTTTTTTATTTCATCTACCAATAGAGGCCACTAAATCTCTCTGACCAACATAACAGTGAATATAGTAAAGATGTTTCTCAAATTTTTTCCATAGCTGTATATTTAGATTGTATTTATCATGTATTTGTATTATCTACTTAATTAGGTCAATTGTCTTTCAAAATTTCATTTAAGTGTGTAGCCATTACCCCTTCCTCCCTCCCTCCCCTCCCTCCGTACCTCCCACCCTATATCCCTCCCTTTCTCTTTCCTTTCCTCCTTCCTTCCTTCCTTCTTTCTTCCCTCCTTCCTTCCTTCCTTCCTCCTTTTCTTTTCTTCCCTTCTTCTCTTTACTTCTCCCTCCCTCCTCCAATACTTTCTTTGTCTTCCTTCTTTCCTTCCATCTTTTTCTCTCTCCCTTCTTCCCTCTCTTCTTTCTTCCCTGTCTCATTCTGTTCCTTGCTTGCTCCTTTCCTTTTTGTGCCATTCCTTGTGGTAAGGATCTAGAACTTGGTATGCATTCACTCTAGCACTTGAAACATGTTCTAGCTTTTTTGCTTCAGTTTATTTTTTAGATAAGGTTTCTAATTTTTTTTTTCTGAGTCAGCTTCTGATACTCCTATCTCCATTCCCCAAGTAGCTGGGATTACTGAAGTGTGCCACCATACCAGGTCCCCTGCTTTATGACAAAGGATCTCACTATGTTCTAGAAGCTGGCCTGGAACTTACTATATAACTCACAGTAGTCCTTAATTTATGGTTCTCCTGCATGTTTCTCCAAGGTGGTGGGACTACAGGAGTGAGCTACTGTACTTGGACCTACCACTTAAAAAAAAAATCTTTAATGCAATGTGTTTTCACTTCAAAGTTTGGATAACTGATTTAACTTAATGACTGAATAATCAGAAATAGTAATTTAAAACTCTATTAGTGTTATATACATTTTAATTTTAGTATATTTGATTTTCTAAGTATAGTTAATTATTCAGCCTTCCAAAGTTCAAAGAAATTAGAAATACTTTCTCATTAATTTTAAAATTTTTTAATCATACCAGAGACAAAGTTCATTAACTTGAATGAATTTTCCTTTCATTTAATTGGAAATAAAGTGAGAATAAAATTGTACAATATTAGTGGAGAAATTAATTATAAATCTCTAATAAAATAAAACTTATTGAATTATTAATTATGCAAACTAGTGAAGGAATTACCTCCTTTCAAAAGCCTTGAGAAATTAAAAAGTTTCCCATTTGTTATGTTGTTTTGATTATAGTCAGTTTTCAAACAACATAAAGTTCACTTTAAAACTTGATCAGAGGGGTTAGATGAATTCATTTTTTTAAGTGTTGGCTTAGTTACATAGTAAATTATTTCTGAATTTTTCTGGCCACTAGCTATTCACTTGTCCAGAAATTTTGGTGTTTGGAGCCACCTTGTGGCCATGTCATTATGATTAGAGAATGTTCTTTGGCTTTAGATTCTTTTGCAAGAAAATGTTTTACTTGGAAGTTTTGAAACAAATGTGAATAGAGCCCTACTAAATGGCATTAATATGGATAACAGCTGAATGGAATTAGATATGAATAGTAACAAGTTTTAGTATATTCTAAAATATTTTATTATTTTGTTGAAGCAAAGTATAATTCGTTTCATGGACATTTACTTATTTCTGATATATATGCACCTGATATATGTCTTGACCATCAGCCCTTCTATACAGGAGGACTGACCCCTGAAGGAGGAGGTCAGGAGAGCTGGTGGGTGATGATGCCTCTCTCTCTCCAGCCTTCCCAGGTTCCCAGGCCTTCAGAAGATGGGACCACCTCATGTATAGATAGGGACGAATGTGCTAACCTGCAATACACATTTTTCTTTTAATTAGAAGTGATTTTTGACTGAGCAGTTGTTAGTAAGTTAAAATGACTGCTTTACATTTTTCAAGACAAAATTCCTTCTAGCACCAAGAAACCAGAGATAGCAGCATCTTGGCTATTTCTGAATCTTGTAAAACTTCAAAGCCCCAAATGGATGCCGCTGGATCACGATCATTGATTATGTTTGTTCACTGGGCTCTGTGGCAGCTCAGAGAGAAATTACCTGGCTTCATGTTTCAACACATATCAAAATAGTTTCTGTTACTGTAATACACGTAGTCACTAAATATCAAGCTTTATGTGATGTGTTTATCTGATGCGTTTATCATCAGAAAGAAACTCACTGTTTCTCTCATAATTTTATAACAGTGCTTTACTTAACAAGAAAAGCTTAAAGTTATTTTCTAGAATGTAGAAATAGGTACTGTTGTAGGTAGTTAAATATAGAGTGTGGACTGATTTCTTATATGGTTTTACTTTTCACTAGTGCTTTTATCATCTGAAGGTAAACAATGGAAACATTTCATTAAAATAAACTATATTTGCACATTGCCCAGAGCAATAGATGAGTAATAAATTTCTCTATTTCTATATTTCTTCACATGTATAGATATATCATTAATTAGGTCTATCTCTATCTATCTATCTATCTATCTATCTATCTATCTATCTCTCTATCTATCTATCTGAGTTTCTCATTCTCAAATAATGTGGATGTTATCACCATCATCACCATTAGCAGACCCTTGGCAGCCTTTCCATTCCATGACGTGACCTGGGATAGCTTGGTCACACTTAAAATTTACAGTGGAATAGCACCTGCATTTTCTGTCTTTATGGAACTACAATAATTCCATTTAGTTTAAAGAATCAGTATTGGGAGCTGAAGAAAAATTTATTACATTATTTAAAAAATCATCTTTTGAGATCCACCTCTATGTTGTATGTTAAAGCCATGAGCTTTTTTCATTGCTAGAAGAATTTTTTATTTTTATTTTTATTTTTTTTTTGTTTTCAAAATCTCTTCTTTGATCAGTGTAGAATGTCTTTTACTGTAAAACAGGTGGTCAGGACACTTTTATTTTTACACATTCCAATAGCCTGACTGAAAACAAAGGTGACTTTGCTCCCCAGTAAAACTATGTTTTTGCTGTCAACCAAAATGCTTTTGGTTATAAGATATAACACTATTGATTAGTTTACATTGCAAAAGACTGCCAGATGTTTTCAATTTCAGGTTGCATATCAGGTATTATTTCAAATGAATATAAAAAATATTTATTTGAATTTTTCCTCTTCCCCCCAAAAAAGAGAGATAGAAACAGAAAGGTGTCTAGGCATTTCAAAATTCAGGTGAATACTTTTGATGATGTAATATATATATTTAATATGTACATAAAATGAAAATGATCCAAGAAAACACTCAAAATACTTTTAACTAGACATTTTCTATTTCACAGTTAAAAAAATCATGCAGGGTGCTCCTTTATCCAAGGTAATAATTCTGAAGTGATACTGGTGGATTCCATGGCCAATTCTGCCCCTGAGCCCAGTATTTATCTACTGTATTTCAGTGACCTACAGCTAAACATGGATTCACTTCAAGTCTTCAGTTCTTTACCTCTGAAATATAATTATCTGACATCAGTTCAAGTCTAGTTCTATTACAGTAGGATTTACACTGCCTTTTTGATTTCAAGTCCTCACCACCAATGAGGCTCGGCTTTCATATTTCCTTTAAAACTCACCCAAATTTTGTAATTTCTGATACATATTATGGAAGCTAATTGGACCTTAGGAAGTGGATAGGTAAGACATTGTCATTTCTCAATGGCATGGAGGTATAGGAGGAGAGAGTAACACTTAGAGGTAAACACATTGTGAGTTATTCAGTGCTTTGCTTGTCATAGGAATCTTTTCTCTTTTGTTTTGTTTTGTTTTTTTTTTGTAAAAATTCTGTACAGAGGGGCTACAGTTACATGAGCAAGTTAATGAGTACATTGTTGCCTCCTCCTTTGCTTTCCCCCTACCATCCCTTCCCTGCCACTTCCACAACTATTCCCCCCTCTTCCCCCCCACAACTCCCCTCCAAGGCGGAAGTTATAAAGTTTGTTTTCAACTTAGTGTTTTGTATGTCTCCTTGTTACAATGGGTCAACCTGTATCCTTATTTAAGTATTTTGTTTTTTCCCTTCCCCTCCCTGAATTAGAGAAGTGTATATACAAGATGCAGGGCACTGACATCAAATACAGAGAAAACAGGGGGAGGAACATACTAAAAAACAAAAAAAATCATATGGTACATTACGAATACATTAGAAACAATAGCAAGAAAGATAAAAGAGGTGGTAGGAAGGGCTGTGGAGGAGGGAAGGTGGCCTTTGACTCATGAGGGAGTACGAGAGGAACTTGAGGAAAAACAAAAAGCTGCAAATGCAAATGACTCCTAGTTGACCTCCGTGTTTGTATATCTGATTTTTCTAAGCCATCCTAAAATATTGTTTCCTTAATTTATTTGTTCCTATAATTATTCACTTAATAATATGTGCTACCCAGTGCTAGTCACACATGACTACAGTCTTAGCCGCTCAGGAGGTTGAGATCTAAGGATCATGATTTGAAAACAGATAGGGCAGGAAAGTATGGAGACTCATCTCCAATTAACCAACAAAATAGCCTGAAGCGGAGCTGTGGCTCAAGTGGTAGATTTAGCCTCAAGCACAAAAGCTTAGGTCCAGATTTCAAGCTCCAGAACCAGGACTAATAATAATTATAATTATCATAATTTTTATAACTATATTTTTTGATTACAATTGAAGCAATCTGATTACAATTCTATTATATCATAATTTATTATATATAATTATTATAATTATATAATAATTGTTATAAAATATATAATAATAATTTTTTAAAATTTTTTTAAAAAAATTTTAAATTTTTTTAAAAAATGAAAATAAGCCATATATCAACTTTTTGACTTCCAAGGATTTCAGTTATCTTTCAAGAGACAAAAGAACAGAAATTATAATGCAGCCTGATAACACTATTGAACAGTATGATGGCATTAGGAAAGTTAAAGATAGGCTTATGCCACTGTTGGAATTTAAGGATGTCTTCCTTGGGGGATAACTTGAACACCACTGTAAGGTTGATATGCCTTTGCTATTCCCAGGGCGTTATTTCCCACTGCACAACTGCAACCTGCTCCCACTTGAGGTGGTCAGATCTTCTTGGACTTTTATTTATGCCAGGAACAGGGAGCTTGGGACTCTTAGCAAAGGCTTTCGTTTTGCCAACCTTTAATTTAATTGTCTAGATTGTATAGGGGTAATAATGTGGTCAAAGCTATTAAATAAAGCTATCCTTTTTCAGTTGTAAATACTCTTCATTTATAAGTACAATTATAAATACTCCCAGCATTATTACTCTATACTGGATAAGTCAAAATTCCTTCAGGTAATCTTATATAATTTATCTTTAAGATGATTTTCAGAGTCCTTTAGCCCTCTTGTGATTCATAGACTCTTTAAGTACACTATGTCCCAATACTATTTTAAATTCTTAATCTAATGTAGCTTTGCAGTTTTGGAAAATTCATGACTATTTATAATTCTCTCTTACCATGAGTCATCTTCCATGAAAAAATATATATGCATTCTTTTAGGATGCTATTATTCTCTTAAAACTAAGATCTATATACTTTGATCCACAACTTCAACGCTTATCTCACTCTCTACTACGTTAGCAAATGCGTAATACAGAAACCTATGTATAGGCTGGAGGCTGGGAATGTGGCTTAGTGGTAGAATGCTTGCTTAGTATGCATAAAAGCTCTGGGTTCAAGTTCTCAGTACCATATAAACAGAAAAGGCCGGAAGTGGCACTGTGGCTCAAGTGGCAGAGTGTGGCTTGAACAAAAAGAAGCTGAGGGACAGCACCCAGGATCTGAGTTCAAGCCCCAAGACTGGCCAAAAAAAAAAAACCCATGTACCCATGTAACATCATATATTATGCTTTAATTTATTACATCATGCAGATAAATAAATCATCCCTCAGTGGAAGAGAAAGTGATTTCTGAAAAACACAAAAGACATTTCTGCTGTTGTTGCTGGACGTTTCCTACCTCCTTCGTTTTTAAAGGAATTTTATTTATTTATTTACCTTTATTCATTTTTCTCAGTCATGGAGCTTGTAATGTGGGCCCAGGCCCTGTCCCTCAGCTCTTCAGCTCAAAGCTATAGCCTCTACCATTTGAGCCACAGCACCACTTATGGTTTTCTGTTCATTAACTGGAGATTGGAGTCTCATGGACTTTCCTGCCTGGGCTGTTCAAAGAGATCCTTAGATCTCAGCCTCCTGAATAGCTAGGATTACAAGCATGAGCCACTGGCACCCAGCTTAAAGCAATTTTTTAAAAAGAGGAACTCAAAAACAGCTCTTTTTTCCTAGTTAAACACTTAAACCAATCATATTTTGTTAGCTTATTTGTGTAATTGCCCTCATCTTAAATCTATTGAGATATAATTTTGGAGCATGGTTTGGCTACATAACTTCTGGCTTTGTAATTTGTACATACCTACTAGATTTCTTTTTAAAAGGCATCAAGAAAATACTGAGATGTTTTAATCTGAACCGTCAACTTATTCTAAAATCAGTTTTCAAACCATCAGTAATTCCAAAATACAAGGAAATTTTCTGAAATACATCTAACCTAATAAGTATTTATTCTTTAAAGTAGGTTTGTTGAAGAGGATATTAATAATTTTGAGTAGCTTATTGGGTATTTATTTTATTCACCCCTGTTTTATGATATTTTACCTATAAGCACATATTCTGTACAGAGTTTTGCATTATAAAACAAAATGAATAGAATATAAAAAGTTAAGAGGTATATTTTGTGTTTCAGAAATAAGATAGTTCACAGATGTATTCAGTGATATATAACTAAGTGCCAAAATGGCTCTGATAAACCAATATTTGAGTACCTGGAATTAACAGAATGAGTCATGTAGCTGACATCATAAAGGTCATGAAATTTTTAGTTGACGTTGGTCTGGAAACTGTGTAGAAAATGTGTTTGGAATAATGTGTACCACCACTAGCATCCCAGGCAGGAGGGTGTGTAAAAGATTGGGGTCTGTGCTTAGAAAAATTGTATTAGCTAAGAACCATGAATAACAGAGCATACTAGGAGTCATTGTCTTCAACTATTGGAAGCCAAGATCCAGAGGATCATGATTCTACACAAGTCCCACAAAAGTTAGTGCTACCTGTCTTAGAAAATGTGTACAAGGTGTACTATGGAGTACAAGGCATAGAGATTAAATCACCAGATTGCCAAGTCATAAACAAAGAACAAAGAAAAATACTGAATTCTGCTAGTTTAAACAATTCAGCTATGACTAAAAGTTTATAATACAGTCACTCTTTAAAAAAATCTTATATAAAAAAAGAAAGAACTCAGACAAATAAACTCATGATGGTAAAATGCTTGTAGTCCTTTCCATATGGAGACTGAAGCAGGAGGATTGCTCGAGCCTAGGAATTCGAGACCAGTCTGGGAAACATAATGAGACAGTCATATTAAAATAAAAGCAAAAGCTGAACAAATTGTAGTAAGCTTGATAACATGATCAAGCTAACCATAAACCAGCAATCTGTTACACATGAAATATACCAATATGGTACACAGTACCCTTAACATATAACATCCTTAGCCTAATTAAAGATATCATATGCTACCATTAATGTTATACAGATGATAGTTATTAAAAGGATTTAAAGCAATTCATCAGCTGTTGATAACATAATAATAATAGCTGTTATTTATTGAGCACTTTCTGTAAACTACACAGGATGCTTTAAAATTACTACAGCCGGGCGCCAGTGGCTCACGCCTGTAACCCTAGCTACTCAGGAGGCTGAGATCTGAGGATCACAGTTCAAAGCCAGCCCTGGCAGGAAAGTCCATGAGACTCTTATCTCCAATAAACCACTAGAAAACCGGAAGTGGCCCTGTGGCTCAAGCAGTAGAGTGCTCGCCTTGAGCTGAAGAGCACAGGGACAGTGCCCAAGCCCAGAGTTCAATCCTCCATGACTGACAAAATAAATAAATAAATAAATAAATATTACTGCAAACTATAATTACTGGGAAGGTAATACTACAGATAGAAGACATTTTATTTTGCTTTGATGAACATTTCAAAATGAGAAGAATCTCATGATAAAAGCAAATTTTGTACATTCCTAACATGATGAATCTAAAATGCTTCAGTATAATGTATTCAGTTTACTAAAATCTAAAGTACCCATTTTTCAGGGAAATACATTTTGCCTCATTTACATGCTTGTGAATTTACAAATTTAAGTGGATATATCCCATTCAGAGAGATCTTGTATCTGTATGGAGAGATTTTATTCACATAATTGAGGGCTATGTATCTTTAGAGTTTAACATATCTAATCACATTTTAATAATGGTCATATGGAAATTTCACTTTGCCTGTAAAAAAATATTAATTCACCAGTTAGCTATTGAGTGTTATAGCACACGAACTCCTTTAGTTTAACTTGTGTTAAACCGAAGATATTTTTTGAATATTAATGCAAAAATATTCTCAAGCTTAGACTCTTAGACTATAAGTAGAGACAGGAGAGCTCTGTCCTTTGACAAAGATAAAAGCAGTATTAATGGTATATTGTACCAATTCCCCTTAATAGTCTAGAATTGATCTATTGTATGTTTTTTATCTAAACCATTTATGAACCTATTATATTTTCAGACTGTGTTTCTTCCATGAGCACTCTACCTAATAAATAAAGTAAATGGCACCTCCCATTATTTGTACTAAATTTATCTCTTTTAAACTTCAAAGGATGTCCTTAGACCTTGTATAATTGAAGTTTGTAGATAGCTTGGCTTTCACACTCTCTACTTTCTTCCTGATTTAATAGATGTCAGCGTTTCTAGATTGAAGATGCTAATCTTTTGGGTCTTCCTGTACAAAGCCATTTCTTTAGTGATAGTTCAGTTGTCTTTCTGTGAGCATTTTCTAGCTCTATTATATTTTTTGGAAGTAATGCTTTCAGCAGCTTGTAAGAGATTAAGGGACATAGTATACTCAACGGAGGTTTAACTCCTTTGAACAATAATTCATAGTTTAAAAAAATGAATACCATGTAGCTGAACATGTGCTGTTGGTTGTGATGAGGACAAGAGGAATGCAGACAGGAACAGAGAGAGGAAAACTGGGACAAAACAGTCCGAATTTTCAATGTGAAAATGGAAATGGGTCAATTGAGAAAATGGATGGGTTTGGAAGAAAAGGCACCGGTGGCTCATGACTGTAATCCTAATTACTCAGGAGGCTGAGATCTGAGGATCATGATTCAAAGCCAGCCTGGGCAGAAAAGTCCATGAAACCCTTATGTCCAATAAACAACTAGAAAACTGGACGTGGTACTCTGGCTCAAGTGATAGAGCGCTGGCCTTAAGCTGAAGATCTGAGGGATAGCACCCAAGCCCAGAGTTCATGCCCCACGACCACCACCACTACCAACAACAACAAAAAAGGGGGTCCCATTGATCAAGATGAATTGTACTTCCAATCTGACAGGTTGCTTTGAACCCCCTTTGTACAATTATTTATATACTATTTTTTTAAGCATATAGAAGCTGGTCATAGAAAGGGGTGAACATTTTAGCACAGAGGTCTCAGTCCTGTCTAACAAAAGTCAAGTAGCTGTTAATGTGTTCCTCAGTACCTTTGATTTTGAGTTTGCATTCTTCAAAAATTGGATATTGTAAAGATTGGCTTACAAGGGTTTGTGTTTGTTTTATTTTATTTTGTTTTGGCTGGCGTTTGAACTCTTGCAGCTTGCTTACTCAGATAGCACTCTCCAATTCAAGTCACACCTGCAGCTTTATAGTTTGCTGATTAATTTGGATATAGAGTCTCACAGACTTCTACTGAGGCTAATTTCAAACTATGATCATCAAGATCTCAGCTCTTAAGCAAGTAAGATTAGAATCACTTTATCATCACCGGTGCTCAGTGGAAAGAACTGACTTATATTCCATTCTGATTGAAGAGTGTCCAATCTGAAATTGCAAAATGTTCACTTTTGAAAACCGGCTCAAGTTCTTTAGGGTGGATAATTAGAAGAACAATAGAATACTATGACTTAGGGGCTGGGAAGGTGGCTCAGTGGTAGAGCGCTTGCCTTGCATGCCTGAGGCCCTGGGTTCAATTCCTCAGCACCACATAAGAAAAAAGAAAAAAGCCGGAGGTGGTGCTGTGGCTCAAAGGGAAGAGCGCTAGCCTTGAGCTGAAGAGCTGAGGGACAGCGCCCACGCCCAGAGTTCAGGCCCCACGACCGGACCCACCCCCCCACCCCCCCCCCCAAAAAAAAAAGAATACTATGACTTAGCCTCCACCTCAGTGAGCACAATTCTGGCAGAGGTTAATGGTTCTTTGCAGTACCTCAGAACCATTCCCATTCCTTGCTAATAATTGCATCCTGTCTGTGGCCATTTATCATAGCTCTCCATCTCCAGACTGTGCTTTCTTATTCTCTATTTGTGCTCTCGACTTGACTATAGAACATTTAACAATGTTTGGTATTATTTAATAAAAATTTAAGTACTTGTTGAGATAGTGGGGGAAAAATCCATCGATAAAATAGATTAAAAAAATCTATGACACCATGGAACTTCCCTTTGGGATTGGTATTAGAAAATAAATATTAAATAATAAGTATTTAGGATGCCTGATTTTAACCAGTGCCAGGAAAGAAACAATGCTAAGAAGCAGGATATTACTGATTAAAAGTTGCTTCTTCCTTGCAGGAGAGCCCTATTTCTTCATGGTTGGCTCTTTCTTTTGCCACCTCAGAACACCTGCTGAAACTTCAAAAACAATCTGTGGGTCTCTGCCTATGTCCTGTCTTTTCCTTCAACCTCGGGTTATGCTTTGATAGTAAAGAAATGTTACAGAGATATGTTTTTTTCTCTTTTTTTCATGAAATGAGAGAGGGAAAGGGAGAGAAGAAAAAGGGATCTTTCATTTCTGACTACATAAGACACAGTTCAGAAGAGGCAAAAATAGTTTTGAGTGATACATTTTTCATTTTCATCATTGATATAGTTGACAGTTATGTGGAAAAAAACAAAAGGCCCATGCTGTGAGACAAATCCCTAAATACATATATGCAGTTATTTAAAAGCACCGCTCACCCTGCCATTGCATTTGGAATTCACCATTGCTTTTGACTTCCTTTGATTGTTGAAAGCTTTCATTTTCTGCAATGTAAGGAAAATCCTGACCAGGGGGCTACTCAATTCATAAATATTTTTGTTTCACATGGTGCTTAAATGCCATCCAAACATCCCTGCCCAAACTGATACTCTCAGTCGGGAGCTCTTGCCTTTTTTATATTGTTACCTTCACATAATTTTTTCTTTTCTTTTTTCTATTCACCCTACATAGAGGTGATTGAAAAATAGAGAATTTCTTTGATTATTTAAATGTTTTAATTGGAAAGAAACACTCGTCTCTAGGAATGCACATTACAACAGTAGTTTTCTTTTGAAATTTGTTATGCAGTTTTCATGTTTTGCCCTGTCCCTGCATTGTATATTGTTATTACTTTTTCCTCATCCTGTGTTGTATTTTATTTGCAATCATTAGACACTTCCATGTACAAGTGGCTATTATCTGTGTGCTTTCCAGATGTTCAAGACTGTTAAATAAAACTAGTACCATTGCTGAGTGCCGGTGGCTCATGCCTGTAATCCTAGCTACTCAGGAGACTGAGATCTGAGGATTTCGGTTTAAAGCCAGCCTGGTCAGGAAAGTCTGTGAGACTCTTATCTCCAATACACCACTAGAGAACCAGAAGTGGCGTTGTGGCTCAAGAGGTAGAACACTCGCCTTGAGCTGAAGTATGCAGGGATGGCACCCAAGCCCAGAGTTCAAGCCCCATGACCGACAAAACAAAAAACAACTAGTACCATACCCCGACCCGGCCTGGGTACTCTATTTGCATTTGTAGGATGGCTGGTGGAGAATTGGATGCAGAATAGATAATACAAGAATCTCCCTACCCAGTAGCTCAATTTCACAATCCTTTTCCTCCCACGGGGCAGAAAGAAAATGTGAAATCATACTACCATGTAGAATAGGACTAACATTTGCCTTTGTATTATTTTGTGTACTTGGCATTATAAGTGTACAGTACCTCACACTGCTTTGTGTCCTAGAATGTGCCAAAACCAGAGTCAAGGACATGTATTTTGGTCAAATCACATGTATTTTGGTTTCAGAATCTCCTTTTTTGATGAAATGGTAAAATTAGGTAATGTTTCCCCCTCAGTTTTTCCAAATAAAATGACTCTAAGTAAATATTGAATTTAAAAGTATGTCTTACCCCCTTAACTACCTATACTTTTTCTTTGTAATTAATGTATGCCATATTTGACCTGTAAATGCCTTCACTCTCCTTGATACTTGGTAATTCCTGACTACTTCGATGAAAAGTCAGAAGGAATATATAATTTAAAATTTTCTACTAGCACATTTAAAGTGTGTCATGTTTATCAATATCAAACTGACAAGGATTAAACAGTGGTCATCTCTCTAAGGAGAAGTTAAAGTGATTCAGCAGGGGCTGGTAAAGTGGCTCAGTGGTAGAGCACTTGCCTTGCATGCATGAGGCCCTGGGTTGGATTCCTCGGCACCACATAAGCAGAAAAAGCCGGAAGTGGCACTGTGGCTCAAGTGGTAGAGTGCTAGCCTTGAGCTGAAGAGCTGAGGGACAGAGCCCAGGCCAAGTTCAGGCCCCACAACTGACAAAAAAAAAAAAAAGTGACTCAGAAGATATCTATTCTGAAAATTCTGTTACCCTAATGCTTTCCAAATTCTTCAGTTGATTAGAAAACAGTATTCAGTACCAACAGAGTAGTCTCACAGGTAGAAAATAACCTTTCTCCCTTCAAGATTTCTTCACCCCTGACAATTCTCCCCACCTTTATAATTAAATATATGTATGTATATGTACATACATATATTTAAAATTATCATTATGCAATCATATTAATTGTGTAAATTAAAGAGTTTCATTGTGACATTTCCATACATGAATAATACTTATCTTGGTTGTATTTACTCTACCTGTTAATATCTCTTACCCTTTTCTCCCTCTATCTCTGTGTCTGTCTCTCTGTTTCTCTCTCTGCCCCTCTGTCTCTCCTCTTTTTCTGTCCTTTTCTATAATAGAACAACTTCTATTTTCAGTTAAATTTTAAAGTTTTTTTCCCCATGAGAGACAATATGCAATCTTTGTCTTTCTGAATAATTGAGCTTAATTTAACAGAATTCTATCAATTTTTCTACAAGTGAAGTTATTTCATTTTTATACCAAAATAAACACTCAAATATATATATTTGTTGTGTCTATTTTTCATTGATGGACACTTACATTGCTAGTTCTGTACCTTGGTTATAGTTAGTAGAACCACAATGAAAATGAGTGCTTATGTATGTTTACTGCATGATTATTTTTTATTCCTTTTAGTACACACGCACACATAATATAGCTTCATAGTGTAGTAATTATGTTTCTTTGTTGTTTTTGTTTGTTTTGGTCAGTCCTGGGGCACTGGCCCTGAGCTCTTCAGCTTAAGGAGAACACTATTCTATGTGAACCACAGAACCACTATCAGTTTCCTGGCAGTTAATTGAAGCTAAGAGTCTCACAGACTTTCCTGTCTGGGCTGGCTTTGAACGGCTGTCCTCAGATCTCAGTGTCCTGTGTAGCTAGGATTACAAACGTGAGCCATCAGTGCCCTGTTGTTGTTGTTGTTAATAGTAAGGAATATCTACACTAATTTTTTTTGAAAATACTAATTTATTATAAAGATGCTATATAGATGGTGGGGTTACAGTAACATGAACTAGTGGATGTGCTAATTTGAATTCCTATAAAGACTCCTTTTTGCTTACAACCACATCAGATTTATGTATGTATGTATATATGTATGTATGCATGTATGTATGTATGTATGTGTATGTATGTATGTACATATTTAAAAATAGCCATTCTGACTGAAGATGGAATGTCAATGAAGGCTTTATTTGCATTTCTTTGATTAATGAAAATGGTAATATATTTCCATAGATTTACAGGATATTTTTTTTTCTTGAGAAATGTTGAATCTTAGCCAGGTGCCAGTGACTCACGCCTATAATCCTAGCTACTTAGGACGCTGAGATCTGAGGATCATGGTTCAAAGCCAGCCCAGACAGGAAAGTCCATAAGACTCTTATCTCCAACAAACCACTAGAAAACCGGAAGTGGTGCTGTTGCTCAAGCGGTAGAGCACTTGCCTAGAGCTGAAATGCTGAGGGACAGTGCCCAGGCCCAGAGTTGAAGCCCCATGACCAAAATGTTGGACCTTTTTCCCAGTTGTTCATTGGATTACTAGGGTTTTATATATTTATTTTTGGTTTTTTTCCGGGATGAAGTTTACATACTCTTTCCCACAACTTTTGCAGGCTAAAAAATATAGTCAACAATTCTCTATCCTATCAAATTGATATTTGTTCAAAAGTCAAGTTTAACTAGCAAATTTGAATTAGTGCTCATGATCTGGAATCTGTGTGCAGAATGAAGTAAGTAGCTTTTGGCTGGAATTCCTCCCCCCCCCTTTCTTTTTCTTTTTTTTTTTTTATCGTAAATATACTGTACAGAGGGGTTACAATTACATGGGCAAGACAATGAGTACATTTCTTATCAAGCATTGCAGCCTCCTCCTTTGTTTACCTTTCACATTCCTTCCCAGCCGCCCCCTACCCTCCCCCCACCTAATCCTCCCTCCCCCAAAGTTGTAAAGTTCGTTTTGGACATGACAACTTGTACTTCTCATTGTTGCAACGGGTCCACCTGTATCCTTAAACGACTTGTTTTTCCCCTTCTCCTCTACAAATTATACCGACATCAAATATAGTGAAAGCAGGGGTTATACTGTGAGGGAGGGACATACAAAACAACAAAGAAATAATCTTATACATGCATAAGAAACAAATGCATGAAATAAACAAAACATTTAAATACATTTCTAAGGGTTCATTTTCCTAACATCACATTATCTGACCTTTTCTGCTTGACTCATACATATACTAGATATTGCAAATAAGGGAAACCATAGGACCTATGTTTCTTTGGGCTTGGCTTACTTCACTTAGAGGTAGAGCGCTTGCCTTGCATGCATGAGGCCCTGAGTTTGATTCCTCAGCACCACATAAGCAAAAAGAAAAAAGCTGGAAGTGGTGTTGTGGCTCAAGTGCTAGAGCACTAGCCTTGAGCTGAAGAACTGAGGGACAGCGCCCAGGCCCAGAGTTCAGGCCCACTACTGGAACCCCCCCCCAAAAAAAAACCCAAGACCAACCACCCCTTTTTTTCTGTATTTACAGTACCTCACTTTCTTTTGATCTAAGTGAATGAAATAATGTCAAATAGTAAGGAAGTATCTGATTTGGTGTCAAAGCAAAAGATATGGAAAATGCTGACAAGATGCCTTTACTATAATCTCATCTCCTCTTCTTCCTTTCCAAACATAAATGTTTACAGCTTTCTCCATGATTCTATATTGGCTGGAACTGTTATGTATTTTTCTACCCCTTATGTATAAACTTTGCTATTCATATGCACAAATAAATGCAGGTGTGTATGTACCTCTTTATACATATATATTGATCTCACACCAATCTTGCCCTGTTTTCCTTCAGACCTTTAGTCAGAATAATCTCTTGAGAAAGACTTTATATTATGAGCAGATGAAATCTACCAGCACTCCAGATTGACATCTTCCTGTTGCGTTTTAACAACCATTTATCATACGCAACACATTGAATATTGTACTCATGCCATTTGTTTATTATTGTTTATTATTATTATTATACCCAACAAAAGCAAGCTTCTTGTTGACAGTGGTTTCTTCTGTAGAATGTATGCATTGATTGTCTGTGTTGTTCCATTAAACCTTTAGCTCAGTGCTAACTAAGAAATCTGATTCGGTTAGCTCTGTGTCCTATCACTAGAAATGCATTGGTGAAATGCATAAAAATGGATGAATATAGCAAATATGTTGGATTGCTACATGGCAACTAATCCCAGAAATTTCAGGGGAGACAAGCATTTTTTTTCCCTTTGATATTTCTTCCTCCAACTGCTGCAATGGTATTTGTAACTACTGTGTGTGAAGGCAAGGGAGGGGCACAAGTAGAATATCTAAACACTTGCCTGACCCACACTTCGTGCTGTCCTTGAGATTTCCGCTGACAGAGGCATCCTTTGAATTAAAGTGCATCAAACTTACATATATTTGTTGTATGCTGGCAGATATATCTCAGCTTCAATCTCAAAATATGAAGTCAAATTCCAGTAGATCCCAGTGTCTTGTATATTATGCTGCCATATTGACCTTGATGATAAGATGAGAATAAAAAGTGTTTTCCATAAAACTTCAAGAGGTGAAACAAACTGTCCTGCTTTAGTCAGTCAGTTGAATTGATTGCTGCTTTATAGCATTTGTATATATATATATATATATATGTATATATACATATATATATATATACATATATATACACATTTTTTTCAGAGTCTTTTCTGTCAGTATGCTTTATATCCAGTATGAATATGGACTGGTAATTTACAAAGCTGTGCAATCAGAGAAGGAACAAAAAACAAAGTGACAACCTACACTATCCTATAACTGTGGAAATATATAACTGATATATACAGAGCTGATTACTCAACATCATTCTAATATATATATGTATATGTACATATATACACATATATACATATATATATATATACATCAGAAATTACTACTTTAATAAGTATTTGTCTTGTCCTTATACATGTCTGGAAAGATATTTGGGTTTGTATGATTCAAAATCAAATACAGAGTTACTGTATGCAGTCATTTTTTTTTTTTTTTTGTGGGGCTTGGGGCTTGAACTCTGAGCATGGGCGCTGTCCCTCAGCTCTTCAGCTCAAGGCGAGCACCCTACCACTTGAGCTACAGTTCCACTTCCGGTTTTCTGGTGGTTTATTGGAGATAGGAGTCTCACGGTCTCTCCTGCCCGGGCTGGCTTTGAACTGCGATCCTCAGATCTCAGCCTCCTGAGTAGCTAGGATTACAGGCGTGAGCCACCAGCACCCGGCTTGTATGCAGTCATTTTTGAAAATCTTTCTTCATTTAACTGCTAGACTTTGAGACAGAAAATAAATCATCTCATTTATATATCTTCTATTGATAATTAGGGAAGGTACATTTTTTAAGTGAAAAGCTTTGTTTTTAATTACTTTTGATAGAGTTTAAAAGATAATGACCCTTCTTTTTAGATAGATAGATAGATAGATAGATAGATAGATAGATAGATAGATAGATAGATTTTAGATAGGTAGATAGATATGATTTTGTCAAAATGCAATAGAGAAAAATAATCAGTAGTTTTTTTATCAGTGTGCTAAGAAAGAACAGCAGGAAATAGTGTAAGTGCAGTTACATTGCAAAAGCTGCAGCTATGAATGCCCTAATACAAAATCATTAAATTTACTCAAGTGTGTGCAAAGAGGAGATTTTGATCTGACATTATTAAAGTAAAATTTAAAAAGGTGAAACTGTAGAGTTAAAAAGTATCTAGGTGAATATATGTGTTTATACACATTTTATGACCACAAATTATTTCATTTTATGAACAAATCTTAATGGTGACTGTATTAGTCCACTGTGGCTACTATAAGAAAAACACCATAAGCTAGGTTACTTGTAAAGATCAGGAATTTATTTCTAATACTTTTTGAGGCTGAAAAGTCCAAAATCAGGTAACCAGTAGATTTAACATCTGTTGAGGGTCCGTTTTATTTACGTGTCCACAGCAGGTGAGGCCTAACTAACTTCCTAGAGTTCACTAAATCTATCTAGGATTCAATCATCTCTTAAGAGTTATACCTTATAATAAACCATCCTGTAGGTGAGGATTCCAACAAGGAAACTTTGCAGAGAATTAAATACTTAAATAACACTCTACCCATGTCCCTTCAAAATTCACTTCTCTCTTTCTTACAAAAACATTTACCTCTGTTCTAATTGCTCGACAAAAATTAACTTATCCCATCAGACTTGTAGCTTGGAATCTAACTTAAATTGCATTTAAATCACCCAAAAATTAAAAAAAAAATCATCTGTAGGTGAGACTTAAAGTATAAATCATCCTAGGTAAATTTCTTCCCAGCTCTAAACTTGTGGAATCAAATGTATTATGTGCTTTCAAAATACCACTGTGGATCAAGCAGACATAGGAGAATCATTCTCTGCCAAAGGAGAAATATGAGAGAAGGAATAGCAGGCTCAGGAAAGTTCAAGATCTTCAATTAGAATAATCATTTTATTTTCAAAGTGTTACCTTCCAGACACACAATGAGGAGCTAGCTTTGCCCCATGCCTTTGGCTCCACTTCCTGGTTGTCACTTTCCTTTGGCTCTCAATCTGTAATGGATGTCCCTTGAATAAACTAATTATAGGTTTATAGGATCATGATTTTTTGAACTGGTATAATTTTTCCTGCTTACTTGTGGTGTATAATCTGACCAATCTAAACATGAGCTAGTAAGTTAAGCTATTATAAACATGATTATTTTTGTATATTGTTCAACAATGTCTTAGAAGACATCAGAATAAAAATAACAGTTTAAACATCAAGTTCTTGATGCAGAGATCTTTGAAGTTTGCAAGTAATTAAAAATTAAACAATCAAGTGATTATTTTGTCAAATATACACTATGTATGATTAAAAGATGGGAAACATCACCACTTATGCATAATGCATAAGTAATATAAATGTAATATAAACTCTGAAAATATCCAGAAGCAAAGAGAAAGAGACGAAAATCCTCCTGTAGATGTTAAGGTTCATGATTGTGACGAAACATTTGATTAGGGACCTCAAACATTATTTAAATAACTATGCATGAAGTATGTTTTCTTATCCATAATTCTATAAAGTGGCCATCACTAGTGAATACACCATTTATGTAATCAGGTAGCTAATTATAAGATAAGTGAAGCACTAATTGTTTGAAATCACTTTGTCAAATAAAATTAAGGCGCTGGAGTTTAAAAATAAGTAATACAAATTTAGAAACACAACACAAATATATGATGTGGACAGATACTAAATGTATTTTCCATGTAACATTAGTAGTACCACAATATGAGGTTTCATATTTTTGTCTAAATGATTGAATAAATATCCTGTTAATTGCAAACATTTTAAAAGAAGTGGCAATAAAGCACTCAGAACGCCTTTACAAAGTGTTGTTTTTCAAGAGCTGAACTTGTCTCAATTGTTGTTTCGCAACCTGTCAGTACTCAGTCACACTTGTCAATAGGCTCCAGAGTCCTAGAAGTTATTGTCATCCTACTCATGACAAATTGCTTTCTTCTAATTTTACCCATAATTGTGCTTAAAAACTGTTGATCATTTTTAAGAGCTGGGCTCTTGTATAAATAGACCATGGATGATCTTGTCTCCTTTTCAAAAACAAAAACAAAAAACCAAACATAGAAATTAAGCAATGAAGCAAGGGTGAATCTACATTTTATCACTAGTTATCTGTAATACAAGTAAAATCGCTTTTCATTTTATTTTATTTTTTTCACCAGTGGAGCTTGACACAGGGTCCAGAGCATATTACCAGGAAGGGACTATACTATTGGACCTATGAGTCCATTCCCTTCCTCTAAATTTAAACAATGATCTTACAGTTAAGCTTCAGGCAAGACTGGAACTTTGATCTTCCTATTACTGCATTTATATTAGCTGGGATTACAGGTGAGTGTCGGCGTAAAATGAGGTCTTGCCTACTTTGAATCTAAGCTTCCCTCTGACCATGATCCTTTTACTCTGCCTCTTAAGTAACTGGAATTTCAGGAGTAAGCCACCAAGCACAGATTCATATAAAACTTTGACAATGGAAAATACTTTTTTTGAGGGGCAACAATTGATTGGAGAATTTATAACTCTAAAATTATTTAGTTATATTTCAAAAATCATTGATAATTTATCCAAATTAGTTGATAGTTACCTTGATTAAGATGAAGTAAGGAAGCACTCTAATGAATCTTGCAAAAATATTCCTTTGAATTGAGTCATACATTCAATTAACACATATGTAAGTATATATATAAAATATACCATTAATATATTATATATTATTAATAATCAAATAATATAGTCATATGATTCATATGATTAATATCACTATATAATATGTATATAATGTATTATATATATATATATTTTACAGAATCTTGCGCTTTTTGGTCACTGTGCTCAGGGTGTAATGAGGGCTTTCTGCATGCTAGGAAAGTGCTTTATTACTGAGCTACACCCCAGACTCTCTTTTGCTTTTCAAATTTTCATTTATGTAACAAACTTGTTACATAGCTTCTTATCTTTTTTTTTTTAATCCACCTTTAGACCCACCACTCTTATAAGACAGAAGGCAAGCTCAATAATGATTAGGGGTTTATTGTGTCAATACTGACCATTCAAATCTATCCCTTTAGAAGTAAACAGTAGAGGTATCTGCTCCCTGGCATTCTGCAGCTTAGGACAATATTCCAGTATCTTGAAAACAACCTTTACACACATACTCACATATACACACATACACACACACACACACACACACACACACACACACATAGACACACACACACACACACACACACACACATATATATATATAAATGTCCACAGACAAACTGTAAACAGAACACATTAAATTGGAAATATATTTTACCAAATAGAAAATATATACTTGTCAACTTTGGATGATTTCTTATATTTCTTCCAAAATTTCATTAAAATATTAAAATATTAAGAATTGTTAACAAACAACTCTTTCATAGCTTTGGAAAATTATATGTATGTTTTGTGGAGTTTCAAAGCAGAGCATAGGTTTGTTATTGGAAGGGAAGTAGATGAGACGTGATTATCACTTAAAGCAAAACAAGCCAGTCTTAGAAATAAATGGATGGAATTTTTTTTGTTCTATTTTTTTTAATCACCTATGGAATTTAGAGAGGAAGAAGGAAGTCAAAGTAACAGGGTAAGCCAGGCGCCATGGCTTACAACTGGAATCCTAGCTACTCAGGAGGCTGAAATCTGAGGATCGAGGTTCAAAGCCAGCCCAAGCAGGAAAGTCCGTGAGACTCTTATCTCCAATTAACTGCTAGAAAACCGGAAATGGTGTTGTAGGTCAAGTGGTAGCATGCTAGCTTTGAACTGAAGAGAGCTCAGGCCCAGAGTTTAAACCCAATGACCGACAAAAAACAAAAAACAAAACAAAAAAGTAACAGAGTAATTTGTAAAGATTTAGAAGGGGAAGAAGTCAACAGTTGACATGAAAGTAACAGAAGGTATGAATATAAACAAAATATTATGTATGTATATTAAATATAAAATATATATTATACATATAATATATAGTATATTAAATATATGCATAGTATAACAAAATTCTTATTTAGTACAATTAAGATAAGCAAATGAAAAGAAGACAAAATTGAAATAGTGTTGCATTGTGTTACATGTCCGAATTCATAAATTTGGCATGAAAAATTATATCAAAATAGAGAATATATTTGTTCATTTGCTACCTATCTATCCTTCTATCTTGATAGGGCCTTCCAGTTATCAAGTGGCACTTGAGGCAAAGTTACTGTTTCACTCCCTTTTTATAGATTATGTACTTTTCTGATAGGGTCTTGTGCTTTGTGTCTAGGCCAGACTCAGAATTTTACTTAGAATTCCTGATAGCTGAAATTATAGATGTGTAATATCACCGGTAGCCTTGTTCTTTGAGACGCTCTTGACAACTTTTTCCCCCCACAAGTAGCACAAACTGTAATCCTTCTTTCTTCACCTACCATGCAGCTAAAATTCATGGGCAACCACAAGAACAAGAATGTGTATGATACAAAAAGAAAATGCTTGGTCTGATGTGTGGTTCATAAGGTAGAGCCTGTGCCTTCTAAACACAAGACCATGAGTTCAAAACTCAGTACTATTCCCTCTCAAAAAATTACAAGCATAAATATTATTTCATGCATAAGTAAAATTTTCTAATATTATTCTTTCATCTGTAATCCTATATACTTTGGTAAAAGAACCCTCTTACATGCTCAGTATTATTCATGGAAAGATAAAAAGAGGCTATGGCAAAAATGCCTAAATTCATCAATAAATTGAAAATACTTCAATCAATATCCTGGCATTGAATCTTAATATTAGTGAATGTAATGAGCAAAATGATATCACATCATGGTGTACAAACTCAAATGAGGATTCTCACTGAACACTAATTTCACTGATAGAAACATTAAGTGTTCTCCTTTCTAGACATTCAGAGAGATCTCTGACTTTCGATGTTTGTAATGCTATGGAGTTGTATTTCATACTCAGTGTATTATATTAAGATTGCTGATACAATGAATTAAATTGTGATGAGTAATTACATATATAAAATGATACACAGATACACTCTTCATGTTAGAAGATTAAAATAGATAATTCTATGGTAGATATTGTAATCATTTCAATGAATATTATTTTGTTTCTAAATACAAAGAAATAATTATTTTACTTCAAAATATGAATTATTTCCATCTTAGGAGGCTGAGGTGATTTTGATTGAACCTTTTGACAAACCTTTACTCAGTTTGTGAGTATAGGAGGAATTGTAGGATGATCCATTGCCTCTGTTAACACAAGCCTGAGATGGGTGACACTGTGCAATGTGGAACTACAGTGCCACTTACTGACATAGGCCATCCTGGGTTCCTTCTCTCCAACTCCTCCCAGGGATAAGAATTGCCAAGGTTAAAATAGTAGCTAATGGGAATGGTTGTAACTGGGTGCATACATTTTAAGTTATGATTTCCATGTAGGGAGAGAGAAAGAGGGAGAAGAGGAGGAGGAAGAAGAGGAGGAGGAGGAGGAGGAGGAAGGAGTAAAGTAAGAGAAGCAAAAAAGAAAAAGGAGAAAGAATAAAGAGAAAGAAAGAAGGAAAGAAGAAAGAAGAAAGAAAAGCAAGGAAGAAAGAAAGAAAGAAAGAAAGAAAGAAAGAAAGAAAGAAAGAAAGAAAGAAAGAAAGAAAGAAAGAAAGAAAGAAAAAAAGAAAGAAAGAAAGAAAGAAAGAAAGAGGGGGGGGATGGAGGGAGGAGAGGAAAGAAGGAAATAAAGAAGGAAGGAAGGAAAGGAGGAAGGGAAGGAGGGAAGGATTGCAGGCAGCCAGGCAGGCAGGCTGAATTAATTCGGCATTGATACTAGACACTATGTGGAAACTTTGCAACTTGTGGAGGAGGCGGGTTAGGAGGGAAAAATTGGCAGAAAAGTGATTGGGAAGGTGGCTCAGCAGTAGAGTGCTTGCCTTGCTTGTGTGAGGCCCTGGGTTCAATTATTCAGCAGCGCATAAACAGAAAAAGCTGGAAGTGGTGCTGTGGCTCAAGTGGCAGAGAGCTAGCCTTGAACTGAAGATCTGAGGGACAGCGACCAGGCCTAGATTTTAGGCCCCACGACTGGCAAAACAAAAATATAAATGAATAAAAAAGGAGAAAATGAGGGAAGAGTTGAAACTGATCTAAAAGAAATGCACTTAATACCTCACTTATGTAACTGTAACCTCTCTGTATATCATCTTTACAATAAAAGAAAAGAGAGAGAGAGAGAGAAAGGGAGGGAGGGAGGGAGGAAGGAAGGAAGGAAGGAAGGAAGGAAGGAAGGAAGGAAGGAAGGAAGGAAGGAAGGAAGGAAGGAAGGAGAGAGGAAAATATTACCTTGAATCAATCAAGAGTGAAGTATGTGAAATGAATGGAGTTTAAAACACTCGATTCAATTGAATATTCTCTGCCAAGATGTGTTGCAGTGTGGAAAATCTAAATATATTATTTAGGGAAGTAGAAGAAAAATGAAAAGCTGGTGAACTAATGAGGATAGTTTTCCAATTTTCAAGCCCATTTATTTCATTAATTTACCTACAAACTGTACATTAACATTGGAAAGATGTGTGGCTTTATTTGACTTGATCACAAGGTACATTGAGATCAAATGCTGATTTTAATGCACGTTTCCCATCATCTTGTTTTACTGGTCATGAAATCCTATCAGTCCCTAGGCATCCCTAGGCATCTCCTTGAAACTATTTTCAAAGATTTTTAATGTATTTATCTCCCTTCAATTTAGATAGGGGGGTCCGGTCGTGGGGCCTGAACTCTGGGCCTGAGCGCTGTCCCTCAGCTCTTTAGCTCAAGGCTAGCGCTCTACCACTTGAGCCACAGCACCACTTCCAGCTTTTTTCTTTTTGCTTATGTGGTGCTGAGGAATCGAACCCAGGGCCTCAGGCATGCAATGCAAGCGCTCTACCACTGAGCCACCTTCCCAGCCCCACCTTCTGATTTCTTTAGGAAAATATATGTGTGCTCTTCTATGGGTGATCATATTCATATACAAACATCGTCATTCAATGAATGACAAATAGGTCCCTGAAGTGATTCATGACTGGAACTACTCTGATGAACCTCACATTTCTGCTCGACTGACTAAGGTTTCCCTCGTGCAGATCCATGGAGTCTTCCGGACACTGACTATGTCTTTCCAGAGACTGTATGATCAATGAGGCACTGGAAAATACTCCCTGAAGCTCCATTATTAATTACAGAAATCACATCTTGGATCCTACGGATCACTGATGTTATTTATTCTCAGAACCAAGGGATGACATCATACCCAGGGAAATCCTTCGGGCTCTTTCAGCAGCTCTATTAGAAAACAAGCTTTGTAACACTTTCTATAGAAATTAATGCTCCACTCCCCATGTGTAATCCAGAAGATGAGCATATCGTACACCCTCATAATGCCTACAGAGTGGGCGAGTGAATTATGATGATAAATATCGCTCTATCATCCTCTTTTCTTTAATTAATTGAAACTTTTAAAAAATACAACCATTCTCAGGCATCCCCAAGTCCTCATTAAGTTCATACCAGTCAACAAACTCAGATTCTCATGATAAAACCATAATCACAAGCTTGGAGAAAGCCTGCGGTAAATGAGAGGTTTTCTGTTATAAAATGACATTGTACAAGCTGTGGTTTAGTACTCTCAGAATGTATTTATTTACTTTTTTTTAATCTTTAACGATACAAATCCAAAAAACCCCCACAAAAATTAGCAATATTTATGTGCTTAATCTCCTTGAGAGTTCATAATTATCTCTCTAGGGAATATTGAATTCTGTTTCTAATTTAAGACTAAAGATAATTGGAAGTGGTGGGGGATGGCTTCCCCATAAGGTAATCTCTCCAATGAGGTTGTTAATTCATCTTGTATAAAATAATAAAAGGTTTTGTTCATAGATGCTGAGGGCTGTTTCTCTCTGCTGACAATGCAGGTTCTGGGACCCAGGAAGGATCAGGATACATTGAGCCATATTAATTGTGTCATACTTCCTTACGGTTTTCAGAATCTTATGTGTTCTACATCAGCCCATAAGCCATGACAGGGCTATGTATGCAAGCAAGTTCAAAATTTTACAATTGGCAAGGCCATACTTGTATTTAATACTCCACTTTAGGTCTACACCTCTTTCATCAGTAATAAAAATTCTTCTTGTCACTTTGAGCCAAGATTATCAGGTATTTGTGCTTATTATCCTTTTTCTCCTTGACAATGTCCCTCTATTGATTTATTTCCTTTGAAACAACCAACCTACCTTCATAGTGCATGCTTCCTAGGGCCCTTTCTTTCTCGTGTTCAATGGGCAATGCTTCCTAGGTTATTATAGGTCGTGAGTTGACTAGATGTTACCAGTGAATGCAGAGAAGCAATGCCTCACCTTTAATAATTGGAATTTCTAAGAGTAGGGAAAACCAAAGCTCTGCAAGCACCACTAATAATGTTTCTTCACTTGTGCTGAGATTTTGTTTCCAGCAACCTCTTTCCCTACTCATTTGTATACTTTGATACACCACGTTTGTAGTGTCATCTGCACAAGTAGATACCCTAACTGCAAAGGATCTAAGATCGTTATTTAGAAATATTTCCTAGTAACTCTGAATTAAAAAGCAGGACATTCTGTCACCATTAGGAAGGTATTTGAAAAAGACTTGACAGAAAATTAATTATAATTAAGTAAATATAGCAGTTCTCAGTTATCCTTTTGGATGGTGCTTCTTTCTTTGTCTATTCATGGAGATTCTGATCATGTTTTCTTATTAAATTGTAAAAGTATTTAATCCTAAGAGATAGTCCATTATCAAATATGTATATATAGTCTTTACAACACGTTTTTATTATAGTTTTTATATTAACTTTCTTTTTATAGCATGAAAATTGTAAAGACTTCCAACACTGTAATACATCTAATAATTATAGATAGCATATTTTCATAATGGCTTTTTGGCTGTTTTGATTTATATTCTGGTGATTTTTTTTGGGGGGGGGTGGTCCGGTCATGGGGCCTGAACTCTGGTCCTGGGTGCTGTCCCTCAGCTTTTCAGCTTAAGGCTAGCTCTCTACCAATTGAGCCACAGCACAACACTTCTGGCTTTTTTCTTTTTGCTTATGTGGTGCTGAGGAATCGAACCCAGGGCCTCATGCATGGAAGGCAAGTGCTCTACCCTGAGCCACCTTCCCAGCCCCCATGTGTGATGCTTTTTTATTTGTTGTTTTTTTATTTCCCTCAAATGTCACTATACATTATTGAAATGACACCACTGATGAAAAATATTTTATTTAAAAAGGAAACGTGGTTATCAACTATTTCACTTATGTTGTGAAGGAAGCAAATAAAGCAAAATTTTTGTATTTATTTTACTTCTGAGTGTGCATATCAGTTTGCCATATGTTCAAAACTCAAATCCTAGAACTACACATGTCTAACACTCCCTTCTACAAGGTAATGCTGGGAGGATTCATGAAACATGACATAATTTACATAGGGTATTCATTTCTTTTATTTTTTTTTTGTCGGTCATGGGCCCTGAACTCTGGGCCTGGGTGCTGTCCCTCAGCTCTTCAGCTCAAGTCTAGCACTCTACCACTTGAACCACAGTGGCACTTCCGGCTTTTTGTTTTTCTGCTTATGTGGTACTCAGGAATCCAACCCAAGGCCTCATGCATACAAGGCAAGCAATCTACCACTGAGCCACCTTCCCACCCCCAGGGTATTCATTTCTAACATAAAAAGCTGAGGAGTTTGTCTGGTTGTTTTTTTTATATATAATAACTGTTATTACTTTGTGGTTAGTCATTTTTGTATTATTTTGCTGAAGAAATAGGAAGCATTTTCTTAGAGAACTGAAGAAAACATTGTCATTCTTTTTATTTATTCTTATAGATTTTTTTTGAATTTTATTAACATGCTTTAGGTTCTGAGGAGTCAATTTTATTTTAATTAATTCTACCAACAAATTTAATTCGATCAACATTTATAATTTGGTAAATAAATCTTCATGATGCAAATTAGTAGGAATATTTTGGTTTTGGTATGGAAATGTTTTGTAAGTATTAAAAAATATCATGTAACCAGGTTGTGAAATTGCTAAGGATATCACAAATGAAATACGATAATCATTATTTATTGTATTTTATTTTTTATTGGTCGTGGGGCTTGAACTTGGTCTGGGTGCTGTCCCTGAGCTATTCAGCTCAAGGTGAGTGCTCTACCTCTTGAGCCATAGCGCCAATTCTAGTTTTCTTGTGGTTAATTGTAGATAAGAGTCTCATGGACTTTCCTGCTGGGGCTGGATTTAAACCTCGATCCTCAGATCTCAGCCTCCTGAGTAGCTAGGATTACCAGCATGAGCCACTGGCGTCTGGTTTATATTCATTATATTTGACAAGCAAAAAAAAAGGTAGACCTTCTTTAAAACATAATTTTAAGGTAATTCACTCCAATAAATATAAAGGCAAAAAATAAGGTAGATTGTAAATTGTACATAATTTCCAATGAATAGAAATATGTGTTACTGCTTTATGGAGAGTGACCACACATATACATTGTTGTCACTACTTTCTTCCATATAGATCAAATGAAAGTTGTTTGTTTTTCTAGCTAGTCTTCTTTCTAATTGATGTTGAAGAGACCTTACTAAGGCTTATTAATCAAGTACATACTTCAGGGTAAATAACCTTTATGCTCTTTGTCTGAATTTTACCTCAGTACCACAGAAATGAGCTTGTGACTGTATATAGTATGTTTCCAGGGAATTTGATGTGAAACTACTCTAAAATATGAGGTTTTAGCATCTGCTATGTAAGTGACCAGTTTATTTTTTGGGGTGGGGATGATTTACCCTTATAAATTCTCATTTATGCAACACTGATTTTGATGAAAATGGATTTTGAGCTCATGATGAACTTTACAGTTTTTATAAGAATGCCTAAGTAGAAGTGGAAAAATAGAGTAGCTTGACTTACAGTGTAAGTTTGCATACAAATTAATTGGCAAATGTATGCCAAATGCCCACTTCCTTCCAGAATTTTAGTCAGGACCTAATTTCAGTCTTAAATTTGTCCTTAAGACTTGTTAAGACTTGCACATTTTGTTTAGAGTTTTCTTCAAGCACTTAATTAAGTTATTCATATAAATTTGAATGTTCTATGCAATGCTCCAAATTTTTGATATTCAGTGAAGGGTGATTTATTTCCTCTCTTTTAGGTAGCATTTGGGCAATATCAGGGAGCACTTTTGCTCATGATGATTTGGGAGGGAATTGATACTGTAATTTTGCTAATTTTGTAGACAGGAGCACAATTAAATATGCAATAATAAACACAATGCCCAACCACTCTCAACATTACTTTGTCCAAAATATCAGAAATGATTCTATTAAAATGTGGCTATAAACATATTTGAAATATAATGTGGTACACTTTGTGAAGAGCTAGCATGGTTTTTCCTTCTCAAGAATAACAAAATATTTTTAATAGCAAGATGCAAATTTTAAAAAGATGAGATATTAAATTCAGTGAAATCATGATGATAACTCATTTGTGCTTTCTTTAAATCACAAGCATGCTGAGATACCTTTGAATATATAATAAGATATATTCATGAGCTAAGAATATTAGTGCATTACAGTCTGAGGACAAGCATAATTTATGATCATATTGCAGAATGAGCTAAGTCTTCATACAAGTTGATAAGCACAATTATTTGGCTTTGATCCAGTGGCATAATAGAAATATAAATTTGATCTCCCTGTCCATCTGCAAATTATAAAGCATCTGAATGCCTAGCAAACCATTCTGAGAAAATAAAGTTTTATTTTCACCTATCTCTAAGACTTCAAAGTATAAAAGAGACTGTTGAGTGTATTTTGAATTATGGAAAATATTTATTTCCGTATTTACTTAATAAAAATTGTGACCTACTTGTAGTTCCTAGTGTATATAAGTTTAAAACTATATGCATTATGCATTATTTCTACTATTTGTTTTTCTATGATTTTTATTTTTTCCTTCCTTCCTTCTTTCCTTCCTTCCTTCCTTCTTTTCTTCCTTCCTTCCTTCCTTCCTTTCTTCCTTCCTTCTTTCCTTTCTCCTCCTTCCTTCTGTCTCTCTTTCTCTCTCTTTCTTTTTTTTCTCTTTTCTCTTTAAGCTAGCAAAACAATAACATCAATAGGGGGGAAATCATACTTGGTGGCCTTTTCTCTCTCTCTCTCTCTCTTTTTTTTGTTGGTCATGGTGCTTGAACTCTGGGTCTCTGCGCTGTCCCTCAACTCTTCAGCTCAAGGCTGTGCTCTACCACTTGATCCATAGCACCACTTCCAGTTTTCTGAGTGGTTTATTGGAGATAAGAGTCTCGGGGACTTTCCTACCTGGGCTGACTTTGAAGCACAATCCTCAGATCTCATCCTCCTGTGTAGCTAGGACTACAGGTGTGAGCCACCAGCTCCTGGCTTTGGTGTGCTTTTCAATCTTAATCACAATACTACTAGAATCCAAATGCATTGCTTAAAGAAGTTCCTTCTACTCGCCAGTGTTGGAAACATATTTAATGACTTATATAAGATACATTTAAATACTATTAGTTATTTACAAGATAGAATGAGATAACTTAAACCCACTTAATTTACTGAATTTAATTTACTGAACTTAAAAAATATTGCTACACATATACCCTTCTCTACTTCTATTTTTTGTTGTCTCTTTTATTTCATTTATTTATCTATGTATTTATTTATTTTAAATGCTGGTTCTGGGGCTTGAACTCAGGACATGGGCACTGTCTTTTTTTTTTCTCCCCCAAGGCTAGAGCTCTGTCTCTTGAGCCACAGCTCCACTTCTGGCAGGTTAATTGAAGATAAGATTTTCATGCACTTTCCTGCCCAGGCTGGCTTTGAATCATGTTACTCAGTGTCCTGAGTAGCTAGGATTACTGGTGCACAGCTATCCCTCTCTTCTCTTTAACTGAAAACAATCAAATCCATGTATTGTAATGAATCCATAATTTCTTTTGTTAAAAAGCATGAACAAGGTGAATGCTTACTATAAACATTTCATAAGAAAGCAAGACACTCACTGATATAATTTGGACTAAGTAAACACAAAACATGCTAATACTTTAGCAATGTGAAAGGATAAATTTAATGTAAAGTGGCAAAGCTCACAATCTCAAATTGCTAAGAAAATTGAGTGAAACATACTTATTAATGTTGAACATAATAAGGACAATCTCTTGCCTCAAGCTACAATTTTCAAAATATATAGGGATTTCAAGTATGATCACTGGGTTAAAATTATATATAGTATATATATTGTATATATACTATATATATATAGTATATATATATAGTATATATATGCTACATATATATAGTATAGTATATGTAGTATATATATATACTACATATATATGATATATGTACTATATACTATACAGTATATATATATACTATATATACTATATATACTATATATATACTATATATATACTATATATACTATATATATACTATATATATACTATATATATACTATATATATACTATATATATACTATATATATATATACTATATATACTGTATAGTATATAGTACATATATCATATATATGTAGTATATATATACTACATATACTATATATGTAGCATATATAGTATATATACTATATATGATATATATACTATACGATATTATATATAGTATATATTATATACTATATAATATATATGTGTATACTATATACTATATAATATGTTTGTCTTCTGTTTATATATATTCATATATACATATATATAAATTAATTTACACAAATGAAAAAAATATTTAAATGTTGCAATATGAATCAAAGGTATTTAGAAATCAAGTGAAGATAAAAAAATTCCTTTATATTATTTAAGCCTTTACTTCATCAGAACTTCATTTGAAGTTTCCTAGCAAAGAACTCTATCCTTAAGAGATAGATGCTTGTTACCTTTTGTCTTGTTTGAAAGTTTTTCTCTTTTGGAGAGGGTAAGGGGTTACCACAAAGAGTGGGATGAATGGAGAACAAATGCAGCAGTGATACTCAACAAACACTATGTTGAAAAGACCTGTACAACTTGTGAGTAGGGTCATGAGGGAAAAACCGGGAGAGTGAGGGAAAGGGTGACACTATTCAAAAAGAAATGTAATCATTATCTGATTCATGTAACTGTAAGCCTTCTGTACATAATCTGAATATGAATAAAGTAATAGATTTTCAATTCAAAAGTAATTACTTAAAGAAAAAAAACACCTTGAATTCAGGCACATGTAGCTTAGTGGGTGCAGGAATCCCACAGTCTTCTTCTTTATAGTAAGTTGTATTTATGTCATTGAGTGATGCTCTAAGTGTCCTTACTTTTGTGAACATAGAGTATGCTTCCCAAGAAGCATATAGTGCTTGAGAAGTAAGATAAATGTTTTGAAAATCTTCCAAAGACAAGAAGGGCACATATGTTGAAAATTTTAGGTTTGTTTTGGTTTGCTGAATGAGGACACGTTTTCCTGGAAGTTGGGCTGTTTTATGAGACATTGTCACACATCCATAATGTGTAATGAACTCTGCATTCTGAGCATTTGAGGATTTTCATCAACTTTGGTCTCCCCGGTGTTACAAACCCATGCGTACTCAGAGTCTCCTTTGTATATTAAAATAGTAAAAACATGAAATTATGATTTAAAAAAAGAAAGATGAATTAACAGAAGTGAATGAAAATGTGGTTAAGGGACAGTGTGTGTGTGTGTGTGTGTGTGTGTGTGTGTGTGTGTGTGTGTGTGTATTCCAATCCTGGGGCTTATACTTAGGTTCTCTGCACTATCTCTGAGCTCCTTTGCTCAAGGCTAGTACTCTACTACTTGAGCCATAGCTCACTTCTGAGTTTTAGGTTGTTAATTGGATAGAAGAGTCTCCTGGAATTCCTCCTCTAAGTAGCTTCAGATGGTGAACTGGATCTTAGCCTCTTGAGTAGCTAGGATTGCAGGCATGAGCCACCAGCAAGCTGAAGGGAACGTTATAACTATCACAGCCACACAGTGCTTAGTGGATAATATTTGTGCTGAGTCTTGGGAAATGTCAACAGGAAACATGAAATATTAGAAGAGTGAAAAAAAATTAGGAGGAGCTTTCCGTATGGAAGGGACAGTAATTAGTTGCAAAGCCCCCACTTCAGGAATGGGCTGAGTCTACTAGTAGAAATGAAGGCAGATTACTGAGCCAGAAGAGTACTGACAGAGAGCAATAGATAAAAACTGAGATTAGGAAAATATCAATGGTTAGTAATGTCATTCATTCTGCTTACCTGAAAACATGAGGAGAAAGCATTATTAAGAGTACTTCTCAGGGCTGGGAATGAGGCTCAGTGGTAGAATGCTTGCCTAGCATGCATGAAATCCTGAGTTCAATTCCTCAACACCACATAAAAAGAAAAAGATGGAAATGGTGCTGTGGCTCAAGTGGTAGAGTTCTAGCCTTGAGCAAAAGTAGCTCAGGGACAGTGCCCAAGCCCTGAGTTCAAGCCCCAGGACTGGCAAAGAAAAAAAAAAAGAATACTTCTCAGTACACAAGGGAAATAATATCATACTCCTCAGTGACACCAGAATACGCAAAGCTCTAGGTGCTTGACTTATGCACTTGAAGAAGAGGTTGAGCAGATCATACCAGCTACTTGTCTAGGAGAGAAACAATGTTGGATTTTCACAGACTTAGTAGGTTGCAAAACAAAGAATGAGAGCAGAGATAATCACAGGTCTTGTTGTATACTCACATTTAAAGAAATGCTCATGACTTACTTTGCAAAAATTTTACTGTATTTGCAGAGATATTATTGAAGGACACTATAGTCTCCACTTAGAGACACCTCATCCTCTCTGCATGGTTCAGAATCCTGAACTGAATTGAACCTCATCTGATGTTGGCCACAATAAGAAGGCTTTCAAAGCCAAGGCCAAGGCAAACAAGGTGAGGTGAGATAAATCCTGGCTCATTTCATTGGCTTTGGCAAAGCCATGTGAGTTATTTTGCCAAATACATAACTTCTTAGCCTCTTACTATTTTGAATAAAAAAATGATACAGACCTCTGTCACCATAGGGAAATAAGCCAATATATTCCATAATTCCTATTTTATATATTCTGAATTATTATTGTCCAAATTCAATATCAAGAAGAAATTTGGCTGCCATTGAAAGGGTGCAATTTGAGAGATTATTTTCATGGTAATGAGATGTTTTCTATTTTGTGTGCAATTTCAGATGTGATTGAGAAGTATACTGTATAGAGTATTATAACAGATCCCATTTTCAAAATATGCCTTTCAGTAATACATTTACATTTTTCTGTGTTATAAGTACTTATTGTGGTGATTGCAGGATGTAAAATGAATTCAGTCTATCTCCACTGTCTAAAAGCCAAAGTTCAAGGTCTCTACCTAGACCCAAGGCAAATGCTTAGCTGTGAACCCTTGTGAAAATCAGAAATAATGCATCCGAGCCTGATGCCTGTGGCTAATGTGTATATGTCTAGCTATTCAGGGACTGAGATGTATTTCAGTTTGAAGCCAACCAGAGCAGAAAGGTCTGAGAGACTATTTCCAATTAAACCAGTAAAATGCAGAAAATGGAAGGAAGTAGAGTCCAAATGACACATGGTCAGGAGCCACAAATAAAAAATCCAAGTGGCTCTGAGTTCAATCCCAGGTACTGGCACACACACACACACACACACACACACACACACACACACACACACACACACACTACACACACACACACACACACACACACACACACACACATACACACACACCCTAATGAAATAATTCAAAGATACAGGAACACAAAACAGAATTCCTTATTACAAAAGGGAGAAGAAAAAGGAGATAAGCCAGTGATGATCTGGACTACAGTAAGAATCAAACTCCAAAAAAGTATATGTGTGCCCATGTAATTGTAACTCCTCTGTACAGTATGTTCACAAATAAAATAAAATTAAATTTAAAAAAAAGTATATGTGAAATTCTGTACCACCATGTCAGGCACCTTAGGTATCTGACCGTGTGGTATGAGCTCCCAAGGCTTGGGCAGCCCTGCCTGTATGACCTTGCAACTTGCAGCCTATGTGTCCCAGGTCCTGGGTGGCATCCACTCCTTGCCTGTAGCTTCTTTCTGCAGACATCCCATGTTCCTGGCACTTTATTGCAGTTTGTGCTTCACCCTCATGTGTTCTCACACTGCCCTCTGTCCACATCCAGCTACTCTGAGCCTGCTGCGCAGTGTGTAGCCTTCCAGGCCTTTCTCTGAAATCTGGGTAGAGGCTGCCGTGACCCAATAATCTGTGTGTTCTTCCTGCTTGCAAAATCAACATCACATGGACAATGCTGAGATGTGCTGCCAGAGTGAAAAGTGTCCAGTTCCCCTCATCACCTGACCACAATGCACTCTATCTGGTTCTCTACTTAGGGCATTTTTTCTCCAAAAGATTACACACTTTTGTACCCTAGAATCTCAGATGGATGGAGTTTGATTCGTTCCTGTGATGCCCTGAAAATATTTTTCCATTGTCCAAGTGCAAAGTAACTATCATCTCTTGGATGGTGCTAATCGCTTTAACAACCACACATCCCCTGTCCACAAGTTTCCACTTACTTCTTTATAGTCAGAAAATAAGTTTTTGAAATCTATCTGCTTTTGGCTTCTGATTCTCACTGTCCATCTGTCTAAAGGCAGGCAGCAGTAACAGTGAGTACAGCAGAATGACATCATTTGATTTCATCCACTAAATGTATTAGTCCATCACATTTAAACTCAGACTTCCATGGAGTTTCAAGACACAGTAAATAGCAATAGTAAATACATGTAAATAGTAATAGCAAAGATATTATTTACCAGAATGTACTGCAATCAATATCTTGACGAGTTTCCAACAGACTCCTGGTTCCTACCTGGAAGCTCATGGAGTCTGTCTGGTCTTTCCTGTCCACATTCATATTCCGAGATCCCACCACTGCCACCTATCCACATATACTTGTAGCATTCTCGGCTTTCTCTTGCTTGCTTCTCTGCTCTGAATCCTTTCAAATCCCACCCATAAACCAGTTCCAAAGGATTAAGAACCATGGGATCAGCTTTAACCACAGCAGTATGCTCACTAGTCTGGTACTGTTTTTCTTTTTCTTTTTTTAATGTTTTTTATTGTGAAAATACTGTACAGAAGGGTTACAGTTACATGAGCAAGGTAATGAGTACATTGTTGCCTCCTCCTTTGTTTTTTCCCCTACCATCCCTTCCCTCCCACCTCTACAACTACACTCCCCCTCCCCCATCACTGTGACACAATGCCTGAGAGAAACAACCTGAAGGAAGAAAGAATTCTTCTGCATCACACTTTCCGTCCATGAGTCTTCAGTCCCAGATGTTTGAACAGGACACCACACACACCATGGAAGTGGCAAGGTGTGGCAGAGGTAGTTTGCATGGTGGTCAGGAAGTCAAATACAAATGAGTACCTCCAAGTGACTACCTACAATGATCTGCTTCCAGCCGCTAGCGCTCTTCTTCTAAAGCTCCTAGAAACCCCCAAAATAGTGCCCCTGTGGGGAACTGAGTATAGAAAGCATAAGCCAATGGAATTCATTTCATACTCACTACCAATACACCCGCCAGATAGGCAATTCTTCATATTCAAAGTTGAATTTGTCATTTTAAAATATCCTTTAGTAATTGCATCATATAATAATGATGAAAATTCATCCAAAATACATTCACTGGATGAGGGGCAATGTCTTTAGATGTTTGTTCAACTAAAACATTTCATTATTTTAGCTACATGTTCTTCTTTTCAAAAATCTGTGAACTATGTAATCTCTTACTTTATGTAATGAATTTTCTTGAGAAAATGTTTCTTGATAAATGGATAGATATATGATGCAATATCTGGATATAGTTTCTATAATATCATAAGAAGCAACACAATTTTAGTTTCCCAAGTACTGTGAAGGACATGAATTCACACTTATACTAAAGGAATGTTGTCCTTTCAGTATGTGTCCTCGGTAAGGAAGACACTTGGAAGCCTAAAACAATGAGTAATACAAGGGAAACAAACACAATCTTAATAGAACTCACAGAATAAGTGATTCTACTTCCATTTCACTAGGAATACTACACAATTGAAACATACTTTTGGGAAATGGCCTGATTACATTATTATTTCTTTTAATTGTGAAAATACTATACAGAGGGGTTACAATTACATGGGCAAGGTAATGAGTACATTTCTTATCAAGCATTGTTGCTTCCTCCTTTGTTTCTCCTTCCCATCCCTTCCCATCTCTTCCCCACCCCCCACCATCAAAGTTGTAAAAGTTTGTTTTTCCACCTCACCCCAGTTAGAATGGCTAAAATCAAGAACTCTAATAACAACAGATGCTGGAGGGGATGTGGACAGAAGGGAACCTTACTGCATTGTTGGTGGGAGTGTAAACTTGTTCAACCACTTTGGAAAATAATGTGGAGGTTCCTCAAAAGACTCCAGATAGAGCTCCCCTATGACCCAGCAATCCCACTTTTGGGCATATATCCAAATGATCACAAACAAGACCATACTAAAGCTATCAGCAAAACTATGTTCACTGCAGCATTATTTACCATAGCTAAGATACGGATCTAACCCAGATGCCCCTCAGTAGATGAATGGATCAAGAAAATGTGGTATATATACACAGTGGAATTCTATGCCTCCATCAGAAAGAATGACATTGCCCCATTTGTTAGGAAATGAAAAGACTTGTAAAAAATTATATTTAAGTGAAGTAAGCCAGGAACAAAGAAACATGGGTCCCATGGTTTCCCTTATTTTGAATACATTATTTATGTTAACTGATAACATGATTTCTTGAGTTTTTTAAAAAGTATAGAATTTTATTTTTACTCACTATAGCTCTATTTAAATAAAATGGGAAAAATGTAACAGTTTATTGCTGGTTCCTAAGCTACTACCCACAGTCTCTACTGCTGATTTGTGCTTCTATTAGCTATTTTCAGTTCCAAGGAAGCAGAAAACTTCAGTAAAGGTTTAATAGGAATCCTTGCACTGCATTATTTATCTTTAAAAAGTATGGAATTGCTCTTAGGTTATCTTAGGTAATGACTATGACATAAAAAAATAAGGTCATATCATTTTTTCAGAGACAACAGGTGTGAGGTAAAGCCTTCAAAAAGTTACATTTTTATGTTTTACAAATACAGTGCTGCATAATCTTAATAAAGAGGTTCAAATGTCCTTAAAAATACTGAAAATGTAACAGTGCTATTTCACCAAAGGCTCTGATTTACACATACATTTTTGATGGGTCAAGGAAATCACATCACATTCTAAAACACATATCACTGTTAATGACATATAGGGATTAGGAAACAGTAACTTTGAGCTTTGGATTTTAAAGTTAATGGATATCTTATAAAATTAAGAAGAGTATGGGAAGAGTGGGTTAGGGAGGAATGAGTGAGAATATTGAAAACTGTGATATTGATCAATGGGTATTATAGTCATAAACTGCTTTATAAAATGTCATCACTTTCATACATCTATTTAAATATAATAATAAGAAATGAAAACTTTTATCAATTGCTTTAAGAGATATGTAAATAAGTTTGGCATGGTGGAAGCAAACTGCAATACTAGCATTTGTAAGTCAGAAGCAACAAGACACAGAATTTGTGGTAGCTTGAGTGGCAAAGTGAAATCTTGTCAGAACATGTGTGTGTGTGTTTGTGTGTGTGTGTGTGTGTGTGTGTGTGTGCAAGGCTGATTGATGCATATTTTCTCAGTTGATATCTGGCTTTCTCAAAACAAGTGTGTGTTATGTGGCTTTTATGTTTGTCACAATAATAAAGAATAAAAATTTACTCATTTAAAATACTAATACATTCATAAAATTTTACTGTAGTCCATTAGTTGCACAAATATTGTTTTGTGACACTAAAAGAATAAAATAATTTTATTCAGTTCATCAAAGGACATTTCTCTATTTATACATCATATAGGGTGGTAGGGTAAATTATGTACTAAGAGATGTCATAGACATAAACATTTTCACCAAATCTATTTTTTTTTATTTTTTTGTCAGTCATGGGGCTAGAACTTGGCCTGTACATTGTCCCTGAACTTTTCTGTTAAGGTTGCCACTCTACTACTTTGAACCACTTCTGGTTTTTTGGTGGTTAATAGGAGATAAGAGTCTCTTGCCTTTTTCTGCCAGCCTGTCCTGGCTTTGAATTGCCATCTTCAGATTTCAGATTCCTGAGTAGTTTAGGATTACTGATGTGAGCCACCAGCTCCCAGTTCCATTTATTTATTTACTTTTCACACTTTTCTTGTAGAGATAACTTATTTACTGCAGTTGAAATCATATGAATCATGTCACTATTATAAGTTCCAGGGAGTCACTAAGAAACATTTTCCCTTTAGTCTTTCTTTCTCTCTTTTTTGCTTCCAGTCCTGGGGCTTGAACTCGGGGCCTGGCTAATGTCCCTGAGTTTTTGTACTCAAAGCTAGTATTTTATCACTTGAGCTACAGCTCCATGCCCAATATATATCCTGCAAAAGCATGAAGAGTGAAGGAAGGGGTTAGTTAGGGAGGGATGTCATTGTTAAACAATGACATCGATCAAGATGCATTGTGTTCATAAACTGCTTTGTGCAATTTGAAGATAACAAAAAAGAAAACAATATTCCCTGTCCTTCATAGTTTCATATGATAATAACCAGTTGATACTTTTACAGAAAATATGACAGATATAAAATATTAATTTGGTTATTCTTGGGTTAGGTATCCAGGAGTGTGTAACCAATCTCAAAGTCTAGATGCTTAGAAGTAAAAGAAGTGTCTCGGATTTAGTGGGAGGAAATTTATGCACAGGCATAGCTTATGTAGATCTGTAGGCATGACTTATTTGGGTCAGTGGGCGTGGCTTAGCCTGATCCCCTGCTTTTGGACCTCGAAATTGTAACGACCAAAATGGTGCTGGAAGTGTTCTGGACATTTGGCTATGTCATTTCCTTTTAGGCTATTGGATTGAAGTTTTTGGTTACTAACTCCTGACCTTTGGTTCCAGTCAATTATTTGTCACATAACCTTTCCAACTTGGAAGCTTGTGCAATCACATTTGCGAGCCCAGAAGGCAATACAGGGAGTCTGTTAGGAAGATGTGAATTACAGTCTTTCAAAACTTGATCATGGAAGTAATTTCCCTTCATCTTTACTGCATTCTATTGGATCAAAGCAAATCTCTAGGCAAGTCCACACATCAAAGAGGACCAGATTACATAGGTGTCACACTCCAAGAGGAAAGGATCATTTGACCATTTCATAAAAAGCAATTGTTTATAAAAATCTGCTCTGAAAAATAGGAGGCAGGAATTCTTAACTTTTCTACTAATGATCTATGTTTCACTCTGTCCTTTATAATTGTGCTTCTTAGTGCTCTAAATTGGGAAGTGTCTACTGTTTGAAGATGGTATTATAATGATGGGGAAAACTTCTTACAATCTCAGCTTATGCACTTAGCAGCCATAGCTAACTACACTACTCTGTGTGTGTGTGTGTGTGTGTGTGTGTGTGTGTGTGTGTGTGTGTGTGTGTGTTTACCCTAAATTTCAGTTAAATAAGATTAGTACAACCGGGGCGCTGGCGTGTGTGTTTACCCTAAATTTCAATTAAATAAGATTACAGGCTCATGCCTGTAATCCTACTACTCAGGAGGCTGGGATCTGAAGCTGGTGGTTCAAAGCCAGCCTGGGCAGGAATGTCCATGAGACTCATCTCCTGTTAACCACCAGAAAAACCAGAAGTGGTGCTGTGGCTCAAGAGGTAGAGCGCTCTTCTTGAGTTGAAGAGTTACTTAATATGACCTTGTCTTCTTGAGCTGCTTTGATGGAATTCTCTGTGTCTCTTTCACTCAGTGTCTATCTCTATCTCTCTCAATATGATATGTAAATGTGTGTGTGTGTGTGTGTGTGTGTGTGTGTGTGTGTGTGTGTGTGTGTGTGTGTGTGTGTAATTTCCCAGGGATTTATTAACAATTGCCTATACAGAGCATCTATGTTAGATCACAGGGAGAAGCAGCAGAGAATTCTGGGAAAAGGTAGGTCTTTCCCAATGGAGATGTAACCAACTCTGAAAAACAAACATTAAGTGATATGGAATGATGTCTGGTCTCTAAAAGCGAGGGCTAGGGCAAAGATGCCCCGAAGAAGATTTTTGTTGTTTGCCTAATTTTATTTTTCTTTTAGTATTTTCTAAAGGATAATTGCTAATTCTCACAGAATCCCCTGGCTTCTATCCACCAGGGTCTTCCAACGAGTAATTGTTATTGTCTTAGGTGTAAAGTGATTTAAATTTTATTTCCTTTCTTTCTCCAGAATTCTAAACTGTTTATTCACATTTCTCTGCCTCCTTCACATTTACAAATATTTTTTTTAACCTACTAAATGCATCTAAGTACAGGCACTTAAATTCTTCTTGACAGATTGAGCTGAGGAAAATAAAATTGAGCTTGAGAATATTGCCTGGAAATATTTATTGATGTTATTAAAAAGATTTCACTGAAAATAAATTAAATCAATATATAATCTCTACATTCAGGGATAATAATTCCACTTGGTAGAGCTGTTTAACATTGCCGTTGAAAGAAACCCTAATGTTTTATTCATGTGTTTTTTTAAATAGAAACCAAACATTCATATTTATAATATGAAAAATATCCCACATTAATATTTAAATATCTATCTCTAAACTTAATCAAATACGATTAGCATAATGGAAGTAAAAATACAGACAATCCTAGTCAATACAGTTTTTAAATGGACTCTCAAACTACTGTTTATTGGAGTGAAGATTTTAAAATTCAATTTATATTTAAGCATCTATTTAGTATACAATATTATTTCTGATGTTTTCTCTTACTTTCCCTATTCATGTAGTTAGAAATCTTCTTCACAGGATTAAGAAAAATATATTGTCAGGGTGATGTACAGAGGGGTTACATTTGCATACGAAGTGAGTATATTTCTTGTCAAATTTGTTACCCCCTCCCTCATTTTTCTCCCAATTTCCCTCCCCCCCAACCTTCCTCCCAAGTTGTACAGTTCATTTCCAACATATTATCTTGGAGTATTGCTGTTGCATTACTTCCTCTCTTGTCCTTTGTCCCACTATTTTGTTGTTCCTTTCCCTTCTCTAATTTAGATAAATGTATATACAATATCCAGGGCACCAAAATCAAATACAGTGACAAGAAGACATAAACCACAGGAAAAAGAAAAAAGAATTCACATAGAACATTAAAAGTAACAACAACAAAGAAAAAAATAACTCTGTGTCCATGTCTTGGAATTCATTTCATTTAGCATCATCTTTTATGGTCATATGTACAAAGCTATTGAGCTACTCTGCTCATCTACTAAGATTATCCTAGATGTATAGTAATTATTACAAGTAAGAGAAATCATGGGATCTGTTTCTTTGAGTCTGGCTTACTTCACTTAATGTGATTTTTTCCCAAGTATTTCCATTTCCTTACAAATGAAGTGGTGTCATTCTTTCTAATGGAAGCATAGAAGCATAGGATTCCACTATATATAAATGTATACATGTATATGTATATTTATTCCACTATATATCCATATATATCACATTTTCTTGATCCATTCATCTACAGAGGGGCATCTGGATTGGTACCATATCTTAGCTATTGTGAATAATGCTGCAATAAACATAGTGTGCTAGAATCTTTAGGATGGCCTTGTTTGTAATCATTTGGGTAAATGCCCAGAAGTGGGATTGCTGGGTCAAAAGGGAGCTCTATGTGTAGTCTATTGAGGAATCTCCATACTGCTTTCCAAAGTGGTTGAACAAGTTTAAACTCCCACCAACAATGCATAGGGTTCGCTTTTTGCCTCATTCCCTCCAGCATGTGTTGTTAATAGATTTCTTGATGGTGGCCATTCTAACTGGAGTGAGATCTTCACAGGATTTTAAGAATGAATTTATCACTTATTTAAGTATTTTGCTAATGGCTGCCATTACTAATTACTCATATGTGAAAGTTCATTTTCCAGGAAAACAAAATGTGAGAGAAACTGAAGCCCTCCACACAGATCAATTAGCTGTGTGTCAGACCCCAGAGCCCTTCTGCAGAATTCAGAATGACATTTGCTGGGTTTCCTTCTTTGTTTTTCAGCTTTGAATCCTACCTTGCATTATTATTGTTATCACATGGTAGAGCCTGAAATGGGAATGGTAGAGAAAGAACTGTGTGAGTATCAGACAAGACATGACCATTGTATCAGTAGTTCCCATGAGCCCTTGACCATTAAAGCAAAGACATGGCAACAGGATTAAGGAACTCAGTCACTGTGGAAATGACACATAGCAACTTGGGAAAGGCATATGGGGAGAGAGATCTAAGAAAGGTAGAAACCAAATGGGGTAGCCGGCTACTCTTGGGCACCTGGCAGTCCATTCTTTCCTAGGAGCTCTTCTTCTGTAACTGTAACAGTTGTCCTGTCTGAGTGGAGAGGGCAACATTCACTGATCCTCAAAGCATTTATTCTACAGATACAATAAAATGATAACTTAAACTTGAGGCCACTGTTCTCACTCCTTTATTCTTCCTAAACTTTGGAGCCTCACACCCAGAGCTTACTGCCCAAATAATAATGATAATAGTAAATCAGTTGGAGTAAATCACTTAACACGCTTAACACACACAGCCAGTGTTAATTGAAATTGTAAATGTGCAAATTACAAGAAGTTTAAACATGCCCTGTTAAGAACAATGGCTCATATCTGTAAGCCCATCTGATTGGGAGGCAGAGATGATGAGGATCCAAGCCCCATCTCCAAAGATAAGGTAGGTAGGCATAACAGCAAGTGTATGTCTGTCATAGAAGATCATGGTACAGGCTAACTTGAGTAAGAGCTTATAAGAAAGTTAACTAAAATAAAAAGGGATCAGGGTTGTGGCTGTTTCTCAAGACAATTCCCACCTGGACACTGTAAAGTATCATCTTCCTTTGACTCTAAAATAACTTTGAATTTAAAAACTATGCTTCCATGTACAATGTGATCAAGCTGGTTTTGTTTCAGGAATTCAAGGATGCCTTAACATGCAAAAATCAATAAGGAACTATTACAGGATTAAAAGCTTATGCAATTATTTAATAGATACAGAAAAATATTTGATAAAACTCAGTATTCCTGCATTTTAGAAGACCTGAAAGATGACGTATAGAAGGAATAAAGGTTAATAAAGGTTAATAAAGGTTATTTAGAACATACCCATGCAAGAATGGAGAAAAAATTAAATAGATCAAGGGGGTCTACGCTTAATATTCCCATACTGGAAATTTTTGCAAGAGCAATTATGCAAGAAAAAAATAGAATAAATACAAATTGGAAAGAAGAAAACAAATTATGAAACTGTTGTATGTGATGATTGTACTAGTAAGAAAATTGACATACTCCAATAAAATACTGTTAGAATTGCTAAAATAATTTATTAAAATATCAGGACACAATTTCAACATAAAAACCTGGCACCCAAGCTTTTAAGTTCAAGTCCAGGTCTACCCGCCCCCACACACACAACCTGTTGCTATTATTAAAGCAGACACATAGATGAAGTGAACAGAATAGATAAACAGAGTCCAAAAAAAACCCCACACATGCATAGCCAGCTGACTCTGGATGAAATGCATACATTAGAGAACAGACACTCGCCTCAATGAATGTCAATGGGAAAACACGATACCCACCCACAGGAGACTGAAACTAGGCCTCTGTTTTTTGATTTGTGCAAAATTTAACTCAATGTGGGTGAAGGACCCTAATGTAAGTCCTCAAAAAACAAAAGTCCTAAAGAAAAAAAATAGGAAAAACATTTGAAGACATGGTACAGACAACCATTTTCTGGATAGGAATCCCAAAGCACAAGAAACAAAACCAAAATGTGAGAAACCAATTTCATCAAGGTGAAAAGCTGCAGAGCAGAGAAAATAGGCCATCGAGGCCTGTTCTGGGTCAGTTGACAAAAGCATGGGAAAAATGTTAGTAGGATATTTGTCTCATACAAAGAACATAAATACAACTCTAAAACAAAACAGAAAAAGCAATCTTATTTTAAAATGGGGAAATGGTCTCAATGCACACTTTTATAAGATGGCACAATTTTTATGACTATGCTAAGAAATTCTCATAAAGTAATACAGAGTTTAAAAATTAAAGGCATACTTCTTAAAATAAGAAATATAGTTGGCTAATAAATACATGAAAATATATACTGCATCATTAGCTATCAAGAAAATGTAAGTCAAAACTAAAACTACTTCACACCAGTAAAATGTCAGGTTGTAAGTTGTGGAGATGAGGATATCGAGGGGAAAGGCATCTTATAATATTAATAATAGGATTGTAAGTTGGCACACGATGTCTATGGAAAATATTATAAAGGTATCTCTTAATAGAACTATATATGATCCCTATAACATTCTCTTGGATATGCATCCCCAAATAAATTATTTTATAAAAGAAATGCCTGTATTTCTATGTTGATTGCAGCATTACTCACAATTACTAAGACATAAAATAGCCAAGATGCTCATCAATACAATCGGTAAATAAATTATGATGTCCATTGAACCTGTTTTTAAGAGCTACTTAAGGAGAATAAAATAAATAAAATAAGAATTTATGGTTTTCATATATCATGTTCAGTCAGAAAGTAGAATGAAATCCTGTGATATGAAGCCATTTTTTAAGTGTATATAAACCAGACCATACTAAGGTACCATGTACTAACTCTCATATGTGGAAAATAAATCTTACCATTTAAAAATATTGACTTGAAAGTAGATTTTTTGGGGCCCAACCCAATATTAAAATATTAATATCAATATTAATGTTAATACCAATATTGAAATATTTTGTTAAAAAGTTGTATAAGGTTAAGCAGTGTCTCTTGCCTGTAATTACAGCTATTGGGAGGCAGAGACATAGAAGGCCAAGTTCAAGGTCATTTCATTCAAAAACCTTGCAAGATCCTCATGGAACAGAAGCAAGCAAGATAGTAATATATAATCCCAGATATGAAAGAAAAATATCTGGACAGGAAGAAGGTAGCTTAGTTTGCCAACAGAACAGAATTCTGGTTTTTTTAATTGCAGCAATTATCTTTCATAAAAATGTGACTAGAGCATAATTAAAACACAGAAATTTATTGTATATTTATAGTCATTATTTTATTTCATATCTGCAGTCTTTTCTCCTAATATTAAAATGGCTTATTAAAATTGTTTTAGAAGCAGCATTTTTGCCACTACTGGGTTTGAACTCAACCCCTCAAATGGCTTTTTGGCTCATGGGTGGCTTTCTGACACTTGAAACAAAATTCTAGATCTGGATTTCTTTCTGGTTAATTGGAGATGAATGTTTTGAATCCATCTGCTCAGATTGGCTAGGAGCTGTTCATCCTCAGATCTCAGACTCCTAATTAACTAGGATTGTAAGGTTGAGCCACTTGAACTCAGCTCAGAGCCAAACTTTGAGGATTCAGATGTTCTTCACTGGCACATAATTTTCAGTTTAACACCACCAAAAAAGTAGTAAAATATAATGTTTTATAACAATACTGAGTTAAAATTTTGTTTTAATAATTAGATAATCTAGTAATATGCAGGGTAGGAACTTTATATAGTATTAGAAATACTAAGAAAGCACTTACAAAATCATAAAATATTCACTTTTTTTCACATGAGCACAATTCCCATTTATACAATCCTAGACATAATCCTTCTACCTCTGTGAAGGGTGCACAGTTTACTCTTTTTTAATTTTTTTGACAAGTCATTAATTGGATGTTCCCAGATATAATTTTAAAAGGAACTAATGTTCATCATTCGTTGATAAAGCAAAAGGTTAATATATGCCATTCTGATTCATTCTGCTTAAATTTCTTTCTGGTGTCTAAAGGTTTGTTAGAAAATTTAGAAGACAAGTCATAAAAATATTATTCCTTATTTATAATTTACACTAGAAATTTGTATGTGACTAACGTAGGAACAATAGAAGCCTGGTGTTATCTTTCATAACTTTCTTATAAATAATGCAGCCCTGTCAAGTTCATTTTCCTAGTTGGCGTTCTCTGAAGTACGCCTTTTCCTATTTTTGTTATGTTCCGTCAGACACTGGTAAATCTAAATCCCTTGGAGAATAGCTCTCCCACCCTCGTGTCTGTCTCCAAGGGAAAATGTAATCTTCTTTCAGTCATCTAATTAGGAGTAGGAGTCTCTCTGCTGCAGGCATCGGACATCAACGCAGGTCTGATGAGCCCGTGTGCTGACATCAATGAATACTTTATTAAATTACACACTCCCCTAAGCAGGCATGAACTTCCAGAGCCCTCATATTTTATGCACCATTGCGCTAACTCCCAGCTTCCTGAAGTTGGAGATGTCCCCATGAAATAGAGAATAGAACATTCTCTTGAGGTTATGAAAATAATATATGCATATATATTAAGATCACAACAAGGTGTTTGGCATATTGTTAAAAATTAAGTTTAGTCTGATTTTTGACAAGTGATAAGTAGTTGGAATCAAAGAAGAAATAAGACAGAATACATTGTGTACTGGCAAATTATTTAAAAGATTAAAAAAAAAGTGAAACCAATGTCTCAGAGTTGAATAAAAGAGCCAATGATTGAAATAAAATTTTAAATTATTGACTCTATTCTGACTAATGCATATTTTAGGTATATAATTAATACGAAGTAAGATGTCTTTCCTGTACCATTTATAAAATTACATATTCTTAAAAGTTTTTAATTATTTAAGCATTTAATATTTGATAAAGAAAATGCAATGCAGGTAAGTCTCACTCATTATCAAGCAGCCATCCTAACAGATGGGAAGTTCTTCACTATGGTTTGGGTACTTTTAGGTATCATCCTATATTCCATCTTTTTGATAAATTTCTGTGACTTTTGACAAGTACCTGTGACAAGTCAGTGTTTTTCTAAATTCCAAGTCTGGTGTAACTTAGTAAATAATTGTACTTCTTACTTTTAATATTGTTGTTGTTTTTGTTGTTGGTGGTGGTTGTCGGACTTGTATTCTGTGCCCAGACCCTGTCCCTTAGCTCTTCTGCTCAAGGCTAGAACTCTACCACTTGAGTCACAAGCAACCTTCCAGTTTTCTGTTGGTTAATTGTAGATAAGAGTCTCATGGGCTTTCCTGCCCAAACTGGCTTTGAACCGCAAGCCTCAGATCTCAGCCTCCTCAGTAGCTAGGATTACAGGCAGAGACACCTGCACCCAGCACTTTTACATTTTTCAAGAGCATCAAATAAATGGAAATACACATCATATATAATGTTTTGCTTTGTACATAATGTATTTGAGATTCATCCAAGCTGTTTCATGAAAGAAAAGTCCATTCCATTTCGTATTCATTTATCCATTCATCTGCTTGAGAACATTTTGATTGTTCACAGGATGAAATGTTTATGAACCACGTAGTGATTATTGCATAAAGTTTTTCTGTTAATGTATTTATTTACTTTTTCCTAATCAGTGCCCGTAGTGGAACATTGTATCACATGATTAGTGCATATGGAGATTCAGATATAGCAATTTTGTTTTCTGAAGTAGCTATGGTATTTTGTACTCCTGCCCAGAAAGTTACAGGAGATCTACCTTCTCTACATATTTTGAAATTTTTTCTTCATGTATTGGGAAATGTAATTTCCTAATACATTAGATGCAGATTGAAGGTAGATAAATCTTTTATTCCTAGTTTGAGAAGTTTTTTACTATAAGGAATGTTGAATTTGGAACTTATTTTAATCTTCAGATAATGAAATAGTCAGAAGTTATTTAATTCTGTGTACAACATTACTACAATGATACATTTATTCTTGTTGAACCAAATGTATACTAAGCATTATGTATTAAAAAGCTTTCTATATTGCTATGATCTATTTTGCAAAATTTTGGTTAAGGATTTAGGTATCGCTTTATAATATTTATTATTCTTCAATTTCATGTCAATCTTATAATGCTGGTTTTTTTAATTTTTTTATTGTGAAAATACTGTACAGAGGGGTTACAATTACATGGGCAAGATAGTGAGTACATTTCTTATCAAGCATTGTAGCCTCCTCCTTTGTTTCCCCTTCCCATCCCTTCCCATCCTCCCTCCCCTCCCAATCCCCCCCCCCAAGTTGTAAAGTTCTTTTTTGACATGACTTGTACTTCTCATTGTTGCAACAGGTCCACCTGTATCCTTATTTAAATGACTTGTTTTTCCACTTCCCTTCCACAAATTATACCGACATCAAATACAGTGAAAGCAGGGGTTATACTGTGGGGGAGGGACATACAAAGCAACAAAGAAATAATCTTACAATTGCATTAGAAACAAATGCATGAAAGAAAAAAACATTTAAAATATATATTTTAGGGTTCGTTTTCCTAACATCACCGTATCTGCCCTTTTCTTCTTGACTCATTCATATACTAGATATTGCAAATAAGGGAAATCATGGGACCTGTGCTACTTTGGGCTTGGCTTACTTCACTTAATATAATTTTTTCCAAATCTTTTCATTTCCTAACAATGGGGCAATGTCATTCTTTCTGATGGAGGCATAGAATTCCACTGTGTATATATACCACATTTTCTTGATCCATTCATCTACTGAGGGGCATCTGGGTTGGTTCTAGATCTTAGCTATAATAAATAATGCTGCAATAAACATAGTTGTGCTGGTAGCTTTAGTGTGGTCTTGTTTGTAAACATTTGGGTAAATGCCCAAAAGTGGGACTGCTGGGTCATAGGGGAGCTCTATGTGGAGTCTTTTGAGGAAACTCCATGCTACTTTCCAAAGTGGTTGAACAAGTTTACACTCCCACCAACAATGAAGTAAGGTTCCCTTCTGTCCACATCCCCTCCAGCATCTGTTGTTATTAGAGTTCTTGATTTTTGCCATTCTAACTGGGATGAGGTGGTATCTTAATGTTGTTTTGATTTGCATTTCTTTTATGGCTAGGGAGGTTGAGCATTTCTTCATGTGTCTATTGGCCATCCTTCTTTCTTCTTCAGAGAAGTTTCTCTTTAAGTCATTAGCCCACTTATTTATAATGCTGGGTTTTTTTTTGTTGTTGTTGGTGCTGCTGGTGTTGGTGGTAGGGCTTGAACTCTGAGCCTGAACACTGTCCCTCAGCTATTCAGCACAAGGCTAGAGATCTACCACTTGAGCTACAGTGCCACTTCCGGTTTTCTGGTTTTTTATTGGAGATAAGAGTTTCACGGACTTTCCTGCCCAGGCTGGCTTTGAACCACTATCTTCAGATCTCAGCCTCCTGAGTAGCTAGGATTACAGACATGAGCTGTTTTGTTATTTTGGTGTGGAATAAAGATGCACTCATAAAATGTATTGTTTTATTATAATTTGTATGTGTGTGTGTGTGTGTGTGTGTGTGTGTGTGTGTGTATTCCTACTTGGTTGTGTTAGAATTTGAAGACAAAAATGGTCAAGTTATATGATTACAACTCAAGTGACAGAAGGCTAATAATGTCAGGAGCTTACATGTGTACTTTCCTCAGGAAGTTTCTAATTCTTCCATGTTTTATATTCCTCATCATGTATTCCACATGTTTTATTTCTTCTCTGATAGTTGTCTTGCCCCTCCTTTGTTAAAAAATTGAAATCTTTTACACTTTAGAGTTTCATTATATCAGATGAAACTACCATAATCAAAGATTAGTTGAACTACAAAATAAGGTTAAATGAGTGAATACATAAGTACATATGTTAAAAATCTTTTTATAATTTTTATATAAAATAAAGTAGGAGGTCCACTGAGTGAATATAGGGGATTCCATTCTAGTACACTTTAAAATATACTCTTCCAAAAATAATAAGAACATAATATAATCTTCCATTTGTCAGATGATTACCATTCCATATGATAGGAATAAGAAAGAGAAAACTTAGCCTAATAAACTGAGCCTTTTCTTTATCATCCCCTTGTCTCCAGATAACAATTACTAAATTTGCTTAGGGAATGGTAGAAGATAAGAGAATACATTAAAATGACCGCTAAAGGAAATCTTATGTGAGTGTGTGTGAGCACTGTTGTACCAATTAAGACACCACTCCACTTGTGGCTCTTTGATGGTTAGTTGGAGATAAGAGCTTCCAAGTCTTTCTTTTCCTGGGCAGGCTTGAAGTTGAGATTCTCAAATCTCAGCTTTCAGAGTAGTTAGAATCAGAAGAGTGAGCCACTGGCACGTGGCTAGAGGGTTTTAAAACAAAACCAACTTAATCCTTTAAAGGCCCTTAAGAATTTGCCTGCACACAAAGCTGTGCTGAATGTATAAATGGAGACAGCAAGAAGATGTAACCATTATCCAGGACAAAGATATCTATCTAAGGAATAGATGATAAGTGAGTTCCTTATCCCTTCAAACAAGAGCTGCCATGCAGAAATGCAGATTGTATCAGTTCAATGTATAGGAGTTCAGTATATATATACTTTTGTGACGTCACCTTTCAAAGGAGCAGGGGGATGCTGACAAGCTCACTGCTTCACAGGATAATTTACAAATAGCTGAATGAATGGTCCATTATAGATTGTGGCTTAATGATCCAGAATGTGGATGTGCTCTATGGTTTCCAGCTCTGTTCATAACCTATTGCAGTCTTCCTGAACTAGTGATTCGCTAGCCCCATGGGAACTGGGACTGGATGTAGATCAAGTATGCAATTGGTGCACCGACTGATGTATGTCATCATTAGTGTCTAAAAGAGTAGTGTACACATTTCATCTCCTTTGTGCAGTGTAAGATTTTGTTTCAGTGATTAGTTTTACATTACTTTGCATTCTGTGACCAAACAATTCAGTGAAGTAGAATGATAAACTCTCGTATTTAATTTTAAAAAATTAACACATATTACTTCCACAAGGGGAATTTTATTGTGACATTTTAATTCATGCATACAATATATCCAATGCATATATTGATTATATTGATTATATATATGTGTGTGTGTGTGTGTGTGTGTGTGTGTGTGTGAGAGAGAGAGAGAGAGAGAGAGAGAGAGAGAGAGAGAGAGAGAGAGAGAGAGAGAGAGAGAGAGAGAGAGATTGCCAAAACAGGTGATTATAACACTTAGCAAATGAAGAATGACAAACTGTATTTCATTTGGACTCCGTGATAATGGAATCTAAAATCCAGGATGTTAGAGTTAAGATCAAAGTATGACATACATGAGGGCAGAAAGGAAACCACTAAATAAATCAGCATTTCCAGAGGATTTTTGCTATATTTTTGTTAATGTTTATTATTATAGTTTCCATTAATTGTGCAAAGGGGTTCGTCAGGTTTGAGTATTATGCACCATGGTCAGGGACACCCCTTTTTTCATATTCCTCCATAATCCCCCTTCTCAACTTATATAAGTCATTTTTCTGTCTTTTTTTATTAAATAAATTACAGGTTTAACTCAAACATACCTGCTACCCACATTGTTCTTTCAAATAAGTTAACTATTGAATGTTTGTTCTTAAGGGTCCTTGAAGAGCAAATTCATACTTAAAACTTGACATATCCATGATATATTTCAAATAAAAAACAGTAAGTGGAATTTATCCAGGAACATTTTAAAAAGTAGTTTTAAGAGACATTCCTGAGCATATACCTTATTGCCTACTTCTGGACATTTCATAGTCTATAGTTCATAAGTTTTGAACTACATCAGAAATCTCTACTCTAAATGGGTTCATTGGTATATCTCTGGAAAGGAGCCAGGATTTCTTCAAGATAAAAGCAGTAAAGTATAACATTTAATGTTGATAACATCTAGTCATGCTAAATTACACAAGACATTTCAGAACAGTACAAGAGGAATTTGATGACCAAGTTATATTCCTGGTTATAATACTAGCTGCTTGTGAGCGAACACAACATAGGACATTACTCTTGAACCTTTCATAACTGTCACATTATCCTATAATGGAAAATTGTCTAGCTTACTTTGAAGTTGAGTCGAAATGTTATGCTTATATATTTGTTACTAAGACCAGTGTACTCTGTGTTTAGATACAGTACAGGTAGAGCTAAGGTCTCACAGTAGTTTTAGAAGCCAATGGATATACTTAATTTCTTTTGAAGTTAGAGAAAGGTTGAACTTGTAAATGAACAAAAAAAGGTCTTGCAATGCATTATTAATATATGAATCTCTGGGAAAGTAGCATGAAATATATATATATATATATATATATATATATATATATATTTGGGAAAGTAGATGATGAGAACAAACTGCCTAAGGCCCTGAAAGTCATAACACAATGCTAGATAGCTAGTAGAGAAAATTGTTCTTGAAAGTTTATCTGACTTAAATTCTACATTAAAACTGATCTGGACCTAGATTTATATTTGAGCTTATCTTAGAAAATTAATGCACTCCCTCCTGTTTCCAAGCTGTATTAGAGCTTCATGCTTTTGGGGCAAATGATCTACCACGTAAGCTCATAGCCTCATGCCTTCTGACATTTCCACATTCTTTTCTGTGGTTGTTTTTGAGGTAGAGTCCTGCTTTATGCCATGATTGGCTTGGGCTACGATCCTTCTCCTTGTTTTCCCCATTTCCCTGAGGAATAAAAAGTGCATGCTACTATGTCCAGCTAAGGTGCTTTCCTGGAGCTATGATAACAGTTGAATGCCATTGTGCCCAGGTACTGAGTGACATGGAATATTGCAAATATTTATGCCCAAGCTGGCCTTGAACTCAAATCTTCTAGTCTATCCCACTAAGTGACTAGGATTACAGACTTAAGCAATCACATATTGTTTCTGGTGTGTGTGTAAGAGAGAGAGAGAGGGAGAGAGAGAGAGAGACAAAGACACAGAGAGAGACAGAGAGACAGAGAGACAGAGACAGAGATACAGGGAGACAGAGACAGAGAGGGAGACAGAGACAGAGACAGACAGAGAGAAAGACAGAGAGAAAGATAGAGAGACAGAGATAGAGAGACAGAGAAAGAGAGAGACAGAGAGCTTTGCACTTCCCCTATGCATTCTCTTCCTATACTCATGACCCTATTGCTCATTGCATGCAACAGAATCTACTCCATTGTATTGCTATAACTGAGTCTAAATCTTAAACTTATTTGTAGTCATGTGCACATACACTCACACATAGCACACACACACACATTGTCACTCTACCATTTACCTCACCTGAGCATGATTTTCACAAGCAAAAAATTCCCTTAGACCACCCATAATTAAAGTAGGTGCTCTTTCCCTCGCTGCCACATTCTCAGTGCATCCATTATTGTTACATTTGTGAGATCCATATGGCCAGCTTCATGGGCAGGAAGAGAGCACCATAAATATTGCAGAGAGAAAATAAACATGAGTCTCAATGATGCCAGCTACAGAACAGAAATTCTAACCATATTTCAAAGTCCAAAGCAAACATCATGATTTGTTCAAGAAAGGGTTTCTAGAATTGCTCCAAGCACGATAGTTTAATAGTTAATATATTTTCACATAAAACAACATATTTCTAGATTCTATTGCCTGTATTAGCATAGACACTTTTAAGAAATAAAATAAATGTTATGAGGAAGGAAATAAACTTTGAATCCTTCTTCAGTTGAAAACGATGATGAAATAATTTAGCATTTAGTCAAATATTATTACCAAGACTTAGTCTGTCCTCAAGAAGATGGAATTTACATGATTCTGATATTATAGTTCAGCTACAGTCTTATAATCTAGGAGAAAGCCAGGTGATGGTGGCTTACACCTGTAATCCTAGCTACTAAGGAGGCTGAGATCTGAAGATCAGGGTTCGAAGCTATCACAGGCAAGAAAGTCTGTGAGACTCTTATTTCCAATTAACTACCAGAAAACTGGAGGTGGTTCTGTAGCTCAAGTAGTAGAGCACGTGCCTTGAGCCGAAGAACTGAGGGACAGTGCCCAGGCCCAGAGTTCAAGCCACATGACACACAAAACAAAACAAACAAAAAAATAGAAGATCTGTTTGTATAGAATGAATTCCATATAAAGATGAGAAAGATTATTTACAATTGGGTTTTCTAATATTACAGAAATATCAAAACAGAAATTAGTGTTTATATATATTTTCTCAATCTTGTACATCTTAACCCTGTACCACAAATAAATGCCTCAAATTCTATTATATTATCAAAATTCTAAGATATTAGAGCACAGAATTCTAGAATGCCACAAAATTCTGTTCCATAATTCCTATGTTTATCCTCATATAGATGACTATATGTATATTTTATTTTATTTTATTTTTTGGTGTTTTTTTTTTTTTGGGTCCGGTCGTGGGGCCTGAACTCTGGGCCTGGACGCTGTCCCTCAGCTCTTCAGCTCAAGGTTAGCCCTCTACCACTTGAGCCACAGCACCACTTCCGGCTTTTTTCTTATGTGGTGCTGAGGAATTGAACCCAAGGCCTCAGGCATGCAAGGCAAGCGCTCTACCACTGAGCCACATTCCCAGCCCTATATGTATATTTTAGAAGACAATGATATATCTCCATGTGAAGGCATCTTTGATTTGTATGCATGACTGACAATATTTCCAATTTCCAGTATAACAATGAAAACACCTTTTTTAAAACCATTCAGTTTTCCTTTCATGTATCAACACTGTAGAATACGTGCCTCAATTTAGTTCACACAGTATGTATTACTGTGTATATGTAAGGTCTGTAGAAATGACTTAGAAGATGAATGGTCTTTAGTGGATGTTTTTCTTCAAGCTTTGCTTACCTGCTCTATAAGTATCTTTTACTAACAATAATGTCTTCAATGTAAAATGATCCATCTCTGGTGAGAAGTATAAATGAAATTCCCAAGAGCTCTCTCTTTTCCTCTCTCCTCTCCATTCCTTCCACCTCTCTCTATCTCTCTCTAGATCTCTGGAGTTCTTTATGCATTGTTTTACAGAAATAGCTCAACTCCTGGATCAAAGAAAATGTAGAGGCCTGATGGCTTTATCCAAATATCTTCTCGTTACCTCTTGAACAATCTTGGTTTCAGTTTCCACAGAAGGAAGTAAATCCTAGTTCAGTAAAATGAGACTTTGTGGAAGCAGCAGGTGTAATGTCACAGCTGTATTGGCTCTGCAACTTGATCATGGAGCAAGACACATCTGGGACTGTCACATTTGCTGCTGAGTTAAAGGTTGTGGAAGAACTCTGCAATGCTCCTCATCAGCCTGTTCACAAGAACCTTATAGATAATGGCCACATCATGTCATGTGGCTAATTAACCAGTGCTTTGCAATTCCCTCGCCATACGCTTTATCTTCCTACTACTCTGAATTTATGTAGCTTATATCTGCCTTTGTAAATTATCGTGTGAAGGCATTATTAGCACAAAGCAGAGCAGCAGAAGTGTTTTACTGGTTTGTGTTCAAGTCACATTCCTGGAGAATAAAATTAATTTCAAACAGTTCTGCTTGAAGGAGAATTTTAACCTGAGAAGAATAGCGAAGACCAGAGCTCCCTGGCGTTTGTTATGCATTGGGAACCATCCCAGCCAGCTGTGATAACTTATAGGAGGCTATCAAGGTATATTACTCAACGAAGGTGTAATTATCACCTTTGAAAAATGTCTTATAAGAATTGCATCACCCTAAATATAAGATTAGGCATAAAATGATATAAATGCCTATTGACATATATATATATATATATATATATATATATATATATATATATGTTATTTTTTGTCATAGTGGGGCTTGAACTCTGGTATGGACCTGGGCCCTGTCCCTCAGCTCTTCAGCTCAAGGCAAGCACTCTACCACTTGAGCCACAGTACCGCTTCAGGTTTTCTAGTGGTTTATTGGAGATAAGAATCTCACATTCTTTCCTGCCTGGGCTGGATTTGGACCATGAGCCTCAGATCTCAGCCTCCTTAGTAGCTAGGATTACAGGTGTGAGCCACCAGCTGTGGGGTGACATTTTTTTTTCTCCAAATCACCAACATTCCTTCCTATGGGAAAGGTTTTACAAAAAGACTATTCAGTCTAATTAAATAATGTTTCACGAAAACTTTGTATGAAGCTCTATAAAGCCTTGATTTAAATTTTTCAATGATGATTTATATGTTTTCTAAGATATTAGAGCACAATAGATAATATGTAAAGAACTCTGAAAAAATATGATCTAGCATATAGTCTTATTTTATTTGAATCCTTAGTTTCATGTTTTGATTGAATTATCTCCCATGCTTCTTTGACCTAGTGGTATAAAATGGTGTTAGCTGCATAAAATGGAAAGTTTCAGTATGCACTGTTTCAATTAAATGTTTAAATATCATCAGACTGTATTTATTGTATGAAATTCTATAAGAATTTAAGGTATCTACCCATGTAGGCTTTAGTTTGGCCTGAATAATATTTAGTTTTTTCTATGACTGTTTTAATAGGTGTTTTTTTAAAACTAGTACATTAAGAACCTAGTGAGCATAATCAATTGCCTGAAAAATGACAAATTGTTTTTATTAAGCCACAGAAGGGTTGTAGAGATAGCTGTAATCTGTGGAGACTTAATTAGTAATTGAGATTCATCAAAATGCCTCCGATAGTACATTCTAAGAACTGCTTTGCTTGGATGCATATCCAAAAAATTTCACAGATTTTATCAGAAGTGATGTGATGAATATTTTAAAAAAATCATCTGAACTCTTTTGTAACAAAACTGACATAAAAGCAAAGAGACATACTTTAAAATACATTTACAAAGGAAAATACAGCACACTGTGTGGCCAGAAGAAAAACTGCTATAGCATGCGAAGACTTGTACCAAATTGTCTGGTTTAAAATAATACAGAAATGACTTAGCGATATTTACAAGCCATGTCTGATCTTCTCCTTCCTTGAAGTCACGGCATCTTTCCTTGTGCTGTCAAAGTCATTGCTGTGAAGCACTGAGACATGAGCACAGTCAGAAGCGCATTCTGATGATACAGTTAGGTTTGAGGAAGACCTACCATTTTGGTATCTAACCATGTGGACCAGATGTACTGACCACATCCAAAAGCATTTTTAGAAGTGCAGAGTACTGTGACCTTCAGAGTTTACCATTTGATTCAAGAATTCTGAAAGTACAATGGAATGTAAGACATTGCTCTATGGGAAATATGGGAATGTGTAATGGTAAGAGATGGTTTAAGAATTTTTGAACTGCATCTAACATTTGAGTTACATTATGTTTGAGATGAAAAGACTATAGCCAGGTGCCAGTGTCTCACCCCTGTAATCCTAGCCACTCAGGAGGCTGAGATCTGAGTACTGCGGTTCAAAGCCACCCTGGGCAGGAAAGTCCATGAGATTATTATCTCCAAGAAACTACTCAAGCCAGAAATGGTGCTGTGACTCAAGTGGTAGAGCACTAGACTTGAGCACAACGAGGCTCAGAGTCAATACTCAGGCCTTGAGATTAAACACCACAACAGACCAAGAGAGAGAGAGACAGGCAGACAGAGGGAGAGACAGAGAGACAGAGACAGAGACAGAGAGAGAGACAGAAACAAAGACAGGGACAAAGTCAGAGATAGAGAGACAGAGAGAGAAAGAGAGACACACACAGAGAGAAATAGGTACAGTTATGATGTATGAAGTGGGCTGGGAAGATGGCTCAGTGGTAAAGAGCTTTCCTTGCATGCATGAGTCTCTGTGTTCAATTCCTCAGCACCACATAAGCAGAAAAAGTCAGAAATGGCACTGTGGCTCAAGTGATAGAGCACTAGCCTTCAGCTAAAGAGCTGAGGGAAGTGTTCAGGACCATGACTGAGAAGATGTTTGAAGTTTAACTTAACAAAATTAAATTTATTATATGGAAATTATATTACTCAATTTTATTTTTTAGTATTTTTGTTTGATTTAATCAACTAGTCTTTTTAATTATAAGACTACATCTAATATTAAACAAGTCGAATAGGTCCCTTATACAATAAATATTTATATTCTAAAATTGACTTTGATTTGCATCAACAATAGTATTATCGATTCATAAAGATTTTTATAACACGTTAGTTACTTTATTCAAGAAACACCTCAATGGGCTTGGTGGTAAATGCCTGCAATCTTAGATATGTGGAAAAAATATAGAAGGATGAGGATGAGACAGCCTGGGCAAAAATTATCTCAAAGAAAAAAACAAAACAAAAAAAAGAAGCAAACCAACCAACCAAATAGCACCACCAAAATACTAATCACAAACAAACAAACAACAAAACTCCTGAAAAACAAACAACAACAACAAAAGCTGAGCATGGAGGTATATACCTGTATTCCCATCTACATAGTGAGTTTATGTAAAAGGATTGGTCTGAGGCTAACTAGGAGATTCAGAACGAAAAACTTCTTTGAAAAATGCACTAAAATCAAAATGGCTTGGGGTTTTTGCTGTAGCAAACACAAAACTACAAACTCAAATCTCAGGATCACCATCATTTGCTGATACCCTTATAATATACCTACCAACTTCATTTACTAATGAGTATTCAAGTTTCTATAGTTGAGAAATTACAGGGAAATTAAATTAGTTGGGAAATTAACATTTGAAAGTTTGAAAAAGTTGTAAATAATGTGAAATTTTCTTTTGTAAATTATCATCTATTTCCAAATGTGGAGCTGAAATACACATTTCACATGTCATATTTCCTGTGGTAGGCATGTTAAAAAATTCTAATTGATTTTATACTTGGTGAAGTGGGTTTTGAAAATTTAATTTCGCTAACACCCTGGAGGTTATATTTTAAATAAGAAAGATTGAGGACAAGAAATCTTGTTGGTAGATATTGAAAACTTTTTAATCATGAAATTCTGATCACTGAAAACAGCAGGGCAAATTGAGGGAAGGGTTCAATTGAGAGGTTAGCAAAACCCCCAAAGCATAGGATACACATTTGATGATTACATTAAAGCTTAAGAGGTAAAGTGGAGAAGTCATGTTCAATAATATGAGTAAGGCTGTAGGGGAATTAACTAGTTGTAATTCTAATAAATAAGTAAAATTCTGAAATGTCTTAGCTCCAAAGAACAAATGAACATGCCCAAAGAAAAATAAAAGGGAAGTTTAATATAAACTTTCATATGGTGCTAAATAGGTAGTTCAATATAAATTTCTATTTTTATGTAAACTTGTATTCTCTTTTATTTTTTTGTCAGAAGAGGACTGTGGTAAAAAATCAGGACTAAAGTTTGCTAGGAACTAGGCAAATTGGGGGCACCCTCCTATTCCAATTGGCAGTGCCCTCCTATTTCAATTGGCTTTAATATTTTTGTTTATTTCTTTTTATCTTTATACAAAGGAGTTGCCATTCAACCAAGTATTTCATGAATACAATGTGTGTTGGTTAAGGACGTTTCGTTGAACATTCTCATCCCTCCCTTTCGATCTCCTTTTCTCTCATTTTTCTTATTTTTGTAGGATATACATTGAATTTTTCACTGAGATTCTACCTTACCCCAGTTAACAGGAATATAAACAATAAGGTAAAATGAAACCCCAATATACTGCTGGTGGGAATGTAAACTTGCTCAATCACTCTGTAACACTTTCAAACAGAATTTACCCAGATGCCTCTCCATGGATGAATGGATCAAAAAAAAATGTGATATATATACAAATGGAATTTCACTCATCTATTAGAAGGAATAATGTTACATCATTTGCAAAGAAGTGGGAAGACTTAGAAAAATTATGTTAAGTGAAATAAGGCAAGCCAGAGAGACAAAGCTTACATGTTTTCTCTCATGTGGAAGGTACAATTAGTTTACAAATATATAAGTAAAAATTTGAGTGGTACGCGAGTGTATACAATATATTAACTGAAATAGAATAGAATCAAGGGAGGACTCGGTGTAATTCCTTAGAAAGGTAACAATATTATTGCTATATATTATATATAATTGTATCTATTGCTATATAGTATATATATAATACATTGTTATATACATTATATATGACACTATTTAGTTTTTATTTTTGTTCTGGCTGCCTTGGATTGCAATCTTCATTCTATATCTTCTAAATAGTTGGAATCACAGAGTTGGCCCACAATAGCCCACAATGGACTTATTGTTTGTTATGGGGATTTTGCTCCCAGTTTTTTTACCCAAGCTGAACTCCAGTCATCATTGAATCTTCACGTTCCTATTAGCTTGCTTATAGCTGTGTGATACCATGTCTGGCCAGTAATCTTACCATTCTTTGCAAATCATTTCTAAATAATTCGAAATAATTATTATAATTCTAAGTAATAATTTCAAAATTGTTTCTAAATCATACTTTTGAAAAATATAATAAAATAAACTGTAACCCCTCTGTGCAGCATCTTTACAATAAAATAAAATTTAAAAAGGAGAAGAAAAAATGTATAAGACAAAATGTCCCTAATTCAGGGCAATATGTGCAATATATCTGCTATAATTCATATATGTATCATAAAATATATGAAATGCAATTATTTTTCTATAGATAAATTATCTCTTGTGTACAAATTGTGAAATAAAAACAATTTGGTTATGAAGATGTCAATCATGACGTGTGTGTGTGTGTGTGTGTGTGTGTGTGTGTGTGTGTGTGTGTGTGTGTGTGTGTGTTTGTAAAATGACCTGGGATTTTGCTATAGCCAATACAAGGCTATGAACTCAAATCTTAGTATCACTACCATTTGTTGACACCCTTATATATACTATCCAACTTTATTCACTAAGATTCAAACATCATGCAAATTAGGATTATTATAGGATTGCTTTTATAAAATATAAACAGAAATGTTATCATTAAGCAATGGAAAGAATAATAATGAAAATCTACCCTCCTTATGTCCACGTATCCTTTCACCAGATATTGGTGACTGTCTTTTAACAGTATGGGTAATTTGATAATTGTATTTGAAATTGGTATCTATGAAGAACATAAGCACTAACCACTAAAAAAAAAGACTAAAAATTGAGGAGGAGAATGTTGCAGTGTAAATTTATAAACTTTAAGTGTTAATTTTTTAATTAACACTTATTTGTAGACCATGAATTGAATTTTATAATGTGTGGTTGAGGGAGAAAGTGGAAAGAAATGGAATTCAATGTATTTATATACTATTTTGTTGAATGACAATACCTTTGTACAACCGCTTAAAGATAAAAATTAAACTAAAATAAAAAATAAAAAATATAATAATTCAAGTAGAAAAAAGAAAACAAGAATAAATTTTTGAATTCTAAATAAGTGAACACTTTTTTTGCACAAACTTCCTACTTTTAAGAAAAATGTATATATCTGCAGATACTGTCCTGCCCTTTCTGATATCGAATAACAGAGACATACCTTTTTGCTTAGAGTATAATCAATTTGAATGTCTGTAAAGTCAGCACTTTGGGACATAAAATTGTTTTATGCATCAGAAAATTGCTAAGCTCCAAGTAGAGTATTATATGACATATTTGAGTAGAGTATTATATGACATATTTGAATGGAATGTAGCTCTATCATGCTGTAGAACTTAATGTGCTATGAGGATCTTGTTTTTATATGATACACTCCAGGGAAATATTGCTTTCCCATTAATCTTATTCCTAAAGCACAGTATCATTAACCTTCAATGTTTTTTGGTAATAAAACAAAAAAGTAAACAGACTGCTACCAGCTAATTGTAGATGACAGCATACATGTAAATGTCAGCTTACCTAGAATATGTCCTCATACAAAGGTGTGAAATCCAGAGCTTTGGATTTATAACACATATTATTTCTAGAAATCAAATATATGTTATTAAAATTTTAAACTCCATACAAAATTTTAAGCAAAATGTTGCAAAATAGGATAAATGAAAACAAATATTTAAAGTTATACATTAATCAAGCCAGATGCCCCTCAAGGTGAATCAGCAAATGAAAATGTGATACACACACACACACACACACACACACACACACACACAATCAAATTCTATGCTTGCATCAGAATGAATGATATTGTTCCATTTGTAAGGAAACTGGAGGACTTGGATAAAATGATTAATTAAAGTAAGCCAGACCCAGAGAAATATAAGTTGCATGTTCATGTTTTTCCTCATTTGTAGTAATTATCTACAAGTAAACACAATGGATGGTAAAAGACAAAAAATATATACTTGGACATGATATATTAAACAAGATTCTAAGCATTCACCCAGTGAAACCAAAGGAGCATATTCTAAAGATGGGATCACAAAGGCCTAATAGCTATATGCATTTTATCATATAAAATGATGTTTATCAACATAAACTCCAAGAAATGGAAAGCTTTTTGTTATTTATTATTATTATTATTGCTGTTTTTGATTTGTTTTTTTGTGGAAATTACCTGTAATATGGTAATGGAGTATCAGGAGTACAATAACGAACAAGAAATGAATCCTCTTTATAAGCCTGTAGAAAGAATCAAGGCATGCTAAATGAATCATATAGTATAGGAATACACATGAAATGTTTGAAAGAAAATCTTCAGAATCATCGTTTCCTCAATTTTAGACATTTTGCCAGATAAATAGTATTTCTCAAAGCTTACCAGTATTTTGTGAACAAAAAGAAAATAAGCATTTCAGTATCTATTATTAATAAACCATTGTCATTTTAAATTTAAAGTGACAACTAAGAGCCACCATGTTGTCAACTGACTTTTTTATTTGTTTGTTTGAAGCCTTGGAGAAACATGTGCAAATCATTGATGAAATGCTGGAAGCCAGTTGAAATACAGTGAAACACAACCCAGCCCAACAGGACTGCTTTCTATCTCTTCCTTCCGCCCTGGGCCTTGGCAGCAAGTGAAATATGAGAATATATCAATTGTTAAGACTGTCGCTACTCTGGGTGTGCTTGCCACATCCCTGTTCTCCAGAGATAACCTTCAAAAGGACTCCTGTGCCCCAACAAAGGTTTGTAGGTGCCTCAGTACCAAGGAGTGATGGGAAAATCCTGCATCGTCAGAAGCGTGGGTGGATGTGGAACCAGTTTTTCTTGCTGGAGGAATACACAGGATCTGATTATCAATATGTAGGCAAAGTAAGTACATTCTGAGATGTTAAACATGTCCATTCTTACTTTATGTGTCTTTTTAAGGAACGTGGAAAGCTTCAAAATGGTGATTCTTAAGAAATTTGATTCTCAAAAAAATGTTTTGTTTTGTTTTTTGTTGGTTGTTTTTTTTTTGGGGGGGGGTCCGGTCATGGGGCCTGAACTCTGGGCCTGGGCGCTGTCCCTCAGCTCTTCTGCTCAAGGCTAGCACTCTACCACTTGAGCCATAGCACCACTTCCGGCTTTTTTTTCTGCTTATGTGGTGTTGAGGAATCGAACCCAGGGCATCATGCATGCAAGGCAAGTGCTCTACCACTGAGCCACCTTCTCAGCCCTCCAAAAAATGTTTTTTAATGTATGGATTATGTTTGAGAAAATAGGGAATGAATGTAATATACAAACTTGTTTGATTGAATTTATCCTGCCCAACAACTATGGATTAGGGAGCAGCTGGAATTAAAGCCTTGAAACTCATAGATAAAAAGTAATGAAGAGAATATATTACTACAGTTATTTGGAAGACCAAATTATATTCACACACATATGTGCATACATATACACATTTATATTCAATTGACATTGGCTTCAATTAAGAAAATGCAATGTATTATCACAGATGCTTAATATTCTACAAAATGGAAAGCAATTTATATGTCCAAAGAATATGAGTACTGCTTATTTATATGAGTATATTCCACATTTTTTAAAGTCATTTACAGAGAGGAAAACTGTATAATGTTTCTAGCAGATAAAAACAAATTGATTATTGGTGTATAAACTTGGAAGCAAAGAGCCCTGCTTCTATTAAATGTGTACTAAGATTTATCTTTTAAGAAAAAAATTCTGTTTCTGAGAGAATATATTTTTATTGGAACAATTTGATAAGTCTTAATATACTCCAATTATTTCCATCTTTATTGCTGCAATGGTAGTACTGCTGACTAGGGTGAGAAAGAAAGAAGCAATATAAGTGATCTGAGCATTCAGCCACACATAAAAGACTCATCACAAGTCTTATTGATTGAATTCTCAAGACCAATGTAGAGGTAGTTTATGGATCCTATAATAGAAAGCTTTGAGGTTATGACACCAATGATGTAAAAATATAATAACAATCTGAGTCATGAAAACCATGTTTGTATTTGGTTCTAACTATGTTTCTTTGCATCCGTTTACTTTCACCTAACCTTCAATGAACATTTAATAAAAGTTGGAAAGTTGATTTAATATTATATGTGATATACATTCTTGTGATACTCAATCTACTACTTACTTTCTTTAAGTTTTTCAGTGCCCATAGAAACCAGTACCTTGAAATCAAACACTGTGCATCCTACCTCCTTTTGTCTGTAGGTCTTAGAACATAATTTAGATGACTTGGTTGAGTAAATTTAGTCAGACATCTGGTGCTACTTGGCTCTCTTGCAGTGAAAACTAGTGTAGAATTTTAAATCACTGAAAATAATGAAGGCTAGTTAGTAGTCATGATATATGCATATCAATAATTTGGAGATCAAACTTAATCCTCACTAACATGCTATTATATGCAAAGAAAGCTGAAAAAATTAATGACTTTATTAATGTGTTTGTTTCTTCTTACACATTTTATGCTGAACCACAAGGTGAATGCACATTCAGTAGTATGGTAACTCAGAGTATTCACCGGCCACAGGCCTGATTTTTTTGTCTATGTTTTAAGTGTATTGAGGATCCTGTGTTTCGTAAAATTAACTCTATTTCTCTATCCCCATCGATCTACCTCTCTACCATCTATCTATCTATCTATCTATCTATCTATCTATCTATCTATCTTCTCTAGCTATAATTCTCCCTCCCCATCTACCTATATAAACACTTCTATCTATGTAGATCCTAAGGAATATATGCAAATATTTTTTGTCTACAGTATATTTATTAAATATTATTTATATTACATTCATTTTTCTGCAATTTAAAACCATATATATATGTATGTACACACACCCATATATATGGATGCACTAAAAATCAAAATTAAATATAAAATGTTTTAATAAGTGTACATTTAACAAATATAAGGTGATGTTTTTATATTTTATGTGGTATAAAACCCTAAAATCTAGTAAACATTCTCTTTTACACTATCTATAAAAAACAGATTATATTATGCTTTATTACATAAAGACTATGTAATTTAAGAACTCACTTTTTCAACTTTACTTCCTGAAGGATAGGAGCAATGTGACACTTGCTCTAAGTGTTTCAGTATCTCTAGGTTGATTTAAAGTAGTTGTTTATATGTTCTCTTTCATAGGCGTAGGAGAAGACAGTGACAGGCATCCTACAATAGTGAGCACGTTTAGGGAGTTCAGAATAGGAATCAGTATCGGGAGTCACATTCCAGTATTTGGGGCAGTAAGAAAGCTAAAATATTTACATGTATGGAAAAAAAAGAAAAAATATCATTTGGCCAAACAAGCTCTAAGTGAATATATTGAATTATTATAATGATAACAAAGTTGAAGGGAACTTAGTAGCATTCCAACAGTTACAGAAGGCTTGGTATGCAAAATTACCTCCCATATTCTTTCTCGTTCAATAGTTAACTCCCCTCATTTGGCCTTCATTTCCTCATCTGATTATGCTAGTTTATATATTTTTAAATAGCATTATTATTGTAAGATGGAATTAAATATCATTAAAATAGTGTTAGTATAAAGTGTGTTTTGTGCCCATTTGTGAAAGAAAATAAGAAATGGAAAAGGGAAAGAGAGAGACAGAGAAAGAGACAGAGACGGAGGAAAGAACATTAGTGAATTTTTAAAAAAATAACTTTTTGTTAAGACCTTTGGGATCATAAAGAATTACAAGCTTAAAGACATCCAGAAAGAGTTCTTTTTGACAATTCATCACAAATCTGAACCTTTTAATTTTATTACATTTTCTTAATGACTATCATGAGCTCAAATAACCTAGATGACTGGGTGGTCTGTGGGATAATTTTAGCACTCTGTTCCTGGAATCCTTTTGTCTTTTGTTCTAGTTCATTTAATTTTTATTAGCATCAATTAGTTGTACAAGATTGTTACATTTTATATGTCTATTTATAGATAAGATTCTTATGACAACACTTATCCTCAGCACTCTCTGTTCTATCCCTTTCTTCCCACTGCTAAAATTCCCTATCCAGATAACTTTCAATTTTCTAATGTCATGTCTTACTACAGGTTAATTAATCAAAGGGGTTCACCATAGTATCTGAATCTTGCAAATGTTACCTTTTATTAATTAACTTAAATCTATCTATCTATCTATCTATCTATCTATCTATCTATCTATCTATCTATCTATCTATCTCTGACATCTATATGAAAGAGAACAGTTGACTTTTTTCCTTCTCAGCTGGACTTTGTTCTTTGATAATTTAGTGTGCATGCCAATGTGCTCCTAGCTTCTAGTTAACTCTGGCAGAGATTCTGCTGGACCTCCCAACATGGTGAGATGCACCCTCAGGAAATGATTCTGTGAAGGTCAATAGTGTAGGATGGAGGACCCCTGTCCTGGACCTCCTCAATTGCCATAGTTTCTTTCCCCCTTCCCTCAACCCTTTAGTAAGCAGTTTATTATTCTTCTTAAATTCTTATTTATGAAGCTTTTCTCAATTATCATCATACTCTTTTCCTTGGGAATGTTCAGTAGGGTTTGCCTTTCTAAACCTAGCCCTCTATAAAAATCCATCACCACTCCTCTGCCTTAGGCTTATAATGGTTCTAGACTTTCTGTCATCCTTTGTAAACTTGAGGTCTCCAAACACCTCTATGAATGATTATCAGGAAGACCTTTTAGGTACTATTTCTTTTCATCTAAATATCCTCTAGTCAGAAAGATATTTTTAAGCATTGAGTCTAAAAAGTCTCTGCCAATGTCCTCTACATCATTCTAACACATTCATTTTGTGACTACTTCAAACTAAAATTGCCTCATTCTTTTAGCTTATTTTTGAGTAATCCCTCCACCCTCTTTGGTTTAGGTTCATTTCTAGATAAATCATCCCCAAGGTTGACTGGTGTGATGTACTTCAAACTTCTGAGTAACTAGACACATTCTAACATGCATGGCTTACTTATTGAGATGTCCTCTTACTAACTTTTTGCCAAGGATATTTTCAAACTATGGTCTTCATTAAAAACACAGTGGACAGCCAGGCAACGGTGGCTCATGCCTGTAATCCTAGCTACTCAGGAAGCTGAGATCTGAAGATCGAGGTTCAAAGTCAGGCCAGGCAGGAAAGGCCAAGAGACTCTTATCTCCAATTAATCTTCAGAAAACCGGAAGTGGTGTTGTGGATCAAGTTGTAGAGTGCTAGCCTTGAGCTGACAAGCTTCAGGACAGCACCATGCCCAGGGTCCAAACCGACAAAAAAAAAAAAAAAAAAGGGCAGTAGACAGGGAGTAACACTATAGAATAAATAGACATACTAGGTACATCAAGAACATTCCACTGACCAGAAACATAATTGCCGTTTGCTAATATTTAGCATCTTGTTGGAGCATCACCTCGGAAAGAAAATATACTAGACCAGAAAAACGAGCTTAAGAATCTCAAGACATTTGAAGTCTTTCCAGTATCTTTTTCTTACTTTGATGGAATGAAACCACAACTCAATGAGTAGGAACTTTGGAAAACTCACAAATACATGGAAATTGAAATTATCTGCCCCAATAATGTTTTGGACTAAAACAAAAGAAATTAAAATCTGTGTTGTGTAAATTAAAATGGAAACTTACCAAAATTTATGTGATGCAGCAAGTGCAATTCATAGTAGGAAATTTGTAGTATTGAATGCCTTTATCAAAAAAAGAAAGGTGTCAAATTTGTAGCTGTACATTTCAAGGAAATTAAATAAAGAACAAATTAAATACCAAAGCAAAAGAAAAAAGAAACTAGTAAAGCTAAGAGAAGAAAGAAATGTAAAAAAGAATAGAGGACAATAAAAAAATATCAACAGTACTGAGATCTGGTTTTTATTGAAAGATAAGTAGGAAAATGATAAATAGCTAAAATAAATAAGTCTAGAAACAAAAAGAAAATATTATAACCAATAACAACACAGATATTAAAAAGGTCAGATAAAAATACCATAGAAGTATATAACACAATGAATTGGATATCCTAGAGGAAATACAAATATCCATATAATCTACTATGGCAGAATCAAAAAGACCAATATTAGAAAGATAATAGAATTCAAAAAACAGCACTGAGTGACAGAAGAATAGTCCTGTAATCCTAACTATATAGGAGACTGAGATCTGGAGGATCAAATTTTTAAACCAGTCTAGGCCAAAAACCCCATCTGACTTTATCTCCAATTAAGCAGAAAAATCTAGGTTGAAGCCGGGCTGAAGAGGTAGAGAGCCAACCATAAACAAGAAAGCCGAGTGATTATGGAGTCCTCTTAGTACATGTTCCTGTCCTGGCAAAATAAAATAAAATAGAATAGTAAATAGAGTAAAACATATAGTAAATTAAATTTAAAATCTCATCAAGGAAAGTCTAGAAGCAGATGGCTTCACAAGAGAATTTCATAATTTCTTGCAAATAACTGAAATGTAAGGGGCACTTTCAGTCTGAGATCAGATTTATCCTGAACCAAAGTTAGACAAAGATATTACCCCAAAATAGTATTGCCTGTCAATATCCTTACAAATATGAAGATTATAGAAGACTATAAAAATAATTAAATTACAGTGAAAGCAGGGGTTATACCGTTGGGGAGGGACATACAAAGCAACAAAGAAATAATCTTATAAATGTGTTAGAAACAATCACATGAAAGAAAAAAAAAACATTTGAATACATATCTTAGGGTTCATTTCCCTAACATCAAATTAACTGACCTTTTCTGCTTGACTCAGACATATACTAGTTATTGCAAATAAGGGAAACCATGGGACCTATGTTTCTTTGGGCCTGGCTTATTTCACTTAATATAATTTTTTCCAAGTCTTTCCATTTCCTAACAAATGGGGCAATGTCATTCTTTCTGATGGAGGCATAGAATTCCATTGTGTATATATACCACATTTTCTTGATCCATTCATCTACTGAGGGGCGGTGGGGGGGAGAGGGTTGGGTGGGTAGAGGGGTGGATAGGATGGGAAGGGGAAACAAAGGAGGAGGCTACAATGCTTGATAAGAAATGTACTCATTATCTTGCCCATGTAATTGTAACCCCTCTGTACAGTATTTTCACAATAAAAAATAATTAAATTATTAAACATCATGGTTAAATAGGAATTGTCTTTGAGTTGCAAGGATCATTCAATTTATTCAGATCAATATATGTGATCTGTCAGGTTAACAAACTTAAAAACAAAAATTCATATGACCATTGGAATTGATACAGAGCAAAAATTTGAGTAAATTCAATATCATTTCATGATTCAAAACTCTAAATACAATTTTTGGTAAAGAAGGAATACAACTCAACAAACTAAAGCCTTGTATTATAATGTCTGACTTACCAACATACTGAACAGTGAAGACGACGATTTTCCTGTAAGATTATGAAAAATTAAGAATCCTGTCCCTTACTAGTTTTTGTGGATTTTTGTTTTTTTTGGTCATGGGGCTTGAACTCTGGGCCTGAGCGATTTCCCTTTCCCTGAGCTCTTCAGCTCAAGGTGAGTGCTCTACCACTTGAGCCATAGCACCACTTCACCCTCACTAGTTTTGCTTAACAACTTTTGGATATTAGAGCTGGAGGAATTAGATAAACTAAATAAAAGACATTTAAAACCAGACATTTCAAACTCAATCATCATTCAGGAGAGCACACTTTAGAAACAAAAGATATAAGGACTTAATCTCATCATTTAAAAAGTAGCTTTCTGTAAATAAATAAATAAACCCCAAACAAAAAACCAAAACAAACCAACAAAAACACCAAAAAAAAAAAAAAAAAGAAACAAAAAAGAGAACGTTGTGGCTCATATCTGTAATCCTATATTCTTAGCTGGCTAAGATGTAGAGGATCATAGATCAAAGCCAACCCAGACAAAAAATTCATGGGACTCCATATTCAAATTAACCAGGGAAGGCCTGACTCACATGTTAGACCATCAGCTGATTAAGCAAGCGGGACTAAATGTAAGGCTCTAAATTCAAATATCAGTAACAGGGAATAAGTATTTTAATATTAAAGAAAAACTAATATTGAGAAAATATGAAGGAGTCCAGTAGAGTACTGATGGATAAATCAATGAAGCACTAAAGTACAAATCCAAGACATTCTAATCAGTATTTTTCCTCATGTTGCCAATGAAATATCTGAAAAAGAAACTAAGAAATCAGTCGCACTCACAAGAAGTTCATCAAAATGAGCTCTTTTCAGTGATATTTAACCAAGGAGATGAAACCTTTGTATCTGGAAAAAAAAGGGAACATTAAGGAAAAATATTGATGACATAAACAAAGAGAAATACATAATATGCATATGATTCTAAGAATTTATATTGCTAAAATACATATATGGATGAATCTAAGCCTTACTAAAGTTCTAGCATAAGAAAGAAAACTAGAAAGAGATAAGAAAGAAAAAAAAAGAAATTTCTAAAATTCATACAAAACCACAAACTAACTCCAATAGACAAAGTGATCTTGAGAGGAAGCAAAAGAAAGAAAAAGAAACATCCATAAAGACATGAAACACTATACTTATTCAGTAAATATTGATATTCAGTAATCAAAATAGCATTAATGACATAATGATAGACATACTGGAGAAGTTAAACCTGGATATAAATTCACAAATTTATGTTCAACTAATATTTGAAACAAGTACCAATAACACATATTGCAGAAAAAAATACTGTTGTCAATAAATATTGGGACCAATGGATATATGCACATGAACTGGGTCTTACTCCAGAAAAGAACTCCAAGTAGCTAAAAATCTTACATATAAAGTTTCAAACTGAAAGACTGCTAGAAGATTGTTCAGTAGAAAAGTTCTTTCACCCTGATGTGGACCAAGAGTCCATAGTTACAGTTTTTCATCCCACATTAAAAAAAAAAAAGAAAGAAAAAGAAGCCAGATGCTGGTGGCTGACACCTATAATTTTAGCTACTTAAGAGGCTGAGATCTGAGATAGTGGTTCAAAGAAAATGTGACACACACACACACACACACACACACACACACGATACGGAATTCTATGCTTCCATTAGAAAAAAATGATATTGCCCCATTTGTTAGGAATGGAAAGACTTGGAAAAAATATTAAGTGAAATATAGGTCATATTTTCCCATGGTTTCCTTTATTTGCAATAATTAATTTATGACTAGGATAATATTATCAGATGAGCAGAAAAGGTCAAAAGATATGTACATACGACCATATAAGATGATGCTAAGTGAAATGGACACAAGAGATTTTTCTTTGTTGTTGGTTTTAATTTATTATGTGATTTTTCTTTGTTTCTTTTGTATATTCTTCCTCCTATGCTATCTATATCCCTTTGTCACTGTATTTGATTTTGGAGTCCTGTATCTTGTATATACCTTTATTTAATTTGGGGAGGAGAAGGGGAATAACAAAATGCTGAAACAAGGACACAGGATGAGCCATTACAACAATGAGACTCACAAGACACTATGTTGGAAATGAACCTTACAAATTGGGGGGGAAGAGTGGGGAATAGGGGAGGTAGGGGAGGGAAGGGATAGTAGGAGAAAAGCAAAGATTGGGGTAACAATGTTGAACAAGAAATGTACTAATTACATTACTGATATAACAGTAACCTCTCTGTACAGCACCTTTATAAGAAAATAAATTAAATAAATAAATAAATAAATAAATAAATTAAATAAATAAATAAAATAAATAAATAAATAAATAATCAGAGCAAAAGTGATGGAGAAACTGCCTGGCAAGTATGAAGTCCTAAGACAAATTTCAGTGCTGTTCCCCCCAAATCTGAAATTTCAATGTATAAATAACATTACATTCTTGAATACAAAATAGAAGAAATTTAAGACCCTCCCCCCTACCCATTTAAAAAGGCCAGGTGCCCATAGCTCATATCTGTAATCCTAGCTACTCAAGAGGCCTAGATCTGAGGATCACAGTTCAAGACAGCCCAGGCAGAAAAGTCCATGAGACTCTGCTGGCCAATTAACCACCAGAAAACCGGAACTGGTGCTGTGGTTCAAGTGGTAGAGCGCTAGCTTTGAGCTGAAGAGTTGAGGCTTAGTGCCCAGGCCCCGAGTTCAAGCTCCATGACTGACCAAAAAAAGAAAAAAAAAAGGTTACCATAAATAAACATAATTCATTTTTCAAATAAAATAAATAACAAATATCTAAAGATAGGTAAGTGACATTAAATATAGGGCAGTCTATATTATTAGCATCCACAAAAGGCTTCCAAATTCTTGCTTGTAATAGTGATTACAAGTTTGCTGCACTGTTACATGAAATGAAACAGCCTATGAGTTTTTAAGATTGTTCATACATGAATATTATCAATTTGCAGGATGCACTAAAAATAACACATACTTTCTACAAAATATATTGTACTTCATTTTGTATACTAAAAATACTCTAGAAGCTAGTAGTATGGCAGATGTCCTGTACTCTTCTTTTAATCTCTGACTGCCCAACGGAGGAGTTTTGTCATTTTCTTTCACATCACAATTATACCTTTGTATACTGATCTTTGCATTCACTGTTTCCTTATTTCCTCCAACCAGAAATAGTTTCCAATTGCTTCAATTACTCATAGAGCATTTTTAAAGTTCCTTATATTTCTTTTAGTTTACTAGAATTTAATTGGAATGTGATCTAGGTGAGAGATAAGTATGTCACTTTCATAAATTCAAAAATGCTTATGAAAGTTTGATTGCTACTATAAGTAGATACATGTGGAAGAGTTTGATAAGCTTGGAAATGACTCAAATAAATGTTTTTTTTCCTATAAATAAAGCAGAAAAATTTAACTACAGAGTGTAAATGTTTAATTTCACATGAAGTATTTAAATCTACAATTGAGCCAGTAGGTTTTCAAGTACTTAACTTTGTAAATAGAAATAAGTATTCAATGAAGAATTAAGATTATTTAAAAATTGAGTTTAATATATTTTACCAAAAATCCAAGTGGAGTCTCTATAAATAAAAAATCCCATAAATTTATCTATACAGACACCATAACATAATCTATCTATAGCATATGTTCACAAATAGTAAAGTTATTTTTAATAATTAATAATAGCTTAATATATATCTCAGAGCCTTTCATTTTTCTCACTAGGAAACAATATCGAATTAAATGCTTAATTAAATTGTGTCCTTAGGGACTGAAGAATGATGTTCTGTGTAACTTAAAAGAAGCCAGGTGCCCCAGGCTTATGCCTATAATCCTAGCTACTCAGGAGTCTGAGACCTGAGGATCATGGTCCAAAGACAGCCTTGGCAGGAAAGTTTGTGAGATTCTTATGTCCAACTAACCACCAGAAAATCAGAAGCAGTATGTTGGCTTATAGTAGTAGAGTGCTAATCTTGAGCAAAAGGAGCTATGAGATAGTGCCAGGATATGAGTTTAAGTCCAATGACTGACAAAATATAAGAAAGGAAGTGGGCTATTATTTATATGTCTGTCAATTTCTCATATTTTTCATGTGTCCACATATTCAAAATCAGATTTACCTCAAATGAAAGCATGAATAAAATGTACTATATTAAAAATTTTGGTAACTAAATTATTCACCTGTTATAAATTTCTATACCCATTTAAAAAAACATACTATTTAGCCCACATATTTAGTCTTATATTTAATTTTATAATTTCTGTTATTATTACACTGTTTTCAATCTTGGTGCCTGGTGATTCAAATTAAAAATAGATAATTAAAATAATTAGAAATTAAAATAAAGAAGAGCATGAACATTTTCTGGTGCAAAAGCTATAATTGAGGAAAGAAGCATAAATGTCCCTGGAGAAATTGTGTCTCCCCTTAGAGCTCCATTCCATAACAGGAACCATATGGAATGAAACACAATAAGGAGCCATATGGAAATTACAACCTCCTGCCCCTTTGCAAAATGGTTTTACTTATTCAAACTTAACAAAGGTGTGTGTGTGTGTGTGTGTGTGTGTGTGTGAGAGAGAGAGAGAGAGAGAGAGAGAGAGAGAGAGAGAGAGAGAGAGAGAGAGAGAGAGAGAGAGAGAGAGAGAGAGAGAGAGAGAGAGAGAGAGAGAGAGAGAGAGAGAGAGAGAGCTGCATGAAATTATTACATGTAGAACTTTAAATTCAAAGGTTAAATCCTAGCTCAGAATTAAAATTACACCATGACAGAAAATGGTCCTGCTAGAATGTAATTGCATGTTTTGGCTGTTGCTAGCTTAGATACATTGATTTCCTGGAACCATTGAAGGGTTTCCTTGTCTGGAGGAGCAAAAGGAAAAGGCTGGAGGCTGTGGGGAAGGATGAGAACAAAGGAGACCCAGATCCTGTCTGGTGTCATAGACAAAATAATGGCTCTCAAAAATGTCCAGGCTCTAATCTTCAGACTTGTGGATGTAACTATTTAAGTGACAAAGGAGATTATGCAGATGTGATTAAATTAAGACCCCTGATGTGGAGGGATTATTTCGGATTACACAGACAATCTAGCTGTAATCACACAGGACTCTAAAACAGTGAAGCCAGTCAGTCAAATTCAGAAAAAAAATAGATGTGATAGAAGAGCCAGAGGCTGGAGGGATGCTTCCATAAGATGAGTAGAGCAGCCAAATGCCTAAATATGAAGAAGACAGGCCTGCAGCTACACAGACAGCTGGAAAATTCAAGGAAGAAGTTTCCCTTAAAGCTATTTCATACCATCTGACTTCCAGAAATACAAGAAAATTCATTCATATTATTTTTATTTACTGTTTAGTAACATTACAGCAACAACAGAAATTCAATTTGTGTGTGTGTGTGTGTGTGTGTGTGTGTGTGTGTGTGTGTGTGTGTATTGATTCTAACTTTGCCTCTAAATTCGGTGCAAAAAAAATTCCAGGATTATTAGTAAAAGACTGACAATATCCTTACATTTTGAAATTCTTATCCTAGCTCCAGGTTCTAAGGAAACACAATAGAAATTTCTCATATGTGACCTATGAAGTGTTAGAGAATGTTGTACATGACTTCAAGGATTCTGGGCTGAGAAACAGGAAATACAGATTCATTTTCATTTGGAATGTTGAAATGAGAGGGGAAGGAGCAGATTTTAGTATCAGTCTAGTCACATAATATGACTTGAGTTCTAAACTGGCTCCTCATGAGAATCATCAGCATACATAATTTAAGTTTTAGAATCAGTATTAATAAAAGAAATGTAGATGCAAACAATAAATGTATCTATTTTGGAAGGTAACTAATGTTACTTGTCCTGGATGTCTGGACAGAGGTTATGGGAGAAAAGCAGTAAAAGCATCAAATAAAAAATAAGAATTAATATTCAACACAACTAACTCTGTGAGCCAGCAGTTTGTTAGGAGACTGATACAAATGATTTAGCTAATGTAGAGGGTCAAGTTTTCCTAAAGTAAAATGAGAATTTTGAGCTTGCTGGCTAGTTGAAGAGGTGACAGATAGATGTCATGGTTCTAATTTCAGTGATAGGTAGATAAATAACTCTTAATGTATTAGATTTAAAAGGAAATGCAGAGAGAAACTGGAGAAAGCACATGGGACCAACACATGCATGTCTGACTACAGATGAACAAATATATCCAACAGAGCTTCATTTGGCAGGGGAAAATATTAAAGTAATCCAAAGATAAAAATGTCTCTTTAGGTTTTCATTATTGATTAAATTCCAACTCGATATTGAACAAAATATATTATAGAAATAATAGGAAATTGTTTCCTTTCACACAATTTTGTTATTATAAAAGTGATATACAGAGGGGGTTAAAGTTACATAAATCAGATAAAGAGTGTCTGTGTTTTTTCCACCTTTCCCCATTCATAAATTGTATAGTTCATTTTCCACATAGGGAGTACCACTGCTGCATTTGTTCACCCTTTGACCCAACATTTCTGTCCCTCTTTAGCTCCCACAGACAAGACAAAAAGACAAGAAAACAAAAACAGCAACAAGGCAATAAATCTTGGTTTTTATTGATTACAAAAAAATGTTTAACGTGTTATTATTGTATTATAAAAATTGTTTTAAAACAATTGTATCAGAATAAGTATTTTTCCTTAGTTCCTTACTATTTGTACTCATAAATAAAAGTGATACATTTCTAAGTACATTCATGCATCTATTGGATTGTTGATTTTCCCCTTTAATAAATTAATCTGACAGGTTGCCTTAGATTCTCATATTTGAAGTTTAAACATTTCATTTTATTAAAAAGACCCACATTGATTATTACACATGTTTAATATTTATTCTATTTTTTATATTTTTAAATGTTTGATTTTTATAAGAAAAAAATCCATCTATTATATAAGCTAACAACCTGCACATTTTTTCTTTAGTTATTTCTATTAGATTTAGATATCAATTTATATTGATTGCATAAAATTATCTTCCAGGAAATATCACTGCATTATTTTAGTCTGTTAAAGAAATGTTGTGAAATAGAATTATTTCCATGAAAGTTAGACAGGATTCACTAAACATAACATAACATTCCAGATTGGTTGTAGGAAAATTTGAGCTATTGACTTATTTTCTTTAATGAGTAGAAAATTACCTTAAAATCTCCTTTTGTCTTATTGTTGCTGTAAACTTCATTCTCAAATTGTATTAAATTGTACATGTCCAACACATAATAGCCCAGAAAATAATCCCAAAGTGACTTCTAAACATGACCTATTTCATAATAGTTTTTGTCTTACGTGAAAGGTGTAATGGAAGTACAGAAAGCTCTTCTACACCCCACATTCAGTTTCCTCTAAAGTGACCACTGAAATTACCATAATGCTGTCACATGTCATAGGCCAAGATGTGGATTTTATTCATTAAGCCATGCACAATGCACGTTGCACTCTATCTTCCCATATCCTTTCTGTCCAAGAAAGCATGCAACTTCTCTCTGAGGACATTCCTGCCTAAAGAACACACTGCATTTGTCTTCGTCTTCATGGGATTGGGCTCCTTTACTTATAGAACTTGCTTTCGTAATGTTAATATGCAAACATCAGATGCTTTGTCAAAAATACCTCATTTAGCATATTTCTGGTTTCTATATAGACTGCACAGATATATCAGAGTGCAGTGCTAGGCTTTGAGGGGAAAGAACACAAGATGGAGTCCATTGTCAATGCATCATGTCATGGTGCTGGCATGTGACTTCAACAATGCTTATGACTGATGACAACTTTGAAAGCTGTTTTCCACTCCAAGCAACTCTCCTAACTGTGCTATTAGATATCTGATCCTAATGCAGAGCAAATCATGAAAGAATTTGCCTCATTCTCCAACACCTTGAGGAATAATAATACAAAACTGTTTCAGATTTTATTTAATTAGTGTATGCATATGTGCATGCATTGCTTTGGGTTATAATCTAATACTGTCTGACTGACTTTGGTGTTTATTTTGAGCTATCTCTTCTCTGTTTATTCTAAGATCTATCCAGTCACTTTGCTTTTTGTGAATCCTTTTACTTGTGGTACTACGGAAGTCCAATGTCATCTTGTATACTTCACATGTCAATGTTTAAATCAGACATTTTGCATAGGAGACACTTTCAAAATAAAAAGATATAAGGAGGTTTACCCTTACAGGATTTTAGTCAACTTCTGTCATAATGTTGAAAAGTAGATGACTCCAAGTTCACATATGAAACTAAAAATTTCATAAAATAAATTTCTATGAAGCATTAATACATCAGGAGAAGCCAGTTTAATGGGAAAGTTACCTATACTTTAACTGGACAGTAAGTGTGAGGACTGAATGTTAATGTAGAACTGAGAAACTTGAGTATTTGCGGAAGGCATAACCCCATGTGGGAAGATTAAACTAGAAATATGAAAGATCAATATCCTAAAATATTTTACATATACAAAAATGAAATAAAATGCTACTAGAATGTCAATAAGGGACAGGTACATGAAAATTATATCTCTGTGTTCTGATTCTAATGATCATGAGTCAATATAGGAAACAAATACTAAGTTTTTTTTTATGTTTTGGATGTGATCATTGCACATTAAAGAATTTAAAAGCTTTTGAGCCAGAGACAAAAAATAATCTTTTTAGACATGACATTCATAACACAATGCCGTATTTTCAAGGTCTTTTGTTTGTAAATGAAATATGTGAATTAGTCCCAGAGAGCTAACCAGCAGCTTGATTGTACAATTTGGTATTTGTCCTTCGACAAATGCACAGTGAAGGGCCACCAAAGGATTTTGAGCACAAAAAGAATAATCACTAATCATGATCATTGCAATTTTGAGAGCTATTTGTTGACTGTACAGCTAGGAACAAAGATTATGTGTTTTGGAGTCCCTCAAAGTAATATATAACGATGATTTTTAATGTATGTGTTCTTTTAGTGGCGTGTATTGTTTAACTTTACTAGGAAAATAGATCCATTCACGAAAGAAATGTGCAGATAGGAACTCTGTATGCCCATCTTCAATACTGATTGTTTTGTTGCTGTTATACTTAATTACTTTATGGTATAAGCAAAAAACGTGATTTTTTCCCGCATTTCTCCCTCTGGCAGTAATAGTCTGCCTCTTGAGAGACAGGCAACAGGTATGATTGAAACTGTTTTTAGTAAATCTGTAACTTTAGTACATATCTGCAAGGGGACATATTTAAATAGAAATAGCCAGCTTAAAAGCCAGTGATAGATTGTTAAATACAGGAAAACTATGGTAGCTGGTGTTTTAAAAATCAGTATCACAAGACAGAGAACCAGTGGTGGAGAGGTGCAGAAGGAGGTGTCCTTAGCTTGCTTTTGGTTTTATTTATTTATTATTTCTTTTTTTCACTTATTTATTAATTTTTGTTTGCCAGGAGGCTTTTGTTTGCCAGGCTCTCTTGAACTGAGAGTCTGGGTGTTGTCCCTGGGCTTTTATGCTCAAGGCTAACTCTTTACCACTTTTCACCAGAAAATCTGTGATTAACTGGAGATAAGATTTTCACAGACTTTCCTGCCTGAGCTGGCTTTGAGCTGAGATCCTCTGGATAGGAAGTGTGAGCCACCAACACCCACTGTGTCCTTACTTTTCATTGGCTGCCCCTCCATTATTCCTTATGTGTGGCAGAAAATAACCTGAAATGTAAAGGAAACTGCTTCTCTGGATTACAAGGTTGAGAGTACCGATATTCTGACTTGTTAGACTGGAAAACAGATGTATGACTGACAGGTTATTCATCAGGCAGGAATACTTTGACTCAGTAAGTCAAAGACTACCATTTCAATCCCACATGATAGGTATTACCAACCATGCTTACTGCAGCACTATAGCCAATGTATGGAATCAGCTCACATTTGTCTCCTCAATGGACAAATGGGTCAAGAAAAAGTTTTATAAATGCACAATGGAATTCTGCTCATCCATTAGAGAGAATGCTGTTACATCATTTGTAATGAAATGGAAATTCTTGGATAAAAATATGTGAAGTGAACTTAGTTGAGCCTAAAGAGCCAAAAATGTTTTTTTCCCTTTTCTGTGAAAGTCAGATTTATCTTATAAATGTGTAAGTAAATACTTGTAAATGTATACAAATATCTTAACTCAAATATAGTTGGTTCCAGAACTCAAACATGAGCCAGGCACCAATGGCTTACACCTGTAATCCTAGCTACTCAGGAGACTGAGATCTATGGATCATGGTTCAAAGCTAGCCTGGGAAAGAAAGTCAGAGAGACTCTTACCTCCAATAAACCACTAGAAAACCGGAAGTGGTGCTGTGAGTCAGGCGGGATAGCGCTTACCTAAAGCTGAAGAGCGCAGGGACAGTGCCCAAGTCCAGAGTTTAAGTCCCATCACTGACAAAACAAAACAAAACAAAACAACACAAAAACAAAAACAAAAAACCCTCAAACAGTGTAATTCTATAGAAAAAAATAAAATAAATGATTTGTTTTTCCCCTTCCTCTCCACAAATTATACCGACATCAAATACAGTGAAAGCAGGGATAATACTGTGGGGGAGGGACACACAAAGCAACAAAGAAAAATCTTATAAATGTGTTAGAAACAATCACATGAAAGAAAAAAAAACATTTGAATACATATCTTAGGGTTCATTTCCCTAACATCAACTTATCTAATCTTTTCTGCTTGACTCAGACATATTATCTTGCCCATGTAATTGTATGTACAGTATTTTCACAATATAAAAAAGAAAAAATAAACTAAAACACCAGAAAGCAGGTGTTTGAAAGGGGTATGATAGGGTCAAGAGGAAAGTGGATTTTTAATTCTATTCCATTGGCCCTGAGGTCTCTTCTTGTGCTAGTACCAAGCTCTTGTGATTAATACAGCTTTGTAGTAGAGTTTAAAATTTGGTATTGATATTCCTCCAGCACTGTTCTTTCTATTTTTGCTATTTGGGATCTTTTATTGTTCCATATGAATTTTTGGATTGCATCTTCTATTTCCTTGAAGAATGAGGTTGGAATATTGATAAGTATCACATTGATTTGTAGATAGCATTGGGAAGTATTGCCATTTTCACGATGTTGATCCTTCCAATCCAGGAGCATGGGAGGTTTTTCCACTTTCTAAGTTCTGTTTTGATTTTTTTCATGTTTTTAAAGTTTTCATCATAGAGGTCCTTCACTTCTTTGGTGCTGGCAAAATTGGTAATCACTTGTAGAAAACTAAAGCTAGATCCTTATATATCAACCTGCACCAGAATCAAGTCCAAATGGATCAAAGACCTGAGAGACATAGCTGACACCCTGAAAACATTGAAGGACAGAATAGGAGAAACCGTAGGTCTCCTTAGCACAAGCCAAAATTTTCTTAATAGAGACCCAGAAACACAACAAATCAAAGAAAGGTTGGACAAATGGGATTGCATGAAGTTGCAGAGCTTCTGCATGGCAAGGGAAGATCATAGCTGCATAGCTAGCAAGATCAATAGAAAGCCCATGGATTGGGAGATCTTCACTAGCCATACAATGGACAATTGCCTCATATATAAAATATACTTGGAATTCCAAAAATTAAATCCCCCAACAACAAATCCTCAAAGAAACAACTGCCCAATAAATAAGAGGACTAAAGACTTAAAGAGAAATTCTCTGAAGAGGAAATAAGAATGGCCAATAGACACATGAAGAAATGCTCAACCTCTCTAGCCATAAAAGAAATGCAAATCAAAACAACATTGAGATACCACCTCACTCCAGTTAGAATGGCTATAATGGCTAGAACTCTAATAGCAACAGATGCTGAAGTGGATGTGGACAGAAGGAACCCTACTGAATTGTTGGTACGAGTGTTCAACCACTTTGGAAAATAGTATGGAGATTCCTCAAAAGACTCCACATAGAGCTCCTCTATGACCCAGCAATCCCACTTTTGGGCATTTACCCAAATGTTCACAAATAAGACTACACTAAAGCTACCAGTACAACTATGTTTATTGCAGCCTTATTTACCATAGCTAAGATATGGAACCAACCCAGATGTCCCTCAGTAGATGAATGGATCAAGAAAATGTGGTATATATACACAATGGAATTCTATACCTCCATCAGAAAGAATGACATTGTCCCATTTGTTAGGAAATAGAAAGATTTAGAAAAAATTATATTAAGTGAAGTAAGCCAGGCACAAAGAAACATAGGTCCCATGGTTTCCCTTATCTGCAATAACTAGTATATGTCTGAGACAAGCAGAAAAGGTCAGATAAGATGATGTTAAGTGAAATGAACCCCAAGATAAGGACACACATTCTTTTTTATTGTTATTGCTTCTAACGTATTAATAAGGTACCACATTATTTTTTGTTACTTTGTATGTCCCTCCCCAACAACATAACCCCTGTTTTCACTGTATTTGATATTGGTATAATTTGGGGAGGGTAACAGAAAAAACAAATTATTTAAACAGGGATACAAGTTGACTCATTGCAACAATCAGATGTACAAGACTCTATATGGAGGGCTGGGAAGGTGGCTCAGTGGTAGAGTGCTTGCCTTGTATGTATGAGGTGCCTTCAGCACCACATTAGAAAAAAGAAAAAAGCCGGAAGTGGCTCTGTGGCTCAAGTGGTAGAGTGCTAGCCTTGAGCTGAAGAGCTGAGGGACAGTGCCCAGGCCCAGAGGGCAGGCCCCACGACTGGACCCCCCCAAAAAAAAATTCTGTAAGACTCTATGTTGAAAAACCAACTTGGGGGGATGTGGGGGATGGGCAGTGTAGTTGTGGAGATGGAAGCAGAGCCCAGGGATGGTAAGGGATAAACAAAGGAGGAGACAACAATGCTTGATAAGGAATGTACTCATTACCTTGCTCATGTAACTGTAACCCCTCTTCTGTACAGAATTCTCACAATAAAAACTTACTTTTTAAAAAAAAGGTGGAAAGTGGGCTAAGGAAGAGGAGAAGAGAGGGAGATGCAATCAATCATTCCATGCATATCCTAAAAAGTTAACAAGACTGATAAAGATGCATAATATCCATAAGCTGCTTTGTTCAATGGCCACTCATTTGAACAGCTATTAAATATAAGAAAAGAATACATATATACATATAATACTCATGTTCATACGTATAAAATATACACAATATGCAATATAAAATATATAATTTTTAATATAGCATATATAATTAATTGTATGTCTATATCATATTACATTATATATTTTGTATTAATTATAATATAATATAATACATAACTAAATAAATACATAATTAAATATTGTATAATATACAATACTAAATATATATTTTACATTATATACTTTATTATATATAATGCACAATCCCAGAACAAAGTCTGCATAAAATAAGAAGCATTCAAAATTTCAGTATAAATTGTTAATGTTCCTTGAGTATCAAATGAATGGTGCAACAAAACAAGAAGAACCCAGGATAAGGTGACAAGTCAATTCATTTAAATCTTCCCTGAATTTAAGTCCCTAATAATTAAGCAGATGAAGATATGAAAACAGTAGTTTCATTTCAGGGAAAAAATACCTAGTACTATAAGATATATAAAAGATGGTGTAATCAAACTTCTAGATTTGATAGCAAAATATGGAAAAGGAAAGATATTAAAGATGTAATTATCACAAGGATTTCAGTGAAGAAAACAATAAGAGCTGGAAGGTAAAGCCACACAAATTATCCAAAATCAAACACAGTAGAAACTCAAAGCTCTGTCATGTCTGTTAAGTTCAAGTTTTAATCATTTAGACTTTTATTTTATTTTTTTACTCTACATGTTTGGTAATTTATTTTATTACACATATATTTGTTCATTGTTTTTATAATGTACCTTACAAATCACATAATGTACCAAGTTTTCCAAAATCGAGTTTAATCCTTAACATTGTCTGTATTCTGTGTTGTCCAGCTGTGTTCCCTGTTTGTTTAGAACTCTTCAGAGTTGCTTCTTACATCTCACATTGAATTAGGAATCCTTTACCTTCATTTAGAAATTTAATATATATGCTCTTGATAATATCTTTACACATCATTTAGTTGAGGATGTTACTTGGGGGAAGAATATATTTGCAAGATATTACTCGGTCACTGTCAACATAGGAAACACTGAGATGCTCTGTCCTGGAGCACATTGGTGGTGTTAGTGACTGTGAATTAGTTTATCTAAAAGGAGCCCAACAGTATTTTAGCGTGGCTTCTTTTTTGCATTTCCTTAACAAATAAGGACAGGCAGCATCTTTTTTATTTTTCTTTCCCCTGTCATTCGTGGCGCTTGAACTCTGGGCCTGGGCACTGTCCCTGCACTCTTCAGCTCAAGGCTTGCACTCTACCACCTGAGCCACAGCACCAATTCTGGTTTTCTGGTGGTTTAGTGGAGATAAGAGTCTCATGGACTTTCCTTACAGCTAGCTTTGGACCTTGATCCTCAGATCTCAGCTTCCTGAGTAGCTAGAATTACAGGAGTGACCCACCAGCTCCCAGCTGGAGCAGCATCTTTAAAGTGGCTTAGTAAAATGATTTAATGTCCATTTATTAATTCATTTTTCTAGAATATGTTTTTGTAGTTTGCCAAAATAGCTGTGGAAGTGCTGTATTTTGTAATGTAGTCATAGGAGTTTGTATAATTTGGAGGTAAGATCTGTATCGGATTCAGTTATTGAAAATTTATTTCCTCCCTGTCTTTTGTTGGCCTGTTTGTTTTCTTTATGTTGGGAAATAATTTTTTTAGTTTAACCAAATGTACTTTGTATGTTTTTGTTTTATGACTAATCTTTTGGATAAGGGTATCTTATTTAAAAAGTTTTAATTAGCATAGTATGAAGAGGCTTTTGTTTTCCTAGATCTGCTTGTAAGAAGTTTACAGGTTAACATATCCCTTAGAATTTGAATTAATTATGTATATAGTCAAATGTACAAACATTATTTTGCTATATAGAGAACCACAGAACTATTGCTAGCATCATTTCTAGGACATGTCCCTGTCTTCATTTAAAATTGTCATTCATTGGTCAGAAAAAAAAATTATGTTTTTTTGAGGTATAATTATGAATGGTTTTATTTTTCTCTACCATTGATGTGTGAGTGTGTGTGTGTGTGTGTGTGTGTGTGTGTGAGAGAGTGTGTGTATGTGTGGTTATGTCAGTACCACAATACCATATTATCTTGATTACAGAATCTCCAAAGAAAGTTTTCAGATCAAGTAAGAACACTAAATGTTACATTACCCTCAAGATATATTTCAATATAATTCTATATCCATTGTATTTTCATAAAAGATAAGTTTAACAAAAATATATTGAAAACATAGTGTAATATTATTTAGATTTTATTGAATCTATAAATCAAGTTTTGGGAACTAGCATCTTGTGTTAGTCAGCTCAAATCCCCATAATAATATTCCATGTATGAGTTGCTTAAAAAATAAGAATTTATTTTCTCACTTGCCTAGACAGTAGAAATCTCAGAACATATAGGACATATATAGAATAATATTTAGAATAATATATATACACACATAGAATACATATATAGAATGCTTAGAAAATATACATCATATCATATGATATGTCTGTGTATATGTGTGTGTATGTATATGGAGCCATTCCTGGGGCTTGAACTGATGGCTTGTGCACTGTCCCTAAGTGTTGGGTCTTTGTCTGTCCCACGAAAGAAGGGTCCGAGGAAAGGTAAATGCGGTGCTAGCCAGTTCCCCAGCCTCCCTCAGCCCGGGAGACAATCAGACACTGCGGGGAGCCAAATCCAGCAGGTAGAAAACTCCTTTATTAACAGAGAGCAGCCCTTTTTAAAGCCAGAAAGGGTGGGTGGCATGGCAAGGGAGGAAGAGGAACCAATCACTGTCAAGGTCACACCCTGTCATGCACCTGAGCCTTCACGGGCTGGTTAGGCACTGATCGGAAGGTCAACTGGGCTCTGCCCGCTCTACTCTCTCCCAGCGCCATCTTTGCTGCCCATGTGCCCTACAGTAAATTGGGCTCTGCCCACTCAACTCCCTCTCAGCGCCATCTTTGCTGCCCATGTGCTCTACACCTAAGCTTCTTTTGCTTTAATCCAGCGCTTTACAACTTGAGCCATAACTGTATTTCCAGCTTCCTGTGTTGTGTTGCAATTATTCCAGAAGCCACATTTTTGAAAGTCGGAATATTGGTGGAGTCTTTATTATACAGTTAACAGGCTGAAGGCAGCCAGTTGTTACAAAGTCCTGCAGCCCCCAAATACATTTGACATGGTTAGGAAACAAGTTAGAGAGAAATAAAGAACAAACATTATACCAACAAACCAATTCAGCTCTCCATTGGAGCTGAATTGGGATGCCATGATGACGGAGAAGAGCCAGGAGACAGGACATGGGACAGGATCTCAGAGGCACGTGGCATGGAGTAATGGTGCCTATGCGGGTCCGGGCCTAAATAGTGCCCAAAGGGGGCAGGACCACAGAAATCCCCAGTCCTGGGCACTGGACTGCCAGATTCAGTAGCCTGTGCACGCCTCTCCTCTAGGGCTCTGGGCATGCCAATTATCTAGGGGAGCAGCAGAGGGTGGGGGGGTTGGGGGGGTAGGGGAGTAGGGGGTGGGGGGTGGGGGATGGGGGGTGGGGGGTGGCATGAAAAGAAGATGCCAGACCCTATAATCTATCATGTAGCCAATATGGCGCCAGCCAGACCTGACCTCCTTACTTCATCAGGACCACTTTCAGCTCCACTTCCAGTTCCACTCAACTTCCTGAGTAGCTGAATACTAGGATCACAGGCCTGAACTACTGGTGCTATGCTAGTAATGACATAATTTTATTTTTCTTTATAAACATCCATTATATGCACCGTCCACATTCTTAACCGCAATTGTTATTTGTAGGACATCTTGTTTGCTTTCATAACTTGGCTACTGTCACCATGAACATCAGTATGTCGGTTTCATTGTTATATCCTGTTTTATATTCCTTCAGATAAATGTTCAGGAATCGTATTCCTGTGTCACTGGGTAGTTCTTTTTATTGTTTCTTTTTCTTTTCTTTCTTTCCTTTTCCTTTTTCTCTTTTCCATCTTTTTTTTTGGGGGGGAGGGGACTTGTAGAGATTTCCTCCATTTGCACAATGTACAGTTTCACCAACAACGCAGCTCTTCATGTCCACATCCTTGGCAGCATTTGTTGTTGCTTATGGTTTTGTTCTTTGTGTCGTTTTGATTTGCATTTTTCTTTTTACCCAGGGTTATTGTGCACTTTTCAATGTAGCCATTTTTAATTCTTTTGAGAAGTGTCTGTTGGCCCCTTTTCCTTTTACTTGATTAGATTATTTATCCTTTGGAGGTTTTAGATATTGAAGCTCCTCCTATATTCTCTTTTCATATGTGCAGCTGGCAAAGAATTTTCCCCATTCTGTAGTTTGTCTTGTCAGCCTAGTGACCTACTAAATCCTTTGCTCTATGGGGGATGTCAGTCCTCACTCCCATTTGCTGAACTGCTGTAATTGTATTCAAGAAGTGACTTCTCATACCAATGAGGTCTACTGGTTTTCCTATAGTAACTTAAGGAAGTTTCATAGTTTTTGGCCTTACATCAAGATACGTCTTGCATTGAGATATTTGAACCAGTTGATGATCAAGGTTGGATAAAAGGGCATTTTTAACAAATATTCTTATTCTCTTGGAAGGAAGTTTTCAATGTGGAAGGAAAACAAACAAACATGCAACTTCTAGATCACTTTTGTGATATTAGAGAATATGGAAAGATATTGGAATGAATTCAGGTTTGTAATATATTGAACATAGTTCTACCTATAGCATATATAAACATAAATAATCTCTAGTTGCCAGCAACAGACAAATCCTAATAGTTATGACTGCATTTAGTAGTTTGATATTTGTTTCTAGAACTTATTTTTTACCAGGACAATTCAAGAATCTTTTCAGAGGATGATTCCATAATAGGAATAGAGTATGAACAGTACAGTAAGAAATAGACTTGTATAATGACAGGACATATACTGCTAAAAGAATGGCACATTAAAAACAAAAAGAATGGAGCATAAACTATACAAGGTAACTTGTGTGCCATAAAGTCACTTGATAAAGATTTTCCTACAGAAACAAATAATTATCCGGGATGAATTAATTATTATCCACTGAAGAAGAAAGGAAATTGTTGGTTTATGAAGATGTATTTTATTAGCCATTTCATACACTAGAAATTCAATCTGGAAAAGGATTCTACCCTATTCACCTTAAGAAAATGATGGCTTTGAGAGGACACAATTTTAGAACTCACTAAAATTACAAAAATAAATAATAAATAAATAAGCATGCTGAATGAAAGTGAACTGGCCTCATGAGAAAAAAATGTGAACCCTAAAGCAGATTACCTTGTTTTCATTATCTTTAGTTAGTTTTAGAAAGAGTTTTCAACCCAACATGTAAGTTTGGGAGTAAAATGCATTTTGGTCAATGTCAGCACTTCAATAATTCTCCTTTCAACCTACCCAGCCATACAGTTTTTTTATAATCTGTACTTTTGTTGTTGTTGTTGTTGCCATGGGGCTTGAATTCTGGGCCTGGGCATTATCCCTGAGCTCTTCAGCTCAAGGTTAGTACTCTACCAATTGAGCCACAGCATCACTTCTGTTTTTCTGGTGGTTAATTGGAGATGAGTCTCTTGGACTTTCCTGCCCTAGTTGGCTTTGAATCTCAATTCTCAGATCTCAGAAAGTAGGATTACAAGCATGAACCACCAGTGTCTGGCCATAATTAATACTTTTTAAAGGTTATATTGCCATAAAGTAAATAACTGAGACTTTATGATGTTGAATAATACAATTCTATCATATTTCATAGGCCTCCTTTTAGTTGAAACAAAGTAATGCAAACTATAATAACCTTACCTTGTTAGAATTTTTTTCTTAATATACATATATATATCCTATATGGACAGATACATATGTATATATTTATGTATTTATATATATACATGCATATGTACATGCATATGTACACTTCTTTTTGGTTGTCTGGACTTCAATTTTGTCTTTATTTATTTGTTCATTTTAATTTTTGCTGGTCCTGGGGCTTGAATTCAGAATCTGGACAATGTCTCTTATTTGTGCTCAGGACTAGTGCTCTACCACTTTATCAACAGTGCCACTTCTGGTTTTTGGAGGGAGTTTATTAGAGATAAGAGTCTCAAGGACTTTTCTACTCAGGCTGGTTCAAACCATTATCCTCAGATTTTAGCCTCCTGATTAGCTAGGATTATTGGCATGAGCTGCAGGCTCTTGGCTTCAATTTTGTCTTTTGATTATATTTTCTAACATCTCCATGTCTTGACTCAAACTTCTTTTTTAAATTTTAATATATATTTTAAATTGTAAAGATACTGTACAGAGGGGTTACAGATACATGAATAAGGTTGAGTACATTTCCTCTTGAGCATTGTTACCCCCTCCCTTGTTTTTCCCCTACCATTCCTTTTCTCCCCACCTCCCCAGCTTCTCCCTCCCCCCCCACCAAGAAGTTGTAAAGTTGCTTTTCAACATAGTGTCTTGTACATATCATTGCTACAATGGGTCAACCTGTATCCTTGTTTCAGCATTTTGTTATTTGCCTACCTCTCCCAAATTAGAAAAAAATGTATATACAAAATGCACGGTTGCTGGGTGCCAGTGTCTCACACCTGTAATCCTAGCTACTCAGGATACGGATACCTGAGGATTGCAATTCAAAGCCAGTCCAGGAACGAAAGTCCAAGAGACTTTTATCTACCATTAATCACCTGAAAAACGGGAAGTGGCAGAGTGGCTCAAGTGGTAGAGTGCTAGCGTTAAGCTGAAGAGCTCAGGGACAGCACCCAGGCCCAGAGTTCAAGCCCTATGACCTACAGAAAAAAAAAAAAAAATCCAAGATAATGGAATCAAATACAGGGACAACAGGGGTTATACAATGGGGGAAGAATATACAAAAGAAACAAACAAAAAAAATCACACAGTACATTATAAGTACTTTAAAAACAACAGGAAAGCGAAAAAAAACTCAGACAAGTAGAAAAGGTCAAAAGCTATGCATATGAGATGGTGCTAAGCAAATTGACTCAAACTTTAAAAAAAAAAGATTCAATTTCAATTCTTGAGGATATGAATTCTATCTTCAACATACACATAGCCTTTGGGATTTGAATATTCTGAATAAATTACAGTCATCTAAACTGAATTATACTGATAAACTAGTGAAGATTTTTTAATTACCACCTGATAAATATTATTATTTTATTAATTTTTTTCTTTATTGGCATTGCTTATTGGAATCAAAAGATTAAGAAAATATGCCAATTATGAATGCCTTGGAAAACTGAGGATCTAGGTTATAGCTGGTAATAATGAAGTGTAAAAGAAAAAAGATTTAATTACTATATAACCAATAGATATAATTAATAAACATTACAATAAGCACCTTCATTCACAGATAGATGATACAGGAAATGTACATAGTTACCAGCATTACTTACTTATTTGAACTGACTACAGATTTTGAACAATTAAATGATCTTTTGAACAAACAAAGTTGACTTTATCTCTACAAATACATATATTTTTCCTTCTTTTCGTTTCTCCCTATTTGTTTTGCTTATTACAATACAAAATTGTAGCAGACAAAAATGTTGTGTTTTTTATACTTTGTGTATGGTTTCAAAAATTCTAGTTCAAAGGTGGTTAAAAGCTTTGACCAAAATATGAAATTATTGCAATCGAAAGGATTAAAACATAAATTTAGTTCTTACTTGAGAGAACTGGCATGCCACACTATTTGCATTTTAGTCAATTCCATTCATCTTGTTTGTGTAGCTAGGTTCCCATTCTTAAGTAATTGTACAATTCAGCAGAGAGGAGTCCACTGGCTCATCTTCAGTTGCAGATGCAGGAGTAGTTATCTGTTCTCCTATTAGACAAGGAGACTCACTGGAAACCCCAGGCCTTGTTTTTCAAACACACTGGAAATTAGCAATGTGAATTCATCTCATTTCCTTTTCCCTTGACTAAAGACTAAAGGATTAAAGCAAACAATATAAATGAAAAGCAAAATTAGGCTATGGAATTTTAATGATTTGTTGTCTTTATTTTTATGTGAAAAGGGCTGGGGATCAAAAGTGAAATTAAGCATGGGATGATATGGAAATATATGGAGCCCCATTATTTTTTTAAATTTCAGCTATAGTTGGTTCTTTATTACTGAGCACAAATAAATGGGAATGGGAAGGGATATAATGAGAAAGAAGCAGTATTTATATGAAAGCTACAAAAATAAGATAAGAAATACCACACTTTGGACTGGGAAGGTGGCTCAGTGGTAGAGCGCTTGCCTTGCATGCATGAGGCCCGGGGTTCGATTCCTCAGCACTACATAAGCAAAAAGAAAAAAGCCGGAACTGGTGCTGTGGCTCAAGTGGTAGAGCGCTAGCCTTGAGCTGAAGAGCTGAGGGACAGCGCCCAGGCCCACAGTTCAGGCCCCACGAATGGACGCCCCCCCGCAAAAAAAGAAATACCACACTTTTATTAGTTGGCAATAAGATTATCATTTTTTCGGAGTGTCCCTGGCTCATGCCTGAAATCCGAGCTACTTAAGAGGCAGTTCAGATCTACTGAGGATGGCAGTTCAAAGCTTGCCCAGGCAAGGAAAATCTGTGAGACTCTTATCTCCAATTAATTGCCAGAAAACTGGAAGTGGTGCTCTGACTCAAATGATAGAGCGCTTGTCTTGAGCTGAAGAGCTGAAGGACAGCAACCAGGCCCAGAGTTCAAGCCCCACGACTGAACAAAAAAATTAAAATAAATCAGTAAAAAAATAAATAAAAAGATTATAATTTTTCCAAAATACATGCAATAAAAATGATTTCAACTACAACTTTGGGTAATAAATATAAGAAGCAAATGAAATATACCTGAGTGGAAGTAAGATAAATTATGTATTTAATCATTCTTTCTTCACCTCATTTAAAGATATAATAATCTCATCCACATTCTCACATGACCACTGAATGCTACATTTTTATAGAATTTAATCAGATGAAATGTAATGGTGAGAGAAAAAAATGGGTAAATGGAGAGAGAAAGAGAGGCTAAATGGTCATAATACTCAATGTGAACATGTGCAGGTAACTTGGAGGGGGTGTGTGGGGATGGGAGATAGGGAGGAATGTGAGGAAAGGGTCGCACTGATCAAGACCCACTGATCTCATAAAATGACATGTTGACTTGAAACTGCTTTGTACAACTGAATATATTAATCAACAAATAATATTAAAGATAACAGACAATGAAAAATATAAATATATGTGTGTATGTGTCTAAAACTGTAGAGGACAAGCTAACACATAAAACCCAAGTTCCTATGTAATCAATACCATTGTACCATAAAGAATAAATGAGGCTCAATAATTAACTTTCTAATAGAGAAGCTCAGAAAAGAAATTGATGAACTCATGCTTAATAGTTATATTAAATGTTTTATTAAATTGAATTAATATTTTAATTCTCTGACTTGTAATTTTCTGGCCATTAAGTTATTTTTAAAACTTCCAAGTAATTACTTAGTAATGACTAATCCAATCAAAAAAATTTGTACGATTATTAGTGGTAGAAGGATATGTAGTTATTTTTCAGGAAAGATAGAACTTCTAACTTTGATTTTGTCAGCTTTTATAAAAAATTCATCTTGAATGAATATGCCAATAACTGATATATTTAAATATCCTTCAAATGTTAAAGTTATTCAGTAAAATATGAAAATGAATACAGACTTCACATTTTATATAATAATTTAAGCATAGCCATGACTGTCCTTTGAACAGTTAGAGATGACAAGGTTGAAAAGGCAGATTTCTTGAAAGTATGGGTTTTTTGCTATATGGCTACTCTTGATTATTTCCTTTTTTCCCCTACAAGAGAAGAAAATATAATAACATGTTAGACTCACCTGGAGAAAATGATGTATCAGATAAAAATAGGAGGAATTTATTCATAATTAAAACTGAGTTTGGTCACTGTGCTACCCAAACCCATCACCAGAAATGTGTTCACTGATGAGAGCAGTGGGGGGAAACGGAGGTGAAGAAGATATTATGGTTCGGGTGAGTATTAGGGTCAGGATGAGGGGTAGTGTGAGGGTTAGGGTTAGGGTTAGGGTAGGTTTTAGGGTTAGTGTGAGGGTTAGGCTTATCGTTAGGGTTAGGGTTAGAGTTAGGGTGAAGGTAAGGATTAGGGTGAGGGTTAGGATGAGGGTGAGGGTTAGGGTGATGTTTAGCGTTAGGGTTAGGGTTAGGGTTAGGGTTAGAATGAGGGTTAGGTTTAGGTTTAGTGTTAGGGTTAGAGTTAGGGTTAGTGTGAGTGTTAGGGTTAGGGTAAAGGTTGAAGTGAAGCTTAGGGTGAGGGTGAGGGTGAGAGTTATTTTTAGGGTTAGGGTTAGGGTTAGGGTTAGGGTGAGTGTTATGTTGACTGTGATGGTTAGGTTGAAGGTGAGGGTTTGGGTTAGGTAAGGGTTAGTGTTATGTTTACGGTGAGGATTAGGTTGCGTTTGAGAGTTAGGGTAAGGGTGAGGGTTAGGGTTAGGGTTAGGGTGAGGGTTAGGGTTAGCGTGATGTTTTGGGTGAGGGTGAGGGTTAGCGTGAGGGTCACCGTTTGGGTGAAGTTTAGGGTTAGGTTAAGGCGGAGGATTAAGGTGAAAGGTAGGGTTAGGTTTTTTTAAATTTAGTTTTCTTTTCAATAACCAGGTGTGTCCATTGGTTTTCCATTTGTAGCTCCCCAACTCTCAACTATACTGTTAATATAAGCAAAACAGAAAATAATATATTTTCCAGAAAGTTATTATAGATATATTGTGGAATAAAACACACTAGTACTGAGTCTCATATTCATACCAGATGATGGGTGTGGGGATTCACAGATTTTATACTAATCTTCTCCAATCCTACTAGATCATACGCTAACTTTTTACAAGACAATTCTTATAAACATGACATTTCTTCATTTCTCAGTATTAGAAGCTGCTTCACTTATATTAATCTGTATCTAGAAAACACAAATATGAAATACTCCACATAGATATTTGATAGCTACAGACACAGTTGCCTGCCTTTAATTCGCAGGCATACATTGGAAATATCCATTTCTTGGACTCCAGGTTTGTCAGCTGGGTCACAGACCGAGAAGTTCACCAGATCTGCAATGCTTTATCAACATCATAGCACTTGCAGGACAAATCCAGAATGAACATGAAGCTTCCACAATCAGTACATCTAAATCTACTTGTGTTCATGTGTCTTTAGTATAGTAAAATACTAGCAGTTGCTAACAGACCCCTGCCAATATGACCAGATGACTATCAATCTTCTTTGAATAGTTTGCAGTTCTTGTTCATTGAAAAGCCAGGTTTGTAATAAAGGAGAAAAGTAAAAATTGCCTCTAATGAACCCTGTTCCAAAGAGTGAAAGAATGATAAATTGTCACTATTACTTCAGGTAATCTTGCACACACACATACACATACACACAAGTGGAATTTTATTTACTATATTGAAGATTAATCTCTGGAGGACCAAGAAATAGTGATGAACAAATAATCACATCCTCCAAGAGAAAGGAAAATGGATGACATTCTTATATATAAAGACCCATGTAAGTTTGGTGCCTGGATGGATGTTTGAAATGCTTAGGTATTCAGGAGGACAAGAGTTTGAGGATGCTGGTTCAAAGTCAATCTAGACAGAAAAGATTACCAGCTGGAAGCAAGTAAGCAGAGGGAGTTAGAGGCTCTAAATTCAAGCCCTAGTATGGAGTGAGTGTGTGTATGTATGTATAAGAGAGAGACAGACAGAGACAGAGACACAGACAAAGAGACAAGAACCTTTTGAAGAAAGCAAAAAATATTTATAAATTATAATAAAAGTGAGGACATATGGAGGTCTAATAAGCATATAGTGAGAAGATAGGAAGAGAGAAGAGATAAGGAAAGAGAAGGGAGAAGAGATAGACAAGGAAAGTTTTAAAGTATAGAGTTAATACTCTATGCAATATAATACAAAGGAAGATATCCTACAAAAGGAAGGACTAGGTTGTGAAGGATGGGTGAGCCTCAGATTTCAGCCTCCTGATTATCTAAGATTATGAGGCTAACCCATCAGTGCTTATATTCTAGATTATTTTAAACAAATAGAAAATTTCTGCTTAAGAGTAAAACCATGCATGAAACTATCAAAGCATATTAGAAACTTTGTTTAACAACTTCTGATACATTTACATAAATAAGCATGAAAAAGTAAACAAATTAGTAAACTCATAGAACATATCATAAATATTGATTCATATTCAAGGAACTAGTTTAATCACTATGAATATAATGCTTATTCTCTTTGCTGCTTTCTGTTTGCTTTTGGATTGAAGCCAGATACCAATAATTATCTACCTCAAAAATGATATCACTACTGTATTGTGAATGAGATAAATTATCACAACAGAAACAATCTGATTTTTGTTCAATGAGATTGTTTTCACTGGTTGTATTAGTGCATAGTTTTCCTTAATTTTTAATATTTTTTTAAAATTTGGTTCTACCAAAATGTTAAAGATAAAAGTCTTGTTATCTTTCACTCTTTTAATAACAACTTGCATGAATTCAATTTATTCTGTAGCTAGGACCATATTTTCTTATTTTATTATTCCCTTAAGGAGAAAGGAAGCTTACATTAAGAGGTAAATATTTGCTGTGGTCTAAACATTTCTTTGCCTCTAAATGTCATATCTGAAATTTCCAGCCTCCAAGCATATGATATTGGGATTCATGCAGATGAAGGAGCCTGCCATGGTTGATTTTGGTGCTTAGCTTGCTAGAAGAGCAAAGTGATAGGAGATTAGGCAAGTACACTTGCTGAGTGTCTTTGAGGGCATTTGCAACCAGATAGTAAGATCTTTGACCTGTTTCTTGAGGTACACCCAATTGGAATAGAATTTTGGTATGCGCTGGGAACTGTGGAAGGTGTGGTGATTTGTGAGAGTATAGCTGAGTAGGAGAGTGTGTGAATGATGCATCTTGCCCTTCCTGTCTTTCTTTTGGTTCTTGGTTGCCACACCTTACATAACTGTGCTCTGCCATGCCCTTGCTAAGATGGTACACTGAATGGTCTCTAACAAAGATAAGTAATATTTTTTTCTCTCACATGTTCTGTCACAATGACACAAAAAAATCTAACTGAGCCTTAAAATGAGAATGAGCTGTTTCGGTTCCTCCCTAGCCATGTATTTCAAAAGCATTTGGAAGTGGTTTGCAGGAGAAATTTAGAAAAGTTAGGAGAAAAAAATCTTAGAATGCTATAAGCAGAGATAAGTGGGTGATTTTCGTGGGTTCTGCAAAGAAGAGAATACCAACAAGAATGGAGACTGAAGATCAGATAGCAGCAAGAACGTTACTGCGAAGTGAACTGGAGGCCATTCCCGTTAAATTAGGGGGAAAAAGGCTAACACATGTTGTACCCATATTTCCAGACTTTGTGGGAAGCTGTCATTAAAAATGACAGACTAGATTGGTGGAGAAAAAATTCAAGGAAGCTAGCATTAAACATATGGCATTAGTCTCAATTCTTCCTCTAGAACTACAATATATACTTTAATTTTGTTTAAAAGTAATTCACCTGGGTACCAGTGGCTCATGCCAGTAATCCTTCCTACTCATGAGGCTGAGTTCTGAAGATCACAATTTGAAGACATCCCAGGCAGAAACGCAGAAATGTCTGTGAGACTCTTATGTCCAATTAAGCAGCAAAAAAAACTGGTAGAAGAGGTATGGCTCAATTAGTAGAGTGTTTGCTTTGAACACAAAAGCCTAGGACCAGGGCCAGACCTTCCCTGTATTCCAGTCCCAGTACACACACACACACACACACACACACACACACACACACACACACACACACACACACACACACACACACACACACACACACACACACACACACAGAGTGACCAAGTATGAGGTCATTAGTACTAACAGACTTAATAAGCTAGAATAAGTTTTTAAAAACAGTACAGGAAATGTAGTCTCTGATCCTTAATTCCACTTAAAAAATGAAACTTGTTCCTTTAGCTTATGAACTATTCTATGCAATATCTTAAAATGAATGCTTTATAAAAAAATGATGGAAAATTAACAGAAACGCCACATTTCAGATTACCAGGAATGTATTCAATCATTTGTGTTTAATATATGTCTTTAATTTGCATGGATTGCTTAGTTTTAAATATAAAACTGCTCCATATAAGTCAATGCAGTAATGAGTCATATTTGAACATCTATGAGCTGAAAAAGTTAAGCAATAGGAGAATGACTTTTAAATGTGCAGTGCAGAGCCAGTTGTTCTATTTTCATTAGTTGTCATGTATTCTGCCATGTCCTTTATCTGCCTGTGAATTTACAAGGAACACAGCAGGTTGTGAATTTTTAATAGGCTTTCCTCAAGGAAAGAAAAGGTCAGTATTAACATAAAACTCTTCTTAAAGATTTGTGGCACAAATGTTTCACACCGGAAAACAGGTGTTACTAAGGAACTAAAGCCACAATAATCTAATATTTTTTCTATGCTTAAAGAAAACTTAAAATAGCACATTATAAATTCCCATAAAAGTTATGTCTCTGAGAGTAGATGCTATAAAGTTTGAGGCACATTATCCATGTTGTGCATGTTTGTGATATTATTTAATTATTTAATGAATCTAAGACTACATACCTAATATCAAACTATAAAGTGATGAAAAATCGACATGAATAGGGAATAATCCTTCTGTAATCTTAGTAAATGAGTTGGAATGGAAGAAGACATCAGAACAAATGTGGAGAAAGTATGTATATATATATATATATATATATATATATATATATATATAGAGAGAGAGAGAGAGAGAGAGAGAGAGAGAGAGAGAGAGAGAGAGAGAGAGAGAGAGAAACTGGGAGTAATGACAATTTTACAAGAACAAAGAAAGCCCAGTAAGGAGACTGTAATTAAATAACACGTCCATTGTTTTCTTTCAGTAATTATTAGGAAGACTTCAACATAAGTAAGTTTGTTAAGATTTGGCTTAGGTAACCAATCTATTCATCCATTAGAGGAAGCCGTACCCAAAGTTTTGTGAGTTATATCAATTCTTTCAACTAACTTCATAAATGTCTATTGTATTTTTTATTCATTCACCTCATAAATATGTATAAAATGATCATTAAAACATTGTCTAACAGCAAGGATCCAAATGTGATCATTGTTATCATTGTTCTACTTAGTTTTTAATTTTTCTCTGTAAGAAAAGAAGAATTAAAATGGAAATTATTACCAACAAATGATCTAATGGTGGGAGAAGCATTTATTGTAAGCCTAGCTTCTTAATAGTAAAGTTTTCCATTTGTAGGTGTCATACTTGTATCTGCTAGTTATATTCCTATTGGAAAAGGAAGGCATCCTTTCAGTCTCTGACTCTTAAACTCACTATCTTGTAGCTTTCATCCCTTTGATTCCCTGCTACCCATTTTCCTAATCCAACAGAAACTCCCTTAGTATGTGGTCCAATTACAGGATTTAATTTTCACTCTCTGTAGAATATGTGCAGGTAAAAACCCTGCTGTGATTTATGTGCTAAAACACATCCTGATAAAAATTAAATCTCATTATATGAATATGGTTTTTATACATACCTGATTTGCTCTAGCCAAACTGCTTGGAATCACTTTCTTCCTGTCTGATATCTTTCTCTGCCCCAAATTTATGTTCTAAATTCACTCAGTATTCAAAAAATGAAAAATCTGTACAATATGATTTTTTTTAGCCAGTTAAACCCTCTAATCATTCTTTCTGTGATAGTTTAGGCTCTGAGTTCCATGCTCAACAAATCCTCCCTCATTCCTATGACCTAGTTAAAGGCTGTCCTGTGAATTTTCATTTCATTCCTGATTCAATTCTTCTACAGAACCGCAATCATATTTTTTATTGAATGAATAATATTGAATGAACAGATAGTAGATATCTGAACTGTCTATTAAAGCCATGAAGTTATCAGTTATCATGGTTTGATATTATCAAACATCAGTAATCCTTTCTTGAAATATTTTGACTTCAGAGTAAGAACTATATCCAATGCTCAGATCTACCATTGGGAGAATTGCCACTATATGCCCTTTACATCTAGTATGGGTTTCCCAGCCATTACCAATTATTAAGAAATATCAGTCTTGTGACTTATGAGTGCTCACTGGACATCAACTTCTGGTTAGAAGTAGATATTTCCTGAGTTCTGATTTTACTTTATAGTTTCTGAATAGGTAAAAATGTATTTGTTCCCTGGTTTCTTTACATTTTTAAAAGTTCATGTGTACTAGTTATCCATTGTTTCTGTAACAAATTTGTTTTTACTTCAATCAGAAAAATGTAGTTGCATGCAGGATGACAGCTAAGTGGTAAATACAACCCATTTTAAAATTTCAAAATATTTTTTAAAGAAGTGAGCTAATTTCGTACATTTAAAGATGGGTAATAATTCATCATATATAAAATATTTTTAATCATTGTTTATATCCACAACTTTTTTTCATTTTTTAAATTTTATTTTATTGTAAAAATGCTGTACAGAGTGGTTACATTTACATGAATAAGGTACATTTCTTGTGCTTGCTTTCATGCAAATAAACAATCATCCTTATGTGAGAAATATATTATCCATATATATATGCACTTAAATAAGAAATATGCAATATAGCATATTCTTAATTAGGTTAAATATGTGTTGATAAAAGTAATGTAAAGAACAAAATTAACAGTATAAGTCCATTCACTTTTTCATGTAAGTGAAGAATGCTATCCTTAATTCATAATTCTCTAGAGTATAGGTTGGTGTAGCTATTTTGATTTATCTACCATTTGCATGAATATTGAAAAACATTGATGTTTTGATTTATCTACCACTTCATGAATATTGAAAAACATAAATGTAACTAGTTCTATGATAAAATAGATCTGTATAAATTAAGAGGAACTGTACATATATTATGAATATTATCAGATAAGTAATAGTGGTTTAAAACATAATATTTTATTATGAAAAATAAAGCCGTGATACTGGTAGATACAAAGCATATGGGTTCAATGGCACAGCAAAAGAGAAATGTATACTTGTTTTTCAAAGTTGGCTGGTGATCTTCCTCTGGCTAAGCTCCTGCCTTCAAGTTAAGAATCCAACAGAAGGAGGAAGTTTACCAATTCTTGGACAGAAGAAAAACTGCAAGTGCTTAGACTCCATGACTCCCCCTCCAAATCCTTGAGTTTGAGAGTTTGCTTCTAAGTCTTAGAAAGCTCTTCTTTCAAAGATGGCCACCTAACAGCATAGCAAACTCACTGATAAATATCCCCCAAACAAGTAATTTTCCTGTCTCTGGACAGCTATTGGAAAACAATTTAGGTAAAATTTGACTATGACTCATGGTCTGGTGTTCTAGCATTTACACTGGCTGAAAAACACACTTGACTAAGATGTATATGCAAACTAAAACACTGCATTGTGCTGTGTTTATTACTCTGAAGGACTCAATTTATACAATAGACTCAGGCAAGTGAGTAACTCCTTGCTTTGAGACCTGCATACATCTGTGATGTCATTAATGAGTGCCTTTTATATGCATGGTATTGCAAAAGAAGGCTAGGTGTAATACATGATTGCCAGTTTTTACAGATTTTAAGCTGTCATTAATTGATAATTAATAATAAGTTTAAGGGAGTCCAAGTTTCTACAAAATATGAGAATAAAAGAATTTTTCATTTGCAGAAAATATTGAATACAAGTGTTTGTACCATGACAGCCTGGTGTTTTTTTTTTCAGTTATTAGTGTTTATTTCTCTTTGAAAAAGGTTATTCACCATGCTAAAAGAATTTTTTTCACATGAGGGTAGCTATTTCTACTGCATACAGTGCATGAATGAGTATGATTGAACTTACTCAATGGAAGGAATTCTTTCAGCATTATATACCTGTAGACCTTATCATGGATATGCTCATTTTATTCTCTCCAGCTGCATTCAGACCAAGATAAAGGAGATGGATCGCTCAAATATATTTTATCTGGAGACGGAGCTGGAACTCTTTTTATTATTGATGAAAAAACAGGTGATATTCATGCCACAAGAAGGATTGATAGGGAGGAGAAAGCTTTTTATACTCTACGTGCACAAGCTATTAACAGAAGAACTCTGAGGCCAGTAGAGCCAGAGTCTGAATTTGTGATCAAAATCCATGATATTAATGACAATGAGCCAACATTCCCAGAAGAAATTTACACAGCTAGTGTGCCTGAAATGTCTGTTGTAGGTAAGTTCATTTATGCCATTTTTATAGTATTTCTAAAACAGCTGGAAAATAATTTCAAGAAATTCTCAGGATAGATTAGCTGACATTATGTTTTTATTTGTGTGTGTGTTTTTTTTTTTGTTTTTTTTTTTGTTTTTTTTTTTTTTTTTGTCAGTTGTGGGGCTTGAAATCTGGGCCTGGGCACTGTCCCTCAGCTATTTAGCAAAACACTAGTAGTGCTCTACTACTTGAGCCACAGTGCCACTTCCAGCTTTTTATGCTTATGTGGTGCTGAGGAATCGAACCCAGGGCCTCATGCATGCGAGGCAAGCACTCTACCACTGAGCCAGCTTCCTGGCCCACATTACATATTTTATTACCTACTGTGAGTAAGCATTTGGTGTTTTAGTTAAGGAAACAATGAAGGCCAAGAAGGATTAGTGCATTTTGACCTTCCTATGATTTTATAAATCTTTACACTATATAGAGAGAACTCCAAAATAACAAAAGGATGCCTGCAAATATATTTATCTCATAATTAGATGGGAATTCATAAAATCCTGATCCTAAATGTGATATTAATATAGACATTCTTTGCTGACTGAAAGGCATTGGTGCCAATAACCTCCTAAGTACTTATATAATCAGTTGCCTATAACTCATGCATATCCTTACACATATTTATAATTATTTTTAGATAACATTCAATCTTAACACAATGAAAATGTTATGAAATAGTTGTTGCCATGTATTGTTTAGGAAAATGTAAAGATATTTTTGCACGATTAGTAGACATATTTGTTTTACAATGTATTTTCAGTCTCTGCATAGCTGATGCCAAGATGCCAAAACTGTAGCTGTGAATTGGCAATGCTAAACTAAGAATAGAATTCATGTAATAACAAGTTTTGTTCACATGCAGTATTCACTATTTAATAAAAAGGAGTTTGTAAGATTGTCCATTTCAGATGATAAACCTGATTAGCTCATTTAATTCATTGTTATTATTAACAAATATTTCTTTATAAGTTTATATGTATATATTCATTTTAATATATAATATACTAGTTGTAAGATGTTATAAAATAAATATTATATAATATAATTTGCATAGATTTGTTTTTATAAATTTCCAATTCAAGTAAACCAGTTGAAACCCCATGACAATCACGTTCCAGAATATGTTTACAAATTTATATTCTAGAATATATAAAATAGAAAGAATCCTGAATGTCAGTGGCTCATTCCGTTAACTCTCACTTCCCTGTAATAGAAAGGATTGCTATTGGACAGCATCCTGTACAGAAAAGTTCAAGTGATTGCATTTCCAAACTAATCAACAAAATACTGGACTAGGGGAATGGCTTGAGCGATATACCACCAGTTGAGCAAGCTAACTTAAAAACAAGGATAACTTGAATTCAAATACCCAGACAGGAAACATAAAGAAAAATAAAAAATAGAAGACACAAAAAGAGTAGGACTATAATATTCACAATATGAAAATTTTCTCTTCAATATAATACATTTACTGAAAAAGAATGTTAAAACATTTTAGTTAAACAGAAAATAATAAAAATCTAAAATGTCAGGAAATAGAAATAAATTTTGAGAGATAGGTATTTAAATGTAATAGAAAACACACTTCTCAAATGCATATAAATTTGTTTAAATTAATGAATTTGAATAAACTAATGAAGTCTGGTACTTGTAACACTGTTACAAATTTTCAAACTATGTATTTCTTAAAATTATCTGGTCTGGGATTGTTATTTAATTTTAATTTATTTAAATCCCAAGGATTTCCTGATGAATACTGACTATAAAGCTCTTACAAATATTATGAACTTTGTTTGGTAGATTTTACTAGTTCATGGAACTTGGGACCATCTTAGATTGTTTCTAAATTTGGAAATTAATCTATTCATAAAATTGTATCTGAGAGCAGATGTTAATTATTTTTACAATTAATTAGTGCACAGGGAGAGAAAGAAAAAAATGTACTTATTCCCCTGTGATTAGGCTACTCTTTACCCAAAACAAATCTATCATGTGAAAGGGAACTTACATATCCAACAACAACACTTTTTCTAAAGTGATCATATATACTATATTCTGAATATGTAGAATTGCCTATTTCATAGAGGTTAACTGAACATTATGGAGTAAAACTCAAAGGTTGCCTATCTTAACATGCAGACATATTTATATTATTTTTTCCAAATATATATGTATATATGCATACTTGTATATGTACACATACAAACATACATATATACATATATGAAGCAGCTTTTTTTAAGAGGTCATTTGTAAAGCCAAACATTATTCAAGTCTTCCATGAAAACCAGTGCTTTTGCTCCTCCTTCTGGTGCTGTGCAGAACTAAGCTGAGTTTGGATACTTCAGGTACTTCTGTGGTGCAAGTCACAGCTACAGATGCCGATGACCCATCCTACGGGAACAGCGCCAGAGTGATTTACAGCATTCTTCAAGGGCAGCCCTATTTCTCTGTGGAGCCTGAAACAGGTCAGGAAGAATTAATATATATTTGCCAACTTAATTATCATTATGATGTTTATAAGGAGAAAGAAGATCGAAGAACATAACAATACTTCACATTAAAACTTATAGAAGAGCTAGGCATGGTAGTGCATACCTGTAACTCTTACTACATGCTAGATGGAGACAGGAGAATCATGGGACTGAGGCCAGTTTGTGCAGTTACTGAGTCTCCATCTCCAAATCAAAAATACAGTACATAAAGTTTGGGGGCATGACTGTGGTGCCTGAGTTCTTGCCTATTATGCATGAGGCTCTGGGCTCAGTTTCCAGAACAATCAGTAAGTAAACATTCACAAGAGTGATAATAACATACTTAAAGATTTATAAATTCAAAGTTAAATGAATAAGTGAGTTTAGTGGAAAGGCAAGCTTTTGTCACACTATAGATATTTTATTAAGAAATTAAAAATAAACATGTACTTCAAAGTCTTGTATCTGAAATCTCTTTTAGTTTTGTTAGACAAAAATGTAATGAAACATAGGTCCCATGGTTTCCCTTATTTGCAATAACTAGTATATGTCTGAGATAAGTTGATGTTAATCGAAATGAACTCCAGGTTAAGGACTCAAATGTTTTCTTTTCTTTCTTGCTATTGTGTCTAGCATATTTACAAGATATTTCTTTGTTGTTTTGTATGTCCCTACCCGATGATATAACCCTGTTTTCACTATACTACCCCACGATATAACGCTGTTTTCACTATATTTGATGTTGATATAATTTGTGGAGGGGAAGAGAAAAAACAAATTGTTTAAATAGGGATACAGGTAGACCCATTGCAACAATGAGATGTACAAGATGTTATGTCAAAAATGAACTAATGAACTTTACAACTTTGGCGGGAGTGGGGGGGGAGGGGCAGAGATGGGAAGGGATGGGGAAACAAAGGAGGAGACAACAATGCTTGATAAGAAATGCACTCATTACCTTGCCCACGTAATTGTAACTCCTCTGTACGGTATTTTCACAATAAAAAAACAAGGTAACGAAAAATTACATGTTGTCTTCAATCAGAAACTAATTGATACTTCAATGAGCATAAGACAATCACTTGTATTCTCTTCAAAGGAATCATCAGGACTGCATTACCAAACATGAACCGAGAAAACAGAGAGCAGTACCAAGTGGTCATCCAGGCCAAAGACATGGGCGGCCAGATGGGGGGCCTCTCAGGAACCACCACTGTGAACATCACGCTGACTGATGTCAACGACAACCCGCCGCGATTTCCCCAGAGTAAGTGACCTGGGATCGTCCCGCTGCAGTTCTGCAGGGCCAGAGTTCTGCAGGACAAGGTGAAAAGGTGGGACGGGGAAAAAGGAAGAAGAACTGTGCAAGAGAAATGAAGAAACAGAGAGAAAGGGGGAGAGAGAGAGACAGAGACAGAGACAGAGGGAGGGAGGGAGAGGGAGGAAGAGAGAGAGAAAGAGAGAATGAGACAGAGACAGAGACAGTCTTACTTCTATAATCCTAGCTACTCAGGTCTTTGAGAACTGAAGATCACAGTTGAAAGCCAGCCCAGCCAAGAAAGTCTGTGAGACTCTTATCTTCAATTAACCACACACACACACACACACACACACACACACACACACAGACACACACACACACAAGCTATAGCTCAACTGGTAGAGTACTATCCTTGACCACAAAAGTTCAAAGACAGCACGCTGGCCCTGAATTCAAACCCCAGGACCATACATATGTGCACAAACACACACACACACACGTGTGTGTGCTTGTGCACATTTACACACATTGAAAATGTGTTGCTATATTCATTATGGATATTCACTGGAGTAATTCATTGGAAAATAGACATTTGAAAGATAATAATGTTCAATGAAAATTTATTTTACTTGCCCATGTAATTGTAACTCCTCTGTATGGTATTTTTACAATAAAAAAGGAAAAAAATTATTTTACTATGTTTTCATTTTTTAATATTATGGCTGATTTATTCATGTATTCAGTAAACTCCTTTTACTAAGTTAAAAATTTATAATCAGCATCTCTGGTTCATATTACACAAAATTCAATGCATTGATCATGGCTATAATCATAATCATGCTGACAACAATAACAAAGGGAAACAGACAATATTTCAATTCATGAATAGCATTTTAATAGGCCACTATACCAGTTTACTTACTGCCTCACTCAATGTCATCACAATAACTTTCTCAGATCAATGTTGTGACCTCTATTTTACACATGAAAAATGAAGTTTAAAGGCCATATTGTCAAATTAAGACCAAATCACTAGAAATGGCAGAAATGTGTTGAAATTGATGTCTACATCCAGCTGTATAACATAATAGATTTCTAGGATTTTTAGACCATGCTGTATTTCATCTCATTATTTTTAAAATAATAGATGGGCATGTAATTCATGGATTTTTAATTCCTACATTGCCTCTTATATTATGAATCTATGTAATCATATCTGACCACGGGAACATTCAGTCATGGTAATTGGAATGTTATTTGATAGTATAATCATCTAGCATCTGTGAAACTAAGTTTTTAATTTCTAATATCATTTTATTAGGTATACAAGGTTTAGAGTGTTCTACTATTCATGAGTACTTTCCTAATTCAGTAAATTATTGAAGCCTGAAAATTAATCTGTATAAAGACATCATCATCATTATCATCAGCCTCATAGTCTCATCATCGTCATCAACAACCATATTAATATTTCTGCCAAATATAAAAGCATAAGAAAAGGTGGCTCAGGCAGACTCCTAATGTGATCAAAACATTTCTATTTAATAGAAATATGATGTAAGACAAAAATACATGCCATATATATATAAGCTTAAACTTTCTCTCAGCCACACTTACCAGTGCTCTTTTCTGTACTTTTTACATTTAGTCTTGAGAATAGTAACACAAATAAGTTTTCTACCCCCCCGTTTGGTTGATTCAAGGTTTCTCACTTACAGGGAAGTTTTAATTTCAATAAGTGATTGATGATCTTGTGGAGTGAACATAAACTTAACAAGACTCTCCTATTCTGAGCATGTCAGTCCATCAGTGTATATTCTCCACAAGTTATTTTTAAGGGCTACCTACAAAAGCAGCCAAATTAGAAGTGATAGCAAACAATTCTAGAACCACTCAATGTTTATATGTGATTTTCCCCTACTCATGCATCTATTTTTGTGTTTTTTTAATATTTTCGGCTGACTACTTACTTTAGCCCATCAGTTTATATTGAAATGGTTCTGATCTTGATAAAATAGAGTAGCATTATAAAAAAATGAGCATTGTTAAAACATATACTAAACATTTCAAAATATAGGCTCACTTATATTTACAATATCGACATGAGTTTCCTATTGCAATTTTCATCTCTTGAATTAGTTAAAAATCTGACATTTTTAAACTCAAGTCACGTGTTCATAATTCTGCAGTTGGAATCTCAAAACTAGTGTGAGGACCTAGGTAATGTCATTCTAACTTCTGTGCTTCTAAACTATAGCTAGAGAGAGAGAGAGAGAGCAGATTTCCGAATCCTTTCATTTACTTGGAGCATTCCATCTTTAGTTAATTCTGTGGCATACTACTTACGCATCCATTATATGACCAACTTCAGACCAGGTCCATTGGATTTTTGTTACATCCCTACCCATTTTTACACAAAAGTAGAAAACCATCCTTGTGTTGGTTGGCGCTTTTGTAGTCCTTGACCAAACATAACTGACCTCTTTCCTGGGATCCCTGTACCTCTTCAGCGGATGAACGAACATGTTTTCATGAGACAAGGTCTTTCAAGGAAATTTTATGTAATGTACTTAGGGATTGAAGGCACGTACACTCAGCGAGCTGTGAGAGTGCCATAATCCCTGCCTGGTACAAGAGAGATTTGATTTAATAAGAGCTGATTTTCACTTTGTAAATAGAGTCAACCTCTCCTCTTCGGGGGATTCCAAGGTAATGTAGGCCCCAGGCACATGTGCATATTTTAAAGTTATCAAGCACTTTTCAACTGTCAGGCGTGTCCCAAGGAAGAAGCTTCAGTTTGGCAGTGAGGAAATAAAATTAAAAATCTCTCTTTTGTTCCCTCTTTCTATTATCCAAAAGCAAAATAAAAGCCCTTGTTTAAAGGCACTATACTGCAATTTATATTGATTGCATTTGCATTGATTGTTGCTATGCACAATAATAATAATAATATCCTCAAGTGTGTGTAGGTTTTTCTCACATTGTATCAATGAATTACAGAGAATTTCACTAAGTAATTGTTGATTTACTAACCATTGATGAATTTCAAGAACTGAAAAAAAAGACAAAAACCTTAACATTTTTGATGAAAGCCGTACTGTATGTCATGGGCTATGAATCTATGTTAGAAAATAATGAATTTCAATACTCTTAAGAAATAAAAAATAGATATACTCACAAATAGTTTTTATTATGATATAGTGTAAACCCATATTTTCTCTTTTCTCTCTCTTTTCATTTCTACTTTTCCTTCCTTTTTCTCTCTTTCTCTCCCTATTCTCCTATTCCTCTCTTGAATATATATATATATATATATATATATATATGCACTGCATATATATATATATATATGCAGTGCAGATTTATTCAGTAAAACCAGTTCCATTTTAAACTAAAGCTATAAACTAATAAATTTCCAGATATAAAGAGATTTAGGGAAGGAAAATTATTAAAACCCCCTTCTGAAATAGACCAGTATTTTTCAGCCAGGAGAGCGAGGTACTCTGAGAGGAAAGCATTTTAGTGGGGAGAATACAATGAAGACAGTTGATTTTCAGGGAAAGTATAAAATTTGGCATGGCTAGACCTAAATGTTCAATATAAGGATTATGAAAGCTAAGAATTGGAATGTAGGCATTGTTAGCATCAGGAAGAGGATTGAATAGAGCAGAAATATTGCATGTATCATCTAAGATAATTATTTCAGATCATTAGACACGGTTCTTTATGGGAACTAATTACTCTGGTAGCTGGTAGGGAGGAAGCAAACTCTTGGATAGTTAGGATGAGAGTTGATGAGCCTCTGAATTAATCTGCAGGGAAAGCTTTGAGATTATTGTATATTTAAAAGAGTAATCCATGGGATTTAGTAACCAGGTCAATAGAAGATTTAGAGGATAAAAGGTAAAGGAATCAATAAAAGGCACCACTTTCATGCTTGCTTCTGGAACAAGTTGTCCAAAGAGGAAAACCAGAGACTTTAATTCAGCTTGAACATTTTGGATTGAGATAACTGCAGGCAGTGTGGTGAGGTGTCTTCCTCTTAAATACTAGTGAAATGTGAAGCTCTGAGGTGTATCAGTGACATTTAAATGAACACAGACATTTAAGATCTTGGTCCCAGTTTTTGCCCCTAAACTGGTTATTTTCCTCTTTTACAATTATGTAACTGAAAACAGCACAGAACACCAACTGAGTGTGATGGAGAATTGTTCTTGGTCAAGAACAAGAGATACAGACAAGAGTAGGAGGAGATGTTGAAAAATCAATTTCTCAGATTTTTGAGGCAGGAGGTAATTGAAGAAATGATGGGGAGACTTTGCAACAAGGGCAGGGGGGTATTTATGTCTTTCTGGAGTGAGTGAGCAAGGATTCTCTGGGGACTCCAGTGTTGCCCCTTTTCGTTCGTTTTATGGTTTCTGCACTCATTGTTGTGTTGCTGACTGACATGGCTCTGTAGCTCATGTGGTTCGGAATGATCATGGGATTATAATGCGGTTAAAGATCTAAAAGGGGTTAGGGAGAATGCCTGAAGAGAAACTTCTAGTCTACCCAACATCCTGTCATGAAAGATAAAAAAAGATAAAGTAAGGGTAGAAATTCATGTAGATCACTGAGGGAGTACTCAAACTAACACATGCAATCGTAACAAAATGTTAAGAATCACAGAACCTGGTGAAGGACCATTTTCTGTGTTTGATGAAATAACATACTTCTTTAAGAGATATTATACGTATATGGAAATTACACATGGAAAAATCTACATGAAATGTTCAAGTTATTTCAGTGGAAACTTGCCTTAGGCTAAACTACTTGACATTTTTTTTTTGCATAATGGTATTCAAATCACTCTCTATTGTGGAAAGTTCCAGAACAAATGCAATGTGGACAGTACTCTTAGGTGGGTATAGATATAAAAATACAGAATCTTTGCAATGCAACTATGTTTAGAACAAATTAGACTGTTGTTGAAGAGATATTATTACATTTAACTGTTCAGGTAAGACACATTGTAAAGAGACTTCATAGTGAAATATAATACTTTCTATAAATTACTAATTTAGAGTGTATACACATTGCAATTCTGTTATTTATTGATACCAATTAACTTGCCTCCGATTTCCAAAAAAAAAAAAATGTTATTAAGGTAGATAACCCAGACTCTGGGGATCAGCTGATGTAAACTCTGTTGCTGTGGTGCTTCTTCAATAGCATTAACAGGAAATTAAGATATCCCTCAGTATTTCATTTTGCTCCTAAATTGAGCAAAAGGAAATGTGAAATTACTTAAATAAACCAAAAAGTTAAATCACTTAAATGTACAACAACAAAGTTCCTGATCATGCCTCCCCTGCTCCCAAAGTTAGGTTTCTGCCTTTTTTCTGGGAAGCATCTTCAATTCTGAAGCCTTCTTAAGTTTGTCAGTCTCTAGTGTGACTTTGAGCTCTCCTCTGTTTTCTCCTAAATGCTCATTTAGCATTGCATAATTTCCTTAACTACTCTGCTCTTGCCTCCGAGGAGCTTTATCTTGTTTTTAATTTCTTCCTGTTAAGCTCATTAAAAAACATCTTTTGAGCATTATACAATGGAACAGTTTATAAACGTGCATAATTGTGTCATTTTTCTTAAAGCAAGTATTGAGATTGTTGTGCAGTGCAGAGATGTTACCGTAAGATTACACACAAAGCCAATAAAAAAATAAACTAATGTTAAATTATTTTGTTGATTCATATATGTGGAGCTTTTTAATTTTAACTCTGGAAAAGTAGAGAGTTTTTATGTAAATGTGGATAGCAGCGAGGGCAGGGAATAGAAGATAAAGAAAAATCAGCTCTTTGAACCTCCAGGTTTTTATCTACAAAACAAAACAGTAGCTATTTGTTTCTCAGCTCAAAACCTGGAGAAAAGCAATTGTACCCTTGTTCTACTCCCAGTTGAATGCTGGCATCGTTTTTCTGTTGATCTATAAAAACAAACAAACAAACAAACACACCTCACCCCATCATAGTCCTGCAGTGACTCTTACATACTTTGAGCTGTCAATTATTTTTTGCAGTATAATTTTGCAGTGTTTTTAATATTCTAATGCAAAAGAGCCTATTGATCAAATCATAGTAGAGCAAGTGGCCTGGAATCTTAGTCCTACATACTGAAAACTCACAGTATGTTAAACTTATTTGAACTCTTTAATAATCACAACTCAGGGCATTTGTGAGTTTCTTATTATCAGTTCAAAGTGTACTTAAGTAAGTAACCTAGATATGTTGCTTACTTTCCAAAAACCCTGTGATGTTTCTTTGAGACTTTTAGTTAATAGAGCTTTCCCATATACGATATAGAAATTATAATTGCCTTTCTCATTACAATGATCTTGGATGTTTAAGTGGCTAACCAAAGGAAGAACATGCTCACTAGGAATAAATATTTATCCATTCTAAATATTAAAAGAGAAGCAGATGATTCAGGCTGACACTGAATTTTAAGCAACAATAAATTTGAATTGATAGGAAGGCATAGCACATAATTATGGGTCCATCATCTCTGGGATTAATATATATACATATATTATGTATGTATATATATGTATATTTGAGAATATATACATACATATGGAGCACGCAAATATATGTCTTTAAAAACAAATGAAATCAGAGATGAATGGTAGGCTCTTCTTTGTCATTGGGAACATGTGCAGAGAGATCTTTACCTTTTGTACAGTTCTCTTCTGCTTCCTAGAAACAAGTAGACATTCATAGAGGGAGAAAGGCTGATCCTGAAAGCAATTTTGATTTACTTGACAAACTTCTATATTCATATTCAACATACAAGACTAGAAAAAACATAGCAAAATATGAGTGGATTACTTCAATACACAAAATATAGAAATATACTTTTAATATTGGAGAAAAGGTTTAATATATCTTGTCCTAAAATAACTCTGAGCATAAATTTAATTCTAAAGAAAGAATTAACATTTATTTATGGATAGGCATGTACAGAGTATAACGAATAAAAATGTTTCCAGTGAATTAATACTAAATTCGTTATAGTATATAAACAATTGTGATGTATATGCATAGCATGTATACTTATAAAAATACTATGATTAGGCGGGCACCAGTGGCTCACGCCTGTAATCCTAGTAGCTCAGGAGGCTGAGATCTGAGCATCACGGTTCAAAGCCAGCCTGGGCAGGAAAGTCTATGAGACTCTTATCTCCAATAAACCACTAAAAAATCGGAAGTGGTGCTGTGGCTCAAGCAGTAGGGTGCTTGCCTTGAGCTGAAGAGCTGAGGGACAGCTCCCAAGCTCAGAGTTCAAGCCCCACGACCGGCCCCTCACCCCAAAAAGCTAGGATTATTTTATGAAATAAAATCTTCATGATTTATAGAACATTGCAAACTATCTTACACATATTTTTAATGTTTAAGAAAAAGACATACATATATGTATATAAATGTAAATATTTATTTATGTAAACACAATAATGTACAAATTACCATCCAATAGCTACTTGGCAGATGAACAAATAGGTAATAATATGATTTTTATCAAAGCTTTGCACAATTTTAGGTTCATAATAGAAACTAGTGAAGCATATTAATTTTTGTTTAGCTCTTAGAAGCTACTGAAAATCAACATGAATGCAACTAACTCTAATTAACATGAAATATATCGTTTACAATGAATATGATATCTGCACTAATCAAGATGCTAAATGAAATGAGCTTCCGATATTCAACCGCAGCTCTAGTGACAAGGTAAAACTGGACAGATTCTCACAATAAATATTCTAAGCATGTAGTTCAGTCAACTTCAAAGAAGTTCAAGCTAGAAATAAAAACATAGAACACATTCTGAGAGATAGTATTCAAAGCTAAATCAATGAGATGGTCAAATGGACCAAAAAGTATTTTTCTTCAGTAATCCCTGTCTCTCTCTCTCATTTTTGCTATGTTATTTATATGTATATATATAATATACAGTCATTTTAATACAATAAGAAAATGTTTTATTAAAATAAATTAAATGTAATGAAATGTATAAGATATTTCACTTTTAGATACATGCACATAATACACATTGATGAAGTTTACTCCCTTCATTACGCTAAATTCCCTCTTTTTCCTCCTTTTAAAACTGTTCTTAAATGTGTTTCATGATACTAATTTCATTCCCATTTGTAGCATACCGATTAATGAACTTCCTATCAACTTCTTTTCACTTCTCTTCTCTGGGAAGTACCTCCCAAAATACTTCCATTGTATAGTTTTGATATAAAGATTTTATTTACTTTTTATATATAGATTCTGCATATGGGCAAAATATTCAATATTTGTATTTCCTTGGCTTGTTTTGTTCTAGTTAAGTAAAAATGAACATTTGAAAATAAATTTCCCTAAATATTTTAATGTGGAATGTATGTTTTATATATACATATGTAGATATTAAATATATGTATATATCACAATTCTTTTTATTTTTATTTTAAATATATATTTTTATTGTAAAGATACTCTACAGAGGGGTTAAGTTACATGAGCAAGATAATGAGTCTATTTCTTGCCGAGCATTGTTACACCCTCCTTTGTTTTTCCCCTACCATCCCTTTCCTCCCCACCTCCCTACCTTCTCCCTCCCAACCCTGCCAAGTTGTAAAGTTCGTTTTCAACATATTGATGTACATCTCAATATTACAATGGGTTATCCTGTATCCATATTTCAGCATTTTTTATTTCCCTTGTGTTCCCCAAATTATAAAAATGTGTATAGAAGATGAAGGACACCAGAATCAAATACTGTGAGAAAAGGGGTTGTACCATGAGGAAGAATTATATTAAGTGAAGTAAGCCAGACTCAAAGAAACATAGGTCCCATGGTTTCCCTTATCTGCAATAACTAGGATATGTCTAGGACAAGCACAAGAGATCAAATGCTATGTACATATGACCAGATAACATGATGCTGAGCAAAATGAACCCCAAGATAGAGACACAAGAGATTTTATCTTTCTTGTTCTTTTTAAAGCATTTATAATTTTCGCTAAATATTAAAGGAACAAATGAACCCGGCCTCTTTTATTTTTTTTTCTCATGAATAGCTCCAGTTCGATACAACTTTAAACTCTTAAGTCTTTTAACCTCCTCTGGGACTAAGTTTTCTACCAAACATATTTCTAGTATTTATGAGATATCTTAATATGTTGTATGCACAACTTCTCAGCATTTATTAGTGGGCAGTTGTGAAGCAACTTAGGTTTGGCAGATACAAAATTTCAGTTCTATAGCCCTGCTATTACTTTTCTAACATACTGTCAATTATTTAACTCAGGAACACTGCCATCCCAGGCATTTTTCCTGTCAATTTTCTTCAAACATTCTTATATTTTTGGATAGTTAAGATTATCCTGGATCCCATGATAATCCCTTCTGTTTAATCTTCCCATTGCTTTGTTTGTTGGTTTGTTTACTTGTGACAGTACTAGGGCTTGAACTCAAGGCCTAGGCATTATCTTTTAGATTCTTTGCTCAAGACTACAACTCTAGTTACAGCTTAGTTTCTGGCTTTGTGATGGTACATTGGACATAAGAGTCTAAAGAACTTTCTTGTTTGGGTTGGCTTTAAACTGAGATCTTCAGATCTCAACCTTTTGAATAGTGTGAGCCACAAGCTTCTGAATCTTGCATTACCTTTTAACGTCAAGGAATTTGTTTTTAATATTGTTATTATATTCAGGTCTATATCAAACATGCACATATATATATATATATATAGTTACTTTTTAAAGTTATACTCTATTCAGGAGTTTTTATCAATTTCACCCCTTAAACATACTTACACACACACACACACACACACACACACACACACACACACATTTGTACTCATACATACTTACATGTATGCAAGATAATCAGTTGCAGAATGATACAAGAATGTGTCTGTATATGTATCTATATATAAAATTATATATCCCTATACAAAATGCCACTGAAAATTTCTTACTGTTTAAAGTTTATGTAGTATCATGCTATATATAAAATATCTAAGCTTTAAAAAATAATTGAACTTGCTTTTCCACTTAATATTATGTACCTGAGCTTCACTAATATTTCCGTATGCTCACATTTTACTGCTGTGTGTTATTTTTAAATACCGATATATTTGTTTACATGTTTATTTGTTTGTTTGTTACTAATACTGGGACTTGAACTTGGGGCCTGGGCTCTGTCTTTGAGCTTTTATACACAAGGCTTTTTGATGTTTGATGTTTAATTAGAACCTTATGGCTTTGAATTACAATCATCAGTTCTCATCCTCCTGAATAGCGAGGATTACCGGAGTGAGCGACCAATACCTGGCCATTCACATGTTTTTGATACTTAGATTTGCTGTCATATGTCATTGCTATAGTATGTCCTTACTCACATTGCTGTTTACCACTAACGTTAATATTCAACCTCAGCATATATAATCTCATATATGTTCCATTGATAGATTAAATAGTACCCCTTAAATAATATCTATAAGCCCTTATTTTATAAATAATATATACTAAATAATACATAAATTGTTTGCATATATATTTAAAGTAAATTATCAGACTATGAGACAATGAATAAAATAACTTTTTTTGATTCATACTGATAATAATGTGTACTGTCCCTTAGATCTCTGTCACTGGTAGTCGCTTTCTTGGAACTTACCTTCAGCAAGACTTCTGATTCACTATCCCATATTAACTGACCAGGTTTTCATCTCAAAAGCAGAGTTTCCACTGTTTAGAGCCTGCTGCTATACTGCTGCCTCAAGATCTAGCTAAAACTTCATTTAGACATTTCCTAACTTCAAGAAGGAAATGAAACAGTATTTGCTAAAATCTTCCTTAGTAATGAATCCATTTTGATTTTGTTCTGTACATATGATAGCATAAATGGAATATGTAACACTAGCATAGAACACCAAACACATGAAAAAACATGGCACAGGCTTTGTTACCTGGTCATAATTCTATAGACTCAAGTGGTAAAATGACAGTTTAAATGTATTACACAGGCAATATAAAAAAAGGCCAACATGATTGTCATTCCTCTGGATCTAGAAGGAGCTGTAGCAAATGAAGTACTTTATGGACAAAACAGGTAAGGAGGCCCCCACTCTCACAGAAGACTCCGAAAAGACACATCAGAATGAATGTCTCCTTCAATTGACTAGGGCAGGCCCCTGCTTACTCTATTCAAATTCTGGCTTCCAACCCCATGAACTGAATGGGCTAGATAAAAGCTATGAGAGAAGTGAATGCTTCCTCATGGTTGAGCTAGACCCACACTGTGGTTTTGTGTTCTATAGTCAGAATCCATTTGGGAAAGTGTTCAGTGTTAAGTCCCATGCCTATGTAAGTTCAAGAGAAACAACACTCTTAGCAATGCTGCTGACCTGACCATGGTCCAAGAGGTGACCTGCACATTCATTCAGACTTGGAGCTTACTGTGTATTCTTCCTTACATGGATACAATGAAGATCACCAGAATGCTATGATCCTCTAGTGCTGGTTTTATAATACCAAGTGTTGGAGTCATTATAAAACAAGAAAGAAGGAAAGGGGGAGGTTTTTCATGAGTATAATTACGAAAGATAATTTTGACCTATCCTGATCAGTATGGGACATTCTCTTCTCAAATTTACATTGATTTTATGTAATGATTTGGGAAACAGTCTTCATTTTCTGTTAGAGAAACACATGTGCACACACATGCACGCACACACACACACACACACACACACACACACACACACACACACACACACACACACACACACACACACACACACCCTGAAAATTCTGTGCTATAAATGAGCATTGAGATTTAAGAACATTGTTGCCTCCTCCTTTGCTTGATAAGAAATGTACTTGTTATCTTGCCCATGTAATTGTAACCCCTCTGTATGGCATTTTCACAATAAAAAAAAGTAAAACAAAAAAAGAAAAAGAAAAAAAAGAACATTTGCATTGAGATGGTAGATCATTGAAAATAATGTTTTACTTCTTTCTTAGTTGAGTATGATTTATTTTTACTGATTTTTAGATAGCAACTACTTCAGCTAAAAATTGGATTATTTTGACATTTAAGTCTTTACATCATTTTTTTAATATTCACACTATTGATATTATTGAAGTCACATTCCCTCTCTTTTGTTTTACAATGAGATCTTTCAACTTCTTTGCCCTTTCTATGAGCAATATATGTATGAATACATGCATGTATATATTCATATGTATATGTATGTATGAATATATGTGTATATGTATGTTTATTTGTAGATATACACATTTCTTTGGATATTTGATATTATGTCTGTTTCCTAAGTTTAATGTGTAGCTTAGTGACTCAACTTGTATTTCTTTGTATAAGTATAGATAATTATAAATGGTATTTCCTTGATAGTATTATTTCTTTGGCTACATATTCATTAATTTGTTCTTCAGTTTATGTTCTACTGTTTGTGTATATTTGGTCCTTAAATTTGCTATCTGTTTTTTGAACTCCAAAGAAATTTAATTTTGATTTTGAAAAATATTGGACAATATAAATATTTGTAGTTATTGCTTCTGAATTAACCTTTAAGTTAATTTTAACCTGGTCAAAGAGTTCAATTATCTACTGGTTTATTACTATTTATTCAAAGGCCAATTTTATTATTTCTTGATTAGATTGAATGGATGCTTCATGCCTACCTAGCAAGAATCTGAATTATGCAAATAGCATCTATAAAATTTATATCCATCTCAATTAAATCATCCTTGTTATTTGCCTTTTTAAAGGATTGTATGACTTGCAGTTTTTTGATCTAGTTAACTGATCATGCATTGAAAAAATTACCGTGACTAGAATATCTAGAAAGGACATTATTATGAAACTGGAAATTTTAGCAGATATAAGATTGGTAAGAGTTTACAAATCAAACTTAGCTAAACAAATATCATTATCATTAAGATCATTCAAGTGATATATTTTTTTATGTTTTAGAAAGATCATATTTGCCACAGTATCATCAATCAATTTATTGATGTATTGATTTTATAATTTAATTTTAAAAATAAATTCATTTGGTAAACCTACTAGAATAGTAGCAGAGGAATAACAATATATGTATAGGTTGAATGGAAGAAGAAATACTGGCCTGGAAAGTAGTGCAGAAAATCTTTTACAAGAAGAAAACATGTACTTAAGTAAGAAAGTTATGGAAAAACATAAAGGGGACAATTGTCACTGGATTGTATTAAAGAGATAGGCCAGACACTGATGGCTCACACCTCCAATCCTAGCTACTCAGCAGGCTGAGATCCGAGGATTGTGGGTGAAAACCAGCCTGAAGAAAGTCTGTGGGACTCTTATCTCCAATTAAGCACCAGAAAACAGGAAGCAGGACTGTGGCTCAAGTTGTAGAACACTATTTTTGAGCTGAAGAGCACAGGGAGAGTGCCCAAGCCCAGAGTTCAAGCCCTAAGACAAAGCCCAGAGTTCAAGCCCTAAGACAGACCAAAAATTAAAGAGAATGACAGACAGAAAGTAAATTATAAAGAGCTAGCTTCTGTACCTTCTGTAGAATGGGTACATTTGAAAAGTTTTAAAGTGATAAGCAACTGCTGATAGAAGTAATGTTTTCAGTTAGTCATGTGTCTTGAATGTAGATTGAAACTAAGGAATTGTGTATTTGTCAAAGTAAATGATTGGCAGACTAGTTAGCAATCGTCTACCCAGCGGCAAGATAATGATAAGAAATATACTCATTACCTTGCTCATGTAAGTGTAACCACTCTGTACAGTATGTTCACAATAAAAAAACTTATTAAAAAAAGAAAATGCATTCATTCTACAAATAATCATATACAAGTTTCCAAAGCACTGAGGAACTCAGTGGGCATATAGTGCTGACAAAATACAAAAATTCTGTTTTTCAGTTTTAGATTCTCTTGATACACACAAATTAATAAATAGATAATAAAGTGCCTAGCAGTGGCAAGTGACAAGAAATGTCTGAGAGTGCTGTGATCACTTCATTTTCTTTAGGTTACTGGTGAGAGCTTCTAAAAGGTCACAGCTGAGCAAGCAGCTAAATGAAAGAGTCATCAGGACCCCAAGATAGAGGTAGTCCATGGGGAAAGAATACAAAGCAAAGACAGAGAGCGTCAGAAAACAGTAGTTAACACAAGAGCTGAAAATTGCCTTCGGCAGTGGGATGTTGGAGTTTGGTAAAGAAAAGCATACAAAAATACAGGCAGAGATCAAATCAAATGTGATAGGAAGTGATCTACTGACTTTTTGGGTTGTTTTTTGAAGGCTACTGACACCAACCCTTATAATTGATAGAAAATTCATTGTATCAGCTTGCTTAAACTATTATAAAACACAATGCTATACAAGATCAGATGGTCTGGAAAGCTTCAAAAATTAAAAAGAAAATAATAGTGGGTGATTGGCAAAATTTCACAGTGATAAAGTTTAAATTTATCTATTGTTTTATTTTTAAATTAGATTTATTATACTTTAAAACTTTCATCAAACCAACAAAATTAATAAAGCTTTTATCATCATCTGAGGTATTAAACCATTGTGCTAAAATTATTAGTGTATTATCATACTCATGTAAATCAAAAGCAAACTAGCAGTAGGTATATTTGGCAAGGCTTAGCATTGGTAGATAAATGATAAGCCAATAATACACTGAAATTGATGAAAATATTTAATTGGGTACAAATTGATATTTCATTACAACATATATATTATAAAGAGTCATGATGTTAAGCAAGTTTCTAGAATTAGACGATAATAGTAGAATTTCTCAACAGTAAAATATTAACTGCATATTCTAATTACATCTTCAGGTTGGGGATGTAGTTTAGTTTTTGAATGCTTATCTAGTATGCTCAAGATCCTAAGTTCATTACCTCATCCAACAAATACATAAAAATATAACAATATATACCCATTTGCCAGTATATACAGATTTGTTGTTTCGCTGCCTATAAAACCGATGTGCCACTTAGAACAGCGGGCAGCTACACTATTCTGGTAAAGTAGAGGAGTTTACTTAAAAATACGCTGCTTGTGAGAGGAATGAAAGTTCTATAGACATTAGAAAACTGTCAAAGCTACAGTAATCTAGCAAGCGATGTCATATATTTCACAATTATAACATTATATAAAAGAGCCACATATCCAGCTTGTATGAAAAATATAAATCTGTACTTTTGAAAGATGTTTGGAGCTTCAGCAAAGTTCAGACCACTCTGCCCAACTTGACAAAGTTTCATATGCAACAATAGGCCCTTATTTCAACTCCTCAACCATGACTCTCCATGTTGAACTGGACACCTGGTAAACAGAGTTCTGTAGTGGGGATACTGCTGTAATTCCAGGCAAAAGATTGTACCATCACTGTGGTTTATCTTCCCACACCTGCAAATCAAGACTGCAGCCTTCAAGCTGTTTCAACAGCACTGAATTTGGCCAATCCCAATTTGAAAATGCCAACAAAAAATAAAATACCAGAGGTGATGCATTTGCATTTGTATAAAGCTGATAAGTTATTCCTACTAGCTTAGCCCATAAAACAACTATGTGTTTAAAAATTACTTTCAAAATTAAGCTAATCTACCTGCCTAGATAAGTTTCTTAGGGATTCCGCCTAAAGTGTCATCGATAGAGGGACTTAAACAATAGAAATGTGTTGTCCTACACATTCCAGGGTCCAGGGGCCAATTTCTTCTGATGTGTTTCTCTTTTATAAAGCATAGTCCCTGAAATACTCAGCACACAGCAATGCCATTTTTTTTTCTTATTTGGTATACTGTATTGAAAGTATAAGAAGATAATCAAGGAAAACATTATGTGAGTAAAATGGCATGAGGGGAAAAAACATGAAAGGAAATAGGAAATTCTGGAGAATGATATAGGGAATTTCATAGAACAATGTAGAAAATTCTCATGACAGAAACATTACAGGGCCTGATTTGATACAAATCTTTCATGCAAGTAGATATACATATGCAATATCCTTGCTGGATAAGAGGTCTGGACTTTTGTTATATGTGTTAAGCAGAATTGCTTAAGGTTTATGTGCAAGAAGGTACTTCCAGAAGTGTGCTTCCAGTCAATTAATCTGTCAGAAATTTATAGTTTTATGACCACCTGCTAAAATATAAATCTCATTAATGGTAGAAACTCTTCATACCAAATGCACTTCTAGGCACACCAAGGGCTTAGATAAATTCTTGTCTTGCTAAAGAATGAAGTCGAGTTTGTCAGGTTTAGTGTTTTCACTCTGACATTGTGAGGGTCATCATTATATTTCTCCTACAGACTATCTACTGGTTTTGTTTTCACAAACAGAAAAAGGGTTCCTACACATTAAGGCTCTTCTTTTGAGATATAGTAATGTTATTTCCTGCAACTATAAAGCAAGAGTGCTAAAAAACTAAGTATAATATATAGAGAAATACTCAATAGAAATATCCACTATGTACCTTTGGTTTGTTGTAATTGTATAACCACACAATGGCATATTCTCTACCTGCAAAGCCTATCTATACTAATGATAAAAGATAGTGCTCATAATGCAAACCAGAATTCCTGATATCCTTACATTTTCTACTATGCAGAGTCCTCAATTTTGCATATTTCTCCCTCAGACTTTCAAATTATTCATAAAAGGCTGATTCAATATATAATCAACATGTAATATAAAGTTGAAGATTCACAGTATTCTCTTAGATGTATTGTAATTTGAATATTCTCTTGATAACTTGATTCATCTTGATTATTTCCTTCATACTTCACAGACACAATCCATCTCCGAGTGCTTGAGTCCTCCCCTGTTGGCACAGCTGTTGGAAGTGTGAAAGCCACGGATGCTGACATTGGAAAAAATGCTGAAGTAGAATACCGGATTATTGATGGTGATGGGACGGATATGTTTGACATTGTAACTGAGAAGGAAACGCAGGAAGGCATTATAACTGTAAAAAAGGTGCATAGCTGCTGAATAAATAAGCATCTGTGTGTTTCCAGAGTAGAGATTTCATTATGAATGGTTCACTCACACATTATTCATTGAAAGGAACATCACAACCATGTTCAAATGTCATTTATATTGTGCACATGTAAAAAGGATAGGAAACCAAATGCAAGCATTTGATTCTATGATTGTGTTGATTGAAACATGAAACCTGAGATTAAAAAAATAAGAAGGAAGTTAATATGTGTTTAATTATATTTTGTGGCATATTCATAGAAACCCACTAAGATAGCATTGGTTTCTTGAAAACAATTGTTGATATCTAATAATGGCACTAGATCTTCACAGTTGGAGGAATAAAAAATAGCACACCAGCCAGGTGTATGAGGCAATAATTAGAGTTGCTAATGATAGGAGACAGGATGAACTGGAAACTAATTTAATTGTTCACATTTTCCCTTCTGCTTCTATAAATTAAAATTTTCTGCTAGCATATGTTCAGTGATAAAATTTAAAGGTAACCAATTTATATTGTAGAGTCAGTGCCATCGGTAGGAGAAAAAAAAGACACATTAAAATTAGATCCTAATGCAATGCCTAGCAGAACGTACTCACTGAGGCACTGGTTTAACAGTCCCACTCACCAGATGCTGGTGTCTCAGGCCTGTAATCCTAACTACTCAGGAAGCTGACATCTAAGCATGGCTGTACAAAGCCTACCCAGGCAGAAAAATCTCTGGGACTTTTGTTGCCAGTTAACCAGCAAGAATCCAGAAATGAATAAGTGGTAGAGATCTAATCTTGAACAAAAGAAACAAGTGAAATCATGAGAGTCTCCTGATTTCAAGCCCCAATACTCCTGTCTCTGTCTGTCTCTCTGTCTCTTTCTGTCTTTCTCTTTGTCTCAGTCTCTGTCTATCTCTGTCTCTGTTTCTCTCTGTCTCTGCTTTCTCTCTCTCTCTCTCTCTCTCTCTCTCTCTCTCTCTCTCTCTCTCTCTCTCTCTCACACACACACACACACACACACACACACACACACACTCATCAAACAGAACAGGATCACTGTCTGGAGTGTGGTGTCACAGTGTAAGGTATAAGGTATAGTGTTCTTTAAGAGCAAGTCACCAACAAAGTGCAAAGCAGCAATTTCATTAAAATGAAGGGGCTGGGAAGTTGGCTCAGTGGTAGCGCGCTTGCCTTGCATGCCTGAGGCCCTGGGTTTGATTCCTCAGCACCACATAAGCAAAAAGAAAAAAGCCGGAAGTGGCGCTGTGGCTCAAGTGGTAGAGCACTAGCCTTGTGCTGAAGAGCTGAGGGACAGCACTCAGGCCCAGAGTTCAGGCCCCACGACCGGACCCCCAAAAAATAAATAAATAAAATGTAGTTGCACTACAAATAGTATATTGTGTTCTCAGAATAAAAAAGAGATGATTGAGGAATCTGAAATAACAATGTTAATAAACATAACTTTTGTACTGAATGGAGGGAGAGGGACTTGATCACAAAATAGTGACAATTAAATTTTATCAACGATGTCTCCTTTCCCAAATTCCCAAATCATTTTTCTCATTGCATGAGACTTTCTTATTTTAAATGTTTTTTATAACTGTTGAAAATTTTATATTAGTCTTCAAAATTTCTAAAATGTGCGTATTCAGATCAGTACATTGAATGGCACTATCATAACATATTATTAATATTGAAGACTGAAAGAAATGATTAGACTTTGGCTTAGGAAAATTTACTCATATGTAATACCTTAAGGTAAATGTACACAAACACAAATACATCACCTACCAGCCTATTTTTGTAAGTAGTCCACCTTACAAGTTATACTAGCATCCCAAATTTTTCCAAGAAAATCCCATAGCCCTTTATTTCTAAGATCTTCATAGTGAATACAAAAAATTACAATATACAATTCAGATTAACATGCAAATATTAAACATTTATTTATTAAACATTAGTTGTAATAGGAATGGAGTTCATTATCCAATTCCTCTCAGTCTAATTAGATGACTTATGTCTTTATACAGCCGCTGGACTACGAAAGTCGTCGACTTTACACTCTGAAGATTGAAGCAGAAAACACCCATGTGGATCCACGTTTTTATTACCTTGGACCATTCAAGGACACTACAATTGTGAAAATCTCAATAGAAGACGTGGATGAACCTCCTGTTTTCAGTAGATCATCCTATTTGTTTGAGGTTCATGAAGATATCGACGTGGGCACAATCATTGGTACTGTAATGGCACGGGACCCAGACTCTACTTCCAGCCCCATTAGGTAAGATATTCACATGTACATAAATGTACATCTTAAATAGTACATAAATTAGGACATTTTGTTTGATTTTTTAATCCAGCAAAGGATATGAGTTTCTCCATAAGTTTTATATAAATTTGGTGACGCTAACGCTTAAGGTAAAATTTTTCTGAATCTTTTGATGCAGGAATGTACAAGACACATACAATACTTGTTCTTGCGTCCTTTGGGCTGAAACCTAGTTTGTGTCATCTACTTGCCTCTCTGAAGTGTTTGCTACTCTCACTAGTAGAGTGCAAGGACACTCGGTTAGCTGTGCCTTTAAAGTACAATCAAATCTCTGTATCTGTGCCTGTGTTATTAAATATTTGAAGTTCAGAGAAATTTATACCACTGAAACAGGACACAATTCCAATGCAATAACCAACTTTCTTTATGATTTTAGATCTTCCATTTATGTTCTAACCATCACAGAAAGTTGATTTTTGTTTTAGTCTTTGTATTGTTTGGTTGTTGATTTATTTTTAGCTATTGCAAAAATTATCAGAATATTCCAGGAAGATAAAAATTACTCCAGCATTTTATTATATTTCTATGATGATATAAAAAATACTCTCATAGACACATAAAAACAAGAATTACTCAATGTTATCCTGTCTTTGATAAACCCTATATTAGGTATCAAAATGATATATAATACAATGCCTGTGATCAATGATTTTTTTCAATTTTTAAAGAAAATATAGATTTTACTTGATACAGGTATATAAAATTTTCTTATCTTAAAACTCACTATTTACAAAAAAGATCTTTAGTGAAAAATTATACATTTTATAATGATGTATGTGGTTAAGAAATTAATGATATTTGGAATATCATAAGTGAGGCTATGCATCACTATACATTGATAACCTACAACTTTGTTCAGAAATTTCTCATTAAATCCCAGCTATTGATTTTAAACTTTTGCATAGGTACTTGTAGTGATTCTTCATCAGAACCCTAAATAACAAAGCAAAAAAGAAACTCATTTATTAATTTTACTATAGGAAGATGCATACTATTTTGTGACCAGATACATCTTGACAGAATAAGCAATGATTTAAATAACAAAGACAATTATTTGCAAGATGAACTGGAAACTGCTCATATACATTGAAAAGGCTGAGTTGTGTGTCTTATATTCTGATGAAATAATCTGCCTTCTAGATTAGTGCTTGGCTGTTTCCTCTAGTTATTAATAATGTATCTGTCTTTCCATTTTACTGTTTTCTTTGCCTTCTCTGTTCAGATTTTCCTTAGATCGCCACACTGACCTGGATAGGATTTTTAACATACATTCTGGAAATGGATCACTTTATACATCAAAACCACTTGACCGTGAGCTATCTCAGTGGCACAACCTGACTGTTATTGCCGCAGAAATCAGTAAGATGGATTATATCTATCTATGCATATATCTATTATAGAGTTATATGATTATATTTGTGCTTATTTTTTATGTATTTTTAACAGACTTTAAGTCTTACATAAGAGTAATTTACAGTCGTTTCCCATAGAAATTATACTTTCTTCTTTATTATTTTTTTGGTGGGGGGGGAGTTGGTCGTGGGGCTTGAACTCTGGGCTTGGGCGTTGTCCCTGCACTCTTTAGCTCAAGGTGAGCGCTCTACAGCTTGAGCCACAGCGCGACTTCGGTTCTCTAGTAGTTTATTGGAGATAAGAGTCTCAGGGACTTTCCTTGCCCGGGCTGGCTTTGAACTGTGATCCTCAGATCTCAGCCTCCTGAGTAGCTAGGATTACAAGTGTGAGCCACCAGCACCAGGCTACAAATTATACTTTCTATTTAAAAATTTTAAATTCTTCTCAAACATCTATGCATTTTTAAAATATTTCCTTTATACCCCCAGTGATAGATTCATGTATTGTTAGCTCTGCTGTTTTGGGGGTTTTTATTCGGACTGAGAATTAAATTATCTTCTGAATATTGACAATTTTATTCTCTTCATAGTATAGGAGGTATCTACCAAATAAAGGTTTTACCTCCTCATTTTAAGAAGAATGTCAACATATCCTTAAACATTATTTTAGCTCAAAATAATCCTTCTACCCATACAACATAGTTAAAGATGGCTTTTTCTGCCACCCATCATTCTATATAAATCCAGACTTGCTATCAACTAACAAAAACAGCTCAACTTGGGTTCTGAAGATGATTTTGTGTATCAAGTAGAATCGGCAAGAAATACTGGGTATAAAAATTACTAAATCTTGGCAATCATGTAAGTATAGCTCCTACATTGTCTTTTAAAGATGAGGAAATCACAGTATAGGTAGGTAATACTAACTAACATTTATTGTTGAATGCCAGATATCCTTTTCAGTGTTACAAACTTAGTTTTCATCTTTTTCATTTTATTAACATCATTTAAATAAGAAAAGACAAAGACTTTAGAAATGAGTAACTTCCCCAAAGTTAAAATGGCTGAAGTAGTACACTAGGACTTTAAGCTCATAATTCAACTTCCAAATCTACACATGATTTACATATTTTAAACAACTGTAGGGGGCTGGGAAGGTGGCTTAGTGGTAGAGCACTTGCCTTGCATGCATGAGACCCTGGGTTCGATTCCTCAGCACCCCATAAGCAAAAAGAAAAAAGCTGGAAGTGGCGCTGTGGCTCAAGTGGTAGAGCTCTAGTCTTGAGCTGAAGAGCTGAGGGACAGCACCCAGGCCCAGAGTTCAGGTCCCACAACCGGACCCAGAAAACAAAAAACAAAAAACAAAAAAAAACCCAACTGGTAATGGCAGCCCAGGATAGAAATTCTGTTTTGATATTATTATTTGTGTTGTTTTTGTTGTTGTTGTTACTGCTGTTGTTATTGACAGTTTCTGGGGGTTGAATTCAGGCCCTCTTTTTGTTATAGTTGTTTATTATACTATCATCCTGATCTCTAAATCTACTTTAGTTGCAAAATATTTTGTCTGCACAGGATGGTATGCTTCATTTGTTGCATATACTATCAAATTAACATGTGAAATAATGTTACTTTTTTAAGGATTGTAAAATGGAACCCATTTTGGACTCCACAAAGAGACCTAGTCAAAAAAAATGTTGATAAAACTAAAAACCATCTCTCTCCAAGGCACGTGCAACAATTTAAAATTCTGTGATGGCAACAGCCAAGCCTTAAATCAAGCTAGTTTTCCTTTAAGTATTAGTATCTGAGCATCAGGTGGAATAACAAACTCTTGCACATGCAAAATTCTTGAGTGTTTGATTCCATAATGAAGCATCTATGGAACGGAGCAACTCAGCCTGTTTTTTGTTTTGTTTTGTTTTGTTTATAAAGAAGCATCCATTAAGGATGGAGTTCTGTTGACAACTTAAACTCATAAATTCCATATTGGAAGTACTAAGCTAACTCACCTACTGCTGAAGATCATGGTATCTAAGTAACTACACAAGATTTAGACCAAGTAATAATCCTATGTGTCTCAGAGACATTAACAAATCTAGGCTGCTCATTGGCAATCTATTCAACATGTCAAGATAAAACAATTCATTTATCTTTCTCACTTCATTTATGCTCTTTTATATAGGTTAATCTGAACCTATCCGGTCTTCTCATATGGGGATATAAATAGCAGTGTCTTTTAAGTCTAACTGCTAATTTAACTTTTCTTTTTCCCTAAAAAGGAAAGCTGTTATTTATTTGTGTCTTGGTCCAAGAATATTCAATCTGGACATTCCAGATTGTACATTCTGCTCAATTCAAGATTCTTATTCAAGCCCACTGAGCTGGGAATTGCATTTTCCATTTCAGATACTTTGAAAAATTTTAACTGCTAAAGCTAGTTGAAGTAATTATGATTCTGTAAAAAGCTAAGCCAATTACTTCTTCTTAAGAACTAAACCTATTTTTTGCCCTTAAATAAAATCAGCCTTTGGAACAACTGCTGGAAATGCCTACCTGCCAAAGCACGAGCAGTCAGGGTCCCATTATGCTGTTCTGGGGATTAAGTGCAATGTGGGGAGAGGGAAACGGCCTATACAGAGTTGCTTTAACCAGACTTTTAAACACTGGCTTTATGGCTAATGTGTCACACACAGGAAGGCTTGAACAGGACAGAATGACTTGTAAATGTACTCCTTACCAATGTGTTTCCAAGCCCTGCCTCTAACAGTTTAATTCTGCTTGCTTCACTAATACATCACCTCATGTGGCAAGTAATGTCTCCTGCAGATAATTATTTAGCACATTATACCATGCCATAATCTTCTTTTCCTTCTTTAAAATATATTTAACGGCCATGTGGAGGTGTTTAAAATAAAATCTAAAATTAAGGTCACAACTAGAGACTTAATAAGAAATTGGGGATTTTAGAAACTATTATTCTAAAACAACAACAACACAAACAGAGTTCCTTTAACTCAATCTTAGCGTGCACATCCATTGTAGTGCATGCAGGAACACCTTCATGAACAAAGAACTAAATATGCCCTAAATATGCACAAATGTCCATCGTTTGATATTCTGGGCTTTCAAGAAAATGGTTGAAGCTTTTCTCTGTTTGGGGGTAGAGGAAACCCTGTGGATTCATAGCCAGGACATAACCTTAGGACATATATTGTAAGAGCCTTTATTACAGTCATATTATTGCTACAGTATGATTTCTGTGAAGGATCTGAGGGAGACTGGGGTGGTAAATATAAGCCAGCTGCTATTCAGTATGATTCTTCCACCGAATGCTTTATATTTTTATTGATGCATAAGCTGCCACATATGTCAAGAAGCATAAATAAGTAAAGATTAGTGTAAGCACTGTGTTTAAACAGGTGACTCCAAGTCTGCTGTTTTTACAAAGTGCCCCTATCCCTGTGGATATAGCTTTGGATTTGAAGTGCCTGCAGTTATTTGGAAAGAGTATCTTCAGTATTGGGTCAAAGAAAGTCCTGACAATACAGTTTTTAACACAGGCAACTATTCTGCTCCTTTGGATTTCCGTAGCATAGTTAGAAAGTGAATGGCTTCCAACTAGATGTGTTCCTTATGTTAAGACTTCGTACCAGAAATAAATATTGTGAATATGTCCATTGACTACATCACTTCTCATTCTTTTCCTACTTTTTTTTCCCATAGAAAATAGTAACAAGGTAGTGATGACTCCAGGTAGCCCTATGGATCTTAACAGATGATCTGTAAATACTCAAGGTGGGAAGAGAATGACATTTTTCTTTCTCCTTCCTCACTCTCTGTCCTCACAGTGTACCCACATTCAGATCCATGTGAATTGTGGGAAAATGAATTGACACTTTTTAATGTGTAAATAGTTTATATGGATAAAAATAGCCTTAGTTCTTGAGTAATACCAGGGGAAATGGTAGTGCTATTAAAGATGATGTTAATGGAGAACAACACCCTGAATTACTCATCATCAATGTACACTTTGTAAGAACTTTTCATGCCTGAACTCTGCTAGTTTACCATATAACTGAGGGGTTAGCAGTTTTACTTTGATGCATATTGACTATACTGAGTCACTGGATTTTATTACAGGGTAATGTACTCACCAAAGACATATGAGTGAGTGACAGGCTTGTGGATCAAAGCAGCTCAGTTTCCCTCCAGGGCCTGAACTCTGAACCACCTGGTAAACTTACAGGTAGAGAACTTGCAGCTCTAGAGTGAAACACATGAAATTAGAGTTTGTCAATTAGCTTCGTGTTAGTTAACAAGACATAAGTAGACATAAAAGGATGTTGAAGAAAGGATGTATTTATTAGTCTCCTCTTCAAGACAGGAAGGGAAAGACAATGTATTCTGCATGGATTTAGAATTCTATTTGCCATATTTGGACTGTTGCAGTCTTGTAAAATGTCTGCCAAGAAATCAGTTCTTACATATTATTTTTAAAAGTATTGGCTTCATTAATTTACTAAAAATTCAGTTGAACAGGGGGACAAATTCTGTTTGAGCAATAACGTACATCTTATTGAGAATGAAAGCTTTTACATTTGTATTTAAAATTGCGTAGGAGATAGTTGCCCTAGTTCCTTAATCCTTAATTTATTTTAAACAATTTAAAACATTGTAATTTTTTTTAGTTGGTCATGGGGCTTGAACTCTGGGCCTGGGTGCTGTTCCTCAGCTATTCAGTTCAAGGTGCATGCTCTACCGCTTGAGCTACAGGGCCACTTTTTTTTCTGAGTGGTTTATTGGCGATAAGAGTCTCATGGACTTATGTGCCTAGACTGGCTTTGAAAGGCGATCCTCAGATCTCAGCCTCCTGAGTAGCTAAGATTACAGGCACGAGCCACCAGCGCCTGGCTAACATTGTAAAATTTAAATGAAAGAATGGTATAGAAGGAAAGTACAGACATACAAATTCAATTATGCTGTTTTATACTTTTTAAAAGATGTTGAGAAATAGCAGTCGTCATCATATGCCCAATAATAACTGTCTTCAGGACTCTTTAATCAGATGATACAATATATTTCTCTATTACATTTGCCCATTGTTTAGAAGAAAGACATACTTATTCGTGAGCATTTCCTATCTCAAGATGCCTCTATAAATTAAATGTAGTGAACAAAAAAATATTTTCCTAATGTTTTTCCTTCCTCTTTTTCTAGATAATCCCAAAGAGACTACTCGTGTGGCTGTTTTTGTTAGGATTTTAGATGTTAATGACAACGCCCCACAATTTGCTGTGTTCTATGACACTTTTGTATGTGAAAATGCCAGACCTGGACAGGTAAGCATCCAGTACATTGAAAACATGGGGCTATTTTTGCTTTGTATCAAGTACTTTTGAATCTTGAGAAGAATGAATGTGAATGAATAAGGAAAGCCTCACGTATATGTCTAATGGTGTTTTAAAAAGTGTTTTCAAAATTGAAAACATTTCAATACTATCATTTCAGTTTCAGGTTGCCTTTGTAAAGTTTGAATGCAAAGATAAAATTTTATTCCTGCTACAAAAGAGGTGGAGAAACAATTCTAAATTATAAAACTTTCAAAAATAAGAACAAAAACCAGTTCCTGATGCACCATTTAATATATATATAGCCAGGCGCTGGTGGCTCACGCCTGTAATCCTAGCTACTCAGGAGGCTGAGATCTGAGGATCGCGGTTCAAAGCCAGCCCGGGCAGGAGAGACCGTGAGACTCCTATCTCCAATAAACCACCAGAAAACCGGAAGTGGCGCTGTAGCTCAAGTGGTAGAGCGCTCGCCTTGAGCTGAAGAGCTGAGAGACAGCGCCCAGGCCCAGAGTTCAAGCCCCACGGCCGACAAAAAAAAAAAAAAAAAAAATATATATATATATAGATAGATAGATAGATAGATAGATAACTGCTAATATAATGGAAAGTAAGGGCTCATAGGAACCCAAGGACACATGCAGGATACCATTGACATATTCAAATAATATATGAATATATGCAAATATCTTTTGAAATGGGACAGCAGAATGTGCTCTTTATCGACTTATACATGCCTTTCATCATTATAGCCACACATAAAGTGCCTAATGACTCAGTTCTAGTTCTTTAAAATATTCTTTCTACACTAGCTTTGTTTGTAATTATTTAAATCTTTCCCTCAGTGGGCTCATTTTGTTGTTTGAAAATCTCCAGCATGTATGGCTGAAGGAAATGTTCTTAATTGGTTTGAGTGCTATCTTCACAGAAGGAAGCTGCATGTTATAAATAATAATTGGGAATTGACTGGGTTTTATTAAAGAAGGAAAGCAATTGAGAAACTGAATTGTGCTTTGACATCATTTGATGCTTTTGTAAACATCAATGTCAGTGTTATATTTTATGCAAATTATATTATGCAATAGCTCAAATTCTTCCTTTTGAGCATTCTAATAAGATTTCAATAGCCTATTGTTTGAAATGGTAAAATTGCTGCAATTGAATTCCTTCTTTTCCACTTCAAAGTGTAATGGAAATACTTAATTTGGGATATTAAAATGACTTAGCTGCTTCTACCTTTCTTCTTAATGAAACCAAGTCTACTCTACAAAAAAGATTCCAAATAGTCCATTCACTAGTATCTCAGTGTGATATCAGTTAAAAATCTTTCCTCTAAGAGATAAATTTACCACTTTGCTACTTCTGCATGCATTCTTCCCTCTATGATTATTCAGTTTTGATTTTCTTTTTAGAACATTCCAGTCATCAATATAAAATATATTAAAATGTATTAAACCAATATTTAAAAAATACAAAATAGATCATTTTATGCCTTTCTTCCTTGTAACTAGCTCAGCAATATCTTTAGACTCTCTGGACAAGGCAAACATTCAAAATAAGGGTGAAATTAATTTAAAAATAGCTTCTCTTGAACAAATTGACAGGGAAATATTGGTTGCATGGTCATCTGTTTCCCATGTTAGTCATTTTTAATTAGACCAGTTTGTTAGATTTTGGTCTCACTGCCTAAAAAGAAAAAGTCTTACACAAGACTATTAGGCAGAAACGATAAAATTTTAGGTTATGACATTTAAGCAGCCAAATATCAAGGTATTTATCTGATAAGCTTATTCAAGGAGTCCTTCCTGAAGTTTGCCTGACAGTTTTGTCTCCTCTTCTAAATATTTTAATTCTTAATAGAGCTCCTCATCCAAGCAGTACTCTTGCAAATTATGTGCTCCTTAAATATTACTTAGAACAATAACAAAAAGTGTGGAACAATTCTACTCTTTTAGTGCGTAGAGAAATGGAAAAGAAAGAAAACAAATTACTACTGTCTCCTCCATATTCCTTGGTCTTCCTCTCACTCATTTTAAGGATAGAAGTTTTTTATTCTCTTAGAAAAGATGTCGAGTTCCAACAGTGTAATATTAAATTCCTTTTTTGTGCAGAGCACAGACCACTTCACTTCTCATCTTTTTCATCTTAGAGAGACAGGAGACCCCATTTGCTTATCTTAGGCTCATACTTTTGGCTGATAAGAAAATATTTTAACGTATTTTTCATGACTAGGGTAATATAATAGAATTTGAATCTCAAAGAACACTTCTCAAAGGAGATATGAACTAGTAGCCTATAGGGAAACATTTCCAAACCCTTATGGATCAAAAAATACCCTTGCATATATTCCATAGGACATTGTTCAGTTATTTTTGGCACAATCAGAAAAGGGGTTGGTTTTTACAAGAAGGGACATATTTCTTTTAATGTTCTTAAATATCTTTAAGTTCTACAGAGTTGCCATTTAGTCAAGCAGTGTATGAATACAATGCACCTTGATCGATGTCACTCTCTTAAACATGCTCACCTGTCTTTGACCCACACTTTCATTTACTTCCCTAATTTTGTGATATATATATAAATAATTCTTAACTTCATTCTGCCCTACTTTTCCCCTCTGTCTTCCTATCCTCCTTTCCTTGAGCTTATCCCCCTTCTACAAGTACCCATTTCCAGGAGCTTGTTTTGTTCTAAAAAAGAAATAGTATTACTTTAGCTTTCCATAGAGCCTATTATATTTCAGTTAATTTGTAACAACTTGCATACCACCTAAAGTGTTTTTTTTTAATGTTGTCAAGGTGATAGGTAGTAATTACATTCTTGTCTAACTTGTTAGCTTTTCCCCCATTTTTTTTTGTATTTTTTTTAATTGTGAAAATACCGTACAGAAGGGTTACAATTACATGGGCAAGATAATGAGTACATTTCTTATCAAGCATTTTTGCCTCCTCCTTTGCTTCCCCTTCCCATCCCTTCTCATACCCCTCCTACCCCACCTCACGCAATCCTCACCCCCCCCCACCAAAGTTGTAAAGTTCATTTTTCAACATAACAACTGGTATATCTCATAGTTGCAATGGGTCCAACTGTATCTCTATTGTGGAGGGGAAGGGAAAGTGTTTGTTTTTTAATATAGATTTATAGGCACATATTATCTACCACAAATGAGGGAAAATATGCAACCTCTGTTTCTCTTGAGTTTAGCTTACTTTACTTAATATATTTTTCTAATGTTTCCATTTCCCAATGAATGGTACAATATTATTATTTCTAATGGATTAGTAAAATTCCATTTTATATATATACATATATATATATATATATATAATATTTTCTTGACCCATTCATCCATTGAAAGGCATAGGTCTTAAGTCTATATCTTGGCTATGGTGATAGTGGTTTTACTTCAATCATGTTTGTGTTCTAATGGATAAATAATCCAAAATAGAATTTCTGTATCCTAAAGTAGTGCTATTTTAATTTTATTTTTATTTTTTGGAGAATCTCCATGATGGTTTTTGGAGTTGTTGAACAAGCTTACATTCCCGCCAATAGTATAGTAGTTTCCTTTTGGCAAAATTTAAGCAGCCTTTGTTATTGTTTGTTTGTTTTTGTTTTTGTTTTGAAAATGGACCTTCCAATTAGAAACAGAAACTAATCTTCCCACAGGAAAGATTAAAAGTTATTAACCATGGTGTTTACTCCTTTTCTAATTTTAAATGTGAAAATAAAAATGCACTCATTATTTCATATTGTTTAATATTATTATCAGTAAAATACTTCTTGAGAAAACAAGCTAATTATAATGATAGTTTACCTAAGGACATAAAATATAGAAAATTTTTATTCCTTTTTCAAATGCTCAGATGGAATATTTGATACTTTCCTTTGTTTCTTAATTATTTTACTTGAACTGTGTTAAAAGGAATTGCTTCCAATAGAAATACAACAGTGAGTGTGCACACAGAGAGCCATGGGAAATGCCATTGTCTGTTTCTTGTGGTCTTCACCTCAATTCCATTGCAACTTTTTATTGCACATTTACCAAAACATGGCTGTTATGATTTTTAATACATGATTAGAAAAAAAGGAAATATTTAGGGATGAAGAATGAGAAAGATATTGAAAGGTAGTCATTTAAAAATGAATTACCGGGCTGGGAAGATAGCTCAGTGGTAGAGAGCTTGCCTTGCATGCATGAGGCCATGGATTCTATTCCTCAGCACCACATAAGCAGAAAAAGCTGGAAGTAAAGCACTAACCTTGAGCTGAAGAGCTCAGGGACAGCCCCCAGGCCCAGAATTCAGGCCCCATGACCAGGAAAAAAAAAAAAAGTATAGATTATAAATTCTGCGATACGCATGGAACTTTTGGGATTATATAATTTTCTCTCTTCTGCAGCTCATCCAGACAATAAGTGCAGTAGACAAAGATGATCCCCTTGGCGGACAGAAATTTTTCTTCAGTTTAGCTGCTGTCAATCCAAACTTCACAGTACAGGATAATGAAGGTAAGCTTTAAAATTTACTCATTTGAATTAACAGGACCTTAACTGTAAATTCCCGCAAAGTGACCAGTACAATGTACATATCAAGTTGCTGATGTAAGTGAAAAAACTTGTTTTGACCAGTTTTGGTTATGTGTTTAGTGCTAATTTCACAATAATAAGGTGTCTTTTGACAAGTCTTTAGGAAAAGTTTCTACTATGAAATGAATAGAAGTAATAAGTTTATTAACAAGAAAAGCTAAGGTATGTTGATATATAAATGGCTAAATAGGTTTTAAAGGCAGCAGATTCACTAAAGCCATGTATGCATAAAATAATTCAAAGACAATCCAAAGTAGTCAAATTCATTTTTTAAAATTAAACTATAGTCTTTATTCATATCTCACTAGTTTTTATGTGCATTCTGTTTATTTCCTTTGGTGCTTAGTTCTATGAAACATTATCACATGTTTAGATTTTTTTATTGTGAAAATATTGCACAGAGGGGTTACAATTACATGGGCAAGATAATGAGTACATTTCTTATCAAGAATTGTAGCCTCTTCCTTTGTTTCCCCTTCCCATCCCATCCTCCGACCACCACCCCCACCTAACCATCCTCCCTCCCACACCAAAGTTGTAAAGTTTGTTTTCGACATAACGACTTGTACGTCTCATTGTTGCAATGGGTCCACCTGTATCCCTATTTAAATGATTTGTTTTTTCCCTTCCCCTCCAAAAATTATAACAACATCAAATACAGTGAAAGCAGGGGTTATACTGTGGGAGAAGGACATACAAAGCAACAAAGAAATAATCTTGTTAGAAACAATCACATGAAAGAAAAAAAACATTTGAATACATACCTTAGGATTCATTTCCCTAACATCAACTTAACTGACCTTTTCTGCTTGACTCAGACATATACTAGTTATTGCAAATAAGGGAAACTATGGGAAATATGTTTCTTTGGGCCTGGCTTACTTCACTTAATATAATTTTTCCAAGTCTTTCCATTTCCTAACAAATGGGGCAATGTCATTCTTTCTGATGGAGGCATAGAATTCCATTGTGTATATATACCACATTTTCTTGATCCATTCATCTACTGAGGGGCACCTGGGTTGGTTCCATATCTTAGCTATAATAAATAATGCTGCAATAAACATAGTCATGCTGGTAGCTTTAGTGTAGTCTGGTTTATGAACATTTGGGTAAATGCCCCAAAGTGGGATTTCGGGGTCATAGGGGAGCTCTATGTGGAGTCTTTTGAAGAAACTCCATACTGCTTTCCAAAGTGGTTGAACAAGTTTACACTCCCACCTACAATGCAGTAAGGTTCCTTCTGTCCACATCCTCCCCAGCATCTATTCTTATTAGAGCTCTTGATTATAGCCATTCTAACTGGAGTGAGCAGGTATCTCAATGTTGTTTTGATTTGCATTTCTTTTATAGCTAGAGAGGTTGAATATTTCTTTTTTTTTTTTTTATTTGTGAACATACTGTACAGAGGGGTTACAATTACATGGGCAGGATAATGCGTACATTTCTTACCAAGCATTGCAGCCTCCTCCTTTTGTTTACCCTTCACGTCCCTTCCCAGTCTCCCCCCTCCCCCCCAATCTCAATCCTTCTCCTTCCCCCCCATCCCCCCCCCCCCCCGCACCGACGTTGTAAAGCTCGTTTTGGACATGACAACTTGTACTTCTCATTGTTGCAACAGGTCCACCTGTATCCTTAAACAACTGGTTTTTCCCCATCTCCTCCTCAAGTTATACTGACATCAAATAAAGTGAAAGCAGGGGTTATACTGTGGGGGAGGGACATACAAAGCAACAAAGAGATAATCTTATAAATGCATTAGAAACACATGCATGAAAGAAAAAAAAAACATTAAATGTTTTCTAAAATAGACCACATTTTAGGCCACAAAGCAAACTTGTCTAAACTCAGAAACATTGAAGTTATACCTTGCATTCTCTCTGACCACAAGGGAATAAAATTAGAACTCAACACCAAAAGCCACCAAAGAAAGTCCGGTATCACATGGAGGCTGAACACCACACTGCTGAACCAAGAGTGGGTCATGGAAGAGATTAGAAAGGAAATTCAAATGTTCATGCTATTCAACAAAAATGAACACACAAATTACCAGCTCCTCTGGGACACAGCAAAGGCAGTACTCAGAGGCAAATTTATAGCTCTGAGCATTTCTTCATGTGTCTATTGGCCATCCTTTTTTCCTCTTCAGAGAAATTTCTCTGTAAGTCTTTAGCCCACTTATCTATTGGGCAGTTGTTTCTTGGAAGATTGTTGTAGGGGGATTTAATTTTTTGAGTTCCAGGTATATTTTATTTTATTTTTTTATTTTTATTTTTGTGTCTGGTCATGGGGCCTGAACTCTGGGCCTGGGTGCAATCCCTCAGTTCTTCAGCTCAAGGCTAGCACTCTACCACTTCAGCCACAGCACCACTTCCAGCTTTTTTCTTTTTGCTTACGTGGTGCTGAGGAATCAAACCCAGGGCCTCATACGTGGAAGGCAAGCGCTCGACCACTGAGCCACCTTCCCAGCCCATTCAGGTATATTTTAGATATGAGACCCTTGTCTGTTGTATGGCTAGTGAAGATCTTCTCCCAGTCAGTGGGCTTTTTATTGATCTTGCTAGCTATGTCCTTTGCCATGCAGAAGCTCTGCAATTTATGCAATCCCATTTGTCCAATCTTTCTTTGATTTGTTGTGTTTCTGGGTCTCTATTAAGAAAATTTCTGCCTGTGCCAAGGAGACCTAGGGTTTCTCCTATTTCATGCTGTAATGTTTTCAGAGTGTCTGCTTTGACTCTGAGGTCTTTGATCCATTTGGAGTTGATTCTGGTGCAGGGTGATATATAAGGATCTAGATTTAGTTTTCTACAATTAGTTAACCAATATTGCAAGCACCATTTACAGAAGAGGCAGTCTTTCTTCCATTCTATTTAGCTCCCTTATCAAAGATTAGATGGCTATAGGTCTGTAAGTTCATTTTTGGGTTTTCAATTCTATTCCATTGGTCCGGAGGTCTGCTCTTGTGCCAGTACCAAGCTGTTTTGATTACTATGGCTTTGTAGTAGAGTTTGAAATTTGGTATTGATATTCCTCCAGCACTGTTCTTTCTGTGGAGGATCGTTTTTGCTATTCGGGGTATTTTATTGTTCCATATGAATTTTTGGATTGACTCTTCTATTTCCTTGAAGAATGAGGTTGGAATTTTGATAGGTATTGCATTGAATCTGTAGATAGCTTTGGGAAGTATTGCCATTTTCACGATGTTAATCTTTCCAATCCAGGAGCATGGAGCTTTTGCCACTTACTAAGTTCTGTTTTGATTTCCTTTTTCAAGTTTTTAAAGTTTTCATCATAGAGGTCCTTCACTTCTTTGGTTAAGTTAATTCCTAGGTATTTTATTTTTTGTGTGACTATTAGGAATGGAGTTGCTTTCCTAATTTCAGCCACACTTTACTCATTGTTGGCATACAGAAATGCCATTGATTTTTGAGGATTAATTTTATACCCTGCTACTTTGCCTAAGTTTTGAGTAATTTGGGAGTGGAGTCTATGGGATTCTTTAAATACAAGATCATGTCATCTGCAAGGAGGAAGAGTTTTACTTCTTCTTTCCCTATTTGGATCCCCTTTATGTTTGCATCTTGTCTTATTGCTGTAGCTAGGCATTCTAATACTAGATTGAAGAGAAGTGGAGAGAGTGGACATCCTTGTTCCATGAGTTAAGAGTTAATGGCTTTAGTTTTTCACCATTAAGTATAATGCTGGCTGTAGGTTTGTCATATACACCCTTTATTGTATTGAGGAATGTTCCATGGATTCCTAATTTTTCCAGAACCTTCATCATAAATGAGTGTTGGATCTTGTCAAATGCTTTTTCTGCATCTATTGAGATAACCATGTGGTTCTTATCCTTGCTCCTTTTGATGTGATGAATTATGTTAGTTGATTTGCGTATATTGGACCAGGTTTGCATTCCTGAAATGAATCCTGTTTGATCGTGGTGTATGATTTTTTGGATGAATTGTTGAAGTCAATTGGCCAGAATTTTGTTGAGAAATTTTGCATCAATGTTCATCAAAGAAATGCGTCTCTAGTTTTCTCTCTTTGATGAGTCCCTGCCTGGTTTTGGGATGAGGGTTATGATGGCTTCATAGAATGTGTTCGGTAGTGAACTTTCTCTTTCAATTTCATTGAAGAGTTGGAGAAGTATTGGTGTGAGCTCTGCTTTGAAGGCCTTGTAGAATTCCACTGTAAAGCCATCTGGTCCTGGGCTTTCCTTAGATGGGAGGTCTCTTATTGCTGTTTCTATTTCAATGCTTGATATGGGCCTGTTAAGATGGTTTAACTCATCTTACTTTAGCTTCGGCATGTCCATATTTGCAGGGAAAAAGCCCATTTCTGCCAAGTTCTCAAACTTATTAGCATAAAGGTTTGAGAACTATTCCCTTATACTGTTCCAAATCTTCGTTGTTTCTGTGGGGATGTTTCCATTCTCATCTCTGAGTTCATTTATGTGGGTGTGTTCTCTTCTTTTTCTGGTAAGATTTGCTAATGGTCTGTCAATTTTGTTAATTTTTTCGAAGAACCAACTCTTTGTTTTGTTGTTCTTTCTATGTTTTTTTTTTTTGGATTCTAATTCATTTAATTCTGATTTAATTTTAATTATTTCTTTCAATCTACTGGATTGGGGTTTATCTTGCTGCTCTTTTTAAAAGAGGCTCAGATGTCTCATTAAATTGTTTGTTTCAGATTTCTCCAATTTGTTGATGTAGGAACTCAGAGCTATGAACTTGCCTCTGAGTACTGCCTTTGCCGTGTGCTCATTTTTGTTAAATATCATGAACATTTGAATTTCCTTTCTAATCTCTTCCATGACCCACTGGTGATTCAGCAGTGTGTTGTTAAGCCTCCATGTGTGACAGGACTCTTTGGTGGCTTTTGGTGTTGAGTTCTAATTTTATTCCCTTGTGGTCTGAGAGAATGTAAGGTATAACTTCAATGTTTCTGAATTTGGACGTTTGCTTTGTGGCCTAAAATGTGGTCTGTTTTGGAAAATGTTCCATGTACTGCTGAGAAAACGTGTATTCTGATGCTGCTGGGTGAAATATTCGGTAGATGTCTGTTAAATCTCGTTGATCTATGCAGTTGTTTAGATCTGCAGTTTCTCTGTTGAGTTTTTGCCGAGTTGATCTATCTAGTGGGGAAAGTGGTATGTTAAAGTCCCCAACAATTGGATCTAGGTGGGATTTGAGGGAAAGTAGTGTTTCTTGGATAAATGTGGGTGCTCCATTGTTTGGCAAATAGATATTTAGAACTGTAATATCCTCCTGAAGGAGAGATCCCTTTTTTACTATGTAGCCACCTTCTTTATCTCTTCTCACTAATTTTAATTTGAAGTCTATTTTATATGATATTAGGATTGCAATTCCCACCTGTTTATGGGTGCAATTTGCTTGGTAGATTTTGTTCCAGCCTTTCACATTGAAAATGTGTTTGTTTTTATGGACAAGATGTGACTCCTGAAGGCAGCAGATAGAAGGATCTTGCTTTTTAATCCAACTAGACAGTCTATGTCACTTAATTGGGGAGTTAAGTCTTTTAATGTTGAGAGATAGGACTGAGGTATTTGGGAGTTCCTGCCATTTTACCCACCTTCTTGGGGGCTTCAGCAACTGGATTCTTCCTATGGTTCTTGGACTCTCAGTTTTGGTGCAGTTTCTTGGCCTTTATTGTAGTCTTGTTGGTTTTCTATGTGTAGGACATCTTTTTTTTTTTGTAGGGCTGGTTTGGTGGAGATATATTGCTTCAATTTTTCTTTGCTATGGAAGGTTTTTATTTGACCTTCGGTTGTGAAGGAGAGTTTAGCTGGGTACAGTATTCTTGGTTGATAGTTGTCTGTCTTTAGGGCATGGCATACATCATTCCAGGCTCTTCTTGCTTTGATTATCTCCGCTGAGAAATCTGAGGTGATTCTAATTGGTTTCACTTTACAGGTGATTGATCTTTTCTCCTCGACAGCTTTAAGGATTTTTTTCCTTGGTCTGAATTGATCCTGTATGGATTATAATGTGATGGTGGGATGTGCTATTCTGGTCTGGTCTATTTGGAGTTCTAAAAGCTTCTTGTATCTGAATAGGCCTATCTTTTTGCATGTTTGGGAAGTTCTCTGCTAGGATCCTGTTAAACAAATTTCCTAGACCATTAACTGCTGTCTCTAGGTGCTCTTCTGCCGCGGACTGGGTTCTGTCAGGACAACGGAGGATACCTAGGGGAGGAACCTGGAATAGGATGGGGAGATGGCAAACAGACAACTCACACACATTAGGAGTGGATGCTGAGTGCTGAGTGTGATTTAATGCAAAGGATAACAAACTTTTATAGCAAAAAGTCTCCATAAGAAAGGGCAAAAGGTTACACAATCTTGCTACAGGGCTTCATTCTTGGGTGGTCACCAGCTGGTCGCCTGAAAGGGCAAAAGTTTACACAATCTTGCTGCACGGCTTCATTCTTGGGTGGTCACCAGCTGGTCGCCTGAAAGGCACTTGTTTCTGGCTTATCTCTAAGAAATATAATGGGTTTCGACGTTTGTCACCATCTAACCATTACCTTATTTATATAGAGGCCTTAACTGTCCCATAAGATCTTTTCTGTTCCTTCTTTAATAGTAAGGTCACGGAGGCCTAGATCTAGCAAGTCTCTTAGTAAATGAAAGAGAGTAACAGGAAGTTCTTTCTCCTAAGTAGTTATCTCTGCAGTTGCCATACATTCTTTCTGTTCTAGCCGCACCTATAGCTTTTTGTAAATCTCTTACAATTCCTTCTCCTGGAGTGACTTCGTGAAACCCCCAAAACTTTTATATTTGCTTATGACTTGTCTACTAGCCTTCATAAGAGGGGTTTCAGGGTAGTACTTAACTCTGGTGAGTTAGTCATATTTTTAAGACACTCATCAGATATTGGAGTCGTCAACACTCTTAAGAGCTTTGAATAAGAGAACGTTGACAATGAGTAAGTACGATGAACAGCAGAAACAGTAAAAGATTAATAGGCACTCTTATGAGGAGAAGAAAGAAAGAAACACATCTTTCCCAGGGGTTTGCCAGCCTTTTTCCAGGAGTAGGCCTCTTAAAAGCCCTATTATCCTAGGTAGACTTCAGTGAAGTCCCAAAACTTGGAGATAGGTTTCTGTAAAGCCCCATTCTCTGAGGTAGACTTCGGTGAAGTCCCAAAACTCAGAGATAGGTCTCTGAAGCCCCTATCTTGGTCTGATAGATGATTTCCCATGCTAAGCAGACTCCACTGGAGTCGGCGTGGCACTCTTCTACACCCATTATCCTCAGATTAGGCCTTCTGATGGTGTCTTCCAAGTGTTGAATCGATCTATCATATTTCTTGGATTTGTCTTGGATGCTTGTCTCTTCTTTCTCTATAATATCTAGGCTATTTTCAATTCCTGAAATTCGATCTTCTGCATGGTCTAACCTACTATCAAGACTTTCTACTTTTTTTTTATTTCTTTTCCTTCTAGTTGGTTGGCTTTGATGGCTTCAAAGTCTTTGTTGGAGCTTTGTTTTAGATCTTGTATGAACTTCTTTTCTTCCTTAATTTGATGTTCAGTGTTTATTCTCAAATCGCTTAGTTGATTGGTTATGGTTTCCTTGGACTCCCATTCCTTCTGTTGGGTTCCATTCAGCACTCCGTTTGTGGTCTCCCTCACTTCTTTCAGCTCTCTGTTTATGGATTCCATGAATGCCTTTAGTGATCTTTCTGTATTCTCATCCTGCTCTCTCAATTCCTGTATTACTCTTTGATTAGCTTCTTCATGTTCATGCAGTTCCTGCAGTTCTCTTTGAGTGTTCTCAGCCTGCTCACGCCATTCCTGACTGTCTGATCTCAGCCTGCTCATGCCATTCCTTTATTTCTCTTTGAGTGTTCTCAAGCTGCTCATGCAATTCCTGTATCAATCTTTGAGTAGCTTCCTCACACTCATGATATTCCTGTATTAATCTTTGTTTTGCCTCCACTCTCCCTATCATGCTCATACAGAGTCCTTTGCAGGTTTTCAATTGTTGCATTTACCATGTTTACCAGTAGTGTTTGTAGTGCTTTTTGGGAGCTCTCCTCTGGATTATTCATTATCTTTTCTGTCCCCTGATTATCACGAGTGGGAGTTGAGATACCCAGACTTGCCATTTTTCTTGTGTTTTTCCAGGTTGCTCTGCCCATTTGGGATGAAAGTAACACCAGTTTTGTGCTAGCACACTATTTTAAGGCAAGCATCAACCAAAGTCTGTAGTTGCACAGTCAAAAGTCTGCAGATACAATCTAGTTCAACAGATATATCTATTTCAAATTCATTTTTAAGAAGATTCAGCCCAAGAAAAGATAGACTGACATCCCTTGTAATACTAAAATTTTATATCCTTGACATTGTTTCTTATATTTGAATACAGAAAAACATTTTCAATAAAAATTCTGTGGAATGGTTAAGTATCTATTTATTTACTTTGATGAAACTGGAGTTTGAACACAGGTCTAACCCTTGAGTCTAACTCTTTGCCTCTGGTTCTGCATTTGTCTGGATGCTTTTAGAGATTGTTGCTGGTAAACCTCTCTACCTAGACTAGTTTTGAGCTGCCATTCTAGAACACTCATTCTCCAGAGTACCTAGGATTAAAATCATGGGTCACACTGTCCAGTTTGAAAATGATTATGATTCTTTTTAACAATTTAAAGTTTTATTTCTTGATGCATATTTATCACTGACAAGTATGTTATTAGAAATATCTTAGGCTAGCCCAGCACCAGTGGCAGATGCCTGTAGTCCTAGCTACTCAGGAGGCTGAGATCTGAGGATTGTGGTTCAAATCCAGCCCAGGCAGGAAAGTCTTTGAGACTCTTATCTTCAAATAAGGACCAGGAAATCGAAAGTGGCGCTGTGGCTCAAGTGATAGAGAGCTAACTTTGAGCTGAAGAGCCCAAAGATAGTGCCCAGACCCAGAGTTCAAGCCCCACAACTGACAACAACAACAACAAAATAGTATGCTTAGTACTTTTTATGTTACATAGATCACCTTAGCTCATACTTATTAAAAGGTATGTTGGATTTGGAAAGATTGCAGAAAATGCATTTGTAAGTAAGCCTATGTTCACTTAGGTCTTGATGCATGAAAAGACATATTGTCAGGGCAAGCTGCTCTAACCCCTTTAAGTGATTTCTAAGCACAAGAATATAGTTTAATATAGTAGATTATCTTACTTTGAGACAACTCTTGTTTTTATACTCATCTTGTACCAACTGCATAATTCAAAGGGAGAATACCCACTGATGGCATCTCTTACTGTATTTAAATTAAAATTGAACATATTGCCTATGACCCTAGACATCTAAAGTTACTGGGATTAGAAACATTTATGTGTAGCATTCAAAATACAAAATACCAAGTTAAATGTGAATTTGAAATAAACAGTATCAAAGATTTCAGTATTCTGAACCTGGAAAAACAACCAACAACAACAACAACAAAAACAGAATTTAAGTGGGAGCTGCCCTTCAATAAGGCATTTGCAAGATTGAGTAGACAAGACTGATTTAATAGATCCTGTTTCTAGGTGTATTTTTATTTGCTTTTGGTTCCTGTGAAACCCAGTACTGAATAATAAAATGTGATGTAGAACTGAAATAGTGCTGTCTTAACCTACCATTTCACAGTTACATTTTTTTACATTACAAATAATTCACAATTCTGTATGTTACTTACTTGAATGTCACATTAAATAATGCATCATTAAAGTGTGGCAAAACATTTTATCTCTGCCTAAATACATGATTTTCTGTTATTGGATGTATCAAAATGACAAAAACTTCAATATGTTTAATTTCCCTGAGAGAATATCTATGCTTATTTATGTGCTTAACTTAAATTTCTTGAATTCTGTGGCATCATTCCTTTTCATTATCAATATATTCCTACTGTGATAGGTTAATGCTTGTATCAAAAATTTCTTAATCTGAAATATTTAATTACATAATTTGAATTATAGTGTTTAGAACAGAACTTCATTAGTTTCTCCAACACACAAAAATACTACAAAATAAGGAATGAGAGGTTGTAAGAAGTTTAAAAAGCTAGGCAAGAATATTCTAAATTCTACCATATGTGTACTAATATTTATCTTAGGGTGATTCAAAGTGAGATAAATATGTCATAATATTTCTTGAAAGTATATATTTAAAAAGTATTCATGTATTTCAGTTTTGTCTTCTAAACTTATTCTTTAGCTTTTGTAGTTGACTGATGGTGTCAACTTGTCATTCATCACTTAGAAGATGATTCGTGTTCAATCACAAAACCAGCAAGAGATTGTCACCAGCAGGAGATTTTCTGTTCTGACATGTACATATCCCTGTGGTGACTAGGGTAAACAAGACAAAATTAATTTTTTGTCAATAATAAATAAACATAATATTTATTTAGCATTTCTGTAAATGATTATTTTCAGTATTAAGAAATTTATTTTATTTATTTAATGATTATTTGCTTGTTAATTAATTAATAAATACAATAACTTACTATTAACAGGTTAAAGAAAAAGAGTGGCAGGGGCTTGGAAGGTGGCTCAGTGGTAGAGCGCTTGCCTTGCATGCATGAGGCCCTGGGTTTGATTCCTCAGCACCACATAAGCAAAAAGAAAAAAGCCGGAAGTGGTGCTGTGGCTCAAGTGGTAGAGTGCTAGCCTTGAGCTGAAGAGCTGAGGGACAGTGTCCAGGCCCAGAGTTCAGGCCCCACAACCGGACCCCCCCCAAAAAAAGAAAAAACAATGGCAATACAATATTCTGTGGATATTTGGAAGTTTGAATACTTTCTTTTCTTTAGAACTTTATTAGGTATTCTACAAAAGATATTCCAAATCTCCTACCAATACTTTCTTATATCCATAACTTAAAGCTATATGTTGATTTTATTGGTCAGAAACTGTCATTAAACCATGTCAAATAATTGACTTACTATTATTATTATTGTTATTATTATTATTATATGTATTTAGATTACTGGTGATTTTACTGCTAAGATTTAAAACATGAATAGTGACTGGAATGCTGCAAATCAAAGCTGATGGCTCACACCTGTAATCCTAGCTATTCAGAAGTCGAGATCTGAGGATCTCAGTTTAAACCTATCCCAGGCAGGAAAATCCATGCAACTCTTATCTCCAGAACACCGGAAGTGGCACTGTGGCTCAAGTGGTAGAGAGCTTGCCTTTGAGCTGAAGAGCTCAGAGACAAGCCCCAGGTCCAGAGTTCAAGCCCCACAACCGACAATAAAAAATGCTACAAATCATTATGAATAGGAATCAGATATGTGAATAAACAAGCACTTATAGTGCATTTTCCCTGTATACAATGTATGTTTTCAAAATAAGAAATCGCGTCATCTTTGTAATCTTTGTAAATTTGTTCTTGACGCAGACTCAACATTTCAGAATACTATTATAATTTTTCAAAAGCTTATCAGTCCATAGAATTAGATTTTTTTAATTACCTAAGTTTCTTATCCAATATGAATTGCATAGCACATACCGAAGAGCAAATATGTCCATTTTGTATTTTACATGCATCTTTTTTGTTGTCGTTTGAAATCGATTCTACTGTCCTAAACTATTTGTGATATTTTACATTTTGTCTTAGATAACACTGCCAGAATTTTAACCCGAAAAAATGGCTTCAACAGACATGAAATCAGCACCTATCTCTTGCCTGTGGTGATATCCGACAATGACTACCCAATTCAGAGCAGCACAGGCACGCTGACCATCCGAGTGTGTGCCTGCGACAGCCAGGGCAACATGCAGTCCTGCAGCGCCGAAGCCCTGCTCCTTCCTGCGGGCCTCAGCACTGGAGCCTTGATTGCCATTCTCCTCTGCATCGTTATCCTGCTGGGTAAGACACCACCAGGGCAGCTGGACCACCTCCCAGGATCCTACTCATTAGGTTGATGAATAGGAAGTGTTGCTATTAAACCATCTTCCTCCCCTTTAATAATGCCAAAGCTTTGAAGGTCGATTTAACTTAACGATTCAATATTATTTATATGAAAATACCTGTTCAAAATGTGCATTTGTGTAGATATTTTTGTATGTGTGTGTGATTGGAACAACCCATTGCTCCAATATTGTTTAGGGTGACAAGAACTTATTCAAAAGCAAATAAAACTGGAAAGAAAGGAAAACTTCATGTCTTTTAGTACAACGCATGGCATAGGGTGGTCTCAGTAAGAGCATGTGAAGGTGAAAGGCCAGCCACACAACTCTTGGTAGCTTTGCTGGATGTTGTGATGGAACCAGATGTTCTCTGAAGGCCCATGTTCAGAGGTCAATGAAGAAATAATGATAATAATCAGAACCCCCAATTATTTGATAGCCAGCCAGTCTTTGCACCCATGTGGGGTGTGGTAACAGACCCTACTGCAGATTCCTGGATCATCCTCCAAACTGTTATTTTCAGAGAGAGTGGGAGCTGAAGCAGTCGGCAGAATACAGTATCTTCTCTGCACTACCCCCAGCACATTTGAAAGCTGGATATGAGCAGATCTCAGTAAGATAAGACTGATTAATCTTAATTTCATTTGTCAGAATATGTATGAATTGATAAGATTTTTATTTACCATTTAACTTTCTACAAGGCATGAGGATACATTTCTGTCATCCCAGTTACTTGGGAGGCTGAGAATAGAGATTTCAAGATTGAAATTGCTTTGGCAACATAATGACACAAATACACACACAAAATAACTCCACAAAATGAAATTTAAAGAAGTAAACAAAGAACAATTTGGCTTACTATCAATAAAGTATACACATTAAGAAAAGCCCATATACATAGTTTCCAATATTTGAATCAAGTTAAAACATGAATTATATATTACCTGTTGGAGTACATATTTTAAATTGTATAGGTGAAGTCATGCTGCTGAAATATTTATTATAAAAGAAAACACAGGAATATTAAACATAGCAAAATTTTATTTAATGTCTACTAGCTATTGAACACTCATTAGCACTCTATAAGATTTTTTTTTCCATCTTGAATAAACTAAGTGTTACATTATGGATAGTTATCTATACTTCATGCATAGTCACAGTAAAGACTGGACATGGTTGACATATTCACTAACGCTCCCTAATTATTGAGTGACTGAGCCACAGCACCTTGCTATTAGTCCCTGCTTCCTTAGTTTCCAATGACATCTGCAGATTACTTCTTGTTTTTTTATCCTTGTGTACGGTTCAGGTCTCCCTCACTCTTCCACACTCACTGAAACAATTGTAGAATAGCCTTTAACCTGGTTTACTTGTCTCCAAAATAATAATACTTGGTTTTATACCCTACAAATATAAATAATTTATATATATATTTATATATATTATATATATATATATATATATATATATATATATATATATATATAATGTTTATGTGGCACCAAGGAATCGAAACCAGGGCCTCATGTATACTAATCAAGCATTATACCACTAAGCCACATTCCTTACCCACATTTTGTGTGTGTGTGTGTGTGTGTGTGTGTGTGTGTGTGTGTGTGTGTGTGTGTGTGTTTGCCAGTCATGGGGCCTGAACTCTGGGCCTGGGAACTGTCCCTCAGCTCTTCAGCTCAAGGCTAGCACTCTACCACTCGAGCCAGAGTGACACTTCTGGCTTTTTCTGCTTATGTGGTGCTGAGGAATCAAACCCAGGGCTTCATGCATGCAAGCCAAGCACTCTACCACTCAGCCACCTTCCCAGCCCCAGCCACATTTTTTTAAATGGCTGTTGATAAGCACCTCCTCTCCCCACCACACACACACACTACAGTGTATATATACTTTCTAGTTGCATAGCTTAAAAGTATTGCTGTGGGGAATTCTTCTAATCCTGATTGAAAACCATTTTCTGACACTCCAAACATCAGAGAAATAAATTCATACTTGGAACCAATTGAAGTACATGTTCACTATCCTCCCTCTCACAGGAACATTGTTTATTGAGCAACATTGGTTGATAATAAATAATATAGTGTACCATCTTTGAATCACTCATTTCTGTGTGTCCATGAATATACAATTGAGACAAAATACAGTGAGATTTTTAAAATTAAAATATATATTCTCCTATTTTGTCAGCTTGTTTATTATAATCATTTTAGCCTCAAAAACACATAGAAATTCATTAAGACTCTTGATTTTATAGGATTAATAAAGTTCAAGGTTGACAACACAAATTTGAAGACAAGTAGTCTGAGCAATATTAATAAAATAAGAAAAATCACTGGATATACATTTATATAACAATACAATAATTTTCATTTTTTTATTTCTATACATTTTAGGTTTTTTTTTTTTTGGTTGGTCGTGGGGCCTGAACTCTGGGTCTGGGCGCTGTCTCTCAGCTCTTCAGCTCAAGGCTAGTGCTCTACCACTTGAGCCACAGTGCCACTTCCCGTTTTTTTTTTCTGCTTATGTGGTGCTGAGGAATCGAACCCATAGCCTCATGCATGCAAGGCAAGCAATCTACCACTGAGCCACCTTCCCAGCCCTATTTTTATACATTTTAATACACCTCGTTCAAGAAATAAGGATCACTCTCTTATTTTCTTAATTAATTTATGCCTGTTTCTCTAAATCATTTTAAATAATCAAGACCAAGATATTTGGGTGAGATACAAGGAGGAAATTCTATTGTAATCAGGAGTGCTGAAATTCACATTTCCTGTTGAGTTCATATTATGAACATTATTTTAGTTGTTAATACCAGTAGCATTTATTAGAATTTTTTTTACAGAAGAGGTCTTCTTTCTAAAAAGTATGTTTTTCTGTAGCTCTAACTTTTTACAATGCATTTACTCAAGGTTTATACATGTTTCTTGTAGTTAATTCAAAATTGTAACTTACATATTCAGTTTGTAATTTAATCTAACAATGTTGGGATAGTTATAGTTGAAGGCTTTTAATTTAAAATAAAGCATATATCTCTAAAAATTTCTACACATCTTTAAATCTGCATGATGTCCAAATAACTTGACCAGTTTTATTTTTAATGAGTTCTTTTAATACAGTGAGGGGGGGAAAAAGCCAAGGAAACCCTTGAGCCAAGCTTTCTAGTAGAAGTCAATACATACCTTGTGAAGAATGTTGTTATATATAGTTTAGCCGGATATGAAAAATTCTCTTATTAGGAAGTGAATTCAATTTTTCTCATTTTAATGTAGCATGTTATGTCACTACTTAGGTCAAAAGATCAATACTTCCTGTAAAAAGAGGAACTAACTTCTAGCAGTTCTTAGAAAAATAGGTAAACTCTAAGTCACTCTACCTGAAGAATCTTCCACATTGCTTTAGAATCGAATCAGAGGAACTACTCTTGGAAATCTGATTAGCTAAATGCTTCCCCACTCAAACATAAATAAATAAATATATATATATATATACACACGTATAAATATATACACACACTATATGTGCATATATATGTATATATGTGTATGCATGTGTACATATATATGAACATAGGCACACGGTGAGTCTTAGGGTGTAACTTGGCCGTCCACACAGCTTTCTTTGCTTTATAGCTTATTGATGGCTTATTCCCGACGTGTGCAGAGAGGACTGCTAACGGACCCTCTTGTCTTTCTCCCAAGTTATAGTAGTCCTGTTCGCAGCTCTGAAGAGGCAGCGCAAGAAGGAGCCTCTGATCCTGTCCAAGGAGGACATCCGAGACAACATCGTGAGCTACAACGACGAGGGCGGCGGCGAGGAGGACACGCAGGCCTTCGACATCGGCACCCTGCGCAACCCCGCGGCCATGGAGGAGAAGAAGCTCAGGAGGGACATCATTCCAGAAACACTCTTTATCCCCCGGAGGACGCCTACCGCCCCGGACAACACCGATGTCCGGGATTTCATCAACGAGAGGCTCAAAGAGCACGACCAGGACCCCACGGCGCCGCCCTACGACTCTCTGGCCACCTACGCCTACGAGGGTAACGAGTCCATCGCCGAGTCGCTGAGCTCCTTGGAATCAGGTACTACCGAAGGAGACCAGAGCTACGACTACCTGCGAGAATGGGGCCCTCGGTTTAACAAGCTAGCGGAGATGTACGGCGGCGGGGAGAGCGACAAGGAGACCTGACCAGCCCTGCCTTGCCAAGGCGATCCTCATCCGGGAGAGCGGGAAGGAGGAGGCCCTGCCCTGCCCTCTGCCCTGCCCTCTGCCCTGCCCTCTGCCCTCTGCCCTCTGCCCTGTCCTCTGCCCTGCCCTCTGCCCTGCCCTGCCCTCTGCCCTGCCCTGCCCTCTGCCCTGCCCTGCCCTCTGCCCTGCCCTCTGCCCTGCCCTGTCCTGCCCTCTGCCCTGCCCTACCCTCTGCCCTTCCCTGCCCTCTGCCCTTCCCTGCCCTGCCCTGCCCTCTGCCCTGCCCTCTGCCCTGCCCTGCCCTGCCCTCTGCCCTGCCTTCTGCCCTGCCTTCTGCCCTGCCCTGCCCTCTGCCCTGCCCTGCCCTGCCCTCTGCGCTGCCCTGCCCTGCCCTCTGCCCTTTGCCCTGCCCTGCCCTGCCCTCTGCCCTCTGCCCTCTGCCCTCTGCCCTGCCCTCTGCCCTGCCCTGCCCTCTGCCCTGTCCTTGGACGGTGTCTCCACTTCCCCATATTTGAGATTCAGGAGAACGCTCCTGCAACTCAGCACAAACTCCCCCATTTCTTCCTTAATTTGCTCATTACTTACATTAACTCTTTCCTATAGGATGTCTCCTGGAATATATATGACATTTTATTTAATCACTTCCAAAAGCCAAAGCTATGGAAATTTCGTGTTGTCCATCTTAGTAAATAAAAAGAATTTCAGAAACACAAACAGGATAGTTGTCCCTTCCGTAACCTCACAAAGAAGCGCTTCTGTTAGATTCCTGCCCTGTCCTTGCAAATAAAGCTTTTCAAAGGTGAAGAAAAAAAATAAATAATAAAAAGGAAATGTATGGCCTATCCTGTTCTGTACATTAAATTTAAGAAAAAAATGTACATGTGGTGTTAGTAGGTGTGGTATGCAACCTGGTATACAAACGTTGTGCAATTTCATTTCATCAAATTCTATCTGCTAATGTTTTATATTTATATTTTTGTATTTATTTTTTAAAAAAATAAACCGGTTTTTACAACTATTTTGTTTCCAGCTTCTTTTATTTTCCTCCTAGGAAGAAAACTTCTCCAGGAAATAAATACCTTGCTATAAAATTACATTAACTACAGGTAAGAAGAAAGTCAAAGTCATGATAATTAATATTGAAAGCTCTAGCCAAATTAATATAGAAGGTAAGAATTATTGCTTCCAACAAGTTTTTATGCTAATAGTAATCATTTGCAAGCCTCTTAAATATCTATCATTTGAATAAATTTAAAATACTGCTGTACTTGTAGTAAGATATAATTTAAATTATGTTCATATTTGCTAAATTAGTTCCCAGAGGAGTAAAACTTTTTTTCTTACTTTATATGGCATTCTGTTACTGAATTTTATAAGCAATAGTAGCTCAGATAGAACTTAGATTGAAATAATAGTTTAGTGGGAAAATATATTTGCTTCTTGTGATGAGTTAAAAATATCTAGTATGGATAGCCTTAATGCTGAAAATTATATGAAGATAAATTTTCAAAAAAAATATATATATTGCATATATGTATGCAATCCATTGCATATATATATATATATACAATGAAGTCTGCTTTTCTGTCAGTAAATGACTCAATATACAGCAAAAGAAAATACAAATATGGGCAGTGAATCATCCAAAGTTAATGAGAATGGGAGTTAATTGTCATTGATTCCTTATTCCTCAAGCAAACATAACTTTTATATGAATGGAAAGTTTATGAGATTGAGATACACAAGTACCAGACTACATTGGAAATGAGAGATGTGTGCACTAATTAGAAAAAATGCTACAGTTTTGAAGTAAGTGAGGGTGACATATTGACATATAGTTAATGCAGAATTAATTATTTTAATCTTTGCTGGCATGTGGCAAGGGATGAGACTTTGAAGTTTTTGTTTTTATGGAATGGTCATTTCTTTTTTTCTCATTTCCAGCTCACATCCTTCATCTATACATGCTTTGATCTGTACGGTAGAATTATTGTGGAAAGAAAAACAACCAATGTACTCTATTCAAAAGTAGACTCATACTTAAAATTCAGGATGCATCAAATCACACATATTAACGATTCATCTGAAGACTTCTAGTCGAAGAACGTATGAATTCATACTGAAGGCTTACTCTCGAAAACCCAAAACCTTCTTATTTATATTGCACTGCAAGTAGGGAAATACCTTTGCTATCTTAGAATGATTATTCATTAAAGGCAAAATTGGCTACATATGAAAAAGGAAAAGAAAAAAATGTGCATTATACACTATGAATCAAAGCATAACTTTAATTACAAAACAATTTTAAATATTAGGCACTGTTGTTTGACATTGCTATTACAGATCAGCCATTTTTTATTACTATTGTCTTATTCAGTTATTTTCAAAGTGACATTGTCTTTTATTTTGTCATCTAAATATTTAAAATATCAAGGATTTTGACAGTTATATCTGGTTTCATCTAAGATAAATTTCTGAAAATTATTTTTCTAAGGTTTAATTCATGTTTGTTTTTGACAAGACATGGCCAACATTATACAGACCTGTTCAGTAGTAGATATCCTAATTGCTAGTTAGCAGTGGAAGTGGTATGTTAGCTTTGACTTGTTGATAGTCTTGAAATCAAATTGTATGCATATCTTGCCTAATTTTATAAATGTTCCCCTTGCAATTATGCTCTTCCAAAGATATGCCCAATGTATGCATCATGTTAAGTCTAAAGTTTGTTTTCAGCATAAGTTGGGCAACATCTCTCAATATCATATTATTGATTCTATTAAGCCAATGTGGGGTTTCCAGTTATCCACCAATTTATGACCTTCATGAAATATTTATTGAGAAACTATTATAAAATAAAGGAATGTTTTACGCTTAGACTTGTAATAAATCATATATAAATATATAAATATGTAATTCTAGAAATAAAATGAAAATATAAAATATTATTGAAAAATGTTTGAATTCATTAAAAAACTAGCCTTTTCTAACACTCAAGTTCTAAATGCAAAATTATAAAAATTGTTCTGCCTTCCCTTTTAGTAATTTACATAATCTGATAAATAAAAATCAGGCATAAATCTATTGTTCATTGGAAATAATAAACAGCTTCCATTGTTCATCAATACACTCAATAATGCATCATTTGAGGCTGACATTTCTTTCTAAACATAAATATATATATATTTATAATAGATAATGTTAGATAACTATAATTGTAGACATTTACTGGTAGATTTCTACACATAAACTATTGCTTAGGTATTCTAAAATAACCTAATATTTAAGACTAAGGATATCTTCATAGTTTAGTACATTTGTCAATATATTAACCCAGGCTTATAGAGATTATATCTCTATTTTAAACGCGTGTATTCATATATAAATTAAAACTGTGATAGACTCATTCCACAAAATAGTCAAGAAAAATGGCTGGCAAGCTCAGTTACAAATATGTGCCAGGCACCAGTGGCTCATGCCTATAATCTTAGCTACTAAGGAGGCTGAGATCTAAGGGTCACCGTGCAAAGCCAGCCCAGGCAGGAAAAGTCTGTGAGACTCTTATCTCCAATAAAGCACTAGAAAACTGGAAGTGGCTCTGTGGTTCAAGCGGTAGAGCGCTCGCCTTGAGCTGAAGAGCTGAGACATAGCGCCTAAGCCCAGAGTTCCAGACCACGACCGACCAAAAAAAAAAAAAAAAAACCATGTACAGACACTCATTAAACGATTCCATCTTCATGTGTATGTGTATGCGTCCCACCTTTCACTAGGTACTACAAGACCTTGTTTTTAAATACTCACATCAAAGAGTAAAAGGTGGAAGTAGTCCTGCATTTATCCAAAGTGTATTATTCACGATTAATAGCTACCATATAAGATTGTTTGGAGGATTAAAATTAAATAAAGCTCATATATTTTCAATTTATTTCAGAGCCAGAATGGCTGAGGCTTTTCCCCTAACCATTTATGAACACAAAATTTTATATGTAGGCTCAAAGGTAATAAGACAGTATGGAAAGTGAGAAATAAAAGTACTTTAATTCAAAAATGAGCTCTGTCTTTTCCTCTAGTTCTAAAGGAAGTCCATGATGCCTGATAGTGACATTCACTTACAGAATTACAGATCTTTTTTTTTGCTTTTTTGCAATTTTTTATTGTGATTAGTGATTTGACAAATTTCACAAATTTCACAGCATTGTGGGATAGTGATACTTAAAGTCACAAACACATTCTAATCTTCATGAGGCAAATTGTCTTTACTGTAATCTAAAAAGTTTGTGAGTTCTATGAGCTTTGACAATACAGTTATTTCTTCCACATTGGGTGGTATGTACATTCCTTTCCTTTTGCTTAGTGTCAGCTGTTCCCTCTTTCCCACTCATTCCCTCCCTCCCATTGCTGCCATTGAGTTGCTTTATTCGTTTTGATCAATGTCCAGTGCATCTGAAGGGTCCCGCTGTTGTATGTTTTCCTCTGGTTTTGTGTCCTCCTCCTAGTTTCCCTCCGATGTGCACAAACATACTATGTATGTGGTCAGCAGCATGGGGTCATTTAGTAATGATTGCACCAGGTGAGTGGAGGGCCTTTGTTTCTCCAGTCTTTTTTACTTTGTCCTATCACCTTAGTTTGGGATACCATGTATCATTTGTCTCTTTGCTCTTGGCTTAACTTACTCAACATGATTTCTTCTAGTTCCATCCATTTCCTTGCAAATGCCATTATTTTGTCCTTTCTAATGGCTGCATAATCTATTGTGCATAGATACCACAATTTTTGGATCCATTCATCTGTAGTGGGACATCTGGGTTGTTTCCATATCCTGGATATTGTGAACAGTGCTGCAATAAACATGGAGGTGCATATGTCCTTGTATCCTGGTACCTGTTGTTCAGGATAGATGCCTAGGAGTGGTATGGCTGGATCATAGGGGAGGTCAATATTTAGCTTTCTGAGGACCCTCCAGACTGCTTTCCAAAGTGGTTGTATAAGTGTACATTCCCAACAGCAGTGTAATAGGGTTCCTCTTTCTCCCCTCCAGAATTTGTTGTCGGCTGACCTTAGGATGTGGGACATTCTGACTGGGGTAAGGTGGTATCTCAGGTTTGTCTTTATTTGTATTTCCTTTACACCCAGGGATGGTGAACATTCAGAATAACAAATATTATTTGTAGTTAATAACAATTCCCTTATCATTAGTTATTATTATTCAAGCTACTATTGGGCCCCATTTATTTAATTTATTTAATTCTATCATCTTCCTTATCCATATTAATTTACTTTCATTATAAAATTTTCAAAAATGAACATTCTTTTTATCTATCACAATCTTTTAGATATTTATCTGTCCTTTCAGAAAATCTTATCTTTATTGGTTACATTAAGTTACTCTGGGTTTAAATACTATCATATTACACATAATAAATCATTAATAGAATAGCTAGTGCTAAAACAACTTCTTGTAGGAGTCTGGCCATGAGAACTATAATTATCATCTTAAGATTAGTAGTCAACTAATTTATATCTAAATTCTTCCAGAAATTCCGAAGATTTCTAAGACCTAACATAAGTATGATATTCTTAACACATCCAGAGGAGTTATGTCTATTTCCTCACCGAACACACCTCACATCAGTTCTACTTGGCATCTACACACACTTCCTTTCACAATGCTGTTTCTCCAATGAGTTGCTTAAACCAAACTCTTGGAGATATCCTGACTCCTACTTTATTCTTGATGATACAGTTCTCACATTCCAGCAGTTTGATTTGATTTATTTTTAATAGACAGATAAGTTGAGTACATCTCCCATTTCTATTCAGTGGCCCCTGACAAGACATCTTTGGCTAATTAGAAGTATTTGTGTTCCTTTTTCAGATCTTTTTCTTGTCTTGGTCTAGTTAATAACAGAATTCATGTTAGGAGAATCTTTCACAATGAACTTCTATGTGGTTGTACCCTTTTTGTAAACTTTTTGATTGTTCTTAATTTTAGAGTACAAGAAATAATTACAATAATGTTCTAAAACTCAACATCTCATTCTTTCATTGTTCCTTATTGTCCCATGTTGAAACTATTTCCTTTTTGTCCCATGTTGTTTCTCTACCTTGTTTAAATTCTAAAATAAGATTGTAGTGTTTCTTCAGACATACTACAATTTGCATCTTTGAAATTTTAAAAATATATATTTGCTATGATTATTTTCTGTCTTCCTAAGCAGTGTAAAACACTGCCAAAGCATACATTTTTGTTAGCAAACATTTCCTTCATAAGGATTCTCCATGCAAAGAATTGTTTCCTTCTGTCTAGGTGCACAATAAACACTTGTTGGGGAAATGACCAAATCTTTTAACACTTAATGCATTTTTACAACATTTCTTTCTTTCGACAGTCAAGTTCTCAAAGTTATGGGAGATATTTTTTATGTCTTATTTCCTCATTTTTTTTTTTGACAAACATTTTGCTTCCATAAGGTAGCATATCTTGGGCCACCAAATACTAAAGGAGTTCTATTTTTTTCTTCCTACTCAAATAATCATCAACCATTGTAATGTACATTTAGTTTCTGTGTGTTTTGTTTGTTTGTTTGTTTTTTCCCTATAGAGTAAGGGCATTGGAGTTTAATCATAAGGCCTTTTCACAGGAACCTGGCTCCAAGGAGGGAAAAGTGAGAGAAAACAGATATCAGGGTGGGGTTTGGCAAGATAGGAGAGAATGAAGAAAGGGGCCTCACTGCTCAAGATGCATTGTTCTCATTACAACCCTGTTGAAGTGAATACTCTCTGTATAACATCCTAAAGGTAACAACAATAATAAAGAAGAAAGGCGGAGGAGGCGGTCATTTAGGGCTAGCCTAAGACCACATTCTTCCACCTTTGCTTCCTTTGTAACTGAGATTACAGATCAGAATCACCACATCCAGCTTGTTGGTTGATAAGGAATCTTAGCAGCTTTTTACATTAGCTAGATTTGAAACATGATCCTTCTGATTCCAATGCATTTGAAGCTGAAATAGTTGGTGTTAAATCTAATCAGTAAGAACCGTAGTCAAAAGAGCAAATGAACGGGCTGGGAAGGTGGCTCATTGGTAGAGCGCTTGCCTTGCATGCTTGAGGCCCTAGGTTCAATTCCTCAGCACCACATAAGCAAAAAGAAAAAAGCCAACAATGAGAAGTACAAGTTGTCATGTCCAAAATGAGCTTTACAACGTCGGGGGGGGGGGGGAAGGAATAGGATTGGGATGGGGGGAGGGGGGAGGCTGGGAAGGGATGTGAAGGGTAAACAAAGGAGGAGGCTGCAATGCTTGGTAAGAAATGTACGCATTATCCTTCCCATGTAAGTGTAACTCCTCTGTACAGTATGTTCACAAATAAAATAAAATTAAATTAAAAAAAATAAATTCTAAAAAAAAAAAAAAGCCAAAAGTGGCACTGTGGCTCAAGTGGTAGAGCGCTAGCCTTGAGCTGAAGAACTGAGGTTCAGGCCCCATGACCGGATCCCCCCCCCAAAAAAAGAGCAAATGAAAACCATTTGCACTGTTTTCGTTCCTACTCTTATTATAAATGTGGTTACCTACTCTTATTATAAATGTGGTTATTTTAGAATAATGCATAAAGGAACACCATGAGTATTCTCTATCAAAGTAAAGAATTGATACAGGAAAGTATTAAAAGTTTGTAAAAGTGTAACAGAAAACTGGTAGAACATTTGCAAAAACTTTTTTTTTTCCAGCTGTGGAATTATCCTGAATTTGGAACATGACATTTACAACTCCACAGGAAGGACAGCACAGAAACTTCATTCCCACATTTATCTGAACAACCTCCCACACGATGTGAAATATTTAGAAGCATGCCCCAGAATTGCCTAGTCTTTACTTCTTTCCCTTCAAATTGATTCAAAATGGTTATCTTTCTCCATGTGGATACTGTGTGTCGTTCTGCTTCCGCTTATGCTATTGCCATTATTGTCTCTACTAACAAACATTAAATAAATCTCCCTAAGTGATTTTATGAAAATCACTTCATCTTTGTTTAAAAAACAGTCAGAAAATCCAATGATTATTTCTGCTTCTTGTACATCCTTTCACATTTGTGTGAAAAATAAGACATTAGCCTTATGAAAATATCCCTTTGAAAACCTTATCAATTAAACCCATAATCAAATTCCAGGTATAACTTGCCTCAAAGAGTTAAATTTTATTGTAGTCAGAATTTTGCAGCAATTGTAATTACTCTGAGCAGTCAAATGGAAGCAGATTTATGACTAGTTCCAATGTAGGAATGTTACCCTGTGCTGACAGATCTACTTAATTTAGGTGAAACAACTCTTTGGTTTTTAGGTTACATTTGCTTAAACACCTAAACTTGATAAAATGCTCATTCCAGCAGGGCACTGGCCATGTAAGTAGGTATCGCTTATGCTCATTGAGTGATTGATTAAGCTTGGCAATGCAATACTTTGTTTTCTAATTTTGGCAGTGTAGAAAATGTCAGGTTCCATACCTTCCCTCCCTCAACCAAAAAGGCAACATGTTTCATTCATATTTGAAAAAAGCATATTCTAGAAATGTCACAGTAACCTTTTAAGATGACAGTCTCTGCCTAGGAATTCTTGACAGCAACTATGGGCAATTATGCCAGCTATATATTGAAACTTTTCTACAACATCTTCTCCAAAGTGATAGCCAGAGCAGACAGCATGTAGATGATCCGATGGGAGGAGGCAAAAATCCAATGTACTCCTCTATAAACTTTATTTTTTTTGAGGCAGAAATAGAAAAAGGTGAACTTTAATCTTCCACTTGTTTTTGCTAGTGAGCTGGCTGATTTAACTTTATAAAGATAATCTCCTTGTATCATAACTCTTTCAAGCTATGAAACTGAAATTTCTCTGAATTTATAATATTGGATAGGAAACACAATACTGTTTCAAGACATGTTCATTAGTGTATTTTTTTCAATTTTACTGAAAAAGGAAAGAAAGCTAAAGAGAAAGTAAAGTTCATTATCCAAGTAATTGAAATGTTATTTTGTATCTTCATAGTGATGGAGTTAAATACACCAATGCCAAACATAAGCACTACCTTTTTTCATATATACCACTGTTTTTTTTATTATGTTTTAAGTAAATATAGAAATGGATTTCAATTCAACATGTCATTTTACCAGTGCTATGCATCTTGGTCACTTCTATCATTCTTCCCAAAACTTTCCAAACTTACTCATCAGTTTCACTATGTATATCAACTGTACATTGGCATGTATGTTTTATATATATATATATATATATATATATATATATATATATATATACACTATAATTGCCTTCACGCAGTCTTCCTCTCTCTATTGTCTCCCCACCCCTGCTGGGCAACACACGTTCAAACTTTCTGGTATTAATTTGTTAAACTGCAACTTAGTTGCTCAGAGAAGAAACATGATTGGAATTTTCTCCTGCATATAACATACTTTCATCAATTTGTGTTTGTACAAATGCATATGACCTTGTATATGTTTACATACATATTTATAAGTTCCACATGATTCCACATATGAGAGAAAATATATGCCCTTTTTCTCACTGAGCCTGACTTAGTTAACATATTTTTTCCAGGTTAATCCATACATTTCCTTTCAAAAGATGTAATATTCTTCCTGATCAATAAGTAAAATTCCTACATCTATCCATCTATCTATCATATTTATATATATTTATATATAGATATATGTGCATATATATATATTACATAACACATTTTCTTGATCTATTTGTTAACTGAAGGGCATTTGAGCTGTTCACATTGCTTAGCTATGTGGAATGGTTCAGCAATAAATATGGGTGTTAAAGTGTCTTTACTATATCCTCATTCTATCTTTAATGTGAATGCATGAAAGAGCAAGAGAAAAGAAAGAGAGAGAGAGAAAGAGTCCTTACATACAATAATTACTAGGTGTTTTTTTTAAATCGTGAAAATGTTGTACAGAGAGGTTACAATTACATGAGCAAGGTAATAAGTACATTTCTTATCAAGCATTGTTGCCTTCTCCTTTGTTTTTCCCTTACCATTCCTTCCCTTCCCCCCTCGCCCTAAATTGTAAATTATATTGCAATTAAGTTTGAACTGAGGGTCTAATATTCAATAGGCAGGCATTCTGCCAGTTGAGCCACACACTCCCATACTTTATTTTGCTATTTTTCCACTAAAGGCTCATGTTTGTGCCTTGAGCTGGCCTTAAACCACTACTCCTCCTATCTAGAATCTTCAGTGTAGCCCGAATTACGAGTGTATGACATCATATCCCACTTATGGACTGAAATACTATCTTCCTAGCAGTTTATCCTTCTTATCTGCATGTTCCTGTAGTTGGGATTACAGGTGTGAGTCATCTGACCTTGCAGAGTGTATTTTAACTATGATAAGAGAAATGATTAAGGAAATAGAGACAAGGCAGATGATGAGAATAATATTTATTTGCCTTCAACATGTTAATAATACTCCTTATCTTATATAAACTATATATATATATATATATATAATGTTTACTTGTCACAATGACATTGTGAGGTAAGTGATATTGTCTCTTTTATATATTAAGAAAATTCCAGAAAAATATGAAAAAGTAATTCCCAAAGAACACTCATACTTTGAAGTGGATCTGGAAACAAAATGGACTATGGTCAGTTCACTGACTGTTGAACTCTGATTACTGTAAGATTCATAAGAATAATAGATGAATTTAGATTTTATTTTTTAATTGGTCAATGGATTTGAATGAATTGTGTTCCTGTGAGGATGTGTATTTCATTTAAGTAGTTATCCTCTCAATTAAGCCTCTAATTACTAGAGTATGTAAATGAACATGCAAACTTGAGTGGATAAAAAAAAGGCCAATCAGAATCAAGTCAGGAAGTATGAACGTTTTTTCCATTAAAAAAAAAACACTTTGTGTCTATTGGACCCTTATTTGGGCCTGTTTTTTTTTAAGTTGCTTAATTCTAAGTGTTTATAGATGTTTTAGGAGAAATCTGAATAGAGTTTCTGGATTTTTTCTAACTTAGACTTTTAAATCCAATAACTTTGGAGCTAACATTTACTTGTCATTCAGAAATCTGAATGCAGATAGGTTATCTGTACTCTTGTTTTTAGGACATGTCATGTAATTATATATAATTACAATCTCCAATTAGTGATGAGTATCTAATTCTCTCTATGTCTCTCCTGTGCTTGCTGCATTATTTAATAATTACTTTTTGCTCAGTACAGTGACAATAATAACTACCGTATCTACCTTACTTTTTCAGTCAGATTTGCCAACCTGATACCAATTTAGTAACATGCTGTTACCATTTTCATTTGCATTACTTTTTTACCTATCCTTTTGTTTTCACCCTTAATTATCTTGATTTAGTACATCTTTTATATATAGAATTACTTGGTGTGGGATGATATCAGCTTGTCTAAATGTGTGATATGTTATCCCCAAAGTTAATGGCCTGTGGCCAATTCTTGAAAGCTGAGACTATCTTTATAGACATTTTAAAATATCTGACTGCTTTTTTTGTTTTTTCAATGTATGGTACTCGAGTTTGAACTCTGGGCTTCTTGCTCTGAACTCTGGTTTTCTTGCTCACTATAGACATGAACTAAACCTTTGAAAATTGTCCCAGTCTTTTTGCTTTCATTTCTGTTTGGTCAGATAGGATCTCACCCTGTCTTTCCAGTTGGGCTTAAAGGGTGATCCTCCTACCTCTGCCTATGAGTAGACAAGATTACATATATTTGCCACCACACACAGCCTGAAGAAGACAATGTTCTTGTAATAATGAGAAGTTGGCTGTAGACAGAGATATGTTTCCAGAAAAATCATTAAATCTGTAGTTTGTACCTGGTTCAATAGAGGCTGTTTGCCTCAAAGATATTGCAATGGAATATTTTCTACTTAGTGAAATTGAAACCTACCTGATGAGCTCATCATAAAAGTCCTCCATCAGAAGAAGCTGGTCTTCTTAATGCTACGATACATACATACAGATACATACATACATACATGTGTCTGAGATATGAATACCTAGTGCACTTGAAAGATAGGAGAACAAAATATGAGATTATACATGAGATTTGTGGTCTTACTGCACTAGTCCCTTTGGCTGCAATGAAAACAATTGCATGATAAACCCTTTAAGACTTGTGATTCTTTCAAAATTACTAACATGCAAATAATAAAAGAAAGAATTGGATTTTGTGTTATGAGACAATCAGTTTATTCTGGATAGACAATTTAACCCTATCTATGTATTGGTCTGAATTATTTTTGTCTCTGTTCACATTTTCTTAACAAACCCTTTCCATTTCCAAATCTATTATTAAATAAGAAACAATGAGCATAGGCCAAAACCAGATTATCCACATAAAGCTATTTTTTATTTTGGTTTTGTTGTTGTTGTTGTTTTGTTGTTGTTGTTGCCAGTCCTCTGGCTTGAACTCACTGGGCACTGTCCCTGTGCTTCTTTTGCTTGAGGCTAATGCACTACCACTTGAACCACAGTGCCACTTCTGGCTTTATCTGTTTATGTGGAACTAAGGAATTGAACCCAAGGCTTCATGCATGCTAGTTGATCACTTTACCAGTAAGCCATATTCCCAGCACAGAGAATGCTATTTCTTCCAAGTCCACTGAAAGCTCAGCTCCTATAATCTGTAAATGGAGCCTGCCTCCCCTACATATGTGAAATCATGTATTCCTTGGATGCTAGCCTTACAAGGAAAACACCAGTGAGTGAGCTAATGATGTTACCATTATGTAGTTTAACCTGTTATACTCAGAGCCAAAAGCAGTGTGGATCAAAGGGCCATGGGGAAACAAGTGTTCTTGGTCCTTTCTGCCACCTCTGGACACGTTGGTGAGAGTCTGGTCCTCAGTTAAGCTGCATATTCCAGCCTAAGGCACTCTCTTCTCTGTTTTCTCCTCTTCTTGCTCTCTCTTCTTTCTCTTCCATGCATGTCTGTATGTGTCTCTCCTTTGTTTCCTTGTCTCTATAATATTCTCTCATGTTGTCTCTCTCTCTCTCTTACTGTCTAAGCAACTCTAAACACCTCCTATACCATTCATGCTCTCTGAAGGTATATTTTTCATTTCTTTTTGGTGGGTCGTTGGTCTTGAACTCTAGACCTGAGCGAGGTCCCTAAGCTCTTCAGCTCAAGGCTAGTAGTGCTCTGCCACTTGAGCCACAGGTCCACTTCCAGTTTTCTAGTGGTTTACTGGAGGTAAGAGCCTCACAGACATTCTTGCCCAGGCTGGAATTGAACCATGGTCCTCACATCTCAGCCTCCCAAGTAGCTAGGATTACAGGCATGAGCCACCAGTATTTTTGGCTTCTTAATAACCAAAATGATTGACGTCCTCTTTCTTTCCGACTTCTCCCATATTTTACTGATATCTCTTCTTTTTTGTCAAAACATAGAATGGTTAAACACTGTGAGGCTAATTTTAGGTAGAATTTGCCTGGAATTCGTGCTGGTAAACATCGTATATTGAATATGTCTGTGAGGGTGTTTTTGCATAAAACACGCATTTGAGTTGAGAGATGGAGTAAGAGAATGGTGCTAACCTCTGGCAGGTCACCACCTAGCTCAGTGAGGGGCTGAGGCCAAAAAGCAGAGGAAGGGCAGGCTGGCTCCTCTGTGAAAGGCCCATCTGCTCCTGCCCTTGCTCAGTGGTTCTCATGTTTCTGGGAGCTTTAGATTCAGGTAAATTTTACCACCAGACTTTATGGATCTGCTGCTCACAGATAACGAATTTTGAAAATTTTCTGGCTACCTAGTTGCCGGAGTCAATTCATGTAATAAATCTCCACCACTCTATCTCTCGTTCATACATGTACAAGTGGGTCAAGCTCAAGAGCTTAGCAGGTTCTTTATTTTCTTCTTCAAGTTGGATGTTCTTCACACAATGGATGTAAAAATTGTTTTAGTGTACCTTTCTTATCAACCACATTTAACTCTAGTATTTCCTATGTATTTAATTTTTCTTTGTGCTTGTATTTTCTGCAATGTATTGTCTTTTCCTTTTTGTTCTAATTTATTTTTATGTCACCTGTGCAATTTTTTTAATGTGATGTATGTTTATTTTTTACTTTGAATCCAATAGCATCATTTTTGTATTTTTCTGTACTTTTGTCTGTTCATTTTACTTTTTGGATAGATGAGGCTAGGTGATTTATTTTTTTTAACCTTTTAAAATTTAAAAATGTTTAAGTGTGTTTTTGAGCTTGGCACCAGTGGCTAACATATATAATCTTTCCTACTCAGGAACCTGAAAAGCCTGCCCAGATTAAAAAAGAAAAAAAATCCATTAGATGTCATCTCTAAAACAACCACAAAAATGTCAAGTTATAGTCATGGTCAGAGTTGTTGAACACAGCAACACAAGGAAGGTGATCAAGGATTCGGCTCTGAGTTCAAACAGTATTTTATAAAATTAAAAAGGAAATAAAGGCTGTTTTTTTCCTTGTTAGAAGTAACAGAATGTTCTGCTTTGTGTATGAGTTTGAGTTGTACAATGATCATTGTATTGCCTTGACTATTGCTTCTCTTTTAGTCATAGGTTTCTACTGAGTTTGGTGTATGTCATAACCTTATACATTTCAAGGGGAAAAGCATGTGTTTTCTCTGGCTTCCATTAAAAGTTACCACACATTTAGTAGCCTCAAAAAAACAAAGTTTCTTGTCTTACCATCTAGTGGCTCTGACAGATCTCCCTGTCCAGCAGCTGAATCCTCTATGGCAGCTGTCAGGGAGATTTGTCCCTTTTCCTTTTTCACCTTCTGGAGGCCACTTAAATAATTTAGTCATGCCTCACCCCCACTCCCCCTTTCTAGACTTTAAACCCACTCCTGTTGACTTCAGCCATTCTTCCATCACGACTCTAATATTCTTCCTTCATCCCTAGAGACCTCTGATCACACTGACATTGCATGAAATAGTGCATAATCTCTTTGTTAAGGTCAACTGATGTGTAATTTCCACCTCTTCTGATTTAACTATGCTTTGCAATGTAAGGAGACATAGACAGTTTTTAAGAACTATGATTTTAACATGTCTGAAGATCAATTTTCTTCCTTCACAGGGTTTCAAGTTCAAATGCATCCATTTCTGTCAGCTGAAAAAAATTCACACTATTCAACCCATAAATAAATTTTAGTTACATTTGCTGCAGGTGATGAGTTTATTAATCTTGTTTCAACTTAAATTCTGGAGGGCATTTAATCCTATATTCCTTATTTTTGTCTTCCATTGGTCAATTGTAATCTTAAAAATATGTATATACATACACACTCACATAGAGTGGGAAAGTGACAGAGAGAAAGAAAGGGACATGGAGACTAACATGTTTCTAAGGACTGACATGTGATTGTCATTTGGTCACAAATTTGAGCGTTGATCCAAAGCCTCAATGTTCTATCATTACACCTAAACTCATGACATCTTAGTTGTTTGAGAAAATAAATTAAAGCCTTGAGGAGATACTGGGGGCTGAGAGCTCTGTTATTTTTAAACTGTCCTTCATTATACAGTTTTATCTTTTCCACTATAAATTAGAAAGAAGAGAGGTAATGACATTAGACAGGCATGCCGAAGAACTATTTTCTTTTGACATCCAGCTTTAGTTATGTCTGAAAGGACAAGCACAAGTGAAACCACTTAGGATGGGCTACCAACCCCTCTTATCTGAACCAGTCTTTCCACCTGCCTCTAGGTGGCCCTTCATTGCCAGGACCAGCTCTGTCCCGGTGGTTCTCTTCTCTTTGCTGAGATAATGTTCTAGTTGGTGTTATTGCTCATTCTGAAAGCAGGTGTTCCAATTGCTTGAATCCCATGTAGGGGAGGGGGCAGTTTTGGAACTGACAGGTCAGGTAAGAATCTGAGCCACTAAACGCTTTTATTTCCAACTTAAGCACCAAGGAGATCAATAGAAATAACTTTTAAGAAGGGCTTACTGGAACTTATTAACAACCAAAGTTAAATTTGACAAACTTGTAATAGTCATCTGTCCCTCTGTGGGTCTGCCTGTAATTGCTACAGAAAATCAAAGCTGTATAGGCAGAACTTTTGAGTAGTCATGATATGAGTTTTGAAACAGCAACTGATTAACACAGTCTATTTTTACATAAACATTTAAATAAACTTTGGTAAAAGTTACAAAAATTGATTGGAGGAAAATGTATTTAATACTGTAAAAATATAAGATGATAAGTATCAAAAATATATCTACTTAACCAGATTTTAATTACATTTACAATTAATCTGCAATATTAAAATTATCAAAATTTTATGATTATCTTATAAGGAAAAATGCACTCATTATGATACAATCAAAATAGCACCAAATTATTATAGCAGCATTTCATAGGAGATTCCTGATGAATTACCTTAGTATTTATATTAAAAATTAATTGATACTTATGTCTATCTATTACTCTTTCTGTTATTTATCTACTTGTATAACCTGACACTCTTCAATTGCTATATATTTATAGTAAAAATGTTATCTGAATCATGACCATAGGTCTGCTCTTAGGGTTGCTGAATTTGCTTGTGTGTTTTATAAGAAGGGAAATGTAGAACGTGTGTACTTTTTGAAGAAGATTTGACAAATTAACAATATTAGAGGTTCAAGTCTGACAGTATCTGTCAACCCATCTTTCATGATAAAATGTAATTGGTTTATAATATTGACTTGAATTTATAATCTTGTTGACATAGGGTTTAGCAGTTAGGACACCTGATAACCGAGAACATTGGTATGTTGACTTTAATGAGAATTCATGATGTGTTGTCATATCATGTTATCATGAAGTCCATACAGCCCAGGCAAAGTAGAAAGTGCTGACAGCCATCTTGAATGGCAGATGACCTTAAAGCTGGTTAACATATCATTATCATGGTTGTTAGACAAAATCTCCACCCACTGAGATAACAAAACAATCCCAGTCTGATTATCTAAAGTCAAAAACTCCTTTTCCCTGGCAGAAATGGGGAGAGAAGTCAATGGTACAAACCCAAGTTAACATTAATGACTAACTTTGTATCTGCAGATTCCAATAAAATCTCAACATCTTGAGACGTTCAGACAGCTGCTCCTTCTTAAGACCACCCACCCTCTTGTCTCAAGAGTGAACATTATTTTGTTGTAAAAAAAAAAAAACAAAAAATATGGTGATACTATAGCTCATCTTTATTCATTGCTGAATTCTTTCTCTTGCAAAATAAACTTTTCCCTCTCATTCAGACCAGTGACATCTCTTGATCAAACAGCCTGTAGATTATGGAGAGTTCTATCGGAACAGGAGACTTTATACTTCTTTCATTCTGGTGGTCTAGACTCCATTCCTATTTTGATTATTGTTTATTTGTTTTACTTTTCAGAGATTAAAACCAAGCTGTCACAAGTTAGATTCATAGTATAGAAGTTAAATATCAGTAGAAGACTTGTTGCACAAACACCATATGACATGTCACAGAATGGGAAAGAGTAATATTACACTGTCTCACCAATCATAAGTCAATGTGTATGCAATGACATAGAGACAGTGGAAATCCTGCAAGCCAACTACTTTGTGTGTGTGTGTGTATGTGTGTGTGTGTGTGTGTGTGTGTGTGTGTGTGTGTGTGTGTGTTCCCCCTTTCTTTTCTACTTCACATCTTGCCTGTTTCCCAATTTATTTAACTATTTTATATGGATTTCTTCCCTCTTGTCTGGCACCAACCATTTCTTATGCTTATTTTTATTTAGACTTATTTTGCTATCCTGTTTCCATGGTGGTGTGGGAAGTGATTATGTGATTATTTTTTGCTTTACTGTAGTTAGACATTTTGCTGAGGGCAATGTCTGTTTTGATTGAATATTTAAATGTTCAGTTTCGACCATTTTAGCTCCATCTTGTTGGAGGATGCAGGGAGCTATGATGTCCTGCCTTTTGCTTGCTTTATAAATCATGCAACATAGTGGTTAGTGAGTATATCACTGCTGCATTGCTTCACCCTTTGTCTCACCATTCCTCTGATTCTGCTTCCCTTCTCCAAATCAAATAAACATATTGAAGACAAAGGGTACAAAAATTTAAAAATAGTGACAACAAGTAATAAACCAAAGGGAAAATTAAAAAAATAAAAGAAATAACTGTAAAAAGTGCACAAAACCCCCCAAACAACAACAACAAAACCTACCTCTTTCTGTCTCTTAGAGTTGATTTCTATGAGCATCATTTTATATGATCAAAAACACATTATTATTGAGGTATTGTGATCTTCTGCTAGATATATTCTAGATCTATTCCTTGGTATATTATACTTATTACAAAAGAGGGAAGCCACAAAGGCTATGTTTCTTTGGGTCTGGCTTACTTTACTTAATATAATTTTTTCCAAGTCTTTCCATTTCTTTATAAATGGGCAATGTCATTCTTTCTGACAGAAGCATAAAATTCCATTGTGTATATAATCCATATTTTCTTGATGCATTCATCTACTGAAGGGCATCTGGGTTGGTTCCATATCTAAGCTATGATAAATAAAGCTGGGGGAGGGGGGAGGCTGGGAAGGGATGTGAAGGGTAAACAAAGGAGGAGGCTGCAATGCTTGGTAAGAAATGTACGCATTATCCTGCCCATGTAATTGTAACTCCTCTGTACAGTATGTTCACAAATAAAATTAAATTAAATTAAAAAAAAAAGAATATGACTGTGCTGAGAGGTTTAGTGTGGTCTTGTTTGTGGTCATTTGGGTAAATGCTCAGGAGTGGGATTGCTAGGTCATAGGAGAGCTCTATGTGTAGTTTTTTGAGGAAACTCAACACTGTTTTCCAGAGTGGTTGAACAAGTTTACATGCCCACCAACAGTATAGTAGCATTCCATCTTGGCCACATCCCCATGAGAATCTGTTAATATTTGTTTTCTTGCCAATGGCCATTTTAACAGGAATAAGGGGGAATTTCAATGTTGTTTTGAATTACATTTTTTTTTATAGCTAGAGATGGTGAACATTTCTCTTTAGAAGGGTCTCTCTTTCAGTCTTTAGCCCACTTACCAATGGGGTTTTGTTTCTTTGATAATTTGTTGTTGTTGTTGTTCTTTTGAGGCATTGAGTTTTTTTTAACTTTTTTTATTTTTATATGTTTTTTATTTTAAAAGTAGTGTACAGAAGGGTTACAGTTACATGAGTAAGGTAATGAGTACATTTCCTAACAAATATTGTTAACTCCTCCTTTGTTTTTTCCTACCATCCTTGCCCTCCCCACATCTCCAACTCCTCCTCCCTCTGTCTTGAAATTATAAAGTTCATTTTCACAGTGTCTTGTATATCTCACTGTTACAATGGGTCAACCTGTATCCTTATTTTAGCATTTTGTTATTTCCCTTCCTTCCTCAAATTAGAAAAAATGTATATACAAGATACAGGGCATCAGAATCAAATGCAGTGACAACAGAGGTTATACCGTGGAGGAAGAACATACAAGAGAAACAAAAAAATCACACAGTACATTTTAAATATGTTAAAAACAATAGCAAGAGTGCCTTATCTTATCCTTATCTTGGGACTCATTTCATGTAACGTCATCTTATGTGGTCATACATACATAGCTTTTGACTTTTTCTGCTTCTCCTAGACTGATAGTGGTTATTGCACATAAGGGAAACCATGGGACCTATGTTTCTTTGGGCCTGGCTTACTTCACTTAATATAATTTTTTTTCAAGTCTTCCCATTTCCGAACAAATGGGGTGATGTCATTTTTCTGATGGAGGCAGAGAATTCCATTTTATAACTATACTTTTATAAATATTCTTGATTTGAGGGATTGAGTTTCTGAGCTCTAAGCATATTGGGCAGTTGGTGCAGAAGTGGGAGAAGATGAGGGAAGAGGTAACATTGTTCAAAAAGAAACACGTTCATCATCTTAGGTAACTGTAACCCCTCTGTACATCTCCTTTGCAATAAAATTTAGACAAAGAAAAGAAAAAATGAAATAAATATCTGACTTCTCAGTGTATATCACTACTCAAAAAAAAACAAAAAAGAGCCAGGCACAGGAAACTCATGCCTATAATCCTAGCTACTCAGGATCAGAGATCTGAGGATCTTGGTACAAAGCCAGCCTGGGTGGGAAACTCCAGGAGATTCTTATCTCTAATTAATCACCAGAAAACTGTAAATGGCTCTGTGGTAGAGTACTTGCCTTGAGCTACAGAGCTCAGAAACAGCAGCTAGGCCCAGAGTTCAAGCCCCACAAAAGAAAAAAGAAAAAAAAAAAGAAAGAAAGAAAGAAGAGAAAAGAAAAAAAGAAATTATATGAATAAAGTAAAGATAATTTCTTTTTTTGAACTATAATGAAAGCAGTATAGAAATACAACTACAGGGGCTGGGAAGTTGGCTCAGTGATAGAGCGCGTGCCTTACATGCCTGAGGCTCTGGGTTCGATTCTTCAGCACCACATAAAAAAAAAAATACAACCACAAACTTCCCTTATCACATTCTTCATACAACCACCAAAGTCCCTTATCGCATTCTTTATACTAGAAAAGCACTTATTCTAAAGATTGTCTTTTACACCATCTTTTTTGATACCTTTTGTTTAGATATTTTTGGGGGAGACTTATCTATGTGTGTAAGAATAACTTAAAAAGATTAAGGTTGATATGGGATTTAGGTGTGTTTTATGGTGGTATGCATAGGTCACAGGAATAAGACAGCTACAGTAAGACCTTAGTTTTATACAGGCATGAGGAAGGCGGTATATGAACAGCAAAAGCATAAACAAACTCCCCTTTCTTACTCATCAAGTTTTACAAAAGGAATACTATTTAAAATTCAATCCTACTATAAAATATATAAACCCTGATATGATAAAATGAAAAAATACCCCATAAATGTGCCATGTGCTCAATAGTAATTTATACTACCAAAATATATTCACAATTATTTAATATTAATTCAGCATTTCATCAAAATTGTTAAATTTGTTAAATTCATTAAGTTGTTAATTTATGTTAATAATTTATTTAAATCCTATGAGAAATGTTATAATTATTCATTTTATCACTGAGGTCAGGAAATGATCATTGACAGGATTGAATTATTTAACAGAAAACAAATTCTTATAACTATTGTGGAAAACATGGTCTATCCTAAAACCACTCTTCAGTGCTATACAACTGATCTACAGGATGAGAAGGGGTGAGGCTGTTGGTAGGTTGGTAGGAGCAATGCACCATTTTCATTAGGGAGGCAAGACCATGCATAATGGAACATGGATTCACAACCTTAACATTCCCAGTATATTAGAAGCTGTCATTAATTAGACTTCAAAAATCTGAGATAAATAAATTTCAGAATATGATGTTCAAATCAATTTCCATATTCAAAAAGTTCAAGCCCCATTCAGAAACAGATAAACAGTATATTTATTAAATGAGTTAAGACAAACTTTTTAAATAGACAAATAACAAAAGGGCCAGTGGCTAAAATAAAAAAAATAATAATTAAATCCAATGGCTTGCTATCATATATGATAATATGGCATCCCCTAGTTAGGCTAACTTGGACTGACTATAAATTTTAGGAGGTCTGAAAAAAAAAAGAAAACTGAACAAGAGTTCTTGATGTTAGGATCCCTTATCTATTGACACCAGCATGTTTTCTCTTGGAAATGATCCTCCAAAAAAGGGAATAGGATATTTGGAAAAGTGAGTTCAACAAAATCTAGAGCTCTTCACTTTCAGATATCCAGTGATTAATGGCTCTGGAATTTTTGGATGGCTCAGGAAGTTAGTTAACTTTGGAAGTTATATAACTTTGAGTTGGCTGGCACTGGGCCAGGATGTGTTTGTTCTCTGGGAAATGTGATCCCTGGTACTGACCCTGCTGGGTTAAGTTAATGATCTTTTCAGGAAGTCCTCTTTCTCTTGAACAACAAATAATAATAATTATGTAGTGTTTCTCTTTCAGGATTACTCCAGAATTAAGTTGACTTTACCCCACTTAACTCCTTGTTTCTTGTCTTTTACAGACTATGGGAGGTCTGAGTCATGATTGACTCTTATCAGAGATGCATTTTCACACACTGGAAGTGCCTTCTCATTCACTCCTTGTGCCAGTGGCCGATAGTCAACCCTTCCAAATTTATTCTGCTACTCAAACGCTCAAATATTCCTCAAAGCAAAGTTGCCCATTCAGCAGGGATTCACTGTCAACTCTGAAGAAGTTTTAAACAGAGAAAAAAATTCTCTGAATCCCTCAATTAATCTAAAGGCATCATAAATCTTGTCATCTGGGAAGAGATGCCCTTTCCCAATTACTAATTGGACCCTCTTCAGGCTCGGGGATTATTTCTATTTTATATAAAAATGGTGACTGTGAGCCAATATGATGTATTAGGTAAATCCATAAAATTTCTTATAATTACAACCCATCCACGGAAATGTCAGAGAAACCCTCTTAGGGAATATTGATTTCACTTAGCTACCTACATATGAGTATCACATGGATTTGCTAGGATTCATTGGAACTTTCATTAAAAGGAGTGAGCCTTTCAAACTCATGCAGCAAAGGATCTAGGAATTGTGACCTGTTCATTGAAAAACTGTTGTTCCATAGTTGGGCCTATTGTTACAGTGATGATGGTCTGGCTAAGTCAGTTGGTAAAATATTGAGACCTCTGTCCTCTGGAAAAATGCAGAGGAAAACCAGATTTTAAATAACTTACTGGATAAATTATGTCAGGATATGTCAAATTACTGATCTAGAGGTTGTTCATTGCCCTTTTGAGAGGCTGGATGGCCCCAACAGATGATATTTTCCTCAGTGATTAAAAAATATATATATTCCATGGGTCATTATTATTCTTGATAAGGCCTTCTAACAAATCCAGAGATTGAAACCTTAGCCCAATACATTACAAATCTTGAAGAAGCCCTAAAAGCCAGTATGCCAGTAAGATTTGGCCAGCTAGACTCTGAACTTCATATTTCTCCCATGTAACATGGTGTTGTCAGACCTTATGAAAACCAGTACCAAGTTATCTGAAAGTGATTCACGATGTTATGTAATGTTCCCCCTTCCCCCAACTTCCATCTCAAACCTGGGTGCTGGTATAAAACTAAGACATCTTGCGGGGCGCCGGTGGCTCATGCCTGTAATCCTAGCTACTGAAGTAGGCTCAGATCTGAGGATCACTGTTCACAGCCAGCCCAGGCAGGAAAGTCTGTGAGATTCTTTATCTCCAATAAACCACTAGAAAACCGGAAAGTGCCATTGTAGCTCAAGTGGTTGAGTGCTAGTCTTGATCTAAAGAGCACAGGGACAGCGCCCAGAGTTCAAGCCCCATGACCGACCAAAATAAATAAATAAATAAATAAATAAATAAATAAATAAATAAGAAATCTTGCAAGTTGTGTTTACTTTGCTAGAATTAAACTGTGTTTTCCAGAACAGTTTTGAAACATACACACCATGGCCAACATAACAATAGAAACTGATCAAACCTGTTTTATTTTCAACATGTTACTTGCCCAAATGGTTTTTGGTCCGTTGCACCACATCCTCTTTTTTGCCTGGCCAAGTTTGTGCTCTGATCAATACTTCTCTTTCCACACCAACACCACTTGAAATGAATAATCTTAAGACACCATAATATGTTCTTTAGCTAACAAACATTACGGAGTCCATGTTAAGTTTACAAGTGATTTTATTAGTTGACTTGCTTCTTACAGTTAACTGTAAATATTTATCTCCAGTGACAATATTATTAATAATTCTGTATTTTCAGAGCATTTTGTAACAAGTTTATCTCTTGAAATTTTACAACTGTCAAATAAGATGATAGGTTATCCACCCAGTCCTGTACATCAATCACTAGTATCTCTACATACAGTGGTCACATTTTACTCTTCTACCATGTCAGTTTTGTCCATCTCTTCTTACAGGCAGAAAAGACAAAAAGTGGGCCCCTATGTTGAACCAATATCCCTGTTAAGAAGTAATTTTAAAAGAACAGATCTACTATCCTTTCCCCTTGTAAGAAAATAAGATTTGTCCATAATCTTTGAGGGAACTGATATAAAAGTGAAAGAAAGAAAGAAAGAAAGAAAGAAAGAAAGAAAGAAAGAAAGAAAGAAAGAAAGAAAGAAAGAAAGAAAGAAAGAAAGAAAGAAAGAAAGAGAAAGAGAAAGAGAGAAGAAAGAAAGAAAGAAAGGAAGGAAGAAAGAGAAAAGGAGAGAGAAAAGGAGAGAAACAGAGGAAGGAAGGAAGAAAGGAAGGAAGGAAGGAAGGAAAAAACCCTGGTGACTAAGAGGAACTGAGTATTGACATTAATAGAACAGTTTATGATATGAAGCTGCATCCTACAATCATAATCCCTGCAGCCCATGTAGCTGGTGGAAGTGAAAAGTTCCAGCAGCTCTGATGATCAATTAGTGACCTAAAGATTATTTATCATATCATTAGCATTGAAGCTAAACAAAATCACCACCCGCTCAGGTGTCCTGAAATTACTAATGTGACCAAGTAAGGACACAACTCTGCTTCATCAGATATGTGGGAGAAGTTAATGGTGCATAACCCGGTTTCCAGAAATAACCATGCATGTCTGCAAAACCCCAATAAGCTCACATTATTAAGAGCCGTAGGGCATTCACTCAGCTCTCGCCTGCCCACTCACCCATCTTTAATTTGTTTTATGATGTACTTGTATTATATAAATAACTGAGCAGCTTTTCTCCAGAAAGGATAATAATCTTCTTTTATCAGACCTAACTGAGTGTTTTCTTTTCTTCATCTAGAAGTTCAGAACAATATTTTCTAGATCTAACGATTATATATCCTTGCCTGTTTCTACATTTGGGAATTTGTGGCCCATTAAGTGTAATGGTAGTAAAAATTTCTGAATATCTTTTATAATATTGATATTAGGTTCTATATATAGTTCATGATTTTTTTGAATTTTTAAACTCCTATTTCCATATTAAGATAGCTGTATGTATTTTATTCTGTAATCTGTTAAACTAATACATCCATAATCTGTTGTTAATGATTTTTGAAACCTGAATGGACTAATCTAAGTAGTTTAGAGATATGAGCTTATTCAGTTCACATGACACTTAGAGTTGTACAGTTGTACAGTTGTACAGTTAATTTACCCAAGGTCATATAGATAATAATTTTTCAAAATAAGACTTGACATTTGAATTTATGTTCTTCTTTATGAAACAGAGATATCTCTTAAAAGTAACCATTAAGAAATACACACACACCACATAAATAATGAGAAACACGTGAAATAAAATCTATATTACAAATCATGCTATGTAAGGATTTTGGTGCTCTAAGTTTTATATAAATTAATAAAGACCAAACTAACTTTTCCCCTAACTTTTCATGTTTGAAAGATGAAGGTGTCTAAATGCTGTTACCTCTTCTTGGCAGAGATCCTTGCTCATGTTAATTTCATTTTGTTTAATGATGAGAAAAACACAATGTTCAAAATATCAGTGTCAACTTGTCAAGCACTTAATTATGTTCACATACATTTTAGACCTAATGAATTTTTTTCAATGCTGAAACTTAGAAATTGTAACAGTTGAGTCCTCTTGAGGATTTTTATTAAATTCTCCATTTCTTCAGGTCACTTGTCAGTTTATAAATACAATTTTTCTTTGATAATAATAACATGGGAAATACCAGACTGTTTAAAAATACATGTACATGATGTGAATATCCACAATTGAACTGACATACTAAGTAAAACTACTATTAGCCACCAATATTAAATATAGTAAATGTAATTACTTAACTTCCTAAAATATAAACAGTGGTATTGATTTCTCTGAAAAAAAATAACTTTGTTTCTTTCCTGCCATGCTGTTTCAGAGTAAAACAATTTTTATCTCCAAGTTAAATACTATGTTGGTATATCAAACCACACATGAATCCTTATGACTAGTAAATTCTGTTATACACACATTTTTTTTAGCCACACATGCACTCTATTTTTTCAAGATATTTATTCCTTTACTGATTTCCATTTTCCAGGAATTCTTCCCAGTCTATAACATGTGCAAGTCAGCTGATTTCTGGACATTTCTAAATGGTTGTCCAAATTTCTTTGTAAATTTCCTTTAGAGACCACAGTTTTAAGAAAGGCTCAAAATCTAAATTAAATATCTTCTTAACGTCTAGGCCTGAAGCTGTAGCAATTATCACAAGAGACTTTGTTGGAAATGAACTTTACAACTTGGGGACTGGGTTGGAGTGGGGGACTAAAGAAGGAGAAAATGTGGGAGGGGGTGACAATGCTTGACAACAAATGTTCTAACTACTTTACTTATGTAACTGTTACTCCTATATACATCACGTTTACAATAAAATTAAAAAGAAGTCACGAGGAGGAAGTTGAATGTGATAGTGCATAGGTATAACCATGAAGCCTAAGAGGAAGGTCTTCAGATTTGAGGGCACCATGGATACCATGGTAATTTTCGATCCCGGGTTGGCTCTGTCATGAGACTTTCACTCAAAAGATGTGTGTGTGTGTGTGTGTGTGTGTGTGTGTGTGTGTGTGTGTGTGTGTGTTTCTCTTTGAGAAAAGGTCTTTCTTTGTAGTCTGTACTAATTTGGAATATATGATCTTGCTGCCTCAACCTGCAATTTCAGGGATTATAGGTGCGTGCTACTCACTTAAAATTTCCAGAAAAGTACAGCTTTTGCCTATACACAAGACAAAGCAGTATGTACTGGGAACACACAACAGGTTTAAATCTAAATAATAATATTTAGCTATTAAGATATGGCCTTCTCAGCATAATGCTCAGATTGGAGCCTCATGGCAAGGTAGAGGAGACCTCTCACAACAGCAGCTCCAAGATCTGTCATTCTCTTTTATCAGTATGCAGCTATAAAGTAGGATGGCAAAGTACGGAGAGATAACAGAAATCTCTAACTTTTCCTTTCTGTGACACATTTCCTTATGAATACTGCTCTGCATTTGCTATAATAACCTTTTGTAAAGTGAATCAATATTTGAAGCAAACTTGACTTACTTTCCTTGGTTTGGCTTCATTTGCAGTCTATTTCACAGATGTTTAAAAGTTTTATATGACCCTTTGTCAAATGGAGAACAAAATGTTTCCCTTATTTGGAGATATTGACCAGAGTTGCATAGAGAAAGCAGGAACTAATCTCTATATGAGCAACTTACAATTCCTCACATCAATCAGACATCATAGCGCCAGATTGTCACCAATAGGATGAAGTATATTTAGACTGATTCAGGTAGAAAATACAAATAGATATATCACAGCTCCTTTAATGTCTACAGCTAAATTAGTAGCAGCAGATCTGAGCCTAAGTATCAGAGGCCTCCATGGTTAATGTTACAGTTTTAGGTTTTGAGCACCTGGTCTCAGCTCTCGATTTTTTGGTGGCACCAGTATTTAAACTCATGCCTTGAACTTGCTCAACAGGAGCTCTACCACTTGTGTTCTCTCCCATCTATTTTTTTCATTTTACTTATTTTTTAGATAGTATATTGTGTTTTAGACCAGGGTTAGCCTCATACCACCATCTTCTTACCTATGTCCTCTGATGAATCATGCATACATACATGCTGAATCATATACATGCCATGTGTAATTGGGTTATTGTGATCTACATCTACTTGGAGTAGCTTAGTCTACACGTGTGAGCTGCATTGCTCAATCAGTATTGGTATTTTATACCCTGAGTCTCAGCAAATCAGGTCTCATCTATTCTTGGCTTGGCAGCAGCCAAATGTAACTTATCTCAGAAGCAAGCTAGACCTCCACCAAATGCCATGGACAGATGCTCTCTGAAGTTCTTCCTTACTCCTTCTGATCTCCACTGCCCTTCACCTCCTGTGGTTCTCAGCTCCCCAGAGCCCTTTGCTTCCTTCAGTTCTTAGGTATCCACAGTTCTTTGTATTCCGAAGAGTGAGTTGTTATAGGCTTTTGCCTTTCACTGTTCTTTTTTCTGAGCTTCTGTCAGAAACTCTTCATCTGCTTTTTTGCTGGTAGAAGTGTTTGAGACAGACAGACTCTTGTGTTATCTGCTCTCCATACAACCTGCTTTGTGAACTTTACATAAAATTAATGGATAAACATAAACTCTACCTAAAATTAATAAATAGACTCACCTAATGAGCATGTGAGCTAGCTGATAATATAGCCAGTCAGTCAAGTGCAGCTTCTTCTCTGTTAACCACTCATTTTTGGCATAATCTTTCAAGGTTGAATAGGGAGGGGCTACTACGCAACTTGAATATGCAAAGGAGATAGAGTCATCTGGAAAGGGGTATGAAAAGGATCAGCTGAAACTGTTATGGCTGCAGTAGTGTCTCCTGGTACCATGATTTGAGAGGTTTGTCATAGTAGAAAGAGTCTCCCAGAGTCCTTGCTATCATGTTTGTTGCCTCTAGAACAAACTCTAGTGTTTGTATTGCAGTGGAGCAATACAATTTTGTGTAGCTGGAATAAAGTCTCTATGATGCCCTGGGACATTTCAAGCGATGTGGGCTGTGCTAGTGGTACCCCTGGATCATGGGAGAAGTAGTTACTTGATTGACAGCTCCCTTACTAACTGAAAACTGATGTACGGAAGTGACCGTTGCCACCACAGCTCCTATGGCAGGAATGTTGTAAAGCTCAGCTAGACTTGTGGCTGCATAGTAATAAAATCCCATTTGCCATGAGATTCTGTCTGACAGAGGCTGAGGCTTCTGTGGCTGGTCATGGTGGATGAGTGTGACATCTGTCAATCAAACAGCCGATCTGCTTGTGCTTACTAACACATGACAGATTTGGTCTTTTATAAGGAAAACAAAAACATGAACATGTGCTTGTAATGAAGATTCACCATAATGTTACTCTACTTACTTCAGTGTACTCCATCTACTACTTTTTCCTTAGACAAAGTCCTTACAATGTCTCTCACTGGAGGATGATGAAGATTTAAAAATTTCTTTTGTGATTCGAATACAAAGCAGTTTGGCAGTTTTTCCACAAAACTAAAGCAAACTTTCCCCATATGATTAAACAGTGTTTCTCTGTGACATGGAGCCAAAAGAATAAAAACATTGAGATTCACATAAAACCTGAACTTGAATATTTTTGACACTTTTATTTATAGCTTATTTTGTTAATAATTTGTATTCACAATTTGTTTATAGTATTGTTATGTTGGACAATACTTTGAAGTAATCAAGCAGATTTACTGTAAAGAGAAACAATGGAATATTATCCAATACTATAAACAATAAGATGAACTTTCAAAAGGGTATAAAATCATGAAAATGCAACTAATTTTTTAAATTTGATTTTAAAGATGCTACACACTTACATGCAAAGGCAATGAGTTCATTACTTGTTGATCATTGTTACCCCTTCCCTTGTTGTTGTCCTACTATCCCTCCCCTCCCCTCACACTCCTCCACACCATACTCCCCACACACCACACACCCCTAAAGTTGAAAAATTTGTATCCAGTATACTGTCCTGTGGGTATCATTGTTGCAATGGGTCATCCTGTGTCCTTGTTTCAGCGATTTGTTATTCTCCTTCCTGTCCCCAGATTAGACAAAAGTGTATACAAGATGCAGGTTACCAAAATCAAGTACAGTGATAAAAGGGGATATACCATAGGGGAACGAACATACAAAAGAAACAAAAGAAAATCACATAGTACATTTAAAACAATAACAACAAAGACAGACCTCTTGTGTCCATATCTTGGGGTCTATGTCATGTAGCATCATCATATATGGACATATGTGCATAGCTTTTGAGATTTTCAGCTCATCTGATAAAATTGTCCTATATGTAGACTAATTATTGTAAATAAGGGAAGCCATGGGACATAAATTTTGAGGGGACTGGCTTATTTCACTTAATATGATTTTTCCAAGTCTTTCCATTTCCTAACAAGTGGGGCGGTGTTGTTCTTTTTAATGGAAGCAGAGAATTCCATTGTATAAACACTATTTTCAACACTCATCTACTGAGGGGCATCTGGGTTGGTTCCATTTCTTAGCTATGGTGAATATGCTACAAGGAACATAGTTGTGCTGGTAACTTTAGTAGGGCCTTGCTTGTTTGGGTAAATGCCCCAAAGTGGAATTGCTGGGTGGAGTCTCTTGAGGAGAGTGGTTGAAAAAGTTTACACTCCCAGCAACAATACAATAGAGTTCCCTTTTGGCCACATCCCCTCCAGCATCTGTTGTTATTAGAGTTCTTGATTATAGCCATTATAACTGGGGTGGTAGAATCTCAATGTTGTTGATTTGGATTTGCATTTTTTATCGCCAGAGAAGTTGAGCATTTCTTTATGTGTCTACTGACTATTCTTATTTCCTCTGCAGCGAAGTCTATTTTTAAGTCTTTAGCAGACTTACTATTTCTTTGAGAATCTGTTTTTGGAGGATTTAATTTTTTCAGTTCTAAGTGTATTTTAGATATGAGGACTTTGTCTGTTGCATAGCTAGTGAAGATTTTCTCCCAATCTGTGGACTTTCTATTGATTTTGCTAGCTATGTCCTTTGCCATGCAAAAGCTCTGCAGTTTCATGAAATTCCATTTCTACAATCTTTCTTTGATTTGTGTTTCTGGGTCTTTATTTGAAAATTTTGGCCTGTGCCAAGGAGCCCTAGAGTTTTCCTATTCCTTCCTGTAATGTTTTCAGGGTGTTTTTGATACTGAGGTCTTCGATCCATTTGAAGATGATTATGGTGCAGGGTGATATATAAGGATCTAATTTTAGTTTTCTAAAGGTGTTTAACCAATTTTGCCAGCACCATTTATTGAAGAGGCTGTCTTTCTTCCATTTTATTTTGTTTTAGTTGTCTTATTGAAGATTAGGTGGCTATAGGTATGGGGGTTCATTTCTGGGTCTTCAGTTCTATTCCATTGTTCCTCAAGTCTGTTCTTGTGCCAGTATGAAGCTGTATTGATTACTATGGTCTTGTAGAGGAGTTTGAAGTTTGGTATTGTTATTCCTCTAGCACTGTTCTTTCTGCTAAGGATTGTTTTTGCTATTTGGGGTCTTTTATTGTTCCATATGAATTTTTGGGTTGCTTCTTCCATTTCCTTGAAGAATGAGGTTGGGATATTGATAGGTATTACATTGAATTTGTAGATAATCTTTGGCAGTATTACCATTTTCATGACGTTAATACTCCCTATCCAGGAGCGGAGGAGATTTTTCCACTTCCTTAGTTCTATACAGCTAAAATTCTTAAATGTGGTTTACTGAGAAAAGAATTAAATATGAAATTTTATATAATGTATTATTCAACAATGCTACTTAAAAATATTACTTCAACTAAATATCATAGAGGCAATATAAAGATCACATCTTCTAATATGTGAATGGGCAGGGATGTTTGAATGAGTAGAACAGAGAGGATTTTCTAGACCAGTGAAACTGCCCTGTATGCTATTGTGATGATGAATGTATGTTATTATATTTTGGTAAAGAAAAATCAAAAACATAAAACATGTGTGAATCCTAAATTCAATATTAAACATTGGTTGGTAATGATGTGCCGTCACTTTCACCAATTGTAATAGATACAACAATGGTATTGGCATTGATACATGAGGAGAGGAATTTTGAGTAAGGAAGAGAATATGTGAAAGTTATCTGTATATTCCATGCAGTTTTGCTATAAAGTTACTACTTTCCTCTAAGTAGATTCTATCATAAAAAATAGATGAAACCATTTTGTCTAGAGAAAATATCTGATCCAAATATACCTTAAGGGATGTGTCATCTTGTTATGTGTTTGGAAAATAAAACTATGATAATTGCCATGTAAATACTAGAAGTTAAATAATGTAAAACATGATTTTGTCAGATATTTTTTAGAATTTAATACTGTACATATTAGAGTAAAGCACATAAAATTGCCAACACAAGAAATACAGGTGAACCCATTGCAAGAATGAGATATAAGATTGTTATGTCAAAAAACAAACTTTACTTCTTCGGTGGGGGAGGGGGAGGATCGGATAGGGGGAAGGGGGAGTAATGGAAGGTATGGGAAGGGGGAACACAGAGGAGGCAACAATGCTTGATAAGAAATGTACTCGTTATCTTGCCCATGTACTTGTATCTCCTCTGTACGTTATTCTCACAATAAAAAATTTTTTAAAAGACAGAATAAAAAAAGAAATTTAACAAATATCTGTGATATTTGTTATAGTAACAGATATCTAATATCTAATATAATTGAATTGGTGAAAGACGAAAGTTGAATTTTTGTTCAGAAAAGTAAGGGACCAATACAGTTTTTCTAGTTAGGCGGTCAATAAAATGATTGAAAGGTTGATGAATCAAGTAAGACAATGCTTTTTGAGAAGTTACTGAGGACTGAACACAAGTGAGGTTACTGGAACATAAAAAAGAAGGAAAAGAGATGAAACAATTGTACTAGAAGCCTTCCTTTTTATCATATGTTTTCTGTTATAAATATGCACTGAGGTAGTATGTATGAGCCAAATACTAATGGCCCATGCATATAATTTTGGCTGAAGCTCAATATGCTGAGATCTGAGGAAAACAGTTGAAAGTCAGTCCAGGCAGACAGATCCTAGAGATCCTTTCTCTAATTAACTAACAAAATGCCTGAAGTGCAAACATAGCGAAAGTGGTTAACAGCCTAAAGAGAAAACACGAAGCACACACACACACACACACACACACACACACACACACACACACACACACACACACACACACGTACACAAACGCACATCAAAAAATATCTTAAGGATTATTTTTCAAGTGACATATGTCTATACTAGAGTGACCAGATTACCATCTCAAACTTGTGTGCAATCAAGTGTAGAAAATGAATGGAAGACCAGACATTAATATGGTGGATTCTGGGACTCAGATGAGATGAACATAAAAGCATCATACATATTCTCTTTGGAGACAGGTTATTCTCCAGAGGCCTTAAGAGTTCATAGAAAGTGAGACACCATTTACATTTCAGAAGTCATGTTTTTTGGTGTATAAAAAGTTTTGGGAAAGAAGTCAATTACAGGTGTGGTAAATTTCTTTGATTAGTCAAGAAATAACAGCTATCAAGATCATTTGTATTCCTAGCTACTCAGAATTGTCATTACAGGAAGGTTAACATTCAAGGCTAGTTTAAGCATAAAAATTCACTAGATCTTACTTTCAAAATATAAGAAGTAAAAAGCACACATGGATCAATGGTACAGTCTAGCAAACATCAGGGCCTGAGTTCAAACTTTGAAAGAAAAAGATAGAAAGAAAACAAGACAGAAAGGAAGGAAGAAATAGAAACAAAAGATTTAATAATGAATGTCAAAATAAAACAATTGCAAGAATACACACACACACACATATATAACTAAGAAATGTTCCGTTCTATTAAGTAAAGATATTGAAAAAATAAAATCTAATTTGAAAAAGTAGAAAAACATGTTAAAGTTTTCCAATAGGAAAAAATGCTAAATTTATCCTCATATTCAGTAATATACTGTATTAAATATATAAAGTTATTTCTATGTTGGTTTGATGATAGAAACTAATAAAATATTCTCTAAATTATGACCAAAATAATCTCAGTAAATAGCTTACATATGGTAAGTTAAAGAGAAAAGAGAAAGAAAATGTATAATTTTGAGTAATGATATTGGAAGGATTTTATTGTAATTCTTTGAGGACAAAATATGTTTCCAAATTAATATACTACATTTATTAAATTAATCAGTAAAAATGAATACTGTATGCAGAGTACTCAAAGATCCATGTGGTTTTACAATATAGACAATTAGAAGTTAGTGATCCTTCAAATGAGAAATACATTTTTCTTTCCTGAATGGAACCCAAAATATTCAGAAAAAAATGTTCTTGGAGGCTAAGATGTTATGAACACAGTTCAAAGCCAGGCCAGGCAGAATAAGTCCATGAGGTTTTTATTCCAAATTACCCAGGGGGAAAACAAGCAATCAAACAAACAAAAAAGCAAGAAATGGAGCTATGTCTCAAGTGGTAGAATGCAAGCCTTGAGAAAAAAAATGTTAAGGAATAGAGCTTATGCTCTAAATCCAAGCCGAATTACTGGCGTGCATGCATGTACACACAAACCACGCACATAGAGTATTTGAAAAATAATTCAAAGTGGTGGAGTGGTGGCTGGAATACCATATTTAGGAAGCTGCGGCAGGAAGATTATGAGTTGAAGAGTAGCCTGGACCACCTGGTGAAAGTTCCAAATGAGATGAGCAACATAATGAGATTCAGCCTCAGAAGGAACAAACTAAAATAATACATAGATTTCTCACCAAGGAGTTAAGACTAATATCCCTGATCCGAAATAATCAAAAGTAAGGCAACCCTAAACTTCAGGAAGCAGAAAGTTCAGATGACAAGCCAGGAGAATACACAGCAATCACTGCTACAAAACTAGGCACAGAACAATGATGGCACTGAAGAGTCTCCCATTTCTTTTCCAAACCCACCAATAGTGACTTGGTTTTCCCAGGAGAAGTATGATTTCGGAAGCTAATTGCTCTTAAGAAGAAGAGAAATCTCACACCCAGAAGACATGACTCTGGAACATAAATCTCTGCAGCAACTGTTGTCCATTTTATACAGTATCTAGGAAGAGATCTCAACGGAAAAAATTATATTAAGTGAAGTAAGCCAAGCCCAAAGAAACATAGGTCCCATGATTTCCCTTATTTGCAATATCTAGTATATGTATGAGTCAAGCAGAAAAGGTCAGATAAGGTGATGTTAGGATAATCAACCCTAAGATATGTATTTTAAATGTTTTTTTTCTTTTATGCATTTGTTTCTAATGCAATTATAAGATTATTTCTTTGTTGCTTTGTATGTCCCTCCCCCACAGTATAACCCCTGCTTTCACTGTATTTGATGACAGTATAATTTGTGGAGGGGAAGGGGAAAAACAAGTCGTTTAAATAAGGATACAGGTGTACCTGTTGCAACAATGAGAAGTACAAGTTGTCATGTCGAAAACAAACTTTACAACTTGGGGGGGGAGGGTTGGGTGGGGGGGGGGACGGAGGATGGGAAGGGATGGGAAGGGTAAACAAAGGAGGAGGCTACAATGCTTGATAAGAAATGTACTCACTATCTTGCCCATGTAATTGTAACCCCTCTGTACAGTATTTACACAATAAAAAAATAAAAATTAAAAAAAGAAAATATTGGAACTGTGAATAATATTTTACAGATTTACAATAACAGCAGTGATAAAAAAAATAATAATAATCAACTGGGAGAAATTTTTCACAATGAAAGTGAAAGAACAAAGTTAGAGAATGTTTAGAAAGAATAAAGTTAGAGAATGTTTAGAAAGTTACGTTTTGACCCATGGATTGGGAGAAGATCTTCATTAGCCATACAACGGACAAGGGTCTCATATCTAAAAAATACCTGGAACTCAGAAAATTAAATCCCCCAACAATAAATCCTCAAAGAAACAACTCCCCAATAAAAAAGTGGGCTAAAGACTTAAAGAGAAACTTCTGACATCAAATATAGTGAAAGCAGATGTCAGTATAACTTGTGGAGGAGATGGGGAAAAACCAGTTGTTTAAGGATACAGGTGGACCTGTTGCAACAATAAGAAGTACAAGTTGTCATGTCCAAAACGAGCTTTACAACGTCGGTGGGGGGGGGGATGGGGGGGAAGGAGAAGGATTGGGATTGGGATTGGGGGGGAGGGGGGAGGCTGGGAAGGGATGTGAAGGGTAAACAAAGGAGGAGGCTGCAATGCTTGGTAAGAAATGTACGCATTATCCTGCCCATGTAATTGTAACTCCTCTGTACAGTATGTTCACAAATAAAATAAAATTAAATTTAAAAAAAAAAAAAAGAGAAACTTCTCTGAAGAGGAAATAAGAATGGCCAATTGACACATGAAGAAATACTCAACCTCTCTAGCCATAAAAGAAATGCAAATCAAAACAACATTGAGATACCACCTCACCCCAGTTAGAATGGGATAATCAACAACTCTAATAACAACAGATGCTGGAGGGGATGTGGACAGAAGGGAACCCTACTGCATTGTTGGTGGAGTGTAAACTTGTTCAACCACTTTGGAAAGCAGTATGGAGGTTCCTCAGAAGACTCCACATAGAGCTCCCCTATGACCCAGCTATCCTACTTTTGGGCATTTATAGGAAGGATCACAACCAAGACCATATTAAAGCTACAGCACAACTATGTTTATTGTAGCATTATTTACCATAGCTAAGATATGGAACCAACCCAGATGCCCCTCAGTAGATGAATGAATCAAGAAAATGTGGTAAATAGACACAATGGAATTCTCTGCCTCCATCAGAAAGAATGGCATTGCCCCATTTGTTAGGAAATGGAAAAAATTATATTAAGTGAAGTAAGCCAGGCCCAAAGAAACATAGGTCCCATGGTTTCCCTTATTTGCAATAACTATATATGTCTGAGACAAGCAGAAATGGTTAGATAAGTTGATGTTAAGCCAAATGACCTCCAAGATAAGGACTCAAGTGTTTTCTTTTTTTTCTTCCTTGTTATTGTTTCTAAAGTATTTATAAGGTACCACGTGATGTTTTTGTTGCTTTGTATGTCCCTCCCCCATGGTATAACCCCTGTTTTCACTGTATTTGATGTTGGTATAATTTGGGGAGGGGAAGGGAAAAAAAACAAATTGTTTAAATAGAGGATACCGGTGGACCCATTGCAACAATTAGAAGTACAAGATGCTTTGTCAAAAATCATACTTTACAATTTATGTTGGGGAGAGTGAGCACAGTTGTGGAGATGGGAGGGAAGGGATGGTAGGGGAGAAACAAAGTAGGAGACAACAATTCTTGATAAGAAATGTATTCATTAGCTTGCTCATGTAATTGTAACCCCTCTGTACAGTATTTTCACAATAAAAAAAGTTACTAAAAAAACTTAGGTTTCAAATTGTAACAAGTGTCACAGTGAACTTAGAGATTGTATTTTATTTTAAAAATTGTAGATTTTTTCTTTTCTTTTTTTAATTGTAGGCTCTTTAATCACTGAGTTTCAGGTTTTACAAATAATCTTAGGGCAGACAATTTGGATGAGAGGTTTTGTAGGGGGCATACATAAAGATCAATTAAATGCTGTATTTTTTTCTGTAGATAACTATTGGCTAGAATAACAAACATTTTTATGGAAACAGTCACTAGAAATTTTCTTATATGTAGCTTATGGTATAACTATAAAACTCTTGTCAGTGGGATCAGTGGCTCATACCTATCTATAATCTTTGTTATTCAGGAGGCTGAATTATGAAAATTAATGTTCAGTGCCAGCTCAGATAGGAAAGCTCTTTAGATTTAATATCCAGTTAACCAGCAAAATGAGAAGCTTGATGTGTGGCTCAACTTGTAGAGTACCAGCTATGAGTAGAAAAGCTATGTTAGAGTGCAATTGCAAGGCAGTAAGTTCAAGCCCTGCACTCAGCAGGAAACAAAAACAAAAACAAAAACAAAAAAGGTTTCCAGATGACAAAATAATTATATATATTGTTTGTGTTGTGATCAAAAAATATTTCCCTTTTATGCTGTCAATTAAAACCAGGGACTTCTGAATGTCAGTTTGGCAAGCATAAAAACTGCAGCCTTCATCAGTTTCTCCTAATTACATATTTTTCAGTGACAAGTATAGGTACTTTTTTAAAGGAATGTTATTTGTATTAGAGAAATTAAAAACACTTTTTTGCTATGAAATATGAAGAAATTTTAAAACTGGTTTCATGAACTTGAATTTACACTTCATTTTAGGACTATATAGTTTTGTTTCAACACAGAAAACTAAATAATTGCCCAAATGTATAAGAAATAAATTTAAGTTTTTATATTTAACTAACATTTGGTCATTGCTCATTGGGTAGTTTGAACATGCCAACGTGCCATTCTGTAATTCATTGTTCTTCTCGAAACAAAGATAAATATTCCTGAGGAATGGTACCCTGTTTTTTTATGTGTTTTTCACAACAATGGCGCATGGGACCTATCATCCAATAGACATTCACAGAATGCTTTATGACTAAATTAAAGAATGATTACTTAAAGTTTTGATTAATATGTTTATGTGAATAATGCAACATCTTCTAGAAGTAAGTCTTTCCGATAACAATTTGCTTGGTGTTGGGAATTAACTCGGTAAAAGTGCCTACAAATTCCAGAAAGTTGTGAACTATGTGTCTCAACAATATGAAAATAAAATATACATAAATTAATTTACTAGCCTAATCTTTTAGTCGAAACCATGTTTAAAAACTAGTGCAAAAATTCACAGAAAGTCAGAAAATTTGCTGCTTCTTCATTTTTAAGTAGGGAATACTCCTTTTCACACTGTATTTTTGTCTGTCTTGTTCCATCTATGCCAGGGACAATTGTTCTGAAATTATTAAGAGACAGTCTGACACCTAGTGGGCGCTCAACAAATACTTGTTGAACTATGTTAGGAAAGCCAAAGGAAAATGGGCCCAGCCCCAGGGAAGTGTGCAGAGACCTACAGAGTCTTACAGCTTGGTCAGGTAGGAGGTTAAACACCTAAGTGCTTTCCTGGGGAACATTCTGCAAACATCCCCCTGGCAGCAAATTATAAACAAGACTCAAAATGAGATGGAATGTTACAGAGTATTACATGTTTATTACATGTTCATATCTTAAAAATAAGACAACTTAATAAAATATACCCATTCATGTAATTCAATGCGTAAATGACCAAATTACAATTTCTATGAAATGCTGATAGACTATAAAGCAAGAGGTTTTGATCTGAGAATAAGAAATTTTCTTCATAAATACTGTTAACACTTCATTATTTATTAGAAACTAGAAACAAGAATAGTCCATAGTTACTAGAAACTTGGAATCAAATGTTGTCACAATGTTTAAGGAATTATAAGAGATAAAAATAAATATTTTGTTTGGAATGTGTAAATAGGTAAAAGAAGGTTTGAACATTGGGATTTGCTGCTTATAATTATTTTAAATGTGTACTGTAAGCTAGTTTGTGTAGTTTCATTTTTCACTATGGAATCATTTTTAAATGAAAGTTGTTGATATTCCTCTTTGTCTTTCTTGAGTTTTTTAAGCTAGCTTTTCAAATTAATCATGCACAGAAAGACAGTGCTATAAATATCCCCAGTGAATCTTCATTACTCAAATTCCCTTCCCATCCATTTCTTTATAGTTTAAATCCATTTGCAGATGCAAGCAGTCCTGAGAAGGAGGGTTCTCATGGTGAAGGAGACCTTATGTTCAGCCATTGGGGTGAAAAATCAGGAATGCATGTTGGCAAGCACAATTTTACCAGACACCGATGTGCCCCTGAAATAATCTCACCTACTTGTTATATGACCCAGTGTCACAAGGCAGATGGAATTTTAGGACCTGAAATTGAATATATAAATCAGCTTATGGGGAATTGATTTCCCTTCAGAAATACATAAATCCATGGACATTACAGGTTTTGAGAATGTGGGCTTCTAAAATTGCCATTATTACATTTTAGTGATTAGAATTTTTACCTGTTTATTTATTGTATTAAAAAATTGATTGGAATGTCAAAAATGATCAAAACTATTTTAGAAGATGACTGAATTAAGGAAATGGAAAAAAGAAAATAAAACATGAATTTGATGCCAAGAAAGAAAGAAAAAAGAAAATGGCTAGTCTTTTTTTTTTTTCTTTTGCCTGTAAGAGAGAAAATAGAGCTTTTTGGGAAAATGATTGCTATGCAATAATATAATACAAACTGATTGTTTGTTCCTCTTTTAGTTGTTTATTTTGGAATTGGTTCAGATTCCTCATAATCAGTATTGGCATACATTGATAGCTATTAAAATCTAATCACACTAGTACAGAGTTAGAAGAATGATGTGCATTTGAAGTCAATACTGAAACAGCTAAATATGAAGAGGGATAACCACGTCCACAAACAATTTATATTCAGTCTGGTAACAAATTATGAAACAATTCTACTTAAAACATACAGACCCTGAAAAAGTTAATCAATATTTAAAGGCACACATTAATGTACTATAATATGTATACTCCTAACTAAACATGCATACTATGGTTGGCTAAGATTATGAACAAGGACACTAATTTTTATTTGTACTAACAATGTGTTCCTTAGTATTGGGGACCAGGAACTTTGTTCCTTGTTGAGTACCCAAACCTGGTGAAGATGTGACTCCACAAAGTGCAATGTGACCATATGAACAGAGTGTGACCATATGATCACAGTGTGTGTTGGCGGAGTAGTTGGGTGCTGTGTTCAATATAGAAAAACAGTTCAGGCAGAATGGATGGCACTCGAAAAGGAAGGAGTACGGGACAGCGATGGTTTTTATTTCATCAAATAATTTTATATAAGAAGGCAGCATGTCAGTCTTTGCTTAATGTTCTGTAAGGCTAAAACTGAACTGCTTCAAAGTAGACTATTTCTTCATCTTCTGCCTCCACTACTTTTCAGAATCTCTCCATCAGCTGCCTACTCATTTTAAAATAAACAATAACACACATAGAGATTAATTTTCTTTAACATTCTCTCTTCTCTGTTTGGATCTCTGGTGGAGGCGAGTACAGTGCCTTGGGTGACACATCTGAGTATGGACTGAGATCTAGCTCTCCATTGTACTGCATTCCAGACACTTCACACATTACTCTTCAGCCGTATGAAATTTCCCTTTCAATGGTTCCTCTGTAATGGGTAATTTTATTTGTTAACTTTGCTGGTCATAGCATGCCTAGTGGGTTGGTTACACCTCACATAACGAATGTACTGTGTGGTTATAATTCTCCTGCTAGGTTTGAACAGAAAGAGGGGAGGGAAGGAGGAAGGGAAGGGAAAGGGGTGATGGCAGACAGAGTCTGATTGTGGAGAAACAGAGAGGCAGAGAGGAACAGAGACAGACACACATGTCCAGAATCTTAATAGGGGGCTGTTTTGCATAATATATTAAAAGAATTCACATCATAAGACATTAAAATATATCTAATGGAGATTATGTTTTTATTATTAATATTATTACTTTTTGTTTTATAGACTGACTGGAAAGATGTTAGACTCAAGGAGTTCTCTGGACTGAGGGTCTTCTTTTCTTAATTGGTCCTGTATAGAGCTGCAATAACAATAATTATAACAACAACAACACATATATAATGAAATATACAAAAGTAATCTCAACCATAACAGCAAAAACTGCTAAAATGTGGGTAGAATTAAGTAATTTAGTAGTCCACACAATATATAAATTTCATTGTTTTACTGAAACTTAAAAACTTATACAAGAAATATCCACACCTATGTTTTATATCCATGTATATTTATCTCAATATTTCAAATACAGAATCAAAACTTTATGACTGTCCTGTCATGAAACTGTCTAGGCTCAGATAGTTGTTATGGAAACAAAGTAGACTTCAAGTAAGCTTTACCTTACTTCACCCATATTTTAATATCATTTTCAAATTCAACACTTGCAATTTTCACTAGGTATGCCCTCTGGTTTATTGTTCTTTTGGGTGTTGTTGTTGTTTGGTTGGTTGGTTTTTTGCTTTTTCTGTTTTTATGTTGTTGTTGTTGGTGGTGGTGGTGGTGGTGGTGGTGTGTGTGTGTGTGTGTGTGTATGTGTTTGTTTTCCTTTTAGTGTACTAGTAGCCAGGCACTGGTGGCTCACATCTATGATCCTGGCTACACAGAAGACTGAGATATGAGGATTGGAGTTTGAAGCCCATTGGAACAGAAAAGTGCATGGAGATTTTCCCCCCACCCCCAGCCTCCCCAGGCACTGCCCCTCAGGTCTTCTGCACAAGGCTAGTGCTCTACCATTTGAGCCACAGCGCCACTTGCGTTTTTCTAGTGGTTTATTCGAGATAAGAGTCTCACGGACTTTCCTGCTTGGGCTGGCTTTGACCCATGATCCTCAGATCTCAGCCCGCTGAGTAGCTAGGATTACAGCCTTGAACCACCGGCTCCCTGCATCCATGGAAATTTATTTCCAATAAATCACTCAGGAAAGGCCAGAAGTAACACTGTGGCTCAAATGGTAGAGTACCTTGAGCCACAGAAGCTCAGGGACAACACTCAGACCCTGAGTTACAGCCCCAGGACCATCATACACACATGCGCACTCACACAAACTCACACTGACATGCACACAGATATCTAAGGCTTTGGACTATTCAAGCAGACCAGTGTTATCTTTGTCCAGAGCCTTGGATATCTGTGTCTTTTTCAGTGCGTGTGTGTGTGTGTGTGTGTGTGTGTGTGTGTGTGTGTGTGTGTGTGCCAATGTGAGAGTTTTAGTTTGTGTTTTCCTTCATCCCTCCTAATTTGCTCCTACCTGGAACATGCAGCAAACTCTTTGAACACTCTAGGATTGTTAGGAAGCACACTTGCCTTGGAAAATTCCCCAATCAGTCTACTTGAGGGAGCAGTGTCATCCTCCTCCGCATTACTGAAATGAGACGTGCACCTATCCATCACAGCTTTCATTGCATTCTACTTTGACTATTTTTTTCTCTTTCTTCAAGATTAATATTGAAATCAAAACTATAAAAAATCAAATTTGCCGGGCGCTGGTGGCTCACACCTGGAATCCTAGGTACTCAGGAAGCTGAGATCTAAGGATAGCGGTTCAAAGCCAGCCCGGGCAAGAAAGTCTGGGAGTTATCTCCAATAAACCACTCAGGAAACCGGATCAAGTGGTAGAGCCCTTGCCTTGAGCTGAAGAGTTGAGAGACAGCACCCAAGCCCAGAGTTCAAGCCCCACAACAGACAAAAACAAAACAAAGCAAAACAAATCCCATTTACCTTCCTATTCATTGACAAGATGAGTATTGGGCACAGAGTAACTGGGGAATGCATAAATAATCTGAGAAGAAGTTGTGTAAATTGTGTTAATTTTCAAATTTCAGAAACTGTGATTAAAATAAAATCTTTATTTTTAATATAGGAATGAAGAATATTGATAGTGTAAGAAGGAGGGTAAAAAAATAATTTAAAATATAGTATCTTGGTTGGATTAATTATGACCCTGGGGCTTTGTAGTTCACTGCAAAACTTTTTCATATTTGAAATTCAATAGATATTTTAGAACCTTTGAAATGCACTGGATAATTATACAAATTTCTACTTAGCTTTATATCTTTGACCTAAGAGCCAAAATAGAAAGAAAGAAAAAAAAAAACTTAACTTCAGGCAAAAATAATCATTCCACTAATTACCATGACTCAATTAAAATCCATGAGCATGAACTTCTGACACAAAAGAACTATTCCATGCATTCTTTTCTGTTTGTTTCTTTTTTGTTGTTGTTGAACTTCTTCATTATTTTCAGGATATTTTTAATTAGCATACATCACTATATAAGGAGGGGATGTTAATCTGATCATACCTTAGCCAACATTCTTTGTATTCTGAGTAAGTTCACTGTCTTGATTATATTCCCTTAGCTTCCCTCTTTCCTCCCTGTTGTCAAGCAGTATTTGGAGAATTTCACTGTGCTATCTTCATGACAAAAAAATAAGATCTTCAAACTTCTACCTTCAAATGTTCTCTCCTCCATTCCCCAACAACTCTTCTTCCTCAAGGTAGTTTTCCTTTTATTATCATGATTTGTTGTTATTTTTATCATCATCTTTCCAGTCTAGATTCTGCACATATTCTTAATTATGCTAAGGTCTGAGAAGGAATGTGTGTAAGAATAAAGACTACAGCAATTGTAAGAAAATGTAAAATACAGAGTTGTCAGCAGAATGCCTGTAAGTGGACAGCTTTCCGATGAATATCAAATATATTAACCCCATTAACATGCGTTGGAAGAGGAAAATGCTATATTTCCATTTCTAATATGATTAAAACATACTAATATGTTCTAAATTGTAGATCCTAAAATAGACTATTAAAGATGAAAAATAAGGAAAAAAGATAATTTAATGAATATTGCAAGAAAATAAATGTTAATTAAGCTTGTAATACTGTAACACAATACATTCTTAGATCAGTATCATGAATGATTGTAGGGAAGAACTTTTTGCTGAAAGAACAAAACAGAATATTCTCAGATAGTTTAACTGAATGAAAACATCTTTAAAGGATTTTGAAAAACACAGAAACAAAAGCATTAATGTTTAAAGAGTGAAGGTCACATTAGACTTAGAAAAAAGTGTATTCAAGTCATTTCTGTGATAAAAAGATAATGTCTGAATTTGAGCCTTATTTACAACTTCAAAAATCAAATTTGATATTAAATTGGATATCAGACTTTCCTGTGTGGCAGTTTTGATGATTGAATCTAGGGCTTCAGGCATGTGAGGCAAACACTCTACCACTCAAATCATGTCCAAATACATTTTTGTTTTAGTTATTTCTCCTCTAATATTCCCAGCTTATTTTATTATTTTGCTGACCTTTTGTTTATGTCTCAAGCCAGCAGCTAGCTGATCTTCAAGTATTGAGTGACTGGGACTTTAGGCATTGCCTACCATGCATGGCTCAAGATGTTTCTTGTATACAGTAGAAGCGCGCGCGCACGCTTGTGTGTGTGTGTATGTGTGTGTGTGTGTGTGTGTGTGTGTGTGTGTGTGTGTGTGTATGCATATATATATACATATATATATGCATGATCAATCCATACAATAGATACTGTAATAATGGGAACTAAGTTTAGGGAGATTGGGAAAAGCAGACTAAATTGAGTTTTGAAGATATACATAAATATATAGATATATTTATATAGATAGTGTTATATATTACAGAGAAACAGTTTTTCCTTATGCTTTGAATTGGACTCTTCAAGCAGAGGTAGCAAAGGCCAGGTGTCTGAATGAAGGCAGATAAGAAAATAGGCAGCATTTTCAACAAATCTGCTGACCACTTCTTGAGACTTATTCCTTAGTAAAGTTGTGCTTAAAAAGTGCAGTCAATATACTTGAGATGATTAAAGATGGTAATGTGCTTGTGAGCAATGACCACTCCCAAAACATAGGCATCCAGGGGCATGATTTGAAGAAACAGCACTTCTAGTGAGGTTGAGCTAAAACAAAGGAAAGATTCAGAGTCTTTTGAATTCTGCCGTGGACGTTTAGAGTGAGGCTGTTGGACTGAGGACATTGCACAGTGGCAGAGCACTTCACAGCATGTATGGGTGCCTGGGTTCAGTTCTAACAGCATCTACTGTAGGCATGACCCATGGAGCAAAGTGCATGCTTGCAAGTGCAAAAATTTGAGTTCAACTCTTGCTTCACCAAAAACTAAAAATAAAAAATGTACTGGACTAAAGAATAGTCACAATCATTATATAGCGCATGTGAATATAATATTTACAAAAGGAAAGAAGTGCCATGTGCTATTTGTATTAAATAATTCTTGCAGCAAATAAATACTACAATAGTTTACATGCAGTTGTTTGTAGTTATCTTCCATTGATACACATAAAATTAAATGATTATATTATCCACATCAAAAATGCTACTAAAGAAAATTATTAACTTCTATAAAATTTTTAAACTAATCACAATATAGCAATAAAATTTCCTTGGCTTATAGTTTCAGGAATTCAATTATGGAGAAATAAAAGTTGAACATTGATAAATACACACACATACACTTGTACACAGATCCACAAAACTATATTAAACCCTTGTGTGTGTTATGCTGACCCAAATGCATTCGTTGTTTAGAGCATAATGAATATTTTAAAAAGTCATGAACCTGGAAATAAACTCTTGAATCTTCAGAACTCAATTTAGTTTACCATTCCTGATCTCCCAAACTTAATTTCCTTTACTATAGAATCTGTTGTATACATTACATTAAAGTGTATTGGATTAATGAAAATATAGTCTGTTTTCTGAATTCCAATGAAAGAATCTTGTCTCTCTTGACCATATTCTGTCCCCATTGTGAAACACTTTGTCTGATGTTTTAGAAATAACGAAGCAACATTATAATCAAATGATTGAAGAAGAATAAGCACTAAATGAAAAAGAAAAGAATGGAAAAGAAAGGAAAGAGAAGGCTAATATTTGTGACATTTTTCAATAGAATGACTATATTAATGAATTGGGTCATTTCATTTTTTACTTACTTTCAACTGCTTTTGTTCTGTGCAAATTCAGGTACTAAAATTTATCAAGTGTTATTAATAAAGAGTAGAAATAAGGACAAAATATGAAAAAACAGCTAATAGTTTATAAATTCATATTATGAACATATCACAGTTAATCATTTTACCTATAAAGAAGTTAAGCATTCTAAAAATTATGTTGGTAATTACTATCAGATTGGGAATACAAAATATTTCATCTGTGTTCAACTGTCATGATGAGAATTAAGAGAGAAAATGGTGAATGAAATAAGAATTAATACTGATAGAAAAAATAAAATAAGCAATTTTACAGTTGATGAATAGCTAGGAGAATTTATTGAATGTGAAGGATTTCTGTTAAAGGCCAAAAAGTATTTGAACTAAATGTTAAAATAAATAAAATGCCATAACTCCTTCATCATAACCACTATTAATTACAAGACAATACACAACATTTTTCCTGATTATATGTTCCTTTTATTAAGAGGCATAATATAGCTATAAAATGTTGGCTATGGAAAGAGGAGAAGCATTTAGCAAGAAAACTTTCAATTAGTCATGAGTTGTCGGAGATGGCTTGCTTGATTGGAACAGTGGATCTGTCTCACTTTAGGTCTGTACTGCTAGCTGATGGGAATTGCTGTTTGAGATATTGCTCACTATGCCACTTCCAATATACCAAGAGCAGAATGGCTGTAAATTGCAGGAAATCTATCTGGGGCACCATGGGGAAAGCTACAATAAGACTGATGAAGGTTCAATTGAACATATATTTTGGCAGTGGCTACAAATCTATAGTAAGCTCACACCCATTAAAAAAATAGGTAATGTTTGAAGCTGCAATACAAACAAAGACTTGTTTTAGAATTTCATAAAGGTAGACTTTTTGAAAAATGATGAAACTTGTGCCTTTATAAAATTTATTTCCTCTACAAGTTCTCATCTCTTCAATCCATTTTATTCCATGCTTTTTCATGAGTATTTATTTCCTTGCAACTGTGGATTTTTGCTCTAAAATAAAAATAAAAAATTCTTAAACTCAATGGATAGTATTTTCTCAAATTATATTATCCACACGATTAGTTTGCACAATGTAGACACAAAACATTTCAATGTTGATAACTTCTATGTATGATTGATAAATTGAATCAAAGGTCAATGGTACACAAGAAAGTACATTAACACAGAGATTACAGACATTAGCACTATATTTGGCAGAAATATACTATTAAACCATACTACAGATACTTTGTATATAAGGCCAAAGTAAATTATACTTTGACTAAGGCCCCAAATAAATAGAATTCAGATTTTCTAAATAGTGAAGATTGCCTCTCTTTCTTTTCCTCTGTCTCTCTCTGTCTCCCTCTCCCTCTCTCACACACATGTGTGTATATATATCTCCACATGTATAAATAAATATATGTAGAATATACATGCATATATAGGGAAAGTTACTCTTATACAATTGAGAGATTATGCTGTATCATTTTCCTTGTTACTTTCATTTGTATGTTTTATAGAGTAATAGGTTAATATTTTAAAATCAAATTATCCCCCCTTATTTGACTGCTTAGATGAAAAACTAAGTAAGTGATCTCAGTGTTGATCAAATTGATTAGTATGTATCACTTAAAACAAAAATTTAAAAACACTGTTGAGTGCTGGTCATTACCAACTCTGTCCCCCATCATTTTCACTGGGAAGATGATTATTCAGTTCACAAAAGCCATGTTCCTTCCAGGAAAGGCAGTTTATTTGCTGGACATGAATTCTGATTTTTTTTCCACAGAGTGCAGACAATAATGAGTCAGCTGTTATTACTTTTTCTTAATGTGGGATTTAGTTATTATTTTTTGATTTATTTTCATGGTTGTGAAAAATGCCACATGCACCAAATTCTTCTGAAATAGGCAGTGGCCAACTGGGGTGTGTCAGGTGATGTATTTTTCCCTCCCTCCCTCCCTCCCTCCCTTCCTTCCTCCCTCTCTCCCTTCCTTCCTTCCTTCCTTCCTTCCTTCCTTCCTTCCTTCCTTCCTTCCTTCCTTCCTTCCTTCCTCCCTCTCTCCCTTCCTTCCTTCCTCCTTTCCTTTCTTCCTCCCTCTCTCCCTTCCTTCCTTCCTTCCTTCCTTCCTTCCTTCCTTCCTTCCTTCCTTCCTTCCTCCCTCTCTCCCTTCCATCCTTCCTTCCCTTCCTTCCTTCCTCCCTCCCTCCCTCCCTCCTTCCTTCCTTCCTACCCCCGCCCTCCTTCCTTCCTTCCTTCCTTCCTGCCCCCTCCCTCCCTTCCTTTCTTCTTCTTCTTTTGTTTTTTGTGGTAGGGGGGTCCGGTCGTGGGGCCTGAACTCTGGGCCTGGGCGCTGTCCCTCAGATCTTCAGCTCAAGGCTAGCGCTCTTCCGCTTGAGCCACAGCGCCACTTCCGGCTTTTTTCTTTTTGCTTATGTGGTACTGAGAAATTGAACCCAGGGCCTCATGCATGCAAGGCAAGCGCTCTACCACTGAGCCTCCTTCCCAGCCCTCCTTTCCTCTTTTCACAGCCTCAGTTCCAGTTTTCTGGAGGTTAATTGGAGATAGGAATCCCTGAGACTTTCCTTCCCAGGCTGCCTTCAAACTGATATCTGAGCCAATGGCACCTGGGAAGACTTTTTTTCAAAATCAACAATTTCTGCCAGTCTTTGCACCTACAGAATAGTTTCCTGAATAGAACTTATTATACTATAAGTACATTTTTCATCATCAAAATCCTTCTTTATTGTCTTTCATAAAAGTAATCAAATGATTGCCTTATAATTTACTTCAGCACACTAATCATACTTCAATTTACGGTCAAGTTCTGAGTACATGAAATATAAAATCACACAGCAATTATCAATCCAATTTCATATAGACCTTAGACAATTTTAAGACAGGATTTCTAAATATTGTAAAGTTCATCTGGAATATTTAAATTTGTTTCTCAATCGTAAATATATTCTTTCCTTATCCAACTCAAACGAGATAAATGTCAGGCATTGGATTTGGTTGAAATTTACACCCAACTCTTTCATTTCAAATGCACACGTCTCCTTTGTGACTGCATATCACTGAGATGGCTGAGGGCAATTGCATTGAATGCCTAACTGGATAGATCTACAGCCATCTGTAGGACTTAGGTGCCACACTCATATATATCACTATGGTTCAGACCTCTGCAAATCTCCCATAGAGATTGTAAGTCTTATTAGACATATACTTGGGATTAGTCCTGATTCACTTTATTTAACTGACCTGGCCACTCTTGCCTTTCTCGAGGGGATAAAGAAATTATAATCCAGTGTCAAAATCTGTAAGGCTAGCAAAAGCAGCCCAAAATACGTAGGATTTTGTATATACATAAAGCCAGCATTCACAACAGCAAAAAGTATATTGAAATTGTTTATTCAATGTAGTAGTTTTTGTATGTGTAAACTGTTTATTCAAACATTGTTTCTTTTATTATTATTATTTTTTGCCGGTCATGGGGCCTAAACTCTGGGCCTGGGCACTGTCCCTCAGCTCTTCAGCTCAAGGCTAGGACTCTACCCCTTGAGCCATAGCGCCACTTCAGGCTTTTTCTGTTTATGTGGTGCTGAGGAATCGAACCCAGGGCCTCATGCATGCAAGGCAAGCACTCGACCACTGAGCTACCTTCCCAGCTCAAACATTGTTTATTTTTGAGAGAATCAAGTGGGTATTTCAACTGCTATTTTTTTTCCTTCCTTTAAGGCATGCATGGTAGAAAACCAATGTGAAGATCCCAGCTAGGAGGCCATTACTTTCCTGTATAAGTTCATTAAGGGAGCAAAACATGCTCCTCTGTCCATTAATAACTTTGTCATCATCGACAGAGTACATCTATTATCACCTATGAAAATATGAGGGTATGAATGTTGAAAGGGATGATGGTGATCAATTTATATTGTGTTTATAATCCCCTTTGTTAAAGAGCAAATCCTTTGTAGGACTGCTTAAATGTAATAAAAACATAAGAAGGGACTAAACAAAATAAATAATAATCATAATGATCTTAGAATAACAAATAATTCTTGATAAACAAAACCTAAATATGATCATAAAAATAGCCCTGATCTTAATAATTAATAATAATTAATGTTATCACAGAATACTGGCAATTTTCCTGTTAGGGTAGCCATATCAAAATTAACCTCTTTAATTTTCTCTTTACACAGGGAAATTTTTCACAAAAACTTTCACCACTATGTAATAGAACTACACATTCTTAGTCACACTAGCAATAAGGCAAACAATATTTTTCTTATTTGCTTTCCTTAAAAATGTCTGTACTGTTCTTCGAAAAGTTTGCTTAATTGCCAGATAGCAAGCACTGTTATGCTTATAGGATAGTATCATTATCTGCATCCAGATAAAAGTATTTTCATTGTCTACTGCATGCTACTGTGTCTTTGCGTCAATTGGTGATGGTGGCATTCTTGTCCTCCATCCTCCTTTGTCCTACCTTTTACATGGTCTGCCCCCTTTCCACATTTTTTGCCAGTTCATTACGTATACTACCATGAAGTAGTATAGAGTATAAATGAAAGGAATTTACCTTAGAAGACCACACAGACCAAGTCACATAGAGCAAAGAGGTTTATTTTCAGTGGAGCTGACAAGGCCCAGTTCCCACAAAGGGACAAGGAATATGGCCCCCATCTGTCTTACATGAGGATTCTTACACACTGACAAGCAGGAGGTGGAAGGTGCCTCACCTGCCCGGCAGGTACCATAATCGAAGGCGGAGCTTAGGTCTGGGAGGGGGCGTTTGCCTGACCTACAGTAAAGTCTAAGTCACTTTAAAATATCTGCTTTTAAAAATCACAATATTATGTTTCTTTGTGTTTTCTGTGCGATTTAAACAAAGGCAAACCTACCTATAAATATTGTCTTTGCCATAAAAAGTAAATGTTATCAACAGCAGGATTTATACTTTATTGATTACATATTAGCATATGAGTAATATGGAGATGAATAATTACAGTTTCTTCCAGTATTTGTACCATTTTTCAGATTTTCTTTTCAGAGACTTCATTTAACTTCTCCTGGTAGTAGCGATAACTTCTAATAGCTGCTGCAAACTTTAATCAATCATTGACATGCTCTCAATTATTTGAACATATTGGGCATGAATAATTAATTTTTTCAGTTCTCATTTTAATATTTTTCATTATTCAGTATGTTGAACTCCTTCCACCCATAAACAGAAATTGAGCTGCCTCCTACCTATTTTTTTGTCCTCTCACCATGTTATGTGTTAGAAAGGAGAGCTGAGTAGCAGCATATTTTTGAGGACCTTCAAGAACTGGGCACCAAGTCTCAAATAAATCATCTCTAATCTTCCTAGCACACTGTGTGTGATCTTGGCAATGTATTCATATTTATAAAAAGATGAAAAGTAATCCCAAGGAAGGGGAAATGTCTCACTCAATGTTCTAAGTAGAACACTCCCAGTCAAAGCCAGGAATTCAGCAAAGCTCTGTCGAAAGGCCAGACCTTCCTATTCTAACTTATCTCCTTTTCCATTACACTATTAAAGTCATCAACAAATGAATGCACATGAACTTAGTAGTATACATTACAGTGGCATGTTTATATATTTATTAGCATTAAAATAAGCTCACAGTTATTGCCGAATTACTCAGATATATGTTGCATAATCCTAATGGTTATTGCAATATTAATAAGATATGTGAGAGAATATTTTAGTGGTGATTGCCATGTTAAGAAGATATATGAAGAAGTTTATAGGCAAGCTTAGCAATAAATATACTAAAGGAAAACACTGTCATTATGCATATTCTAAAAGCAGCATTGCTTAAATGGTTATGGATTACGTGAGTAATTTTACTGGAAGGTTTTAACGTCTATTAACTTTTAGTGAAGGTATGCTTAGCTAGTCTCCCTGACTTCAGGGGCTCCCTGACTCAGTTGTGTGGCCAAGGAAAGACTCCCTAAGCTATAGACTTGATTATACTAAATTAGTTTTCTAAGTTTTACTAATTTATAAGTATACAGTCCATTTCTATAGCTACATTTTATTATGAAATACATAAAAAATGTACATGGGGACACTGTAATGAAATCTACCAAATCTAGTTATGTTTTTTTTAAAAGGAAATTGGAGGACTGGAAAAAATTGAGGGTAAACTTATTCACACTACAGTATGTACATGTATGAAATTTTCACACTAATTCACCATTAATGAATGTGAAGTAAAAAATAAAATTTCAACATAAAAAGAAATGAGATAAAAGACATTGAGATTCTGATGTCAAGTGCTGGAAATGCTAAAGGATGAACAGCTGCAATCTGACAAAGCCAAATGACTACTTAGAAAGACAAAACTTGTAATTCAGGAAGATGAAAAACCTTTCTTTACATGTATTGAACTAGTAGTTTTATTCAATGAATGACTCTAAAGACCATATTTAATAGTAGAGGTTAAACACACTATATGCAATATAGATGATATCTGAAGCATGCTTTAGAATAACTGTTAAGCAGTTGATAATACTATTGACTACAACCAGATCACCACCATTCAAACACATCCACACAATCTACTAGGTTTTGTGTTTTGGGAGTTCGTGTTAAATATCCTATGTCTTTTTTTAACTCTGGAAATACTTTGATCATACCATTTTTATAAAGATTAATAATGTGAATAAAAGGAATATAGAAGAGTCCCTAGAGCACAGTAGACTCAAAATGTGACTTTATTATTTTTTATGATTGTTTGAATAATACTTTTATAATTTTTTCTTTTGATTTAGATTATCAAATATGAACAGAATTCAAAAAGATAAATATAAGGTTAAATATTGTATATATATATACAGGTATGAGTAGGAAACTAACAGGTAAGAAAAATAATAATAGTGAACTACATCCACTAAACAACTAAAATACTATGTTTAGCATTTTTAAATAATTGGAATTATATATTTTCTGGGTAATAAGATCTAACTCACAACCTTTTTTAAAATTGATCATAATTACTGCATTAGTGGATCATAACTGAATTAGATTATATCATTTATAAATAACAAATATAAAAATTTTGTGCTATATAAGTAATACACAAATTCAGCTTTTCAAAAAGAAAACTTCATGCTCACCAATTCAGCTGAAAGCTTAGAACTTAAAGAACATCAAATTGGAACAAAAATTTTGAAAAGCAAAATGCATCCCACACCTCTTGTGGGAGTAGAGATTTGCCAATGAGTTCAAAGCAATCTGGCACTAGTTGAAGTAGCTGATGTGAGACCATAAACATCAAACTACATGTACATTCCTATTACAGTGACATTCAGAAAAGATGAGGACTTGGAAACTTCTTTAGATCACATCATGAGGTGGGCCCCAGACCTTTGTGAAAGAAATGGGGCACAATGCCAGTGGATGGCTTATGCCTTTATGGTTAATGCCTTTATGGTTTAACTATGCACAGAAAGAAGAATGAGAAAAGTCAAGAACAAAAGATATTGGGAAATATTTATGTAAATTAAACTTACATGAACTATCCTATTTATATAAATAAGATATTTATATAAATAAGATATTTATATGAATATTTATATAAATTGAACATCCTAAAAGCCATGTACAGGTTGTACAACAACAGCAATATTTTGTGCACAACAGAGGATATGTTGTTCATTTTTGCAGGATCACATCTAGTGTTTCAGGGGAATAATAGTGGGGATTAAGGACAATGTAAACTACCACAGCCAAGCACACGTTTTGGTCTGTAATGTTAACATGGCATGCTATGGACAAGGAGAAAACACGTGAATGCTAAATGTAACCCATGAAGGAAGGAAAGCTGATGAATAAATAATCTAAAGATAATGTTGACCCCAGGATTCTCTTTTATTTATATTTAATTCCTTTCAGTAACAAGAACATACATAGGCCTGGGTTCAGTGGCTTGCACTTGTAATCCTAGGTTTCAGAAGACGGAGATGTGAGGACCACATTTGTAGCCAGCCTAGGCAGTAATATCTGTGAGACTATTACTACAGTTAACCACCTAAAAGCCAGAAGTGGATGTGTAGCTCAAACGGTAGAGCACCACCCTTGGGAAAAATCTAGAGGACAACACCCAGGGCCTGAGATCAAGCCTCAGTACTGGTCTTCACACATGCATACCCCACACAACACCCTCCCGCCCGACACACAGAACATATTTTGTATTACCTTTTCAAATTTTCTGAAAATTTGAATTTATTTTAGAGTTTATATATCAAGTTTCATAAAAATAGAATTATTATTTAAATGATATGGCAAAGAACATGTAGAGTAAATGTCAGAATTAATTATCTTGAATTGTCAGATATTTCTATGCATTCACTACTCATATTTTGGTTTTATTTGTAGGTGTCATGTTTCTTTAAAGAACTTTGGGTGGATAATATTAACACTTTGTAAGTCTTGCCGCAATGTGATCTAATGTTATACTTCCTTCATTTTCACTATTGTCTAATATGAATCCAGTATTTCCTAAGTTCAGTAATTCCTTTATTATTGCCATTATAAAACACAAGTGTTGCTATAATGGAGAATATTCACATTTCTTGAGAATCAGTGATTCAATTTATTATTAAAGTTTGTGTCAAGTAGAGAGATTGGAGGGAGAGGTAACATTGATCAAGATGCATTAACTCAAAAACAGATTTGGTGAATTCAAATTCCCATTTAAAAATAAAATTTTAAAATTCATGATTTTAACATTCATGATTAAATGATAAATCCAAGACGGATGATTTTCCAAATAAATAGGTAAAAGGAATTGGGTGGAAAGAAGAGATTGTGCCAAGAACCATTGGTGGATGCTTTAAACTTAGCTACTCAGGAGGCAGAGATTAATCAAACAAAATAAACATCAGGATGTTAGAACTTGAGATGTGGTGGGTAAGATCAAAGGGAATGGATAGAACAAAGCAGAGAAGAGTGAAAAATGAAGTAATATTATCCAATGTACATATGTGAAAATGGAACTAGGAAAATGGGGAAGTGGCATTGGAAGGGGTGGAAGAATAATAGGAATGGATGACTTTGATCAAGAAGCCTGGTATTCATAAATTGATATGTTGAATCCAAACCTCTTTGACAAAGTACCTGAAAATAATTAAAAATAACTAAATAAACAAATAAATCAACAAGATTGAATATGCCAGGTTAAATACTATGGAATCAAGTGTATAGAGAGAATGAGGAAGCCAGAAGGAGTTTGTATTGAAGCCTCAGAGAGAGAAAATAATTTCTATGGTGAAATTCAACTAGAAGAAAGGGTGTGAAGGGACATTTCTGAAGTGTGTTCAACATTGGAAGAAGCGTAGGGAAGTGAATGAAAGTAACTAAGTACACAAAGGAATCAGCTGTGCAAAGTTTGGCTGATTTGTGTCTGTGAATAATGGAGTTACTAAGGATAACTGTAGGATTTGGAACAGGCAAAAATACCACCTTTATGACGTTCAAAAATATCCACTAATGGAAGCTATGCAAATATATATATTTTAAATGAACCACTTCAAATTCCAAGCATTTTTGATAAGAGCTATTTACTTTTTAAACACTTTGTGTTCTTATCATGACTACCTTGATTCCAGTATTTCAGAAAGTTTATGCATTCTTATGCCCATTTTCTTATGTTTTAAATTATTTTGAAAGAAAAAATTCAGATCTGTTTAGACAGATTTATTTCATCATGTGTCACTCTGTGAGAATTGAAAATTCAGTAAAGACTTATAATAAGATAGACTGACTTGCTAATTTAAAGAACAGCATAGACTTACAGAGTCACAATATTGGATTATAAAACTGTTATATATAAATATATACAGGCATAATATGTATTTCTTATACATTATTTATAGAATTTCCATTCCACCCTTTCTTCTCTACTATAGTCAAAATAATCTTATATGTTAATACGCATATTTACATGAACATGTGTACACATTATAAAGGACATAAATATGCATATATTCATATTTAGCACACACATACACACTAGTCATAATACACAGCTTGTATCTCTTAATCTGTTTTGGTAACTGGCATGAATCCTCAAAGTGTCAGGTGGGCTGCAAAAAAATTATTGCTATTTAATTCCACATGCCATCAGTTAAACAGTTTATTTCATTAATTAAATTGTCTCCAAATTGTCCAATTGGCTGGTTTACCTTGAAGACCAAAACAATAACTTTCCAAAATTCAGAGATGTTACAACCCAAAGTATAATTACTATTATGATTGAAATTGAATATTACTTTATAAAGGGACAAAAAATACTATCCTATGATAAAGCTCTTCACTTTAGCTTTTAATTATACTATTTCAAAGTTAATGAAAAAGTAACACAAACATTGGAAAGAAAAATTAATTAATGCCAAGTCATACTAACAAGCAAATATTGTATAAATGTAAATGGAATGTCTTAAAGTTTCATTGTATTTCCTTTCAAATGATTATACTGCTTGAAAGCTAAACCCATGCAATATCCCAATATAGGGGATATTTTTAAATATAATTTTATTGTTATTATTAAGGGGTTTTAAAGAGGGGTTACCTTTTCATAAGTCATTAGAACATTATCTTGGGCCATGTCACCCTTTCCTTTGCTTTACCCCAGTGTCCCCTCTCTCATCTCTGCCCACATGTTACGTAGGTCATTCTCCACATAGCTTACACTGAATAACATGGTAGATTTGCCCACTTTCCTCCCTTCTTTTCTGTGCCCCCACTATGCCCATCAAAAGAAAACAAAAAGCAAAAACACTACCACCACTAACAACAAAAAACACCCATGTTTCCATTTACTGGTTTTTGTTTTGATAAATAGTATTTAAATTCTTCAGCGAAGTTACATCTTTGGGTGTCTCCCCTAAAGCTATCCTCCTTTAGTCTGACTATGTGTGAATGCCAGGAAACCTGCATATGTTATGTCCAGTTATATTTTATATCTAGCTTCTTTCTATGAAAGAAAGCACACTCTGTCTCTTTGAACTTGGCTTAGGCCACTCAGCATGATTTGTTCTAGGCCCATCCACAGCTCTACAAATGGCATCATCTAATGGATGAGTAAAATTCCATTTCATTGAGCCATTCATCTGTTGTATGGCATCTGAACTGTTTCCATGCCTTGGCTATTGTGACTAGTGCTACAGTGAACATGGATGTGTAAATGTCTCTACTGTATCCTAACTTGTGATGTTCTGGGTAGATGAAGAAGAATCATCTGGCTGGGTCATAGAAGTTCTATCTTTAGTTTGTTTTTTTTTTTTGAGGAACCTCCAAACCATCCTCCAGAATGATTGTGCTAGTTTACATTTCTATCAATAGTATAATAGGGTTTCTTTATCCCTACTTCCCTACCAGCATTTGTATTTCTTCAGTTCTTGATGTTGGCCAGTCTAATGAGGGTGAGATGAAATCTCAAAGTTGTTTTGATTTTTATTTCCATTATGGCCAGGAGTGTCAAACACTTTCTCATGTGCGACTCTTCCTTTCCTTCTCAGAAGTCTGTCTTAATCTTCTTTGCTCATTTATTGATGAGTTTATTAGTTTTGGGGGTTATTGGGTTTTTGTATGGAACATATCTTTATTTTATCCACACTTGTATTTTAAAATGATAATAGAGGAAAAATATCATTTAGAACTGACTGATGATAAATGAAACTTCTTTCTAACCTATGCTACATCTGCTTATCACTTAGAGCTCTCAAATAAGGAATTCATGAATCTAAGAGCTGTCTCAATGTTTTTGGCTCAAATACATAGTCTGTCAAGATAAAATAGGAATCAGGTTTTAGTAAAATGGGCACTACAGTTGAAGATTAGCCATGAGCTTCCAATCCATGCCAGGAGCAGCAGCTGGTCTTTAGAAGTCTCACATCTCATTTCATCTCTGATTTATACTGTTTGAGCAAGAAAGAACAAACAATAAAGAAAAGAGGATGAAAATATCATTATACTGTTTTCACCTTACTGGACTAAATATTTTTTTGTCATCCAAGTATTGTCCTGTTCAAATGTGAAAGTTACTGTTTGAGTACTATGTCAGGAACTTTCTCAGATTTCCCTAGAGATTTGCTACATGATTTATGTATGTATAGACATATGTGCTCATATGCACAATGAATACACATGTATTATCATAAGAAATCATAGTAAAACTTGACAGGTAGAGACATGTGATCAGATTTTATGGCTTATATATACACATTGCAATATCTGCCTATCAATAAGATTTGAATGCTCTATTGAATTAAAGGAAAATATAAAGATTTACATACAGCTCCTGAGGTTATCTGTCTGTACCCTGAATGTCCACCTCATTATGCCAGTTTTTCACTCAGGTAGATCATCAGTAGTAATGATGTATAATGGTAAAGATGTATATGCATATGACAGTCAAATTATTATAATATAAATGAATGATGGAGAGTACCAACTGGATGGTAAAAGAGTTGAGCAATTTTCATTTCAGGTGTGTAGAAAAAGTTAGAGAAGTCTAATTTGGGCAATCTAATTTGACATTCACAGTATTGTACAGTGCTGGGAAACAAGTTTTCCTTGGAGAATCATCCCTTTCCAAACTATCAAGACATTTGTATTATAATGAGATTTCAGAGAGATTTTGAACAATGACAAGAGCCTCTTGGCAAAGATAACTGCCCAAGATTGATAATAAGCCTTGCAATATAGATGCTTTCCTTCTGGTTCAGGTGGACAAGAATGGGCTTGGTATGCTGATGCTCATAGCCTTACCTACATAGTTGGTAGTACTTGGCGCCATTCAGATGACAGTCTAGTATAATAAGCAGGTCCTTGGTATGGGCAAGAATCTGGATTCCAAACCAAGTACTAAACCACTGTCCTCTTTCCAAACCTTATCATCAATGATAGGACTTTATAAAAGTCCTATTTGAAAATGTTTAGAAGAAGCTGAACTTTTTCTTTTTTTATATTTCCTGACCTTCCTTTTACTTAATGATGCTTAGCTCTATCCTTTCAAATGATATAGCATAATTTGCCACAAATGCACTCTAAATGGCAAAATGTTTTCTTAAGAAACAAAAAAAGGAAATTCAGAAATTAGCTAGTTAGCTGCAGTGTTTTTAACAAATCTGTGAGTTGAATAAATTTTGAAATCATTAAAAATAAAGTGAGAAAAGTTCTTCCTCTCACAGGATCTATCATTATGGAACATCTGGCATTTGGAGTACAGATATTAAAATAAAGATCACGAAATTTTACAATATTATTCAAATGAATAATTGAAATAATTGATCATTTTTGCATGTTTTTCAAATTAACCCACCCTTGTTTTCTTTTCAAAACACATCTTATAGGCCCTGAACATTTAGAGTATATTAAAAATATTGTAATAGGGGAAGTATACGCATTTTAAAGAAAATTAAAAGTCAACTTGAGAGTGAAAGTGAATCTTGTAGACAACACTTAAAATTATATCACATTCCCAGCAGGCAAATATAATAACCAAAATATCTCTGCCAAATTAATCATTTGATCTAGCCTGTTTCTTCTTTTTTAAGGAAGCAGCTGTGTGGTTGTCATTTAACTGGATTTTGAAAAACAAAATGTATAATTAGCAGTCATTAAGCAGGTAAGTTATTCTGCACATGACAGTCTTCTCCATGTGCTGTGCAGGCAAATTCTTTAGTAATAATGAGAACAGACACAATGTTGTATCTTGAAGCCCATGAAAGCCTGTGCCCAGTCATAAGTTAGAATAGATTTTCCTCAAAGTTCTTAATTATAGGTCACCTAGGAGGTGAGACAGATGGTCAAAGGGTAAAGTGGCTAACAAGACACAGAGACAGGCGGCAGAGATGCAGAAGGAATTTCTTTTTTCTGCGATAATGTCAGTCTTTGTGCATTTTGACATCGGGACTCCCAGGGTGAACTCAGTTGTGGGGCTGGTGAAGAACTGATCATTGGACTCAAGTGAAAAGATGGCTATTATTCACTATTGAAAGCATACGCTAATGTACAATAAATTTCCCATTGGCAACAAAAGAATATTCCTGCATGGCCTTTAAATGTTTTAAGAAGAGGTAACTTAGATACATGGATGATCATAACTGTGAACCTGCATTCTGTCCTTGGCAAAGCCTGTTGACTCAAAGATATGTTGTTAGGGAAAGGAAAATGGCTGTGTGGAAAGTTAGCATACCAAAGAAGATGGAAACAACTTCCAACAGGCTAGGTTCTTCCTTAAGTGCTACCATAGTTCCACAGGTAGTTGTGGGTGAGCATATTAGATAGGTGAGCACGGTGTAGTAATACATTCCTGGTGGTCTGCTTTTCTGAAGCAGTGTTCATCATGTATAGATTCTTAGTTTCAACAATGCGAAGAGAAGTAATTAATTATTGTAACCACACACATACATATAACCTTTAAGTATATATATATATATATATTTATATGTATTTATGTACATACAAACTTTAAGTATATGTGTATGTATATAATCTTTAATTAGTTTTAAATGGGGTTGCAATTTAATGTGTCCATTTCTGTGCACAATTCATCCTGATCAATGTTATTCTATTCATACTTCTCCCCGTCTTTCCCAACCCTGCCCAGCCCCGAGGTCCATTTTCACACTGACCTACTCTTTCTCTCTCCATGTGTCTGTCCTACCTTTCATTAATCTCTCTTGCCCCCTCCTCCCTCCACATTGACAACACTCATTTCACCTTCCAGGTATTCATTCAGTTAAACTGTAAGTTGTTTGCAGGAGTTACACCCTTGGAATCATGGCCTCATATATCTTCATACTTCATTTAGTATGGTGATGAATGGATACATTTGTCCTTGTGTATTTTACATATATATTGAATATCTTATGGATCATACCTTCTTATTTTTTCACAGTGATTTTGCAGTTAATTATTAGGATCTAAAAGATATCTTTTTCCCTCCTGAAGAACAAAGGAAATAGTAAAATTCAATAGAAGGCCAGGGACAGTAGAGTAAAAAAAAAAAGCAGCTTTCCCTTGAGGATAAGGATACAACACTTTCTAAAGGACAGTTTTGAACCTTGTTAGATTGTTTCAGACACTGGTGTCATCTGGAGCAAATTTACTAGGCTTATGTTAATTTCATAATTATAATCATCCTATTAATACCACAGCATCTTTGGAGTCACGAATTTATATTAATCAGGAAGTTTTGAAATACATCCACACATACTAACATAAATTTAAATTTTACACACAAAATACCTCTTGATGTTTTAAATCCATTTCTATTAGAGACTCCTCAGAGATGTGAGGAGGAGAGTAGAGCCTGGGGTGTCCTTTACACCTTGAATAGATTGAATAAATCCCTGTTGTCCATAAGGTACAGCTCTCTCTGAGAGGCCAGAACTGTTGCAAAGCTTCCTGGAACATGGCCAGCTGTGATAGAAGCAAAAAGACAGTAAAACCTTTCTGTAATGAATGTATCACAGCAATTCATTCTATAAATAATTGCACAGAACTCACATTGTTTCTTGTGTTGCAATGGAACAGAGTCATGTAGAGTAACCATATCTAACATTTTGAAAACTAACAGTTCTCTGAGATCTTTGTAAATGCTCCAAATTGGGTTAGCATAGCATTGAAAACTCTCAGCCGAACCAAAATTTACATACACTTATTTAGAGAGTAGCTGGTACTTTTGTATAACAAAAATAAGAATCAAGATTTTCAAAAAGTTCACTCTGTCTCCCTGAACAGTATTGTTAAATATCTTTATGGGCTTATAGTACCTGGGGATTATCAGGATGTGGCTCTAGTACTGAGCCATGTCTCTAGCTCTGCTTTTCACGGGTTACTTTTAGGCTTCTTGCCTGTGTACATGCCTAGACTGAGATCTCCAAAAGCTTCTTGTAGTTTGGAGGATCAAAGGCCCTCTCCACTGCACTCAACTTTTCTCCATAGAAATGGAGTGTCACAAAATGTTCCTTTGGGACTCACCTGAAACCCAGTCATGTCACTTTCAACTTCCCATGTAACTTGAGATAAGTGATATGAGCTATTGTGCCCATTTATATATTGAAAAGGGGATTTGCAAACTTTTCCTCCTGGACTGGTTTCAAATGATGATTATCCTAATCCCAACCTCCTAATTTCTAGGTTTATAGGTGTGAACTATTGGCATTCATTTTATTTATTATTGCTTAATATGACAGTAAGTGCATTGCATTTGATGAACAAGAAGAAACAGTTTGTATTTAACTTTCCATTTTGAAACTAATGACACTGGAATAATTTCATCTCAGCATTTACTGCATATCATAAACTGAATTGCTGGCCTGGCATATTTTGTATTATATTTATTTTTATCCAACCACTGACCCTATCATTTAGAAAAATTGTTGTATCTAGAAGCATTATTTTTGTCCTTTTAAACAAAGCATATTTCAAATACACATTGATATGTATGAGTTACATACACTATGTAATATTCATAGATTTAACCTTGGACCAGAAGACATTGTTGCTAATTAAAAGATGTGTTATTTTTCGAGCTAGTTGTTTAGTTATAAACAACTATATACTTTTTGAGAGGCTCAACTTTTAATGACTACTGGGAAGCAAATGTATTTTGTACTTTGGAGTCAACAAGATAAAATATTTTCTGAAGCTAAAAAAATGAGATCAGGTATTGTAATGAAGCTAAGGCACATGATAAACAATAGATCTAATTTTCAGGGGATGATGTGACATTCATCTATGAACATATTCTCAGGTCAGCTTTGGGAAGGAACTTAGCCCTTCTGGTCCCTGGAATTTTACATTTCTACTCGTGCAAGCATTTGACAAATTGGGAAGCAAAGGCTATCTTTCATTTAAACACTCCTCATTTATTATCTCTGGGTTCGAGAATATTCAAGTTGTTAGCCACAATTGAAAACAGGCTTCCTTTATATAATGCTTGATGGTTCTAAAATTAGTAAGGCTTTCACTTTCCTAGTATAAGTTGAGGCATTTACAGTTTCCTTTTAGAATCACAGTGTGAAAATTAATATCAGATGGAATTTACTGTATTTTTTTTCAAAAAGTATAACAAGTAGCTGCTGAATTTTTTTTTTTTGCTGGGGAAATTGACTTAAACATCTAAGATACATAATTAATGAACCCAAAGCTAAGATGTTTCAAATGTTGCCCTTATGAAATTAAGATTTGTTCGAGCAACATATTGTATTTGGGTGGCTAATGAACAATGTGGCCATATAATGTATTATTCAAATCTGCATCTTGAATGAATGGGGACATTCTTAATTGTGCAGAAAAAAGCCAGTAGTGAAATATCTTGAGTAAGTTTGCATGTATACTTTTGCTATTTCCTACATCAATATTTCTGCCAATAGACAGAAACTCTAAGTTAGTAGAGCCATGAGTTAATGGAAAACTACGCATAAAATCAAGAGCTTCAGGCCATTTATTGAGTATTGTGTGATCTTATTCAGTTATTTTTGTGAGAGCTGGTCCACATATATCAACTAATACAAATCATATATGGAAAACCCACATACCAAATGAAAACACATTATTTTTCATTTATATATGTATTTGATTTCAACCTTAAGAAAACAAAATATTGGTTCTCTCACACATATGAATGCATATACAGAGATGTTATTGGGTACTTGAGTTATATGAAAATAACACCAAACCTGCCTCCTTAGCCTGTATAATACAACTAACAATGAATTTCATTGATGAGTATGCATAAAATAATACATAACCTTTTATTATGATTCCTTAATATTGGGAGAATTTGCTAAAATGTCAATATTTATAAAAATAAATTATTTAATATTATAGATTCTGATTTGTTAAAATTTTTAGCATATCATTGTTTACATTTATGTGATAGATAACATAGGACAAATATCCTTTTCCTTTTTTTTTCTTTTGATAAATATATATTTCTTATTGTAAAGATACTGTACAGAGGGTTTACAGTTACATGAGTCAGGTAATGAGTACATTTTCTATTGAGCATTTTGTTACCTCCTCCTTTGTTTTTCCCCTACCATCCCTTCTCTCCCCACCTCCCCAACTCTTCCCTCCCCCCCAAGTTGTAAAGTTCCTTTTCAACATAGTGTCTTATACATCTCATTGTTGTTACAATGAGTCAAGTTGTATCCTTATTTCAGCATTTTGCTGTGTGTACACTACAAAACTTACTAAAGCACATTTTACATAATTTATCTTTTATTTTTTTGATCCATTGTTTTTTAATAAGTTGGTTAAAAATGATATTTTACAAAAGAAGCAGGTCCCTAAATTATGACACTAAGAAGCTCAGTCTTGCCTACGACTGAGACTTCATAGTGTTATAAGTTAAGGCAATTACAATTTTTTAGGGTGGCTACTTCTTAAAGAATTCCACAATAAACTGTCTTTAACTTATCTTTCATTGTAAAACCTTATTTTTTTTCAGATTCTAATAAAGTGGTATATCACTCTTAATGCTTTTGTTTTGTGATTGCACACTTTTATCTACCTATGATCTACCATATATCTATCAATGGTTCATTTATTACCTATAGCATTTTATAGATTTAATTTTCAGATGTTATACAGTGAATATGCAATATTTTATAGCCCAACATATTTCCTAGTACTTTCAGTTAACATGTAATTGTGAAACATAAATACTGAAGACAAAATAAATGAAATGTAGCCTGTGAAATACAGATTAATTTGAATCTCAAAGGAAAATTTATTTACTTTTCAAATTACACATTTACTTGATAGACAACATTTGTATGTAAAGTGCCCTTGTGCATACAAATTATCTTCATAAATTTTAACAAGCTTATGTATAATGTTTCCTTAAACTTAGATACTTTTAAATTTAATTAAGCATTTCCTACTTTATAACTAGTATTTTTGTTTGTTTTGAAAAGCTATAATCATGTAATAAATGACAATGGCTTTACGTTATCACTTGCATAGGTAGGTTAATTAAAGAAATGAAGTTTTTCTCTTTGTTTTCTTTGCACAATTGTAAAAAGATGCATTCATGATACAAAGTACAAAATTAGAATAAGATAGATTACAGGATAAAATGGATTGTAAATCAACTTTAGGTACCGTGAATATTTTATAGCAGGCATTTGCAAACTAAAATATTTGACATTTATACAGGAATGCATGCATAATTTCCCTGGTATATGTCATTTCACTGAGAGGAAAGTAATTTTAGAATGCAAGGTCAAAGAAATGATTACCTCCAACAAATAATAATAAAAGAAGCTAAGAACCAGTATCAGGCAGCAATTTAGCATGTTCTTATTCTGCAAAGCAGTTAATATTCAATGTAAACCTTCAGATAAGACTGGGAAATGTGAGGCAGGAAATTCTTGAGGTAATACAAAGATAACTTCAAGGTAGATGAATTGTTCCTTTGATTTAATGGCTGTTATTGCTTCCTGATGAAAACATAGTCCTGTGCTAGAGGAACCCAGTATCTCCCATGTCTGATAAATGGTCTGACCAGGACAACCTCAGTCTCAGCAGGAAAGACATTGAACAAATTGTCAGCATGATTTACATACAAGTTGTCAACAGCATCTGGGTTGCTCTGTGAAAGAATGATGGGTAACAGATGTTCTGGGAAATGCTACCATCTGCCCTTTCTTAAAATACATCCCCTGTTAAACAAAGCATTTGAATGGATGCCACAGCCATGATACCTTTCCTTTGAAGAAACTAACTTGCTTCAATATTTCAGTGTTAACTTGTAGCTATCACAAAAACAAAATGGTCTAAAGAGTGCAGGTCCAATCAGGTCAAGTGAGCAGACAGATCTTGGAAACAGGTCTTAAATATAGTCACATAGTTTGGAAACAGAATGGTTGATGTCTCCCTAGAGGAGCCTATGCTGGAGCAATTTCATCAGGAGTGAGGAACTCAGCCCTTGTATGTATTGCCCAAAGGGTGATATCACTTGCAGTCTGAGATGTTCTTCTGTGTCTTCATAACATTCAATGGTACTTTCTCTACAAGTTCAAAAATGCACAGATAACAAGAGAAGTAAACATACAGCTCATTGAACTGATGCCTGTTTTGATGTGCTATGCACACATTTGGCAAGGTGTCAAAGTCCTGAGGATTTAGTGCTCACTAATTGGTGAGTAACTAGGAGCTCAGCAAATTCCCTCAACTTTGAACATGACTTAGTCACCTTCCAATCTTTATATTCACAAATGGAATTATATTTAAACAAGGAGTTTCTTTCTTCTGCAGAGATCTTAATTAAATATACACTTCTTGGACCAGAAACCCTATATACAAAAGAAAAATAAAAATTTAATCATGTTTTAAAATTATCCATCAAACAGTTTTATATACTGAATTTAAATAAATATTCTTAAACATGCAATTTAAAATAAACAAAGCAATACATGGCACATTCTTTTCTTTCTGTGCTCTGATTATTGCTCTTGCTTTATTTATGTAGGTTATTTATATATTTATTTATGTATTTTAAGTACCATTCTGACTTTACCCAAGGATCTATAAATCTTAGAGTATACATACTCATTAAATGTACATGGTAGATATTCATAACATACATGATAAGTGTGATATAAACTGTTCATTATTTTTTCATTATATAAACACGTTCATTATTATTTGAGACCATTTAAAAGTCCATTAACCATACATTATATATTTTATTACAACTAACTACTCCATTTGTCTCAAATAAATTTTTATAAATAAAACAGTTATAGCAACCAGAATATTAACTTCATGAAATTAATTTATTCATAGTCACTCCAGATAAAAACAAATTCTCCTCTGTAGTCCAATATGAATGGTAAGAATACCTAAATAGATAAGAGTGTAGGACCAATCATCATCATATTTGCCCTGGACCTCAGAGGGCAGTCAGACTCCCTCATTTAAAAATAAATTATGTCTAGATGTAGTGGTGCACACCTGAAATCCTGGCTATGTGAGGGATGATTTTCTTTCAAGGCTTTCCTGAACAGAAATGTGCGAGTCTATCCAAAATTTAAAGAAAAATGGTTCAATTGTTATCCTGCTGGTCTAGGAAGCTTATGCCCCTAAATTAAATCCCTAGTACTACTAAAAATAAATATACATAAAGGGAACTTAACAGTGTACATGTTTAAACCTACATTTAAATCCATGAAGTAGAGCCTTCACCAATTCTCTTTTACATTGGAGTTCCAAAAAGAAAGTAATATTTTCTTATCTTTTATCTTTTAATTGCATTTTACCCACATCTCTTCTACAATGTCTTTATTTAAATCAGGGAAGGAATTTTCAAAATGAATTAAAAGATTAAAAGAAAGATTAGGCATGTTGTCCACTTGCTCAGGTAAGACCTTAGAAAATACAAAGTACTGAATAATTCATTATTTTTATACGTAATCATATTTTTTCACTTCAGCTCCATGCTTACTCAGAGAAGCCAATGAATACTGTGCATTAAAGTGAACAAAAATGCAATGATGACAGCTCTTGTTTGAAAATGGTAGGCCGATGAAATATTTGTTACTTAGAAATCTGTTGTGGAGTTCCTAAAAGTCAAGATTAGAAGAGATTTGTAAAATTACAGTCATAGGTGTTTTTATTCATTTCAGTTTATCAACCATAAACTTAGAAACTTATAAATAATTTATTATGAAAACATAATAAATTTGGATTCTTTTTTATTTTGTTCCTGCCTAATATAACACAGACTCATTTTAAAATATCTAATGGATATATCACAATTATACCTATCAACAACCAAGCAAAGAATAATAGGTCCATATATGTCATTATGTTTATAATTTATATTATGTTTATATTATAGTTTAACAAAAATTGTAAGGTTTCATTATTATTTATGTGTTTACAATTGTAAAATTTTGAATAGTAGCATCTTGCATAATGTTAACAGCTTTTCAAGTGATTGTGGAACATTAATGGAGAACATCAATGTTTTATAGTATACAATTATGTGTTGTAATACAGATTAGAAATAAGACTTCTTTTACTAAAACAGAATGTAAGGTGCAGGAAATTGCAACTTTGCAAAATATTTTTTACCCTCTTCTCTTTTGGTTATATAATTTTATTTTTTCTCTCACTACAGAGGCTAAATCTTATCATTATTTTTTGCAGTTCTGGATACCAATCTTCAGTCATTTGACTTGCTTAAACTAATAAAATAGCATCTTCAAACTGTGCTGAGGTTTGTTGTTGTTGTTGTTGTTTTGATTGTAAAGATGCTTTTTGTGTCTCCACTGTGGAGACAAATCATTAGTGTGGGACAGCTTTTAAGATATGCTCAAGCTACCTTCCAGGAGTCTGAGAGACAGTATTTCTGGCCTATTTGTCTCCAGTTTTCCTTGGTAAGACTATTTTAGGTTTTCTGAAAACTAGCATAGTATGGGCATGTGAGCTGACCCTACGAAATCAACAGAATCTTCCAGATTTGTAAATTAACTAAGTGTTTACTGAAATACATGTGCCAGTGAGGTTTAAGTCAGTATTATACACAGTATAAATGTGAATAACCAATGCACAGGTGCATAGTTATTTTTGTTTTCTTCTTTTCTCTTTTTGCTGTCCTGTTTTTGAGTCTGAAGAAAATGCCCTTTAAAGATACGACTCTCTCAGGAACAGAACAGTCAATTATACACTATTGTTTTGCACCTGCCATAAATCACAGGTTTATATGTATTTGTTTGAATTTGGTAAGCTTTTACTTTAATAGCAGTTGATCTTTAAAGGGATTTAGAAAATGCTTGTTCCTTGAAATGATAAAGTACTTGACACAGCCTTTGATTTTACAAATCTAGTCCCAATTGTCTATGAGCTGAAAAGTTATAGCAGTATGAAAAAAAATAAAAAATAGTTATTCCAAAGATGTAAGCTGTTAATCTTTACTTAATTGTCAGGACCAGTATCAGACAAAGAAAATCTCAAGAACTGTACAACAAAGCATTCTGAATAGTGAAAGATAATTATTAAATAATACAAACAAAACTTGCCTCTGTTTGTAAGAGTATTCACCTATTTTTATCACTAACTTTTGCTATCTCAAAAAATAGTTCTTAAATGTATTTAATATTTTTCTGGAATTCATTAAATTATTGATTTTTAAAATATTTTTATTAATATCTTTAAGTGTGTGTACAAGGGAGAAGCATTAATAAAGCAGTATATGGATACAATACATCTTGATCTATGTGAACTATTATTTCTAAATTTAAGTGGAGAGCCAAGTTAATTTTACTGGCTTGACTTTTGGAAGCAGTAATGATTTCTTCCCTTAATTAATATTTCAAACCTTTGCTTTTCTAAAACATTATGTTAGATAATAATAAACCGGTGTGACAGACAGCTATAAACATTATTGCACAGATAACTTCCCAATTACTTATGTGCTGTAAAGCTCACCTAATTTCCAATTACTCATGTCTTATAAATCTCCTCCTGAGCCTTTTCCACACCCATGATAAATTCCTTGGGCTCTTCTGTCTTCATTGCTTTTGACTTCCCTTCTTTCATTTAGAACACCTGCTCAGCTACTGAGTTTGTACCAAGTGTCAAGCTTTATAATAAGAAGCTTTAAATGTCCACTGGCTACAACAGGTTTCAGGAGTGACTTTCTCCTCTATGTGTGGTTGGGAAATGGGCTTTCAACGAATTAACCCCCACAAAATACCCAAATACATAATGCTAACTCAACTGCTTTCCATTGCTCTGTTTTGCAACTCATCAGGGTTATCAACTGCACTTGAAGTATCTGAATTTTTATGCACCAGCATTGAGCTGTCCAAATAATCCCAACGCCTTGCATTCATGTATAACAAGCAAGAGTTTGTTTGCAGTAGCAGTTATATAAGCTAGACCACATGTACTAGTTGTTTAGATTTCCCCCCTGTGATGTGTGTATATGCCATTTTTCTACTGTAGCTCCTAACTACTTATCCAGTGTTCTAGAGTTGAGGATGACATAGCACTCACAGGAAATCTCTCTCAACTGGGAAAGGAGGCTGGTACATAGATAATGCATTACACCACCCTTCTCCTAGCTTTGCCTCTACAGTCCCAAAAGGCATTTCTCCATGCTTTTCATAAAGTCTAATGACTCAGACCTGTGCTATAATAACAACAAAACTCTACATTAAAGAGTAAAATAGGTTGTTTTTTTCTCTTTTTTATCTACTCCTCTTGATACGGTGTTCAGGTTCTTCTCTTTATAACTTACTGGTGTATATCTCAATTTTTACCTCTGTTTTCAGGAAAAACTAAGGTACAGATTAATAAGTATATATTGACAAGTAAGATCACACTGTGTAGAAGTCTCTTGTAGTCAGATAATATTGGTGTGTACTCCAATAATAATAATATTATCTGTGGTGTTTAAAATCTGAGAGTTCCTAAGTCTACAATTCATGGTTCAATTTAATAAATTATAAATTTAGTCTGAAGTATGGACATGGGTTGGGTCAGATGTCTCAGATCACTGGGAAGACTTTCATGAATGTGCTTTTCAGGCTACAGAAAATGAGTGGTAAAGACATTGTCAGTTATGAATAATAGTAATATTTCAACTCAATTTTGGACTTTAAAAGGAAAAGTAAGATTTATTTCAGGATATTAACAAGTAATGATTGCAAGTCTGCCAAGTGAGAACTATGAAGTCCCTTAACTTTTTTTTCAAATTGTGTAGAAAAATTAGAGTAAATTAAATATTTTCTTCAAATTCAAAGAATGCCCTTGCTGAAGCCATGCTGACTTGGGGTATATTAACTTTTGGAGAAAATGTGCTCATCCTTCGATAGCTCCTACTTATTACTTATCATTATTGCTGTCTTTAAAGTTATAAAAATAATCTCTTGATAGTTCCAATGATTATTTTATAATGAAGAATTAGATTTTCAGTTGCATCTGATTTAAAAAGAAACTTACTTCTTTTAGTTTTATTCCTTTAATTTATATTTTTGTCTATTTTTATATTTAATTTATATTATTTAAAATAATCTCATTGGTATCACCAATGATTACAATAAGAAATTTGATATTCAGTTGCATCTGATTTAAAAAAATCTTTTAGTTTTTATTTATATTTTTTATTTTTTTAAATTGTAAATCTACTGTATAGAGGGGTTACAGTTACATGAGTAAGTTAATAACTACATTTCTTATTGTGCATTGTTACCTCCTCCTTGCTTTTCCCCCACCATCCCTTCCCTACCCCCTCTCCAACTTTTCCCTTTTCCCCCTTAAGTTGTAAAGTCCGTTTTCAACAGTGTCTTGTACATCTCATTGTTACAATGGGTCAACCTGTTTAATTGTTTCAGTAATTTGTTATTTCCCTTCCCCTCCCCAAATTAGAAAAATGTATATACAAGATACAGGGCACCAGAATCAAATACAGTGAAAACATGGGCTTTACAATGGGAGATGAGCACACAAAAGAAAAACTTACACAGTGTATTATAAGTACATTAAAAACAACAGCAACAAAGATAAAATATTTTGTGTCCCTGGCTTGGGTTCATTTTGCTTAACATCATCTTATATTGTCATACATACATAGCTTTTGAGCTTTTCTGCTCATCTCTTTAATTTATATTTTTGTCTACCCATATATGTTATATTTTCTTCTATGTATATAAATATTCTTATAGGTTTTCACTTTTAAAATTCTTGAGAGAAATTTTAGACAAATCCTGCATTGCTAATGCCTAATTTTCTGTGCTTGAGTAATGTTAATCCAAAAATCATAAAAATAAATTAAATGCTCTTCTCATGCAATTGAATTTATTTATAATACTTTTTCTTGAAAAATGTTTATTTCTCATAATGTTCTGGTATCATTGATTTATTCTTAAATTTTTTTAAATAATATTTTCTTTTTTTGATTATACATGAATTATACAGAATTCATATTAGAATATTATGATTTAATCATTAATTATAATTTTATATATAATAATTAATTATAACTTTACTAATCTATTCTTGTATAAGTAACTAAAATAATTGATATAAAAATATAAAAGTCTTCATGAAGTAGCTGAATGTTTTCTACATACTAAAAAAATATTAGTTAAATATTATAAATATTTTATTATTAGCAAAAATATAATTTCAAATTCTGAACTTCGTTATGATGCTATGGTTTAAATGCAGGATCTCACTATTGCCAGGAAACTATTGAACTGTTTTTTTCATCCCTTTAAGCTTTCGTGTATTTTAGATAGCATCTTGTGTTTTTGTCCAAGACTTTTCAGACAGTGATCTCCTACTTAAACTCTTCAAGTGGCTAAGATTACAGGTGAGAAACATCAGGTGGTGCCAATATTCTGAATTATTTCCACACCACACCTATTTTTGATGCCTCTAAAGTACATGAATATGATGATTTCTCCTGACTATAGATCATTATGTCTAGCTGAGATATTGTATCAGACTGTAATTTTATAATATGTAGGCTTTATAAAATATTTACTTGTATGCATAATATTTTATAGAATTTACATATATAGAATCACTAGTCTCAAGTAAATTCAATGTGTAAATTGTTTCATTTCAGGTTGGTTACCAACATACAGAAGTTTCATCTGTCCACAATTTTACCAGTTTTACTCTTCCTTTATTATATTTGTTCTATTTTTAGTTATTTGTCTTTTTCTATAATCTTAAGGTTAATTTTCTGCTATATTAAAATGTGGTTGAGGAGCTGGGAATGTGGCTTAGCAGCGAGTGCTAATTAGCATGCATGAAGCTCTCAGTACCAAACAAACAGAAAAAGCCATAAGTGATGCTGTGGCTCAAGTGGTAGAGCACTAGCCTTGACCAAAAGAAGCTCAGAAAAAATGCCCAGACCTGGGTTCATGCCTCAGGACTGACAAAATATAAAAATGAAAAAAAATGTAGTTTATATTTTTAAGTTAATATGAATGCTTAATTTCCTTAATAGTCCCTTTGTTCCTTTGAGCATGAAGACACACATGAAATTTGTGCTGTAATTTACATCTGCTTTTTGCATTTTACACAATGAAATATTCTACACTTACAGTTCAACTCTTTCCTATGCCTTGCTTGAATTGGATTACAGATAGAATTCAGGTTTGAATATGTACCAGGAAGATTGTGAATATACTATGCATCATTAGGAGAGTGGATGATTTGGTATCATCTTAATGACAGTAAATTAGGTTTTATATTAGCTTGGGTCCATACATTGCCTTTGTTCGGATAATGGACTGGTAGAGATCTCTAGAATGTGTTCATTTTGCATAAATGAAACTTTATACCTGGAAGCAATTACAGTGAATATAATCCAAGAATATGTATTGTAATATATTCACATGTATATTGAAATTAAGGAATTATTATGAAATTTAAAAATGAGTTTAATTATATATAATAAATAAAAAGCATGATTTAAGTAGTCAGAACAAATGTGGTGGAATTTATTTTTCTTGCTCCTAATATCTCTGTAAATATCAGGAATATTGTTTTTTAAAAAATATTTCTATTACATCTAGATTCCAAATAGAAGAGCTTGGAATTTTAAATTAAAGGAGTTTCTAAGACAGAATGAAGATCAGTATCACTACTTCCTCAGGCAATTCTCCTTTCCTATCCATGTCTCTTTACATGAAGTTATTATTTTTATTTTTATTTTTTGTCGGTTGTAGGGCTTGAACTCTGGGCTTGGGCGCTGTCCTTGTGCTCTTCAGCTCAAGGCCAGAACTCTACCGCTTGAGCCACAGCGCCACTTCCGGTTTCCTAGTGGTTTATTGAAGATAAGGGTCTCAATGACTTTCCTGTCCGGGCTGGCTTTAAACTGCGATCCTCAGGTCTCAGCTTCCTGAGTAGCTATGATTACAGGCATGAGCCACCGGAGCCCAGCTACATAAAGTCATTATATAAGACTTTTCTGAAAAGTTATTTGGCATCATTTTTAAAAATATTTTATTGTAAAGATGTGTACAGAGGGGTTACAGTTACATGAGTAAGGCAATGAGTACATTTCTGGTAGTGAATTGTTATCCCTTCCCTCCCCCACCTCCGAGGCTCCTCCCCCCGCCCCGTCCCCCCCACGAAGTTCTTCATTCAATTACATCGCTAATCCTATTTCACAATTCTTGAACAATTTCTTCTTCAACCCTGTGGCCATAAATATTTTTAAATGCAAGTTGTTTAGAAAGAAAAGCAAAAACAAAAACAAAAATTGTTAGCCTTCCATCAACTCAAATTGCCTCTCCAGAAAAAATTTTTTAAAAAATGCAGGTTGTTTCATATGTCAACATATTTATGGGTGGCAGCACATCACTGATCTTAAAGACTCAGGAGAATGTTCCACATATACCGTATCCTAATGCTTATAACCTGTGAATAGACATAGCGCCTTAAAATGCCAATATTAAGGGTGGAGGGCTCACCTAATGGAGCATCTCTAATGGCTGGAATTTTCTTATACAGTATTTCTGTGGTTCGCTAGTACTCATAGGCCTTGTTTTAGATCTGTAGGAAGTAACTAAAAGACAGATAACATGATTTTTTAAAAAAAGTACTAGAAGAATGAATGTGGAGGGAATGAAAATACAGGCAAGAATTCACTGTACATACAACAGAGTTGAGAAACATGAAGGAAGGGGGTGGGTTGGAGCGGGGTAAAGACATCGAAGTGGTGACACAGATCAAGATGCATTATGCAGGTAAACTGCCAAAGTTCACTACACAGCAAAAATTAAGAGAAGGAAGAGAAGGAGGGGTGGGAGAGAACGCTGAAAGTGGTGATATTAATCAAGATGCACTCTTCATAAACTGCTTCATTGAGTGGCAACTCCTTTGTGAACTACTTAAAGATAATAAAAATATATTTTAAAAATGCTATCATATTATTGTTGTATCACACAATACTGTGCAGAGAATGAATATTCTCTGTACTCATTCAGAAAGTTTCTCTGATAAAATTTTCACTGGAAGATGTTATGTTGAATATGAACTTTACAACTTAGGGGGGGATGGGAAGGGATTGGAAGGGGAAACAAAAGAGGAGGCAACAATGTTTGATAAGAAATGTACTCATTACCTTGCCCATGTAATTGTAACCCCTCTCTACAGTATTTTCACAAAAAAAAGAAATGAAACTCAAGACCTTCTTAGTGTTTTCTGAGATTCTTAATTATATTCCTCTATAAAAAAAAAACAAGAAATAAATGTATTGCCAAGGAAAAAGGTGATATTGAGCTGAAAGACCAATATTCTGGCAAAGCATCATTCCCTGTAGGAGCCTTGTTAATGGTCCGGCACAAAAATTGGGTAACAACATGTGGTTTAGCCAACCCATTAGGCTTCAGGGGAGAACTTTAATGTAGCCCTACACAATATGGAGATACTGTCAGCTTTTATTGTGCTTCTCCAATGGTCATTGCTATTGTATGGAAATGAGAACACAAGTAATATTACAAAGTTTTTCACATAACATCATCTCAAGCATGTAGGCCTTTGATACTGAATAATTCAATATCACAAACAATGAAATTCTCCCTGTTCCTACTAAAGTAGTCAATGTGATACAAAAGATGTTTTATGTTCAGATTTTAATTTTTAAATTATAATTTAATGAATTAATAAGTAATGAACAGGACTTCTAACTGAGATCACATATATATATATATATATATATATTCACAATACAGTTTGATGGCATATGGAGGCACTAGGAGAATACATTTATTTCTTTAACTGTAAAACATTTCTCTTCTGAATAAATGAATCACAAGTTTTCACTCAGGGAAGATTTCAACCGGTACTTACCCTCTCTGCTGAAAAATTCTATAGAGTCAGCACTTTGGAGTGGAATCTATGTAGGTATATATGTATGTCTGCAATTATTTTTATATGTATAATTTATGTATGCATCTACCTATATATTAAAAATCCACCAAATATCTATACATTTAACTAAAATCTAGGATCCATCTTTCAATCATATATCTATTTCCTATGATCTACCTATAAATTTTGACAAGTATGACACATTTATGTTAAGATTAGTAAAGATGAGTGATGTGTATACAAGAATTCTACTTAATCTTTAACTCTTAACATGATAATAAAGCTAATTTATTTAAAAAATATTTAAAAATAATAAAAGCATATCTCTCACTTAACTGAATACTGACCAATTCTCGATGTATAAATTTCCCCAAATAAATCACTGCTCTGGTAATGTTTGTCTTTGCGACCATGCCAGCATCATTTCTATTTTGAGTTTTCTTATTCCCTTTTTACTCAAATTGTGAATACTAGAAAATACACTGTGTAGTTGGAAAATAAAAAAGAAGATTCAGATGTGCTGATACTTCCCCTCTGTCCCTCAGAAGTTGAAGACTCTAGGTTCAGTTAAGAAAGAACAGTAAGAAGAATGAGAAATGGGTCAAATCAAGGTTCTTACACTGCTAAGTCTTTATATGGATCATTTATGCTATTGTAAATTTTTACATCTTGTCTAGATGAAAATGGTTTTATTAACTACCAAAAACATGGGGGGAAATGTGTGGCTATTTAGCTAAGTGGAAATTAGTAAATAGTTTCACCTTAACAGAACTTTAGCATAATCAACCATAATGATAATAATAGCAATACATTATTTAAGGAGTAAAATTTAAGGGACATAATAATTTTAAAAGGAGAGGAGAAAACTCTGAATAGTGAGATTATGGGAGACAAGATTGTCAATGAGAAAGGAGATACTTTCATTAGTGTATTTATTCGCTTATTTCTTTATTTTTTGGTATGGATGCTGTTGCTTACCTTTTTTTTACTCAAAAGTAGCCTCCACCATTTGAGCCACACCTAATTGAAAATAAGAGTTTTACAGATTGATAATTCTGCCTGGGCTTGCTTCCAACCATAATCTCAGTCTTAGCCTCTTGAGCAAACAGAGTTACAGGTGGGAGTCACTGACATGATTAATGTAATTTGTAAATGTGTTTTGCTGGAAAAGATAAAAATATATGCACTTAGTTTTATATAACTCAAATACAACTTAAAATGAGGTAAAATCCCTTCCACGTATGGGTAAAATTTTGGATAATCGAAATAAAGAATATCCATTATGTGTGTCTAAGTTTTTGAAACATGAACTTTTAACCATTAGAAAAAAATACACAAGGAAAGTAGTCACTGCCATATTAAGGCACAAAATGACTCTTTACAGAGAGCCTATAAATTTCTGCCATTGTAAAATTTTAATATCTTGTTCTTGACTGTGTCTCTCACTTCTCTGGGGTTATTAAACATATTAAACAGCATAAAATTAAACTTTATGCTACCCCTAAGTAATGGAAAACCATTTCTAAGATTGATTTTGATAATTCACAAAAGTTGAGATTTGAAATATTTTATTCATGCACTAAAAATTAGCTGGACTACAGCTTCATACATAAAAGTGTCTGGAAACTCAAAGTTACTGCCAAATACAACCTTCAGGGGAATCCAAAGAAAATTGCATTCTCAGGGGGTTTCACCATTGAAACTCTCAGTTCACAGTCCAAAGCACAAAACCAGGCCTTGTGACTTAACAATAACTTCCTTCTGAGCAATCCACTTCCTCTCTTCCGATCCATAAGCTATTTACAGATAACGTTTTGTTGCAGTCCATCCTGGTAACCTTTTGCTTCTCTGGGATCATGAGTGTTAGTTTTCCATGGTATACTAAAGATAACCTTTCAGGATTTTTCCTCAAGTCTTGGAATTTACTGAAGCTTGACTTGCAGAAGAATTAGATGTGCCAGGCCCTGGTGTCTCATGCCTGTAATCCTAGCTACTCAGGAGGCTGAGATCTGAGTTTAATGACAGGAAAGGCCATGAGACTCTTTTTTCCAATAAACCACTCAGAAAACAGGAAGTAGTGTGGTGGCTCAAGTGCTAGAGGGCTAGCATTGAGCTGAAGAGCTGAGGGACAGTGCCCAGGCACAGAATTCAAGCCCCATGACCAACAAAACAAAACAAAAACTATATATATATATATATATATATATATATATATATATGTATACTGCAAAATGGATAGAGTGACAGTAATATACTTCCCAATAGGACTCATATCAAAAAAGAGAGAGAGAGAGAGACTTGAGATGTGCATGGACAAACGTTTCTGTGAGGATTAATCTACTAGAGTTTCTTAGCTTTCAACAATGGCTGGCTAATCCTGAGTGGAGCTTATTGTAGTCTCCAAAAGTGCTAATCCTTAGTGTTAAAAAAACCACTGAAAATGATTTTTGGGCTATGTTTGTTTGTTGTTCTAGCCTTTTTGTTTTATTTTTGTCATAACAAAACTGTAGGAAATTAATTTTGTGTTTCATTTCAAGAAAATGAAACACTAAATATTTTTAGAAATTTATTATGAGAACATCATATTGATCGAAGATTCACTCGCCACTGTGCCTCTAATTAAGTAGCATGATCTTGCACTCTCTACTCCTATGCAAATAGTCTTATCTTATGAATCCAGACCACTTATTCTATATGACAAAAGACGCTTTTTGTTTTTGTTTTTTGTTTTTGGGGATTTTTTGAGGAAAAACACATGGTTGTCAAAATGCATGGACAACAGAGTAAAACATAGTACTTTATTCGGTGTGGTATAATAATTGGAAAATGTATCTGTTCATTTTACAAATAAATACTCCATTACAATTAATAGCAAATATTATGCACTCCAGAAATTGACGCCTTCTTTTTTCAAAAAAAATTTACCTTGTTATTTACAGAAGAATTTCAATTAAATATCTCAGTATGTGACCTCATCTTGATCAGTGATGTTTCTTCCATTTCTTCCAAACCCACACATTGATTTTCTAATTCATTTTTACTTCATTAACTTTGTTTTGCTTACTTTTTATATTTTCTCATTATTCAAATATGTGAAATATTGATAATGATAAATCTTTCTCACTACTTGGGGGGAATGGATTAATCAAAGTATCTGCAAAAGAATGTATACTCATCAAAACATCAATTGTAATTACAAACAAATCTAAGTTATAGTGTAAAAAGTGAAGGTTGTGCTGAGCTGGAGTCATAGGTCTTAGTCCAACAATTGTCTAGCAGAGCTGAGGGATATAGGGGCACACTAAGGGGAAAACTCAATGCCAATTTTCCTATAGGACAGCATTGGGCTCAAGAAGGGTATGCATCAGTCGTAAGGTTTTGGATTTGCTTCATATCTACCATTCTTTTCTTACTATTTCTCTCTTTTAAAATAAGAAAACCTATCCTGTACCTTCTTTACCATAGATATTAAAAATACATTACTTATTTGATTTCACATTCTTATTCTGGAAAAATGGAGTCATCATGATGAGATCTGTGTACATAAGAAAGAAGTACACATCTTCTACAGGGTAAGAACAATAAAGATGATCGTCGTTCAAGTTATTATAAACAGCATATTCCCGGGAAAAGGACATTTTAAAATTGAAAAGTAGTTACTGAAAAACATAACTTTCATTTGTTTGCATTTCTGTTGTATATGAGATAACATATTTTTATAATAAACTGATAATTGGCAAGAGGTCATTATTTAAAGATTCATTTTTTTAATTGTGAAAATACCATACAGAGGGGTTACAATTACATGAGCAAGGTAATGAGTACATTTCTAAGCAAGCATGGTTGCCTCCTCCTTTGTTTCACCTTCCCATCCCTTCCCATCTACCCCCCCACACTTCCACCAAAATTGTAAAGTTCATCTTTCGACATATCTTGTACATCTCATTGTTGCAATGGGTCCACCAGTATCCCTATTTAAACAATTTTTTCCCTTCCCTTCCCCAAATTATGCCAACATCAAATACAGTGAAAACAGGGGTTGTACCGTGGGAGAGGGACATACAAAGCAACAAAGAAATCATATTATAAATATGTTAGAAACAATAGCAAGAAATAAAAACCATTTGAGTCCTTATCTTGGGGTTCATTTTGCCTAACATCAACTTATCTGACCATTTCTGCTTGTCTCAGACATATACTAGTTATTGCAAATAAGGGAAACCATGGGACCTATGTTTCTTTGGGCCTGGCTTACTTCACTTAATATAATTTAGTATATAATCTAAAACACACTATTAATTACTGTGATATTAATAGTCTATCATTTAACTTATGGGAATCTTTTATTTATGCATGACTTTGCAATATTACATACTGTAAATGTATCAAATATTAAACTATAATTTACTTTGTTGTAATTTTTTAAGCTGATGCTATTTTGGTGTGGGTATCAAAAATCACAGTTTGACTTCTCTGCTTTTTACTCAGAGGAGCCTGAGTTGAGGAGCTGCCACATTCAATGTGAGAGAGACAAGCTTTCCAAGTTTAATTTCCCCATAAGAACTTGAATTTCATCGTTGGCACCACATATGCAAGTTGCCTTCTTTGAAGTGACAATCTCACTTCATGAAATTTGGAGACGATTTTGCAAGTAAAACAAATCTGAATAAACATTAGTTTCATCTCAGCTACTCACCTTCTCCAGTCAGAAGGATATTCCTTGAGAAAAGTGGGTAGTTGATCTTGCAACTGAAAGAGCTGGCTTACCTTTAAGACATCTTGTGTACTTCATCAGAAGAAGGAAGTGTTTTATGCAAACTTCTTCATTTCTTTTGACAAAATATTGTAGGTTTATCCAAGCCTTCAAGGCTAAATAAAATTTAAAAAATTGATATTACTTATCCAGGAGTGTCTGCAGGTAAAGAACACAGTGACTATTGTAGTGTTTTGAGTGCTGCACTGAATAGTGCTGACATCATCTGGGTAAACTGTTGAATCATTTTCTAATTATGCATAAAGTTAGTTGCATATGATTTTCATCACAATAATTTTGAAGCCATCAAACATTTTGGATTATTATAAAACAGCACCAAATATTGATAATGCATGCATTTATTACTACTAAAAACAACAAAAGAATAACTAAATGATAAATGATATTTCAGAGTTTGGCAAAGAAATATTTCATGATACCGTGATTTCCTATATTTTATAACTGTAAAGAAAAAACAGAAAATTAAATGAAAATGAATATTCTGAATAAATACAGAATTTGAACGTATACATGGTATTTTATTGTTTAAAAAGACTATTAAGTACTCTCATAAATGCAAACAACTTTATTATAAAAGTGAATGTATTGATCAAATGGTCAAATCAGGGCTTCAGAACAATTCATTTGCACAGATACAAAACCAATTTTGCTTGTGACCCATTGGTTACCTTCATACATAAACACAGCCACAATGGACAATATAGGGTTAATATAAGTGTCATAAGAGAAAATTAATTGGGTATAACACTTTGACTCACATGCATGTTTTAATTGTGATTGTGGATTTTTGAATTGAATGATATACAAGGTGTCTCAGAAGAGTTGAGAATCAACTTGAGCAGCACCAAAAGTTTGTGGTAGTGATGGCTTTCCTAGAAAAATCACAATTTATCAGGACAAAAGACAGACAGGAGATTGTCTATAATCAAGACTGTTATAGTCAAGCAGTTTAGAAAGCAGTTGTGTCTGTGTTGAAGTTAAAAAGTGAGCATAGCTGTGAATTTTTAACATATATTCCCAGGAAAACGTTGCAGGGGCCACGGGGACCTTCTCAGCATAGCTATATTCTAGCAGCAGCTCTCTCCCTCTCTTCCCCTCTCTTTTACTCCCCCTCTCTTTGGTATTAAATCTAATTTCTGTCATGCAGAGCTCCTGAGTATTTTCCTACAAATTGCTAAATCCTGAAAAGATTCATCACCATAACAATCAATCATGGTAGTATTACATATTTTGATAAAGACATGGATAGCTGGATAATTAAGTAGATTGAAAATGAGTATTTGCATTAGATATTTGAAAACAAACCCTTAAAATGAAGGTGAAGGTAGTCTCCTTTATTCTTGGCTACTTTATAACGGACTTTAGATTTGTTTTTGTTTTTGTTATTTTGTCGTGGGGCTTGAACTCTGGACCTGGGCCCTGTCCCTAAGCTCTCCAGCTCAAGGCTAGCTCTCTACCACCTGAGCCACAGTGCCACTTCCGACTTTCTGGTGGTTTATTGGAGATATAAGAGTCTCACGGACTTTTCTGCCGAGGCTGGCTTTGAACCATGATCCTCAGATCTCAGCTTTCTAAGTAGCTAGGATACAGGCGTGAGCCACCAACACCTGGCTAGGACTTTAGATTTTTTTTCTCCAAGGCAACTTATCTGTTTTTTTAGCATGAGCAATTAATACATTAAGATGCTTTTGCTATGGAAAATCAGAATCTTGTGATGGGTTTGATTTGTTCACTGAATCCTAAAGCATTCACTATTCCATGAGAAAGTAGATCGTGTAGGCTAATGAGGGGTTGAACAACAAGAGCAAACATTTAAGAAGCTGACAACAACAGCACATGACATAAGGCTATCTACTTGGGCAGAGATTGTTAAGTTTTGGAGGAAGAGCTGTAATTGTAATTGGTGAGGAGTACAGTAGCTAGCTCCATAGCACTCAGGGATCCACAGGGAGTACAGGAAAAAGTCTTGAGTCAGAAGGAGTTATGCAAATGAGTCCATCTAGGCCTTAGAGATTCTGATGTGCTAGAATTACAATTGCATGTCACCAAAATGGTAGGACAATGTTCAATCTTTATAACTCGGCATTAAAAAGTTGCACTCCAAGGTCATATTTATATCAAAGGTAAACAGGAAGAAGGCTGTGTCTTGCCCCTTGATAAAGGAGGTTATCTTAATGAATGAAGAGAGAACATCTGTAAATTTCTGAAAGTCTCATCAAAGTGGAGTTGATTTTGAGTTAATCTAGATGTGATAATGATGGAAGCTGTTGGTGGGGAGGGAGGACTGGAGGGAGGAAGGGGACATAGGGACAATTTAGCATGACTCTGATTCTTTAATCCTGGTGCTCAGGAGAGCATTAATTAGGATGAGTAAATGATTCTGGAGGCATACTCTGAGAGTGCAAGAAATTTTGTTCATGATTAGGTTGTGCAATGAATATAAGAGAGTGCAAGAAATTTTGTTCATGATTAGGTTGTGCAATGAATATAAGTGGATACGCACACTATCATCAAAAGGCAGTTTTGCATGTACCAGCTGCCATACACATGACATGGGAGAATATGAGTATCAGGTTTATTCCAGACTTTGGTATGTATCCTGTTGAAAGTCATAGCATTTTCAGAGCTCTGGGATGTTCCTACCACCTTGGCTTCTATCACTTGCTGAATTGTCTTTCTAGTTACAATTTCTTAACACAAAATTGTTAACAAGAAATTGTGAGATTCTTGATGGAAGTACTACCCCAGTGTTGAATATAACCTAGTGGTTTTTATGTTACAGGAAAAATCAGAAGGCAAACCAGAGAGAGAAAAGCAAAGCAAGGTCTCTCAATTTATGACACTGGAAATAAATCTTGTCATCCCTCTTTTACATTTCCAATACCTTTAAAGAAAATAATAATGAAAAAGAAATATAGTAGCCAGATGAGATGGTATATGTTTCTAACCTTAGTAGACTGATAATGAATTCAAGGCTGATTTGGGCTACATAGCAAAATCCTATGCAAAGCCAATAATATTATTAATAATAATATCAAAAGCATAGAAATATTAACTTAAATCACATACTTCATTCATTTTTTACCACATAAATTGTTTCCAAAACCCTTTTATCACGGTTTAGGTTCTGATTCTAATATTTTTAAATGATATTTGTCAGCTTGACAGACAAAATGAGAATTACTTATTAAAAGGGTTAATTCATCCCAGGGTAAGTTTTTCAGAAATATTCTAGTCACACATTGCAAACATTTATTTTTCCCCAAATATAGCAAAAGAATACGTGCCAAGAAGCAGGAGTGAAATTTACCAGATGTCCGAGAGCCTCAAGACACAGTGATATTGGTCAGATCTTGAAAACTCACAGATGTAAGACAGTCTGTTGATCTGCCTCAAGCACTATTTTCATTCCAGCAAAGCCGCTGAAGTGGGTGACATAAGAAATATATTTATATTTTGTAACCTTGATTAAATGGAGAATTTAAATTTATTATAATTGTGCCATTTCAGCAATTCAATTTTATACCATTTCTTCACAATCATATATATATAATAAAATAATACGTATACCAGTATAAGGATGTACTTAAACTTCTATACAAGTTTACAAATGTTTGTATGATTTTAGCAATGTGGATTTAAAATACAAGAAAATATATTACTGACCTGGAATTTTATTATCTTGAAAAATGATATTATTATTTTTAATTAAACTGACTTTTGGTCCGAAGAATTTTGCTATGTATGAAGAATTTTGTTGAGGAGAGTGCCAGGACAACAGAAATTTAATGTTCTTATCATGAAGATTCCATTTTTCAGGAGCATGTCTCAAGTCTCCACATCCTTGAAATGAATAGACCAGTAATGTATTACATTTGATGTATTAATGGTTTAAAGGAAACACTATATATACTGAGCTGAAGAACAATGGGATAGACAGTGAAGGGTTACATTAGATGACTTGGAGCAAGAAAGTCTCCACATGAAGAGATGTCATTTAATACATGATCTATAGAATTAGGTGCTGGTTGTGTGAGGACAGGAAACTTTAAAGGCCATATTCAAAGCCATGAGTAAGACAGAAAGAGCACTGTCTGCATGGAGTATTGAAGACAGTCTTATGTGGCTGGAAAGGAGTAATAAGATGAGAGCATAGAGAGTTCTAGAAGAGCCCATGGATTGTAGCATTCCTGTGATCAGTTACACATTTGGGAAAAAATTTAATATAATATAATTTAATATAAACACTCCAATTTCTTCTTCTTTGAAGTATTCTATTAATCTTCCAACTTAAGCTTTTCTATCTCAGTATAGAACAATAGAGTCCACTTAATAAGTCTGAAATGTTGGGATCATGCATAATTTTCCATTCTTTGAATAACCATCATTGCATGTCTTTTCATTCAACAACCTGTGTTAATTTCATCTTTGATCCATCCAATCCATCCAATATCACTTTCTCTTCTTCTCTTTTGTACTTCCAACACCTGCTCTAGTGTAATCACCTCTTACCTCTGTGAGCTTAGCACTCTTCTGGTGAATTAGCTGACTGACACATTCCCAATCCTTAGTACTCTAACTTCCGAAACTATATTTTGGGGGAATGGAGTGGGGGAGATAGGAAGGGATGGGAAGGTGAAACAAAGGACGAGGCAACAATGCTTGATAAGAATGTACTCATTGCCTTGCACATGTAATGTAACCTCTCTGTACAGTATTTTCACAATAAAAAATAAATTAATAAAGAAAATAGAAAATTAGATGCATGAACTTGGGTTTAAAAGAGCATTCTGCCCTGGATTTGAATTTTAGAACACATTGTAATTGTACAAAGACAACATTTTGGAATATAGAGATTAATGTCACTTCTTTGAAATTAAAAACATTATAGAAATAGAAGAGGGCCAAACAGTGAATTCTGGTTTGCAACACATTTGTAAGTTAGAGATCGCGCTGCATCTGAATCGCATCAGATCACCTTAGTTTCCCAAGCATCAGAACATACAGAAAAGGCCAAAATGTGTGGCACACTTCACATAAAAGCAGAATTTAGTAAGATTTCAAGTCTCATGACCAACTACAGCAACAAAAATAGTAGAGATTAGTAAATATTTTTTTAGTTAATACTTCTAACCCCCTTTCAAACGTATACATTTTGTACCTAACAGATAACAATGCTGTCATTTTAGTGCACATATTACTAGATTCAAAACATACTTAATACTAAGAAACTGATGTATTAGGAAATTAAAATACCATCAGAAAAACTGACCCTAACAACAGTTGAAACACAGTGTATATATATGACAGCTTTGACAAAACAGAAGTGTAGAAAGAAATGGTTATTTCAGAATGATGGATTTCTGTAAGAAAGGTCTAAATCATGAAATATTACCTTGGATGTAAAATCTTGGTAGCATATCAGAGGAGCAAATCTCTTATAGTTTGATTTCAAGAAGGCAAAATAAGAAAAGACTAAATAAAACAAAACCAGGCAGGGCAAAATAGAAGAAAGGACTAACCTTACTCCTGAGGGTAATAAATGTTTATTGAATGTTTTCTGTAGGCCAGGAAATGACTGAGCCGCTTGAAATGCATCAATAAAGAAATGTAACAAAGCCATTTCTTCCTGACATTGATTTTTTTTAGAATGAGGAGCTCAAAAAGTGTCATATTAAGTAGCATATAATAGAATAAATTAGAATGTTAGAGGTATGAGTGATAAAAAAGTGTTTATGTGTAGGAGAAGTTTAGGTACAGAGTTAAATGGATGGTTTGGGTAGACACAACTAAAACTTAGGATTTGTGGAAAACATTGAATAATATGGTTCCATGTATCCCATTAGCTAAGAAAAAAATCAGAAAAATGTTCCCTCTGTTGAAAAAGCTGGGGTATATACAGCAAATGTAATAAGGGCAGAAAGCTGATATCAGGAAATGAGGAGGGACATAAGTATAAAAATTACATACTGTTTTGCAGATAGGCCTTTGAATAAAAGTGTGGGATGATGTGACCTAAATTTAAAAGAATAATTTTTAGCTATGTGTTGGATGTAGATGCTAGAGGGGAAAGAACAGGATGAGAAAGATCAGTATGAAGGCTACCAGTGGTATATCAGGTTATTCATACAGAAAAGTAAATGTGGTTTCTATATGCTTTCTATCAAAACAGCAATAATTTTCCACATAGCTTCAACTTCTATACCCCACTGTAACTCAGTAAAGTCCCTCTTTGGATAAATCTATGTCCCTGCAAGTTCTGCTCTAAAGCTGGGCTGTAGGGAAAAGCTTTAAAGATTGTCATTAGTTTATCAAACTCTGTGATAATGTGATAGAGTGCAATCTCTTTAGTATATTAAATTTCCTTACGTCTGAGATGATTATTTTAGATTTTATGCTTTCTGTTCCTAAAAACATAGTATTCATTTGCTCAACTCATCATTTTTCAGTTGTTTAAAATTGAGGAATCCAAAATAAGTGTCAAACTTATTTTCCTTATACTCATACCCAAATCTCATACCCAATATTTGAATGTACACTTTTATGATCTTTCTTACTTTCTGTAGTTGGTATATTAATTTTGCTTGAAACTATTGCTCTTAGTTTTGCTTCGTATCTTCTTCTTTATCACATATCCTGTATAATCAAGCCATCTCACTGGGTGGAAAATGAACAGAAAATTTAGTTTCAAAACATCAGCACCTTTAATTTACAAACATCCAGTGGAGTAGCCAATGCATAGTGAAGATGATATATTAGCTATCTGAACTCAATTCAGATAAATTTTATATAGTGTTCCAATTAGTGTAAATCTTTCAAATCTATAGACTATATAGAGTTACAATGTGAATTATTTTGTATGATAAGAATAAATTGCAATATGTATACAACTGAAAGGTTCTGGAGGGTAAAACAACTAAGTCACTTATGGTAATGGATAAAAAAGCCAGAATTCAGAAAAATAAATGGTAAAACATGAATGTAGAACTGATCAGTGAATACATAAAAACCAGAATGGAGGCTCATTTTTTTTTGATGTCTGAGTTAGGTTTTTAGTTGTAGCTAAACTCGGTGGCAACCAAAAATAGGTAGAAAATACGCCCATATTCTTCTGTAATTCAGTTGCTTTTCATTATATTTGTGTTACTTGGAATATCCATAGATACTGCTGCAATCTATATTGTAATAATAAATAAATAAAAACAGATAAGACCAATGGTAGAATGGTTACATACTAAGTGCAATCTCCAGCAAACACACATACAACTCACACACATACACATACAGAAAAGGTAAGAACAGTCAAGTTGTGTTTTATGATCTTTCTTGTTTAGTATAACACAATGATTTAGATAAGTGTTTAGATAAAAATATTTTCTCCTTTTCTAAAGGAATTCAAAGTTTATTTGATCTAAATATCTGTTTAAGAAATAATTATTAGCAATGACAAAAATAATGTCTTTACATTTGAACTGCTGCTGTGAAATGGAAATATTTTAGATGAGTTTGACTTTCTACTCTTAAATGAAACAATACCCAGAGATGAATGATTTGGAGTTATGGTATTGACTTCTTAGGTACTTAGTTGACATAATATTTCAAAATCCTATTTCATTTAGGTTAATTATCCCAAATGTGTTTGATATTCTGAGGTTTTTTTTCCTGATAGGTCTAAAATTTAATAATTTAATTGAAAAAGATAAAATAATTTAGTAACTCAGGTATTTATGGTTATTGGATTTGTGCCTTATCTATCTAAAATCATGATTCAAAGAGCTCTCTCAGTGCAAAAAAATAAAAAGAACCTTAGCAGAGGAAGACAACCATTTATTCTGCCACTTCATAATGGCAGCTTTTTATCCTCTGACCCCAGGTCAATTGCATTGTCTCTGGTGAAAGATAGAGAACTATTGCTAAGAAAGATTTTACTGTGCAGCAATTCTGAATCTATTTCTTGAGATGAAATGTCAATAGCTTTCTAGGACAAAAATGTAGGGTTTTTTTCTAGAAACAAAGGTGAAATTGGCTTCAAAATGTACTCTACAAATCAATCCCTTTCAATATAAAACACTTGAAAATGAAAAAAAATTAGCATGTGATCCAATATGCTGCTGTTTCTATGCTTTTATTTTAATTCATCAAATATATTTTCTCAAAAGAAAAACAATTTAGAGAAGCATTGATATTCTTCTAATAGTTTTAGAATCATAAGACTTGTACAAAGTCCTAGGAACCTGGAAATCCTGGAAATTTAATGGGAGATTGGAACCTTGGAAATGGCACACTCACAGGATAGGAATACAATAGAAAGTGCAAGAAAAATAAGTAAATGAAATAATAATCTCTCTTTTAGAATTAGAATAAAAACATTTTTATCATATAGAGGAACACATACTATCATCTATAATTTTGTCAATAAATTAAATTTATGAGTGCTTTGCCTTCACTTTTTGAAAATGGAAAAGATAGATAGGAGACAGACAGACAGACAGACAGACAGACAGACAGACAGACAGACAGACAGATAGACAGATAGACAGATAGATAGATAGATAGATAGATAGATAGATAGATAGATAGATAGATAGATAGATAGATAGATAGATAGATAGATAGATAGATGTGAATTAAACAAGACTTATAGATCCTAGTTTTTCACATAAATAAGTTAGGCTTTCGACAGGAGAGATGGATCCTACTTATAATGTTACATGATCAAGAGTGGGAATTGGGAGGCTTGATCTTTGAGACCAACCCAGGTAAAAATTTATTGATACTCTCATCTCTACAGTAAGCTTGTAATGGTGATGTGTGACCATTTCCCTAGCTACCAGGATGTATAGGTTTGAGGATTGTTGTCCAAGGCCAGCCTCTAGCAAAATTATCAGACCCTATCAGGGGAGAATATGAAAGCCAATTTATGCACTATTTGATTTCTTGTTTCTATTGTACGTTATTCCCTCTCTAGTATATCCTCTCTAGTATATGATTTTTGTACCTGATATGGCATATATGTTTATATGAATTAAGGAAGGGAAGGGGAACAACAGATTGGTGAGACAAAGGACAAAGCGGGGAAACCAATGCAACAACAATATCCACAAAACAATATGTTGGAAATAATCTGTAAAACATGGTGGGGGTTAGGGGAGGGAAATAGGAGAAGAGTGAGAGAAGGGGTAACAAGTTTGACAAGAAATGTATTTATTACCTTGCTTATGTAACTGTAACCCTGCCAAACATCACTTTGACAATAAACGAGAGAAAAAAAAAGAGAGAAAAATAAACAAACTTTACAACTTTGGCCCGAGGGGGTGCAGGCGGGGAGGGAAGGCTGGGGGGGGGGGTGCGGGGAGATGGGAAGGAAGGGGAAACAAAGAAGGAGGTAGCAATGCTTGATATGAAATGTGCTCATTATTTGGTCTATGTCATTGTAATTCATCTGTACGATATTTTCACAATAAAAAAGTATTTCCTTTAAAAAAAATCTAAAACTGGCTACAGATGTCGATCAAGAGTTAAGAGTTTTTTGCAATAATTAAATACCAAGTTCAATCCTTAGTACAACCAAAAAAACCCAAGTAAATCAATATATACATACATAAGTGGTAGTAAGCAAATTGTGTGTGTGTGTGTGTGTGTGTGTGTGTGTGTGTGTGTGTGTGTGTGTATGTGTGAGTGCTAGCACTGGGGCTTGAACTCAGGACCTGGGTGCTGTCCATTAACTTCTGTTCTCAAGGATATTGCTTTGCCACATTAGCCACATGTCCACCTCCGTCTTTTGGGGAGTTACCTGATGATAACTGACTCTAAAATTTCTCTGCTTGGGTTGGTTTTGAACCACAATCCTCAGATTTTAGCCTCTTGAGTAGCTGGAATTATAGGCACTGACTCCCATGTAAACTTTTTGTAAGGACATTAATAATTGCCCTGACAATTCTTTGAAGAATTTCATGAACTAGGTATAAAGCAGTCATTTCCTTAACATATTGTTTTACTTTGAGACACAGGTGAAAAAGGTCCTCAAATGAAATTCAATGAAGACATAAAGAAAAAATAGTTGAACAAAGGAGAGGCAAGGAATAAAAAAATACAGTCACCAACAACCCTAATTTGTCTCTGTGAAATAAAAGTCCAAGATACCCTGAAGTGCTCAGGTTGTGTCCCTTTGTACACCAGGTGGTTAGTAGCTAACGAGTGAGCCACCCTCCCACAGACACAGCCATCAGGATGACCCTCTTGAAGGAGCAAGAGGTTTGAGAGAATCAGGTAAAGCTATAACAAATGATACAGTTAACTATGAGCTTCCTGGGCTATGATACCTCTGAGTGATAGGCTCCATTGATAGCCGGCTATGTAATGTGTTGAATTGCACAAAGCTAGCGAGTCAAAATATCCAAGATTCAGAGCAGGATGCTAGTGGCTCACACCTTCAATGTTAGCTACTTGAGAGGATGAGATATGAGGACTGAGATTCAAAGCCATCTCAGGCAGGAAAGTCTGAGGTAGGATGCTAGCTTTGAGCCAAATAACTTAGGGTCAGTGCCCAGACTCTGAGGTCAAGCCCCATAAACACCAACGACAATAAAATAATAACAATAATCCAGAATTAATTCAACACATGCACTATGGCTTAATATGAGGTAAAGCACCAGAATCAAAAGGACAGCCCTGGACTTGCACCTGTACAGGCGTACCTTGAGATTTTGCATAGCTGCTTGGATTTGGGATAATGAGAACACAGACATGGAACTGAAGGAGATGAATCAGAATCACATGCAGAGATATTCCAGCAGTTCCAAGGGAAAAGAATGTTCTTTAACGTCAGCACCAAGGACAGAAAGATAATGCCACTGTGTGTGTGTCAGTGTCATGCTTGCCTAAGGTGGGAAGAGTCAATGAAGACTGGATGAGGATTTCTGCTTGATTATAGTACAGCCATGTTACAATTACAAACCAGGCAGACTTTCATGAATGAGAAGGCTGATAGTTTCCCATTCAAACATGTAGCAAGATATCATTAATTTCCCTCTTTCATCCTTCCTGTCAGGGTCAATTGTGCCTTATATTGCAACATACTGTTAAGGGTTTTATGTTATCTTTAGGAAGCTGTTCTGTAATACCTGCCTTAAAATGGACAATCACATGCACTTCTTACAGAATCAGTTTGCATCATAAATTTCATGTGGTTGATCTGACAAGTTCTGTTTCTATACTACAGTAAGTCATAGGCTCCCGGACATCTCCAGGAAGCTGATGGACTGCCTAGTCCCACCTAGGTAGTGTTTACCCTTGTCTCCAGTTTAATTTATCACTGTGAAGTGACAGTCCAGGTTATATCTTTGCACAAGAAGCCAAAGAGGCATGATACTTCATCAGAAAGATCTGTGGTGTCATCAAAGATAATGTCTATGGTGACAAATCAAAGGTTAGCAAAATAACTCTTCATCCTTGAAGCTGAAGGACAAGAAGTGATTTGTCCACATCACTGAATCCGTTGTCAGATAGGAGATCCCACATTAGCTTGTAATGAGTACTTTGCTATCCTGAGTAGAAATTCTCACCTACAATCTTTGTCTAAAGTACCACATGTTGGGAAAAACACATTGTCTTTAGTAAAATGAACTCAGCCACAATAATTCCAGTGAGAAGATGAGGTACTTTTGGTCCTTCAGGGAAGTTGTCTGTCTTTACTCTGGCAGTAGTCATATGTCTCAACTCATCTGAACCAAGGAAACAGAACACAGTGAAACCAAAGTTTATGTCCACTTCATAGGAATGGAGGCCCATGTATAAGATGGGTAAGCAATATGTCTACCTTGACAATAGTTATTCTTGGTGCCTGTGACTATTATGCTTTGTATTCTACTAAAAATCAATATCTTCTCTACCCATTCAAATTAGGCATCGCTGTTTTAGAGGTCTATGTTAGAAAGGGAAGAATATTCTGTCAGGTTAGAGAAAAGTGATTTTCTTGAGATACAATTTGAAGCTGCCATTTCTTTCATGTCATAGAACTAACAGGCAATGGGGCTTGTTCTGCTTGCTGGAAAAACTGATCTTTAGTTTGAAGGAGAAGTTCATTTGCTAGAATACCATGCAATAGAGCAAAAAATATAATTGCATGTGGAACGTAGGAAATCCTGTAGGATGTGAGTAGCATAGCCAGTCTAGTCAGAATTTAAATGCTCACTGAAAAATTGATTATAACCTGTCAGAGGGCTTCACAATTGGTACTGTCTCTGGTCTGTATTTTACTAATATTAATGTCAAAGAGCTCATTCTCACAGTCAACAGAAAACATTTAAATATCCCAATAGTACTAAATTTAACTTCTGTCAGCTCTTATGTCTAATTTATACTGTGATATGTTTAAGGCATTTGGAATTTTTTATATGTTTAGAGCATGCATGCAATAAGGACATTTTATAGAATAACAAATTGATCATTAGTATTATGCCAATGCTTACATGTATTATTCCAACCTAATTGATGCCTGAATTTCAAACTGAAGATAGTACAACTAATATAATAGGATATCATATAATACAAACATACACAAGGTGTAGAGTCGGCGAGTGCTTGCCTAGCATGCATAAGGTTCTAGGTTTGAGTCCAAAATGATAAGAAATGTATGCTTTAATAGCCTGAATAAATGTTCTCCTTTAATGTATGTACTCACATTTTATGAGTCATTAGAAAAAGTAAACCAGAAGTGGCGCTGTGGCTCAAGTGGTAGAGTGCTTGCATTGAGGTGAAGAGCTCAGGGACAGTGTCCAGGCCCAAAGTTCAAGCACAGGATCAACAATAACAAAAAACCTCTGGGTCAAAAAAAGTAGGCCAGACCCAAAGAAATATAGGTCCCAAGGTTTCCCTCATTTTCAATAATTAGTATTCATCTAGAATAATTTTATCTGATGAACAGAACAGCTCAGAAGCTAAGTACATTTAACCATATAAGATGATGCTAAGTGAAATGAAACCCAAGAGGTTTTTCTTTGTTGTTGTTGTTTTTAATGTACTATGTGATTCTTTGTGTCTTTTGTATGTTCTTTGCCCTATAGTATATCCCCTGTTGTCACTACACTTGACTTTGGTACCCAACATCTTGTGTATACATGTCTAATTTCGGGAGGGGAAAGGGAATAACAAAATGCTGAAACAAGGACACAGATGCTACCCATTGCAACAATGATACCCACAAGAAATTATATTGGAAATGAACTTTACAACTTTGGGTGGAGGGAGTGAGGGAGGTAGGGAGGGACTAGGTAGTAGAAGAACAACAAGGGAAGGGGTAAGAATGCTCGACAAGTGATGCACTCATTGCCTCACTCATGTAACTGTAACCCCTCTGTAAGCATCGTTACAATAAAATAAAATTAAAAAATAAAAATATTCATTTGTGATTTATGAAATAAGATATAACTGAAAACAAGTCGTTTAAGGATTCAGGTGGACCTGTTGCAACAATGAGAAGTACAAAATGTCATGTCAAAACCAGCTTTACAATTTTGGTGTGGGGGGGGAGGGGGGTATTATTGGGGGGATGGAGGGGGGTAAAATTGGGTGGGGGGAGGGGGGAGGCGGGGAAGGGAAGTGAAGGGTAAACAAAGGAGGAGGCTGCAATGCTTGGTAAGAAATGTATGCATTATCCTGCCCATGTAATTGTAGCCCCTCTGTACAGTATGTTCTCAAATAAAATAAAATACAATTTAAAAAAAAAAAAAGATCAGACAGTATTGGTGAATATACTCTCTTAAAAAAAGGCATAAAATCTGTAATGAACTACATTGGTTATAGACAAGGAAAAGCCACTTAGTATGGTGGCTTGTCTATCCATGAGCCTATGAATTATGATTACTATTCCAGCCATCCCTATGACCACAGTAACTAACTTTATTAAATGTATCTAGCTAATGAAGCTGAGGTCACAATATCAGTTCCCCTGTGGTCTTTCTATTTTCCTATCTGCCAGCACATGAAATCACTTAAAGAATCCAGACTGGAAATATAAAGGCATTCAATCTTATTAGGCATCTTAATTAGGTCAGCCCCAGCCATCAAAATTTAGTATCTTTTTGAAAGCACTTTTCATAAAAGCTTTTCACAAACAGTTTGTTGCAATCCACTGCTTTCTTCTAAGGTATACTTTTAGGTTGCTAATCGGAATACCAAATTATTTCATTAGTAGCAATCAAAGAGTCACATGATCTTATAATGAAAGAAACTAATTTCTCCCATTTTCTTTAAATTCTGCCTTTTGGTTAAATTTCCATTTGCCCTTTAGGCAATGAATAGTGTAGTAGGGAAAATGATTTCAAGATTCTGAATTATGAGGTGTCCTTCTCAATTATTGATATTTCTACTTGTCTTGATACAAAGGGTTTAAGTATGGACATGTACTTAGAGAATATATGGACATGTACTTAGTCAATATCTAGCTGGACAGCAATGTCTATATTTTAAATTCTGTATATAATATGTATATTTTTAAGTTTTTATTTCCATTATATAGATGTACAAAGGAATTTCAATGCAAATAGTACATATAGTATGCAAAAAGATTTCTTGATAAGGGGAACCAAATTATGTAACAAATACAACATTTATTAATCCTATACTAAGTAACCAATTTAACACACAAGAAAAACATCCCAGTTTTAATATTACCAGCATGTTATAACTACAAGTATGTATTAGTTTAATTCATTGATATGATTCATCAAAAAAGGGCTTGGGAATCCTAAAATTATATTGATAAAATACCATTGGAAAAAATATAAGTTCAATGTGAAGGCCAATTATATATTAAATTACTAATATGTAGATTTAGAGTTTATGATATAAGTGGTAACTATTTCTTTGGTGGTACCAGTGTTTGAACTCAGAATCTCATGTTTGTCCTAAGTCAGCTTAGGTTTAGTTCTGATGCTGTCATTTATCAACCTATTGATGTCAGTTTTATGCATTTATAGTAAATATCTTAAGTGTTGTGGTGATTTCTAAAGATGTGACTCTATACACACACAGCACACATAGCAATATCTGACACATGATGGCATTGTATATGTGCTTTTGTAAGTATTTGCTCCTTACTGCTATTACCATTTTAGTACCTATTACCATCCTATTACCATCTTACCATCTGCATCTTACTCATATTCTAAAATAACAGTTACGACCATTTTATAATGGAATTTTTTTTTTTGATTGGTCATGGGGACTGAACTCTGGGTCTGGGCGCTGTCCCTCAGCTCTTTAGCTCAAAGTTAGCACTCTACCACTTGAGCCACAGTGCCACATCCAGCTTTTTCTGCTTATGTGGTTGTGAGGAATAGAACCCAGGCCTTCATGCATGCAAGGCAAGCACTCTATCACTGATCCCCCTTCCCAGCCCCTGATCTGGACAACTTCTAAAGTTTCTAGTCACATGTGTAAAACTAAGAAATCTAGATGATTAATAAAAAAAGAAACAAAAAATAACTGAATCATATTATTGGCTTCACCACTTTGTTTATGACCAGAGTGCATTTAAGATCTAATTTTCAAACAGGCTACTGGTTTTGTTCAAGAGGGCAAATTATCCAAGAATGCCATTTGATGATAAAAAGACATTGAAAACTGGGTATCAAAAAACAAGAAATTAAACTAGTTTTAGTTACAGAGATCTGAAAAGTGACCATATGCCAAAGAGGTAGATGAAAGGAAATGAGTAACAACAAGGAAACAAGATATGTGCTAACTTTTATTAATAACATATGCTAATATGCTACTAAATTATTTCTATTAATTCATTCTTTTCCAATTTTCAGTACAAATTCCTGTTAGGCACTACTCCTTCAAAACTCAAAAGCACTATGACAGTGAGCAACATCATGGCATAGAATGAATAACATGGAAAATTAATTGAGAAGAACTTAATATTACACACAAATGCATACAGATACTCATATTTTATGTATGTTTTTATACAACACAAACACATACATGGATGCTTAATGAAAAATACATCAGCATAGATGCTCATTTAATAAAAATTTGATATTTCTCTATGTAAAGTTTTAATGTATCTTTACATATTGGGGATCTTAAACCTGGCAACAACAAATTGTTCAAATCTTTCAAATTGTGATTTAACTTAAAATACCTGTGTTTAAAAGCATTTTGCCCCAAGAAAAGAATGTTTGTAGTTAACTTACATAAAAAGAGATGGGAAAAGGAAGCAAATTCTTTTAATCCTGATATGGCAACCCAGACTCTGGTGCCTTTAGAAGTTGGCAAACACATTCTTTATGTAAAACAGTGTTTCCTTCCATAATTCTTCTACTGCTTAGCAGAACTCTTTGGAAGATATTTGCTTCCCTAGGCAATTTTACAGAACTGTCCAGTTCTGTGCCAGATCAGGAAGCTTAACTCATCTCCATTTGTTTCCCAGTAATACAGAGAATGTGTCGAAATAAGTTGGTAAGGGAGAATCATTTCAGGCTGAAAAGTGTAATGTTGCTTGATTGTCTTCTTAGTGAGGAACAACTACCTTCCTTCTCCGTTGCAAACTCTGCAGGTACAAGCAAATGCTTTCTAGTTCTTTTCTCTACAGAAGTTACTACCACATCATTTGGATATTTTGCTTTCATCGCTCTTATAAACTTAACTCTGTCTCCAGTGTCTTTTTCAGTTTTATACATAGTCATTAATATTTATTTTTAAAATGTAATCAGACCCTGAACTTCTTGGTGTCTTTATTGCTGGTTTTCCTCTTCATTTTAATCCTTGAGTCATTTACAGATCTTCTCTGAATAGATTTTTAGCTGTACCCCATGTAGCTAGTTCTCTAAGTGCTATTTACTTCATTTGCAAATGACTTTTCTCTTTATTTTGTCAATGCATGGGGTGCAAACCTATTATCGGGAGAATGGAAGCAATAACCACACTGTGAAGCCTTATATAGAACTTCAAGAGGGCTTGTTCAAATGCTAGTTTTGTGGTCAACTCTTCTTTTTCATTTTACATTGTCAAGCCAGTCAGAAATTCCTTCAGATAGGTAGGTTTTATAAATGAGAAAGATGAAAGACACAGATACATGGATTGATAAAAGTACTTGATTTCCAAACTTTCTTGACCTCTGTATAGTTTATAAAGTTTATTAATTGTGCATTCAAAATTTTTGATTATCATTTTTCTCCTTTCAATGAATATCATATCATCGGAAGAATCCTTCTGATTAATCACACTAATTAATTTACCAAACTCTATAGTCTACCAAATGAGAGAAACAGTTAAGTCAAAATTTAATTTGCTCTCAGTCCATCCCAGACACAAATATTAAATGCAGAGCATTCAAAATCAAAAGACTTCTTGATCAAACTAAAGTTGATCAATCATCAGTAAAAAGAAAGAGAGACAGCATGGTGATTAGGAAATAGAAATAAATATGAAATGATCAGTAGCTGCAGAAAAATTTTAAATTACTACTTAAAAATGTATGCTCCAATGAAAAACAATTCATAATTTCATTATTTTCATTAAAATTTTAAAAAGGAAAGACTTGGATGAAAAATAAATTTGTAGACAAAATCCAGTCAAACAAAGAAAAACTATTGCTATGATTTGGGCATTTTCATGCTATATTTAGGCAATATCATATAATGGTAACATGGGGCAGGGCCAATGTGTTCATTGGGGAACAAGGAAAATACAGATTCATAACCATTTCTGAAGCATACCTGCTATCATCATCCTTCAAAACATTTAGGAACAAACAGCTCTTCTCGCTGAAATGAATGATTGCTGACTCTTTGCTAATTATGATTATTTGTTTTCTTCTTTTTCCTTCTTACAATGTATACCTAGAGTAGAAGAGGTAAATAATAAATAAATACATATTATTGTCTCGGTAGTTTCAGGATTTGAACTCAGGGCTTTGTGTTTGTTAGGCAGATGTTCTACAACTTGAGCCCCAAGTCCAGAAATACATAGGATTACATGGAATTCCTGACAACCACCAGTTCCTGCAATTGCCTATCTCAAACTCAAGTTCTATATTCAGTCTTGACTAATTCTCATCTATGGAAGCACTCCAGAATTCCTGTCTATAGCACACTCTAGCACAATGCAACAAATTTCAACTTTTTAAAACTATAAGTGTATGTCTTGTTGCTTTTATCTGGAACAGGTTGATCAGTATAAAAGCTATTCACAGATAAAACACATTCACAAAAGATTCACAGATGTGAAAAGGTTTATCAGATAGTCACTTCTTTTGTAACTGACAATTCATTTGAAATTATGCATCTTAGAATGTTTGTAGTGATACAATGGTAAAACAATATTTGAATAAACTTTCATTGATTCAAAGATTTAAATGAATCAATTCATAATGAGAAAATATTTTTGAATTTTGTGGCTGCTGAAATTATTAATAGGCAGGGTAAATAAAGAAAAATACTTTTTACCCTTTTACTTATTTAAAAAATCTAGTTATCTCTGTCATGTTCATATTTCTAATCAGATGAAAATATTAAGCTTGAAATGTCTGCCAGTCTATCCTATAATAGATATATTTTTAAGTAGGAAAATCCAACCACTAAATGGTAAGTAAAATACATTATCTTTATAAAGCTACTCTACTGGCATCATCTAATATATGCATGCAATAGTATTAACTCATTTTCTCTCCACAAACAGTTTTCCTAGGATTTACGAGTATTATTTATGAAATTTAATGTGCTTCAATGCAATAAAGTCATTTGCATTTCAATAGGGTTCTTCAGTAGCTTTTATACCAAGAAACAAGCATTTCTGTGTACATCAGTTAGTTATCAGCAAATTCTACACAGGTATTTTGTGACCAGTCTTTATTTTTTGACAGCAGTTCATGATCTCAGATACAACGAAGCTGCAAATAAAAATCTCAGTCTCTCTATGATTGATAATAACTCCATATTACCCATTTTCTGCTGATTTATACATATATTTCTTTACAATCTTATCATAAATACAAGAGTCAGTTTTTCTCTTGTTATCTCAGAATATCAAGTTATTATCCCAATTTCTCAATTGCCTTCTAATTCTGTTTCATAAATAAATATCCTTCAGGTTTTTTGTTTGCTTTTTTTTTTTTTAACTTTCTGTGTGTGTGTGTGTGTGTGTGTGTGTGTGTGCGTGTGTGTGTGTGTGTGTGTGTGTGTGTGTGTGTGTGTGTGTGTGTGTGTGTGTTGGGGAGCAGGTGGTAGAGCTTGAACCTAGGTCTAAGTGCTTTCTTTCAGTTTCTTTTGCTCTAGAAAAGCATTCTACCACTGCAGTCGCCGCTCAACATTCTGTTTTTTGGTGGTGAATTAGTGCAAAGTGTCTCAAGGACTTTTCTGCCCAGGCTGGCATCAAACCTTGATCTTCAACTCTCAGCCTTCTGAGTAGCTGGAATAGCAGGTGTGAGTTACCAGCACCTGACATTATGTTTGCTATTTTAAATATAACTTCATTCTAATTCCTTCCTTACTTTTACACTGGTTACATAATAGAAAAGCTACATTTTGTTTTTGAGTCCACTATTAGTATTCTTATTCTAGTCTTCTTATTCTTCTTATTACTGTAATTATCATGTAATCTTGCATGACCTTTCCACTAATTGCTATATAGTAGCATCCCTTCTCTTGTGGTCCATGTGGATATGCTTTTCCAGTGCTCTTGTTTGTTTCTTTTGTTTTGTGTTTCTTTTGGTACGGGGCCTAGGGTTTAAGTTTCAGCCTATGAACTGTCCCTGAGCTTTGGTGGGGTTTTTTTGTTTATTTTTTTCATATACTATAATTTAAAACATTGAGAATCAGTCATATTTATTTATTAGTTTTTCTAAGACAGAGTCTTCCTGTGTAGCTCAGGTTGTCCTGGAATTCACAAGTTTTATTTTTTATTTTTTTTAATTGTGAAAATACCATACAGAGGGGTTACAATTACATGGGCAAGGTAACGAGTACATTTCTTATCAAGCATTGTTGCCTCTTCTTTTGTTCCCCTTCCTATCCTTTCCCAGCTCCCCGCCCCCCCCCCCAGCCTCCCCTCCCTGCTCCCATCCCCTCAGGCCAAAGTTATAAAGTTTGTTTTTCGACATAAGGTCTTGTACATCTCACTGTTGTAATGGATCCACCTGAATCCCTATTTACTGCTAGGGTCTAGCTCCTTCGCATCTATGTTTTTTTTTTTAATTCTATCATCATGTAGCCTTTTCTTCTCCTTATTAATGATGGAAATATACAATATCTGCAATACTCTCTTTTTCTTCTCTCTACACGCCCTGACATAATTTATGTATTTTGTGGCTTCAAAGCCATCATTTAGGGCCTACACCTTGGCACATGCCTGTAATCCCATCTAAACCAGATATGAAAAGAAGATTGAGGTTTCAAGCACAACTTAGTGAGACGTTATCTCAAAGAAAATATGGAGGATGTGTATGTCTACAGTGGGCCAGAGACAAATGTGGGAGTACTGATGTTGGAAGCCAGACTGGGCCAAAACGGGAAACACTATCTGAAAAATAAGGAAAAAAAGGTGGCAGAGATATAGCTCAAGTGGTAGAACGCTTGCATAGCCAGGATAAGCCTTGAATTCAAACTGCACAAATGAAAAACAATCATGTTTTAATACTTTTTAAATACAAGGGCTTCTAAATGCATGTAGAAATCTCTAAGTGGGATATTCTATTTTCTCTTTAAATGTTCAACCTATGTGCAACTATTTTTCTTATCAAATCTCCTGATAAACTCTTCAGTTCCTCTTGAAATGCTCTCCTGTCCTGCCCTCTATATTTCCAGAAAATTCTAATGTGGATGGATTATTTTTCCACATGGTGGTAGATCATTCTTGATCATTTATAACAGTGAAAATTAACTTTAGTCACAAAGAAGGTTCATCTATAAATTACACCCCCACAAGTAGACAAAATTAATATTAAATAGCTTATGAAAGGTTAATTTTGAGATTTGGAAAATAGTACAAAAATCAAAAAGTCATTTGTATGATGAAAGTGATGTCATTGACCAACATTCATTGTATTCATAACCTACTTTTCAGAATGGCAACTCCTTTGAACAACTACTTATACATAATTTTTTTAAAATGATGAGGACATATATATCAATGAAAATCTATTAAACCATCAATCATTTATTTATTTCAACATACTTTGCTGTGTATCACTCTGAATATGAAAACAAAAAAAAAAGCAAACTGAGATGTTTTACCTTAAGGCCTTCTTCTTCAACTCATTAAGAAAAATAGTCACAGCCTAATGATTTGCATTCATTATGTTTTCATTAAACACATCTGATTCTATTCTCGTCATTTGGAATTACTATAATATACAATACAAATAGTTTGTTTGACAGCTGACAAATAGATTTGAAGCAATATTACATGAATACATGTGTTTAGAAAGGGGAGGAATCAGTAATCAAAACCGGAATCTGTCATACACACTTCTCTGTAACAATTCCAATCAAGTGAAGTTCCCCAAACAGTCCATTTAAAGTAGACCTCCCTATTATAAGCCACTCAAATAATATAACAAATAGAATTCCAAGTACAATTCAAAACATTTTTTATTCATGATATTCCTATCATTTCTTTGCTCTATTTCAAATATCATTACCATAATCCTTTAAATATTTTTGCCTTGAGATTCTTAGAATATCTTGGTATACTGAGTGAAGAACATTTCAAACAAAAGGACATTTTCCACTTTATGATTAGATGAGAAAATGAGTTTCAGAGAGAATCCTATGATATATTCATATATATTCTGGTTTTTAAATAATATAGAGTATTAAACTCCCTTTTCTTCTGAAAATCTTTTTTGAATAACTATTTTAAATCTATCTCAACATGAATTCTTTACTAAACTAGTTGACATTATTATTACAGATTTTCATTTGACATCATTCTTTTATTTACAAAAAGAGCTTTAAAATCTTTGATATTCTTTGGACTGTTAGAAAGAACTTACCGTTTTAATTTATCATCTTACACCTGAGTCTCTCACTTCATTATTATTCCATTTTCTCAAATCTCTTTATCTCCAAATAAGTCCTATTTCCTAGCAGTTTTCAGGGTGACACAGGACCACACATTTTTTATTTTTGGCATTATCCTGAGAAAGACAATGGATAATACAAATTCATATGGGATTGTAAAGGAAAGCAGTGTCAGACAAATAGACAAAGGGAAGGTGAGCAAATACAGTCAGAATATTCAATGTATATACATAAAATAGAAGGATGAAATGAGCCGGGAAGGATTGGGGCAGATGGTGGAGAATGATGTAAAGAGTAACAATGATCATGATGACTTGTTCTCATAAACTAATCTGTTCAATTGAAACTTACTTGTATAACTCCTTAAAGACAATAAAATAAATACATAAAACAGTACTATCATATTTAGAAACTTAGCTTGAAGAATTGGTCATATCATAGTTACAAACAGAAGAAACTCATTAAAATCTGGTGTGATAGCTCGAGTCAGTAACCATGGCTACTTAGGAGTTACAGGGGAGGCTGACCTGCAGGAAAATCAAAAATTCCTTTTTAACCAATGCCTGGGAACAGGGCTGAGGGCAAAGAACAATGGCTGAATAAAGTGACACTTGCCCCCCAATATAGATAGTGCATGTGTATATTACATAGATACATAGTATGCATATATACATTATATAGACATGTACATACTATATATACATTGCAAATAAATATTTATATATATATATACATATGCAAATTCCACTAATAGTTCACATATAGTTTAGCATTATATTGAATCTTTTAGGCTCTTAAATTCTAGTATGGTTAAATTGAATTTCAATCCAGCAATATCATTATTACAGGAAATATATATAAATATAAATAAATTAAATAAATAATATATATACACATTTATAATACACATACAATTGCTCAAATTATTTAACCTCTAATAAAGTTAGCATTATCAGTTATATACTATGGTATATATTGAGCTATTTTACTGATCAAATTATTAGAGATAAGAGAAATTTGATTCCATAGGAGGGAAAGAAGAAACTATCAAAAGTGACCCTAAGCACAAAACTAAACTATCCACAGCATAATAAACCTTGCCAAGTCTATCAGCACGCAGCACAATGCAATCCACTCAGAATTAGAATAATCACAGAGTAGATTTAATATATTTATATTCATGCATACTTATCGCAATGAACTTGGTATATAAGAAAAATGGTTTTTGGAAAAAATCACTAAACTTCACTCCAGAGGTAATGCAAAATCTGAATAGTTCAAAATGTCCTCACACAATTTTAAAGATACTTACAATTATGTCTCTTGTAAAAGTCACTTGCTCCATCTGTTACCACACACATTATTTTAGAATATAGTCAAATATAGGCTACTCCCCGAACCCTTGTAAAAAGTTTGTGTAACTATGAGAAAAAGAAAAGACATGACTGACAACTTTTATAGTCCTTTATGAATAGAAGTGTGAAAGTCTAGAGGGAAACAGGAAATTATATCCAGCTAAGTACTTAGTTTGTTACATCTATTCATTTTTCAGCTCTACATATTATTCTCAGTAGATGACAAAACGTTGATTAAATTTCATAGTCTATTCATGAATAAAGACTTAGAGTCCTAAAAATAGAAGAAACACTTCATAGATTTGTATTCCTAGGAATAGAATAAATCCACAGAAGCATTATGGAGATAAAACTTACCATTAATGTCAAAAAGATTAACAAGTGCTGTTCTCTATGGCTGTTATTTAACACTTTGCTATCAGTCTTAAATGACACAATCACTCAAAAATAAAAAGTAAAGTCCTGAATTCTGAACAAAGTAAAGAACTTACCATACTTTTTAAATGGAAAGTATCATTATACATCTTAACACACAAACAGGTGTATAGCAAGTTATATGAAAGTTTAGAACTCATCAGTTCATATGAATAAATTATTCAACTTAAAAAGTTATATATAATATGACTCTAAATAGAACATTGAACATGAAAGGAAGCAAATCATTTCCCCGACAAGAAAATTGTTTCAAAGAGAGACGTTTGCTTCATAAGTCAAAATATTAATTCAATCTAAATACACATAGACACACACACACATACACAACAGTAACCTTATCTCTAGATGTTAATTAATGAAATCCATGGCCGCCAGTTGTCATGCAATAAATTTTAGTTTTGTATTTTAAAATTCTCAACTAAATATCAAATTAATATTTTAAATCAACTTGGCTAAGTTTTTCCTGTGTCTTACATTAATTTCTGTCCAAGATACTCTTTTGCCTGCTATCTTTTTTGTCTGTCTCTGTTTCTTCTTATATCTTCTTCAAAATTTCTACTTTCCCATTTTTATTTAATAAAATCTCCAACTTCTAGTTTTTAAACAGTTTTTCATACCCACTTATGGTACCAGGTTTAAAAAAAGTTCATCTTTTTATCTATAAGTATAATGGATTGACATTTAACTTAAATGTACTCATATGTTCAATTTAAATGTACAAATTAACATTAAGTAACTTATTAATCAAACATTGAGAAAATAATTTTAGAATTATCAAGAGCATCTTCTATTATACATAAGCAACAAAATTAACTTTAACTATGTTTACCATGGGAACATAAAGCAAAGCCCAGACCAACTTGCCTTGTTGAAATAATACAGTAGAAATGTATAAGCAAAATATTTTCATTCATCTGCTAAATGCCCTCAAATAGATTTCTTATTGGTAAGGAGTTAATCAAGTATAAAGTACAACATAATTGATTTTTTTTTGTCTATCAGAGGGCTTGAACTCTGGTCTTGGGCACTATCCTTCAACTCTTCAGCTCAAGGTGAGTGCTCTACCGCTTGAACCACAGCTCCACTTCTGGGTTTCTGGTGCTTTATTGGAGATAAGTGTCTCAAGAACATTCATGCCCAGGCTGGTTTTGAACCATGAACTTCAGATATCAGCCTCCTGAGTATTTAGAATTACAGGTGTGAGCTACCACCACCTGGCTGATCATAAATTATTTAACAGAGCATATATAATCAAATTCTAACAGTGAATTTCACTGTATTTCCAATGAGATATTGCTCTTCAAGAATTTGGAGTATCCAGAAATTTGAGAATATCTTTTGTACAGATGGTGTACAGATTGGAAAAATAAGATTTATTTTCCCCTACACATCATTCTTTCTATCTATCTATCTATCTATCTATCTATCTATCTATCTATCTATCTATCTATCTATCTATCTGTATACAATTTCTAAATATTGATAAAACATGTTCTACAAATACATAGTATAATACTTGTGTATTGGCTAGTGACATTTTCTAGACGAAGTGTTATAAAACTATCATGGTAAGACTTAAAATTTGACTATATTTATATTTTATTAGTTGTACTTGAATAAGAGATTTGATTCTGCAATATATTTGGTTCAGGTACCAGTGAAAATAACTATGGGTAGTTGTGAATTCATATTACACAGTGGTAATGAAAGATCACAAGGGTCAAGTTATACACATACACACACACATATATATGTAAAAACACATATACACATATATACATACATAGATACACTCATACATACACACATATAAACAAATATATTAGTTTTCATTCCCATAAATTTATCTTAATTTCTAGGAATGCTTTTTACATATATATAAATGATTGAAATATAATTTATTCAAGAGCACTTATATTATATACTGTATTTTATGAAAGAAGGTAAAGAACCCGAATATTTTAAGGGAATTAGATAAGACTAGAAAATTGTGAAATCCTCTGTGATGCACTCACATAAAATATGTTATATCATAAACTTTATTATTAAAATATTTATTGTAGCATTCCTATCAATACCAAGAAGTAAAAAAAATTATTAATTAACTATTCTAGGTTGATATTTGACTTTCTTTGAAAGTAAGCTTCATTTGACATTTCACGATATTTCTTCCTCTATATAAAATAATTATAATGCTATCATAAATAATATGATAAATTTATCTGGAATTATGGTGTTAGCTTTTACATAAGAGTAAATGTTTATAACCTAAAACCCAAACTAGACCATACTAAAGCTGCCAGCACAACTATGATTATTGCAGCTTTATTTACCATAGCTAAGGTATGGAACCAACCCAGATGCCCCTCAGTAGATGAATGGATCAAGAAAGTGTGGTATATATACACAATGGAATTCTATGCCTCCATCAGAAAGAATGACATTGCCCCATTTGTTAGGAATGGAAAGACTTGGAAAAAATTATATTAAGTGAAGTAAGCCAGGCCCAAATAAACATAGGTCCCATGGTTTCCTTTATTTGTAATAACTAGTATATGTCTGAGTCAAGCAGAAAAAGTCAAATAAGTTGATGTTATGGGAATGAATCCTAAGATAAGTATTCAAATGTGTTTTTTTTTCTGTTGTTGTTTTTCTTTCATGCAATTGTTTCTAACATATTTATAAGATGATTTCTTTGTTACTTTGTACGTCCCGCCCCCCCGCGGTATAACCCCTGCTTTCACTGTATTTGATGTTGGTATAATTTGTTGGAGGGGAAGGGCAAAACAAATGGTTTAAATAGGGATACAGGTGGACCCATTGCAACAATATGTACAAGTCGTTATGTTGAAAAACAAACTTTACAACTTTGGTGTGTGTGGGGGAGAGGATCGGGTGGGGGTAGTATGGGAAGGGATGGGAAGGGGAAACAAAGAGGAGGCAACAATGCTTGATAAGAAATGTACTCTTTATCTTGCCCATGTAATTGTAACCCCTCTGTAAGGTATTCTCATAATAAAATAAATAAAATAAAAGACTTCAATATTATTTTGACATTGTTAGACATGTAACAACAATAACTAATAATAAAATATATCAATTGTTGTCACACTATTTTAGATTATGTCTAGGTCCATGATTAAAACAGGTACTTTAAACTGTGGAAAGGGAAATGATAGCTCGATATTTAGTACTGTGTGTAATTCTGGAATTTGCTTGGGATCATGGCAAGAAATACTAAGAGTATAACTAACAAAATCAATAAAATGTTTGAAATTTGCAGAAGGTAGTGATTTGCTACATGGACTCTGAATATGTAAATATATCAATGTGTTAATTCTAGGGGAGCAAGTGTTTCCTCTTCAGACCAGGCTAATCTGAAACCTGCTATGCTAAGTACCTAGGCTGGCTTTGAATGTGTGCTTTTCCTGGCTTTGCCTTACAAGGGCAGAAGTTAAAGGTGCATATTGTTTTAAAATAAAACTTTGAAATGTCCAGTCTGTTTTCCTTCCAGTCAGTTCTATTAGTTCTATTATTTGAGGTTTACAGAGGTAATTGTTTTAATTAAATAGAGGTATGTTTGGCTGAGCTGTAACACATTGCTTAAAGGCAGCAATTGGTGTTAGAACTAATATTATGGTGTTTTGCCATTAATTCTAAAACAAGGCCTTTATTGATTTCTTTGACACCTGAATTGCAGTAGGAGACTTTTATTTTGCAGTCTGCGTTTACATAACAAAAAGATCTTTGATCAACCTACTGAGTTCTATTTGAGGATTTATGCAACATGGTATTTATTCAAGCGTATACCAAAAGAGTCACCTTTGTCTTTTCAGTAGAAAGAAAAAAATACATGAAAACAAGATAAGTAGAAATAAATCACTTATGCTTGAATAAAAATGAATTGAGTTTTCTGAACGATATACAGTTTTCTTTTGACACATGGTTAAACTGAAATGCATCTCAATGTTACAATGTTAAGATATTCAATGTATATATGCTGCATGGGTATTTAAATCATATTGTTATAAAAGGTAAAATAATTTATCAATATTCCTGTCACTTAATCTGTTGCATTTTGCATAAAATTTTATTCTGTTTGGGCAGTATAGAATTAAGGTATTTACTCCAGTGTTGGATTTCATTGAGCTTGGAGTATGTGTGAAGAAAAAGACAGGTATAATTAGACAAAATTTTTTTCAACTCAGCTCAAGTTATACATATACAACATTAATAAAATATAAACATGAAGTTGACAGTGTAGAAAATGTAGAAATGTAGATAAGGGAGGAAAACTCTTTCTTTCTTCCTTTTGTTTTTATTTGTTGTTGTTTTTTGTTTTTTTGGTGCCAGTATTAGTTTTTCAGCTCCAGAATTGAGTACTGCTTTAGCCTTTTATGTTCAAAACTAATAGTTTACCACTTGAACAGCAGCTCCATTTTCAGGTTTTTGTTGGTTACTTGTAGAAAAATGTCTCACAGACTTACCTGTTTTTGAACCTCTGCCCTCAGATCTCATTCTATTAAGTAGCTAGGATTAAAGGCCTAAGCTCCTAACAAGACAAGGTGATCAATGAGGAAAAAGTCAAAGAAACCAGAGAAGAGGATGCATCCGTGTTTCTTAACCAAATGTCTTGAGGTAGACATCAAACATTTAACTTAAAATAGGTTAAATGGAATTAATAGTTAATAGCGTTTCTGAAAATAAAGCACGCATTTTTTATAAGCAGCTTCGTGGCCTTAGTTTTTATAACAAGTACCCATGATATTTCAACATAAATTTTCACATTTTTTTAAGATCTTTAAAAAGTAGAAATCAATATATAATATCTACAGCATATTTGAATGTATATTATTTATTTTATGATAAATATTAATATTTTAATTCAAGTATTCATTGTGATGTACTTATTTGGTGCTTGTTTGTTTGTTATTAATACTGAGGATGAACTCAGGTCCTCCCACTTGAAAGAAAAGTGCTCCTCCACTTTCCACCATTTGAGCTACTCCATCTGCCCTTCTGTTTTCAAACTGTTCTTGAGATGGACTTTAACACCAGCTTTGCCCAAACTAGCCTTAAATTCATGATCTTGTTCCTTCTTCTCATAGTATTTTACTATTGTGTCAAATTCAGAGGAGGCGTGCACACAAACCAAACATAGTTTGTAATTTTTTCTAGACAAAAAATGCTATACCTCTAGTATATGCCATATATCTATATTTTCTAGCTTTTTAGTGCTCTTGTCAAGAAGGCATAGTTTGTACTTTTAACCAGGTAAGGTATTTTTCCTTAATATGTAGTGTTCAAAAATTTGTATAATCAAATATGTCACTATTTTTCCCAATTATAAATAGAGGAGTAGCTCATGTTTTACTTTTTCACTTGTATCTCTTTGTTTCTGCATTGAACTATGTGACTCACATTTTATAAATATCTAGATATGTGTTTTAAAGAAAAGGTCAGTCTCTTTACATGGTTCTACAATTCTACTAGAATGAGCTATGGAAAACATTATATTTTCCATATTAATTTGTGACTCAATAAACCTATACCAATTTTCTACACCTACTTTATTATTTGCTTTTAAAGAAAGATTTGTGGTAGATATTGGTAACTTTGTAAATGAGTATAAATTCTCACCAAAAATTGCCTATTGTGATACAATTGAATTTTTTTTCCCCAAAGCAATACCCAATTTAAGAAACAAAAATAAACGAGAAGATTCTCTTGTTTTTCCACTAACCTTCCTGGTGAATCTTCTGCTTCATCATTCCAGGATAAAAGTAATTCATCTTTGATTCAAAATGAAGAATCAAGACCCATGGTATTCATAAACCATTTTGAATGGTAATTCCTTCTTATAACTACTTAAAAATAATAAACATTCAAAAGTATATTTTTAATCTTTTATGATGACATTCTAGGAAGTGAAAGAAAACTCTCATAATTTTTATTTATTACAACTACTTCATTTTTATTCCTAAGGAAAATGTTAGATCACTTTTGATCAAAGCTGTCTTCAAGCTAGCTCACAAGAAACTCTAGCCCAAGTAGAGCCAGAAGCCTTTCTCATCTTGTCATAGTGTAATCTCAGTTGTTAGAACTCTGTTGACTCAAATACAAAAGGAATCAATCTCACAGTTGGGAAGAAAAATAAATTATATTTTGGAATCAATATATTAGCCTAAATTTTCCTTCTATGCATTTTTTTCCTGCCTGATCCCTGACTTTTTTTTAAAAAGAGAGGGAAGAGAACAACTTCACAAGTGGTTGAGGCGTTAGGCCACACTTTCCCTGCTAGTCATCAAAAATAACAACAACAACAACAAAAACGGCATCCAAATACAAGTGAGCATAGCAATATTTGTTCCAATTTCACCTATCTTGAATGGACTTCTATTACAAAGGAACATCGATAAGGTTCAGTGGTATGATTATGATAAAATGTGTAGGATGGTATATGTGTGAAAACTGTGACTCTTTTTCTCTAATTTCCTCTAGATTCTTAGCCAGATATAGTGGTGTATTCCCTGTAGTATTAGCTACTCAGGAATGTGAAGACATAATAATGTCTTCAACCTACAAACAAGGAACCTGGGCAGCAGAGAGGAATCTTATCTCATATATTAAAAAGGTTGAAAAGTATGTATTTCTTCTATAGTTCAACAATTATCTGCACGTATTGAGAAAACAAGTTTTCTATTGGCAGAAGGGATAGATAGGTGAAGGATTTGAAGGAGCTCCATACTGACCACGGTGACAATAATGATTCCAGCAGACCCCATGGAAAAAATAAAAAAAATAGAAAACTGGCCCATGAGTTCAAAGGTAACATGAGAAGAACATATAGGTACAGACGGAGTGATGTCATAGCAGCGTAACAGTTAGACATAATAATGAGAAGAGATGTACAGCAGGGCCTGATGTCAGACAACTGGCAGAATAGAAGATGGAAGCTATGTATATATGACCATAGAAGATGATGCTAAATGGGATGAACCTCAAGATAGGGACACAAGTGGCTTAATCTTTCTTGGTGTTGTTTTTAATGTATTTATAATGTACTATGTGATTTTTTTGTTTCTTTTGTATATTCTACCCTCAGGGTATAACCCCTGTTTTCACTGTATTTGATTCTGGTGCACTGAATCTAATTTGGGGAGAGGAAGGGGAATAACAAAATGCAGAAATAAGGATACAGGTTGACCCATTGTAACAATGAGATGTACAAGATACTATACTGAAGACAAAATTAACAACATCAGAGTTGGGGGAGGGAGAAGTTGAGTAGGTGGGAGGGAAGGGGTGGTAGGCAAAAAACAGAGGAGGAGGTAACAATGCTCGATAAGAAATGTACTCATTACCTTACTCATGTAACTGTAACCCCTCTGTACAGTATCTTTACAATAAAAAAGAAGGGAATAAGTCATAATTTACTGATAACTTATGGTTAAAATTAGGCAGCTACTAAACATTGAATTTATAAATAATCTTTGTAAATCTCTCCCTCTTTTTATATATATATATAGAGAGAGAGAGTTAAATTATAAGCTAAGCATGTTTAAGAATAGTTAGATCATTTATTTTGTAGTACAAATAATAATCTAAAAGTTTCAAGATTCATTTTAAACCATTATTCAGAATATAAGACCACATGTACTTCAAAGTATAATTTTAAAAATTAATTGATCTTTATTTAGTCCAAAGTTAAATTATTACCTCTCTCTAGTCAATACAGTGTTTGAAATTAAAGTATTAAAAATTAATTTTCCATAATTACTCCCCATTACAATGACTTATTTGAAAATAATACATAATAATTCTAAAATGAAGTTTCCTTTTTTTGTTCCTTAGTAAGTTACTTAATCCATTTAAAAAATTGGAAAATTTGACACAGGAAGCAATCTCCCTTGGGTAAGGAAAGGGCTGTGTGGATAGGCGAAATTTAATGGAGGAATGATTCAAACAATGGACATATTTTATGTGAAATATCCATTATGTATCTCTTTAAGCAAGGTTTTCTACACAGGATTTAATACCCAGTATGCTTGAGTCTTTGCTTCTAAAAAAGAAAATAACTGATATGGACGTAGAGAAAAAGAAAAAAATCAACTTTGTTTCTTCTTCATTCCTAACAACCCATGATGAGGTGCAATGCCATATTTCTTTGCCAATGAGAATTCTTGGCAAGAGTTCAAATGCTTAGAAGTTCTACTTAAAAAGCTTTCAAATGCAATAAATATCTTTATATTTCCAGCCAGATATGATGGTACATACTTCTCATCCAGACTACAAGGGAGATACAGGTAGGATTGTAATCCCTGGCCCACTTCCATTGATACTGAGACTGGAAACAGAACTAAAAGTAAAATGGGGATGGGCACATGCCTCAAGGGCTAGAACACATTCTTAGTAAGCTTAAGCTTAAGTACAAAATTCTAGTACTTGAAAATAAGTCTGCATTACTTTTTGATTAGCTTCCTCATGCTCATGCAATTCCTGTGTTTTTCTTTGACCATTCTCAGCCTGCTCACACAATTCCTGTATTAGTCTTTGTGTAGCTTCATCATGCTTACGAGTTTCCTCTATTAATTTTTGGTTAGCCTCATCATGCTGTCAAGTTCCTGTATCAATCTTTGGTTTACCTCGTCTGGCTCCCTATCACGCTCACACCGAGTCCTTTACAGGTTTTCAATCTTTTCATTCACCATGTTTATCAGATGATGTTAAGCAAAATGATCCCCAAGATAGGGACACAAGTGATTTTTTGCTTTTTTTTTCTTTCTTGTTATTGTTTCTAATGTATTTATAAGGGACCATGTAATTTTTTTTTGTTGTTGTTGCTTAGTATGTCCCTCCCCCATGGTATAATCCTTGTTTTCACTGTATTTGATGTTGGTATAATTTGGGGAGGGGAAGGGAAAAAAACAAATCATTTAAATAGGGATATGGGTGGACCCACTGCAACAATGATATACAAGATGATATGTGGAAAAACAAACTTTACAATTTTAGGCAGGGAGAGGGTGGAGCTGTGAGGAAAGGATGGTAGAGGAAAAACAAAGAAGGAAGCAACATTACTTGATAAGAAATGTACTCATTTTCTTGCTCATGTAATTGTAACCCCTCTATACAGTATTTTCACAATTTAAAAAACTTATTTAAAAAATCTCAAAGTAAGACTCCAGTGGCTCATGACTGTAATCCTAGCTACTCAGGATATCTAAAGATCACAGTTCAAATTAACCCTGGGCAGGAAAGTCCATGAGACTCTTTATCTCCAAATAAACCACCAGAAAACTGGAAGTGGTGCTGTAGCTCATGTGGTAGAGCTCTTGCCTTGAGTCAAAGAGCTGAGAGAGAGCTTCCAGGCCAACCCCCATGACACCCTCCCCCCCTAAAAAAATTCTGAGCCCTCTCCTAATTTTATCTTCCAAAGAATGATGTATTATATTCAATACTTCTGTAAACTTCTTTCAGGTAATGCATCTTTCCCAAGTGTAATCAATAGTAGAGCAAATTCCTAAACTGCAATATCTTAGTTTGAGAAAAAAAATATTTCTCTTTATATCTAGGTGAAACTAACATTTCTATAGATCTCTAGAAAATCTATCTTAAACTTGAATAAACTCAAATGCTTGCTTAGGAAGCAATGTAAAATCATTAGGGGATTGCTATCAATAATAGACGGATGAATTAATTAAATGCAAAGGATATAGAATGACTACATTCTTGGACAGGAGAATTATATAAGTGAAGATTTTATTTGTTGTACATTACAAAAATGTTTAGCATGTAAGACAAACTGAGAGAAATAAAAAAGAAACATTTGTTAATTGCATTCATTTTGATTAAACCTTATTTCAAGACTAGAGTAAGCAGAGATTAAGATAAAACAAACCTTATTTAATTAAATAAAATAATTCTCCATGAGAAAGATTTTGTTTGCTCTTTTATGCACAGACTAAAACAGTACTTAGCACATAGGTGTTATCAGTACTATTTGTTGAATGTATGAATATATAGAACATTTCATATGTCAAGTACACTTCAAGAAGTGAAGAGTTTGCTTTAAATCACTTAAAACTACCTTGAAGAAGTTCTTGCAATTAATTTTACATAGACTATAAATCTGTTAGTGATTTTTAATTGCAGCTTATAGCTAAGATTATGGGAAGTTATTAAATCATTTAGAGTCTTCCCTTGAGAATTATATTTTAAAGTTATAATTGGTATCATGAATAAAGTTTTTCAATATAAAGAAAGAATAGGTCTATTATTAACAGAACTAGCTGATGAATTGCTCAGTATTAGGTACATACTTTAATAGTCTTGAATATATAGCCTAATATATTTCTTTTCTTTTCTTTCTTTCTTTTGCTTGTTCCTTTCTTTCTTCTTTCTTTCTTTCTTTATTTGTTCATTTTTTTTGAAAATGTGACCATATGAAAGAGGCATAGTATCTGATCAAAACTAAAGTGAATATCTTCAGCCACTTCATTCTACACTACTGGGTTTCAATATATTAATAGTCATATTTTTAATTTAAAATACTATTTGCATGTCAATTTTTAAGAAACTTAAACATTTTTTGCATTCATTTTTTAAATGTAACATTAAGGTTGGAAGCATCATATGATGCTCTTTGCCTTGTCTTACACCTTAATCCTAGCTACTTGGGTCACTAATTCAATTTTTTTTTACCAGCTATATAGGTGATATTTTAAAAGGTACAATCAACATTTAAAAGATAGATATAGAACTGTGTTTGTGTCAGTTTAGAAGTGGTTATTTAATTTTGTTAATTTAAAGTGGATTAAAAACATTTATTACATCTTTCATTACATGTTTTTCACTATTGGTGAAAACCCTCTTTCATTAGTCAGTAATTTATAAATTGAAGTAACAGTATATAAATAATGTAGGTATAATAAACATGACTAAAATAAGTGGAAATAATTTAAGGTTTCTGCTAAATATTGATTTTTCTTATCTATAAGTCATGCAAATAAATCAATCCCTAAGTCAGAAAAAGAAAAAGAATTACAGACAATTTGGGGTATTTTAAAGTTTCAGAAGAATAGAATGAAAAAAATACTGTACAAATCTAAAGACATACATTCATATGTACATCTATATCTATATAGATATAGATGTATATTTCATCGAACATACAAAGAAACCCATCTAAGAATAGCCCATCTGTTTAGGTCTCCCTTTCCGTAGGTAAAGAATATCCTCTATTCTTGAATTGTTCAAACATTTCCAGCTGTGGTATGTGAAAATAATTTATGTGTTTTATGATTCCAACAGTGAGAGTCTAGACATCACTTCCTGCTGTTCTAAGTTTAAATATTCTGTACTGAGTATAAAGCTACATCTTTAAGGTGGCAAAAAGAATCAACTGTCTAGACGGTAAATATCGATCTAAGGTAGCCTAGATTTGTGGCTTTGCTACCTTTCATTAAAAGAATCACAGCCTCTCTCTATAAGCTCTGCTGGTCTGGACTTGTTAACTCTATTAATCACCTGACACAATGAACACACAACATTTTAGGTCATAAAGAAAAGAGGATGCTACGTTCCATCTTCTGGGTCAGAAAAAAAGAATTAAATAAAGCAAATCAGCAAAAATTAAAACAAGTAAATCAGGCTGTTGAAGGTGTCATTGAGTATATTTGACAATTTTAGTAAAACTTATTCATATCCCTTATGAAAAAGAGTTCAGGATTTGCAGAGGTATGATCAAATCTAGTCCTGAATTCTCAAAATCATATTTCAAGAACAGAGAATTGTCATTTCACAGGCTCCCTTTGAACTAATGAAAACAAAACCCTACTAAACATAATAATACTAGAATTATCATTAACTCTTATCTTTTTATTTGACTGAGTAAAGTTTTCAAAATTTACTTTAGAGAAATTTGCAATTGACAACTGGAAGTGTACACTTTCATATACTTTCCAATTTTTCTGTATTTCCATTTGTTTATGGATTTCCTTTACTTAGAATTCCTTCATTTAAGCACAAATAATCCCAAGTTGTTTATGTTTGAATTTTTTTAATCATTTATTTTAATTTTTTAACGAACACTTTATTTTCCTGGCTAGAAAGCATAATTTGGACTTATACATTGTTCTTATTTGCACAAATAACTTGATGAGATGCATTATTTTGGTTGATTCTTGAATTTGATCAAATGTTTTTTTTCTCTGATACTGTGAGATAGATGTATGTGGATATATTTCTAATATATACATAATATTTTCCAAAAATGTTAGTATATTTTTCTATTTTTTTAATATCAGAATTTTAACTCACAATCTGTTTGTTTGATTCATTTTATCTCTCCTGAATCCAACTCAGTCATCTATTATCTCAGATATTGTGTGTATGGTATAACTATATACATAATAATATTTATAGCAAATGATTTACAATGAAATATAAGACATTACCCCTTTAATATTTACAGCAATTTTTATTGTAATTCTGGGTAAATACCAGTAAATGAATTCATAGCTGGTGTTTACTTTCTGAGTTGACTTTAAGTTTTACTACCTTTAATCCTAGAATGTTGAATCATTCTATTCATCATAGGTCTGTTTCATTATACGGTCACTTAATCTAAATTTTATAATGCACTGGCATTTTCAGGGTTATTTACTTCTGCATTATAGGTACACTGGACCTTTGAAAACATATAACTTCACAGCTTCTCTCCTTTGAATTGAGTCTGATACTGCAGAATCCAGACGCTATTTTGTTACAACTTTTATTGTTTTCCTTTTCAGGTAAGAAAGTTCACCAGGATCTCTCTGAAATCCAGCTTTCTGCATGTGATTTAGGAAACTAAGACTGTGAAAGGGACTTGGCCCTTAGAGAACTCTCTTAATGAGCTTCCTTTCTCACACAGGTAGGTAATCTAGATAAGCTTTTTTTAAAACTAGTTTTCTTAATTCTTCCACTTGTACATGATTTAATCACTTTTGTCTGAATTGATGATGAGTTATTTTGTCTTTGAAAATGTAAAATTATTATATTGTGTCTTATTGCAGATAATTCTGTATTAAACTGCCCTGTGATGCAATGTCTTTCCAATCCAGAGATTCATATATTCAAAGACTGAACTAATTTATGTCCTTATTTCTAGTTTTAAATTGTTTCTGTTTTCAGTGGAAAAGTTTATGTGATTTTTTTACTTTAATCTTCCAAAAGTTGCATTGACTTCTAATTTATTTTAGTTTGATCTTTATTTGTTCTGTTATTGAAAATATCTACCTTTTAACTACTAATGGTTTCTTTTTATTTAAGTATGTTCTTTATTGTAAAAATGCTGTACAGAGGCATTACAGTTACATGGACAAGGCAATGAGTACATTTCTTATCAAGCATTGTTACCGCCTCCTTTGTTTTTCCCCTACCCTCCCTTCCCTCCCATCTCCACAACTACACTCCTCCCTCCCTGCCTAAATTGTAAAGTTTGTTTTTCAACATAGTGTCTTGTACATCTCATTGTTACAATGGGTCAACCTGTATCCCTATTTAAGCATTTTTTTCCCTTTCCTTCCCCAAGCTAGAGAAGTATATATACAAGAAGCAGGGCACTGACATCAAATACAGTGAAAAAGAGTCATACCATGGGGGAGGAACATACAAAAAAGCAAAAAAAAATCACATGGTGATTTATACATACATTAGGAACAACAGCAAGAAAAAAGCAAGAAAAAAGCCACTTCTGTCACTATCTTGGGGTTCATTTCGCTTAACCATCTTATCTGGTCATATCTTGATATGATCATTTAAGTAATTTTTTGTTCATTTATTTGTTCTGGACTTTTCTAACTCAATCCACCCTCTTTCCAAGTGTATGTTTCTTAGAAAAAGCCCAACTCCCATTTGAACTAGAAGTTTTGATGTTAAATTCCACCATTAACTCTTTTTAGTTTAATATGGATGTTTTCAGTTTAATATTCAATACTTTTATTTGCTCTATATAAAGTTTAAACATTTTCTTGGTATTTCTTCTTATCATCTTTTTGATTTTTCTCTTTCTCAGTTCTACTATTTTATCAGTATGCAACTCACATTTAAAATATTTTCAATTCATTACTTTCAATAATCTAGGCTTATGATCCATCTGATAGAATTTTCTTTTTAGTTCAAGAAGCCATATGCAAATTTTGGACATTGTTATAAATTATGTGTCTCAAGTTTTAGATTAAAACTATGTCTTAGAGTTTCTCTTGAGGTTGTATATACTCATGTACATTAAACTACTATCACATTTTGAAAGCAACTTGATTGTTCAAGTTAAGGTCCAGATGAACTTTATATAATTGTAACTGCTTGTCTCCTAACTACTTTTTATCAGAAAGAGTGATTTTATATCATTTTCATTGAAACACATGAACCTGGAAAAATGATGTTAAGTGAAGTAATTCAGGTTCAGGAAGATAGACAAGTTTTTTCTTTCATATATGATGGTGAGATTTATATTATAAACATGTATTCAAACAAATACTGTATGGTATATGCAGGGGAAGGTTCCAATGGTATAACCCTTTTGGACACAGAGCATTTACAGTTTAACAAACTAAATACGAGAAAGCTGGAACTTGAATATAGTGAGAGTTGAGGTCATTGAGTAATGGGTAGATGAATGAAGGGAGGAAAGATGGTTGAATGTGTTTATAATACATTTTCTTAGTCATATATATATATATATATGTATAGAAACCTAAGAAAATTAAGAGGAGTGAGAAGGGTGGGAAAAATAAAATAATTAACTAAAAATTAACATTGATTATAAATTGCCATATTGAACTGAAATCCCTTTGTCCAACAATTATAACAAAAAAGAAATGGAAAAATATATATCAACATGATTGTCATAAATACAACAACACACAAATGGAAAAGAATAAAATGCCCAGAAATGATTCTATGCATTTATAATCAAAGGATTTTGAAAAATAGAGGCAAACCATGCACTCAAGAATAAGAAAATTTCATCAATAAACTATATAAGAATAGACACTCAAATACAGACAAATGACATGTGATTCCTACCTCAAACATACCCTACAGAAACTCAAAAATCAATCAAATATCTACATGAAAGTAGGAAAATTCAACAATTTTAAATCAGGTCTATTTGACTTTGATCTTGAGATACTATGACTTACAACTCGTGTGTGTGTGTGTGTGTGTGTGTGTGTGTGTGTGTGTGTGTGTGTGTGTGTGTGCATATGTTTATGTGTGTTTGTTACTATTAGAAAGTTACCTATTTTGTAGTAGCTGAATTTTCTCCTGCCTTAAAGATAACACGTCTATATGTACAGTTATTTTAATGATGTCATGTTAGTTCAAATATGTTAAAGCAAATTGTAAACATATTCAAATATTTTCAATAAGTACTTCATATTTTACAATGGTACTAATAATGATATTTTTTCATTGAACAGTATATTTGGAAACTAAAATAAACCTTAAATAGAGGCAATTATATTATGATTACAAAAGAGTTCACAGTGCTTAGAAACCTCTCAAGTACTTAAATATAATGAGGAAATTTGGGGTTGGTGGAAATGTACTAATTTCTCTATTCTAATCATGTGAATGTACTCATTTAAAGTATAATGAAAAAATGTATAACCTCAAATCGTTTGGCATTGTGATTTCACTCTCTAGTGAGCTGGCCATCCTAATAAATGTGCTCTTCTGTTTTGATGGAGAGTTGTATCTCAAATTGTTCCTGGTTACATAGCATCATTTTTATTTTGAGTTATTAGACTATATGTGCATACACGGAGATGATTTATTAAGCCCATCGATGTGAGTGGCTAATAAAGTTTGATGCTTATTTTATTGTGATTGCATATAATTAGCTCAGGGCTTCGTATTTTTTTCATATTTGGAAATCAGAAAACAAAGAAAATAAAGAATCAAAATTGTCCTGCACTGCTAGCATGATAATATAAAAGTAACATATTATGACCAGTGTCAGCAGAGTGACGTTCAGTAAATTCAAGCTCTTTAGCCACTGAATCTCATTCACCTCAAAGGCTTCTTTGATTTCATCCCTACTATGCTTCACTTGTCAGTCTGCAGCTAGTTATTTTTTAATACTGTACACTCAATCAGGTCACTCACTTCTCAAAAACAGTCTATAGAGCAACATCAAAAACCCAAAAAACAGAAAAAAAGGAACAAAAAACCCAACTCCTTCCACCCTTTACAGAAACTTCTGTATGCCACTTGTTTGGTTATATCTTCTCTTATTCCTCTTGAAGTTTCTCAATTTCTTTGCTGATAATATTTCCAGACATATAATCACTCAACATCTCTGTGTCTTTTCTTTTCTTTTTCTTTTTCTTTTTTGGTACTGGGAAACGAACCCAGGATGTTAGACTTGCTAGCCAAGCGCTTTGCCACTGAGCTACATCCCAGCCCTTCATCTCAGTATCTTGAGATAGATACTCGCATGTCTCCCATCATCAATGAATGTAAAATAGCCATTCACCACTATGTTACAATGTGTCAATTTTCTCTAATTTTAATTCATAACACATATTCTGACATTGAACATACCATTTACTTCATTCAATTTACCTTCGTTATCTACCCATGAAGTGGGGCAGATAAAGTGAAGATATGAAGGCTTTTCATAAACAGACAATGAGAACTTGAGCTGACGATTCTTATTCAACAAGAAGAGAACCAAAGCATATTTAATAAATAATGATTAATGACTAAATTTTATTCTTAAATTTATATTTTAAGAATAACATGTTTTAATTTTCTATTAGTAGATATGTTCAAGTTTCATAAAATTACTTACTAATTAGCTTTAATTTTGTATTTAGAAATATATAAGATGAAAATTACAATGTAAGGACAATATTAAGAAGTGAATAAATCTTGAAGTCAGTATAAATGTTAAAATGCCCTTTAGTTTAGTAGAAAATTTAATTAATTGATGTTCATAGGTATATTTTTGAATGTAGATCAAAACTTTACAACTTAACTTTTTAATATTTTAATTTAACTAAAAATGCTCATTTGCTTAGACATTTTGTATCACGTCATATGATGTGACTTTATATGATATATCATGTGTCAAATGATGTGTCATATGTATATCATATATAATCCATATCATCAGTGATATCTACATAACAAACAAGAAGAAAATGTTCCTGTTATTTATCTATTTTAAAGACTAATAGCTCACTCTTATTAACTTGTATAAGAACTGTAAGATTGAATCCACTGAATTGCAGTGATGGAATAAACTTATGGTCTTACAAGGAAACAAATTGATTCACTGTCATATGTTATTTATACAGTAGACCAGTGTAAGAACATACCTTAGTGTAAGGCAGTTCGACAAGTAAATTTTACCATTATGATAAGATTTTTTTACCATATTGATAAGATTGATAAAATTGATAAGATTTTACCATAATTGATAAGATGAAGCAGTCTAAATTTAATGAAGGGTTTTCATTCAATGAATTCTACTACCCGATGTTATTAATAAGGTGGACCTGGCTAACTTTAGTGTAGGAATACACCTCACTGAGTAACTTTCTTCAGTGAATTTTTACACTGCTAATTATATCATTTATTTGACAAGTATTTATATGTAATCATACTCCTACCATGAGAGAGATAATTAAGAATAAAATTAAAGGTAAAAATCGTGAATGACTCATCTATCATTTCCATACAGCAACTTTGAGAGACACTGATCAAGCTACTTCACATAAAGTGACTTAAATGATGAAAATTAAAGTAATAGATAAGAATTAATAGAGAGGATTAAAAATTCATGAACAGAGTATGGCTTAGATTCACTTGGATTGGTAAGGAAAAATGCAATGAAAAGTAAAAGGAGTTTATACCAAGAGCCTTGTTTGAAATAAAACTGATCATTAAGGGGTTGAGCCACAAGGATAAAAATAGAAAGGAAGGAATTACAATAGGTGCTGCGGATGCTGTAATCTATTGGACTCTGCAGGCCATTTTACATGGTGTAGACATAATTCAAGGAGGTAATTATGGGTCCTGAGCCACAAAGATATGGATGGACACAGAATGCTGAGAAGTGAACATATCTGAATATGATTTTCCACTTGCTGATGATTTGAATATAGAATGCGAGAGATAAACATGAATCAAGAATGACATTAGATTACTTGCCCTGAATAATAACTCTAAACCTCTGATAGTCATAAACTTAATACTGACTGCATTATGGGTAATAGTTTATTTAATGAAATAATTGTGCTAGGTTACAGTTACAAATTATACCCAATTTAATTTTGTGGTCACAGAAGATATTATTAAATTCTATTACTGGTAAATTTTAAATAAATAACAATATCCTAGATATTCTAGAAGAGTTTAATTCAATTGTTTAAGACCCTTAAGAAGAGCTCTGTATTCTCTGGTTTTGCGGTATTTCTGTGTTCAAATAGTAGTTTTAGTTGGTGCCATGTAATTTCAACCTGCCCTTCTAAGTATAATTTAGATAAGTATAATTTGTACAAATATATGTATATGTGTATGTGTATATGTGTAATATAATATATAATCTTTTATATCAATATAATATATAATCATACATATACATATATGTGTATGTATATACATACGTATGTATATACATATATGTATATGTATGATTATATATTTAATGTGTTATCTGTCTTTTTAATCGGTTTTGCCATGTATTGTCTATCATCTATATTTATCCATATGTCTATGTATATATGTGTTTACAAATTCATCATTTACTATAGATCATGTTATTATTTATGAATCTATGCATTCTCACTTTAATTCTTTGTTAGTACCCTGACAGAAAAAAATTGGCTACTATTTTTTTCTTCATATATCAATATTTCACATGGAAGAATTAACTATTTCACATGTCCAAAAATGGACTGGCTTGTTGTAGAAGATCTCTGTATTGAAAAGTTATATTTTAGTATCATTGATCTCCTCAGTAAGGTGATGCCGTTTGATCCAAAGATTTCCAGATCAAGTCACCGGAAACTGTAGATGTTATTTCATTCTGATAAAGGACTTACAGACACAAGTAAGTTAGGGATTATGAGATATGAATATTATCATCATTGACTTTTGCTATGGTCTAAATAACTGGTCTCCAAAATTTCCCAAGTTAACTAATTCCTTTTTTTCCCATTAGTTTAGCTACTATCAGCTTATTATAAAAGGGAGATATGGAAATTATTTACATGATGAAAGATCTCAGAACTTCGATGGAATGGGCAGCTTCGCATGATGCCATTTTAGTGATGTATTCACTCTACATACTTCCCAAGAATGTCACCAAATAATCCTTGTCATCGAGAACTACTTTGCTGCCTCCATATACTAGAAGAAGAACTTTATCACCCGCTTTCGCACTAACTGGCTGAATCTCTCCACCCTTTCCTTTAAAGCGTGAACCCACGGCCACTACTATGGCTTGCAATACTTTTCCTTGAGACTTTTCTGGAAGCATAATGCCTCTTTTGGTGACAGTTTCGGCTGCATCCTTTCGACCAGCACTCGGTCAAACAGAGGAAGGAACTGTCTAAATGCTTGTCGGGCCACGACTCTTCGCGGTCGCTACTGGGACTCTGCTCTCACGGCCACGTTGTAACTAATTTTGAAATCATGCTATTTTTATTTTTTTTGGGGGGGGTTCGGTCGTGGGGCCTGAACTCTGGGCCTGGGCACTGTCCCTCAGCTCTTCAGCTCAAGGCTAGCACTCTACCACTTGAGCCACAGCACCACTTCCGACCTTTTTTCTTTTTGCTTATGTGGTGCTGAGGAATTGAACCCAGGGCCTCATGCATGCAAGGCAAGCGCTCTACCACTGAGCCACCTTCCCAGCCCAATCATGCTATTTTTAAGTCATGCTATTTTTGGACCTTAACAGGCGATTAGATCCTTTACGAATGGGATTAGTAATTTTGCTCAAGAGCCCATAGGGAAATTTCCATTTTTGAAGGGAATACTCAGACTCTGACAAGCTATAATCTAATAATAGGACCCTTGGCAGAGCCTAATACCATTAGAAACTGATATCTCACTTCTCGGAACTCAGAACTAAAACAAAACAAAACCTTGAATGCCTGTTGTTTGTAACCTACTGACTTCATTCTATTTTGTTTTAGCAGCTTAAATAAACAAGTATAATTATTTAAGAGGTTCCAAAATCCAATCCTTACAAGAGACCCAAGGAGAAAAACAGGCATATAAACAAAGGGGTCATGTGACAATGGTTAGGGGTTGGAATCAGGCAGCCGAAATAGAAGTCAGATGCCAAAAACAGTAAACCAGAAATGGATTCTTCCTGAACATCCTCAGATGGAGGCTGCTCTCTCAGCAGCTCCCTTCTAACCTCTCAGCTTCTGAACTCCTAGATAAATGTCTATTTGACTCTACGGTAAACATGTTGAGAATTCTTTCCTTTGTATTCTAAAATATACAATTTGCCTAAATTCAGCAAAAGGACATGAAACACTTTCTAGGTTACCCGAAATTATTGACAATTAAGGGTGGGTCAGTGCTGACTGGCTTTGTCTGCTTTGTTTCTATAAGAAAGATGTTCAAAGTCAACTTCTAAGTTCCTTCTCCCCACTGTGACATTAATATCGTTGGATGTTTCTACTATCTATGTTATTTTAAGGTACCTAGAAAGACCCATTATTTAGTCTTTACTTAATTTAATGTGTTATTCTTTTGGACTTCGTACTACAAGAATGCAGTGAAGTTACAGTTACATGAGCAAGGTAATGAGGACATTTCCTATCAAGCATTAACCCCCTGTACAGTATTTTTACAATAAAAAACTTATAATTAAACAGCAAAAAAAAATGCAGTGAAAAAAAAATGTTCCTTCCTCCTTTCCCTCTCCTTCTCCCTCCTCCTTCCCCTTCTCCCCACCTCCTTTTCCATCTCCATCTCCATGGTGCATCTCTAGTTCCTTTCTCTTCGCTTTCTCTCTTTTTTTCTCTCTCTCATTCTCCCTTTCATTCATCATCTCTCCATTCCTTCATTTCTGCATGACCTCTACAAATAGAGAAGATGCAAACTACTTTTCCCCCACTAGATTCACTGGAAAATATGGGAAGAAATTTTCAAAGAGGAAGATGTATTAACTTTTTGGCATAGATCCTTTTCGAAAGGAATAATTGCTCATGCCAGCCTGTGGTTATTTACCACTCAACACTGAGAGAAAGGCAAAGGCTTTTACTTTGGTTACTGTAATAATATTAAAGCAGAAAAATTCTACTTGGTTTGGATCAAAATTGTCATTAGAATCTGTTAAAAAAATTCTCTATGCCTTTCCTTGCCCCTGCTTTCCTCATGAATCTATTTTCCCCTACCATTGCTGGCAGAGCGTACAGTTCTGAACGGCAGGAATCTTGGTGACAGTGTTTCAGATGGGATGAAGAATGGCTTGACATACAGCCAATATCATGAGAGTTCTTTGGCCTGCAATGTAGACCATTCAAGTATTTCCCAGAAATACGTAATGTATTATAATTGTCTTACCCTGAGCCAAAGCTAGATTACAATTTTGTGAGCTTCAATAACTACTTATTTGATAGACATCTTAACAATTTATTGTGAGACAAGGTAAGGTTCTAAGGTATGAAATAATAATATAGTACATGAAGCATTCTAAAATCAAGGGGAAAGTGATTTCTCATTGATTAGGAAATCAAACACCTTGATCATGGCCCTGGAGGCATAGTGAAATCAGAAACTTTACTTGTGGGTGGAAGCACAGTAGTTTTAATGTGAGTGATCAGGAAAGCAGCTGATGGTAAAAAAATGATTATTTGGAGCTGTGTAATCAAATCAGGAAGCTGAGATCTGAGGATCACAGTTAGAAGCTAGCAAGTATGAAATTCTCCGAGACTCTTACCTCCAATTAACCACCCCAAATCCGTAAGTACAGATGTGACTCAAGTGATAGTTTGAGCACTACCTTTGAGCAAAAACACTAAAAGACAAAGTCCAGGCCCTGAGTTTAAGCTCTAATACCACAATACAGACACACACACACACACAGACACACACAGACACACACACACACACACACACACACACACACACACACACACACACACACACACATGCATGCATGCACATAGCCGGTGTTCATCTCTTTCCTGATATCCTTTTTCCTATTCCTAAACTGAAATTCATTTTCTTTCAATTTTTCCCTTGTTTAAATTCTCAATGTTATAAATATTCTGTATCTATATCTATGTCTTAAACATCTTGGAAAAATTGCTGTAGTGTGGAGGAGACACTGAGGCAACATTTTAAGCTTTTCCTTAAAGCAGGACACTCGGTCCCAGCAAGTACACTAGACAAGCCAGTAATAGAATCTGGTAGCATTCAAGTTTAGTGTTTCAGTACAGATGCTAACCTCTCATTTGAACCTACTAATTTAAACTGCTTCAAAGGAATTGAATGGGTAAAATTACCTCTTTTTTAAAGGTATCTGAGTGAGTTAGTCTTGTTTTCTTGAGTATCTCATTTTGTGACTAAAAGACTTTCAGTATCAAAACAATTTGGTGGCCTTCAGAACAATGACTATTCCCATAATATAACTCAAAATTTAAGCAAAGTATTTTGGAATCTGGGTCAAAAATTTGCATTACTCAGGTGTCAGTGCCTCGACTATAGTCCTAATTATTCCACAGGCTGAGATGAGACTACCATGGTTCAAAGTCAGCCCGGGCCAAAAAGTTCATCTGATTCTTATTGCCACTGAAACACCAAAATGTCAGAAGTGGAGCCTTGACTCAACTGGCAGAACATTAGCCTTGAGCTAAAATCTCAAGGACAGTACCAGATCCCTGAGTGGAAACCCTGGTTCCTGGCACACAAACTACTGAAAATTTCTTTGCATCTTAGCAACTTCACTTACTGATTTCCAGCATTTACTTATAATTGATGAATCCATAATCACACAAAAACGGATGTTCTGGGAAATGTTTTCCCATTGTTTTTGTCATAAATTCCTAATTCACGTAATCACACAATTTCAGAGATTAGCAATCCCTGATTTCTGCTATTTGTAAGTTTCTCTAATTTATTCTGCTGAATTTGGGGACAAATTTCATCTTCATGAGTGGGCCAGTTGTCACAGTCACTTAGTTACATCATAGAAGCAAAAGATGGATTCTTACCGAGCTTTAAAGAGTTGCTCCATTCAAATTTAGTTGCATGAAGAATACAAAACACACTAATCTTTTAAGATAACTTAAAATATTTGTAAACACTGACATTTATATAAAAATCAAGGCAAACAAAACATCTGACTTTTCTTTTGAGCTACAAATTTGCTACTATGCTGTTTTGTGTAAGTAAACATGTAATAAAGAGGCTTGCTTTTCCTCATACCTTCTCTTAGGAAAGTTAAACTTCTCCACAAAGAGAAATTTGTGGTCTGGAGCACGGCAAAAGTTGTCAGAAAACTTAACCAGGAAAACCAAGGCCTTGTATTCAAATCTCAGAAATGTTAAAGGAAAAAGAAAAATAAACAGAATTGATTTATCCAGACCTAAATTTAAAAATATAACACACACATAAATGTTATATTACCAAGAATTTTCAAAAATATTTGAATATTATGATTACAAGACAATTTGTGACTATTAACTATAGGAATAAAATTAATATGATACGTTGTGAACAGAACTCCATGTGGTGGATACATAAGTTCTTGTAATACTATTAGTATATTTTACATATTGAAATTACTTTACAAATCAAAAATTAAAATAAAATTTTAAATAAGTGGATCATGAGAATATAAACAAAGAAAAAATAATATTTTAAGGATATCAGTGTAAATATTGAATATATACTAAAAGTGTTTTTAGGTTTTGGAAAATCTAGAGCTTTGTATCAATATATTTTTAACAGATAGTAAAAAAAATGATGAGCTATATAAATCACTTCATAATATTGCCAAATAATATACAAAGGAAAACACTAAGCAATAAATATATTCAATTCAAAAAAATCACAACATAAAAGGAAATTGGATGTAAAAGAAAATAAAAGAATAAAGCACAAATTTCTGAAAAGAATATCACAAGGTTAAAACAAGCTATAACTGGAACATTGTCGGATGAGAGAATTATTGAGCAGATGCATTCATCTTCTATGCTGACCACATACATTTAAATTTCTAAATAGACCTTTCTCTGTGATCCATTCAGAAATATATCTCTTGCTGTTTTTACCTCCCATAGATACTATTTTATACTGAAAAGTGGTCCTTAGGAGACCATGAATAATTGAAAAGGAAAGATAAGGCACACAATAAAAAGAAAAGCAGGCCAGTGTTCAGAAATATTTTTTACAGGGCTGAATAAGAAACACTTGAATGCACTTGTGATATTCCTCTTGTATTAATGTCTTAGAGAAAGAGTTTTCTATATTTTCATAGCCTTAAAGCCATCTCTTCAAACACTCTATTACCCAGAAGCATAAACAAATACAAAGTATAAAAACAGGACACTACTGATTCAAAAGGCATATTTTAGGATGGTAGTGTAGAATGCTTTGTCTGTTTAAGACAACCAGTTTATCACTGTGATTACATTCAAACATTTCTTGTTAAGATGGTTTGCATTTTAATGCTTATAATCTAAGAGAAAAAATAAGCATTTATCTTGGCCTTATTAGTAATAGAGAAAACAGAAAATGGAAAATAAAAAATTTACAGATTGGAAGTAAATGCTAAATGTCACACACCAAATGTTTCTGTCCTTTCCCGAATTCATCTAATGAAATATAATAGTGGATAAAGGTGGTGGTGTCTGGCGACAGTGTTTGTAGAAAGTCAGTAGGTAGTGAGAATGGAATGCTTTGGTGTAGCTAGTATAGGAAGAGGGCACAAGTTCTGTCCCAGGATGAGAGGACATAATGTGATCTTACTAGACTAAAACCAGAAGAGGAACCCCAGAAGACCATGCTGACATCCTGATCTCAGACTTCCAGTTACAACCTAGTGATGAAGAGATACCTTCCTTCCTTCTTTCCCTCATTTCTTTGCTCATTTGTGCACGTTTGTTCCTTCCTTTCTTCTTTATTTCCTTCCTTCCTTCTTTTCTGCCTTTCATCCTTTCGTCTGTTCATCAATCCTTCCACCCTTCTTTCCTTCTATAAAACTGAGAATGGAGTTTAGACATCTCATACATGGTAAGAAAATGCTCTACAACTTGACCATATTCCTTGTTGAAGAAAATATATTCTGTTTTTGTAAGCCAACCAGTGTTGACAGCCCACACTGAGGTTTATAATATTTGTAGGGTGTCAGCCTGTATATTAAACTATCCAATAGCAGAGAAAGGCCATCAGTTTTATGATTCTCTACTTCTGCCAAACTATTATACCAAGACACTTGCCTACAATCCTCAGAATTTAGAAGCTGACATCTGGATGACTGAGCCTCAAAGCTAGCCTGGGATATAAGACTGCAGTACTCCATCTAAAATTTAAAAAAAAAAAAAAAAAAAAACAAAAAACAAAAAAACACAAAAAACAAAATACTAGACTGCAAATGTGAGTCAAATGCTAGAACATCATGCTTGATCAGAAATTCAAATGAGAGCTTCAGGTTCTGAGTTCAAGTTCTAATACTGGCGAAACAACAACAACAACAACAAAAGACTTCCTTTGATAGTTTTATAAGGCCTGTTCAAAATATATTGAAATACATTTTTATCAACAGGTCATTAAAATTTTGCATGTAAACAGCAATCTGATCTTTGATACAGACTATATACATATATATGTCCTGAAACTATCAATCTTCTCTTATCATCCCTCAAATACTTATGTTATAGGTGTATGCAATAATATCTGACTCATAAAAATTTTAATACAGATTCAGTTAATAAATTTCAAGTGTCATATTCAGTATATATTTTTAAATCTATATTTGGTTTCTGTGACGACTAACCATAATAAAAGTAAAGTCATTGTAAAGAGATTTGCTATGCTATTTTTCCAATACTGAATTTAGTAACATAAATAATTTCTGCAACATTTTACACTTTTTTTGGTAATTTCTAGAAAAATATAGTTTGGGGAGTATGGTATTAGTCACAAGTGATATAGAAGACTTATCTAACAGAAGGAAAAAGAGTCAACAAGATCAAGATCATTTTTTTCCAAGTAAACTAATTTTTACCAATAATTTTAACCATTGGGAAGAGAATATTATCAACTTTAAATGAGCCATCTCTGTTTTCTATTCTTAAATTCAAAAGTAATGCATATATACTCAAGAACATTTATAGATTCTACAAAAAGCTGTGCAACAGCAAATTAGTTCAACAAAGACCTTATCAAAGAACAAAAGAAAGCCAATTATATTTCCAGAAACACTGACTATTTACCTAAATTACAGTCATCAGGAAAACCAGCTGCAATGATACTCATTAGATTTTTGGCTGCAGGCAAACTTAAGTCTTAGAACTACTTTTGGGAAAAGGACCTGGGAAAATGAAATGAGATAACTAATTATTGAGTTAAGCTTATTGTGGCTCTGGGAAAATATGTCATTTGGTAAGAGGGCATCTCCCACTAAAAGCTTAGGCTCTTCATGTTTTAAAGAGATCTTATCCATCAATCTATGGGCTTTCTTCTCTTATTTAATAAAGTTGCTTGTTAACTTTTTAATGTAGTCCTGTGCTTATTGAGGACAATCATGAATCATATTTCCTCTGTGGCCCTCTAGATGGACTCCAGTTTAAGACTTTGTAAAGGAGTGTAAAATTTGTTTGGTATCAGAGTAATGGAAAGTTTGGAAAAACAAAACAAAACAAACCCCAAAATCACAATAAAATTCCATTTCTCAACCAAAAATTCTCTAGGGAAACCTGAGGAAGCTATTTAAAAAGTAATAATTGCCAATGACAACAAAACAAAACAGTTGCAAGTGATTGTGAAAGGTAGGTGGTTGTTGGGTCTTTGAAATGTCTGTTGTGGTTTGCTCTGTTCTTTTAAAGGCATACTTACAATAACACATTAGAAAACTGAGTGGCAAATGAGGGATGATGTCATTAACAACTATCCACTCCCTCGTTTTCTTTACCTGAATTAATTCTTAGAAAGGGAGTAATTTCATCTCTGAAGCTTTCTCTTTCTCTCAGATGAATACATTTATTTTCAAAATGATGTCTATCCTGATTTTTTTTTACTTTCTTAAACTTCAAACATCACAATTCTCTAATTGACAAGGGTGCAGCAAAATCATACCTCTATGCTTTCTCTCCCCCAGTGAAATATGTATTGCTAACTTAACCATCAATTTCATGATAATTGATTGATTCAATGATTTTTTTAAAGTTAATTGAATATCTATATGAGAGGAATGTATGCAGCTTTAGATCTTAACATGTTTGTTGGTTTGTTTGTGTTTTTAAAGTCAAGAAGATTTGAAAATCCTAACAGTTCTCATTGTTTCATTTGCTTTCCACTTCATGATTCTCTGTGTGAAGGGCACCAACATTAGAGAGTCAGACACAGCAAACACACGATACACTTTTCTCACAGAATTTCCCTTCCAGAAATACAGTCAGTATGCATAAGATTGTGATGAGTCATTGTTCGGTTTAGAGGAAGTGGGATAGAACTGATATTGTGTAAGAATCACATCTTACATTTATCAGTGTTAACTGGCTGATTTGTGTGTGTGTGCTTGCGCCTGGATAGCACATAATTAACATGTCACTATAAAACCATTCACTACTCCGAAGAATAAATTCACATTCCATTAAATAGCGATCATCACCACTTTAATGGCCTGCATGTTGCATTTTAATAGGCATATAAGTAACCAGAAAATTAAACAGGTCTTTTATGTAATACATATTTTCACATTTGAGTGTACACCGGGCTTAAGATAACTAGTACTGCTGCCACCGATCCGGTTCCATTAACTCGAGCTCTCTTGTGAGGCAGTAGGGTTCTAATGTCTCCTGTGGAAATGTTATGCAAATTATTTGTAAATGTGAAACCCTCAAGAGCAAAGCTACATTAACTGCTCCTATTGCAAAGGTAGATTCAGTCATTTACAAACTCATCAATGGATGAATTGAAAAGAAATTGTTTCTCTGCAGCTCTGAAATGTGGTAAATATGGGGACAGCACCATCTTCTGGGCTCCACAGGCTCAGGATGTTCACATGCTGCTGTGAGCTGTATTTTAAACAGATCTTGACAGATACTAAACAGCACTTGTACATACTGTGAATTTCCTAGTGTTTGATACAAATTTATAATATAAGGATTGTATGTTGTAATGTAGGAGCAAAATAAAAGCATATTTATTTATTGGATAATTGTATGTTAGTCCAAGTCAACACAGTGAAAATTAATTTCTTTTTTTTAATTGTAAAAATATTGTACAGAGGGGTTACAGTTACATGAGCAAGGTAATGAGTACATTTCCTATCAAATATTGTTACCTCCTCCTTTCTTTTTTCCCTACCCTTGCTTCCCTCCCACCACCACTTGGACACCCCCCCATCCCCAGCTAAGTAGTAAAGTTGGTTTTTCAACATTGTGTCTTGTACATCTCATTGTTACAATGGGTCAACCTGCATCCCTGTTAAAGCATTTTGTTTTTTTTTCCCCTTCCACTCCCCAAGTTAGAGAACTGTACACACAAGATGGAAAGACTTGGAAAAAATTATATTAAGTGAAGTAAGCCAGACTCAAAGAAACCTAAGTCCTATGGTTTCCCTTATTTGCAATACCTAGTGTATGTCTGGGACAAGCAGAAAAGGTCAAAAGCTGTGTACATATGACCAGTTAAGGTAATATATATGAAATTGAAGTATGGAGGTCAGATCTGGGCAGCGCCATATTGGCCACATGGTGGATTATAGGTCTGGCATTTTGCATCTTGTCTTCATGCTGCAGGAAGGACCCTCTACCCCCTACCCCATTACCTGCTTCCCATGTAATGGGCATGCCTGGACCCCTGGAGGCATGGGCAGGCACTTGGCTGATAGGTTACTGACTCTGTCAATCTAGTGCCTGGGACTGGGAATTTCCTGAGGATCTTCCCCCTGTGTCCCACCTATTTAGGCCGGGACCAGCCTAGCCTCCAGGACTCCATGCCACGTGTGTCTTCGTGATCGTGTCCCATGTCCCGTGTCCTGACTCATCTCCAGTCAGCATGGCGTCCCAATTCAACTGGCCATTGGAGCTGAATTGGCTTGTGGTATTGTTCTTGTTATTTCTTTCCTCTTTAGCATGTTTCCTAGCTGTGTGTATTTGCATGCTACAGGCCTTTGTAACAACGGGCGGCCTGCAGCCTGTTAACTGTATAATAGAGACTCCAATATTCTATATTTTAAAATGTGGCTTCTGGGATGATTTCCGTTACAACAAAATGAACCCCAAGATAGGGAACAAGTGCCTTTGTCTTTCTTGCTATTGTTCCTGACGTATTTACAACGTACCAGTGTCTGGCAAGACCCCATCTGAGTTCTGTGTGCTGTGAGGGTGTATGCTGGCTTGAACTCCTCTGGGCGGGAAGGGGGAAGCCCCTTGCTCAGTGCCAGGCAAAGGTCCTGCACCTGGTGTCAGGCTCAGGTGAAGTTTTTCAGAAAATGCCATTCGTGTTCCTCCTGGTTAGTGGTGTAGAACTATGCATCAAGATTCCTTTTGTGTTTTTTAAATAGACCTCCACCTGCACCTTGCTTCCTCTTTTGTTACCCTGAATGAAAAGTTGCTAATCCTCCATATCCCTCAAGAGTTGTTTACTGTGAAGGCCCCTGACTGCAGCCTTGCCTTCTATGCCCCTCTGCCTTATGCAAGTGTATGCTGTTTTAATACACTCTGTCTATACCGCATGGTATGGTCCCTTTCTGCCTACCAGACACCAAGGTCCCGGGTCTCCCTGTGTGAACAGCAACATACCAGGTGATTTTCTTTTTGATGTTGTTGTTCCTTTTTATGTTCCTCCCCCATGGCATAACCCCTGTTTTCACTGTATTTGAAAAAGAATAATTTTTGATCTTGATTAGCCTCATTATCTGTGGTCATTTCAAATTTGTGGAGAAGTTAATATGCAAAAAATCTTTCCCTTCCTTCCTTCCTTCCTTTTCCTTCTTTCTTTCTCTCTTCCTTCCTTTTCTTTCTTTCCTTCTTTCTTTTCATTTTTACTCTTCTCTTTCTCTTTTTTCTTTCTTTTCTCTTTCTTTCCCTTTCTGTCTTTCTCTCTCTTTCTGTCTTTCTCTCTGTTTTTCTTTCTCTCTCTCTCTCTGTCTCTCTCTTTTCTTTCTCTTTTTCTCTTTCTCTCTTTCTCTTTCTCTTTCATTCTTTCTTTCCTTCTCTCTTTCTCTTTCTCTCTTTCTTTCTCTCTTTCTTTCTTTCTTTCTTTCTTTCTTTCTTTCTTTCTTTCTTTCTTTCTTTCTTTCTTTCTTTCTTTCTTTCCTTCCTTCCTTCTCTCTTTCTCTCTCTCTCTTTCTCTCTTTGTTTCTTTCCTTTCTTAGTTCTGGGCCATGAACTCTGGGCTTGGGCATTGTCCCTTGAACTCTGGGCTTGGGCATTGTCCCTATGCTTCTTTTACTCAAGGTGAGCACTCTTCTACTTGACCACTTGAGCTACAACATCACTTCCTGCTTTTTCTGGGTAGTTTATTGGAGATAAGAGTCTCACAGTCTTTCCTGCCCAGAAAACAGTGATCCTCAGAACTCAGCCTCCTGAGTAGCTAGAATTATAGGTGTGAGTCACCGGTGCCTGGCTGCAAAAACAACTATTCATGACTTGAATCTATCCTAGAGAAGATAAGACACAGAGCAGGTAAAAGATCCCCAGGTGCTCTCAGAGTTTTTTGTTGGTGGTGGTGGTAGTGTAGTAGTGGTGGTTGTGGGGCCTGAACTCTGGGCCTGGGCACTGTCCCTCAGCTCTTCAGCTCAAGGCTAGTGCTCTACCACTTGAGCCACAGCGCCACTTCCATCAGTCTTATCTTAAATCACAGGTATAGAGAATACCTCTACTGGCTAATACCTATTATTAGCCAGTAGAAATTATCTTACCTCACTAACATCTTTTACTTAAAAATTACTTTATAATATTATGTCTTCAACTGAAATGTAACTGTAATAATTAATTTTATATTTAACTTTTTAACTTTCATTTATTTTTTATTCATATCCTAAAGCTTGAACTTGAGGAATGGACAACATCCTTGAGCTTTGTACTCAAGGGTAGCATTCTACCATTTTAGCCACTGCTCCACTTCTGGCATTTCCTGATTGCTAATTGGAGATAAGAATCTCACAACGCCAGTTGCTCATGATTCATGCCTATAATCCTAGCTGCTCAGGAGGCTTAGGTCTGAGGATCACGGTTCAAATCAAACCCCTGGCAGGAAAGTCCATGAAGGGTAAACAAAGGAGGAGGCTTCAATGCTTGATAAGAAATGTATGCATTATCCTGCCCATGTAATTGTAACCCCTCTGTACAGTATGTTCACAAAAAAAATTTAAAAAAAGAAATGTACTCATTTTCTTGCCTATGCAATTGTAACCCCTCTGTACAGTATTTTCACAATAAAAAAAATAAAAAGGGGAAAAAAAGAAATTCACTTTCTATTAAAAAAGGATATTAAAAACAAGGTTATAAAGTTTGAGGAGCTAGATAATCTTGGAATTTGTTATGCATATACATATATGCATACACATACACACATAGTTGGTATAACCTTGTGCTTATATGCAGGCCCTCTGCTGCTTGAGCCATAAACCAATTCCTTTTTTACAGTAATTTTTTTCTTCAGTTGTGGGGCCTGAACTCTGGGCCTGGGCACTGTCCCTCAGCTCTTCAGCTCAAGGCTAGCACTCTACCACTTGATCCACAGCGCCACTTCCAGCTTTTTCTATTTATGTGGTGCTGAGGAATGTAACCCAGAGCCTCGTGTATACAAGGCAAGCGCTCTACCACTGAGCCACCTTCCCAGCCCCAGTAATTATTTTTCAAATTATTTATTTATTTGTTTTTGTTCCAGCCTGCCTGGAGCATGATCCTCCTTTTGTTTCTTGAGTAGCTGAGATGACAAACATGGACCACAGTGTTTATCTGTTGTTTGTGTTGGGTTCTCATGTGAGTGCCAAATCTGAGTCCTGATCTCTGCCTCCTTTGTCACTAGGCTATGCTTAGAGAAGTCATCCACTGCATTTGGTCAACACTAGCATAGTTCAATGTCGTACTCTATTGTGTTTACTCTGTTATCCATGCAATAATTTCATCTGACTTCCTCTTTCACCTAGGGCTAGGACCTTGAACTATACTCCAGACATTACTCCTCTCTTTGCATTGAGTTAATTTCACCTCTGATTTAAGTTCACCCTTTAAGTACTAGAAACTTTCCTCAATGGGAGGACTGTCCTCATGGGAGCCTCCACAGCTACTTCTGTTTAAAAATAAAGATGAATGTTGGGTCAGCCTAAGTTCTGACTACTCTTGAAGAACTAAGGGACTAAGATGTGGAGGCTGACTATTGAATAATCCTAGACATACATCCCAGAAAGGCCAACAAATAAGCATGTGACCTCACCCATCCTCTCTCTATTAGACACCACCAAAAGTCTCCATTAGGTCAGAGTCCTTCGGGCCTCTCACTTCCCATTCACTTTCAGAAAGAAATTTGTTTTGTGAAAACATGTGAAAACAACCAGGTGTAAGTTCCCTAAATATTTTCCAATATCAATTGCAAATTACCCACACCTGCACCCATTATTTTATTCTTTCCACTTCTCAGGATGGAAGAGTTCTTTCCACTTTTCTTGGGGAAAAAAAAATTCCCACGGGTTTTCTCCATCTTTCCTCCATCTCATTTTCTTTCTTTCCTCTTCCCTCTTTCTATTAACCATATTTGTATTCTAACAGGAAGTTTCTCCCTCTTCTAGAATCTTTTTCACTTCTACCTTTAGTGTTTTAGACTTTCAACAAAAGTGGTCTTTTGAGTTCTTGGCTAGGTTTATTCCCACATAAATGTTTAAGGATATTATTAATGCAAATATATTCTGATTTCTTTCAAACATTAAAAAATAAACTATAGTGCTATGTAAGCTTCATTTTCATGTGCTGATATTTTGTATCTAGCCACTTTACTGAAAATATTTATCAGATCTAAAAGTTTTCTGGTGGAATCCAAGCCTATATCATCTGGAAATAAAAATAACATAGATTCCCCTTCCCTTTTGTACATTTTTTATGCTTTTCTGTGTGATCAATGCACCATAACTCAGGTAGTACTTTGACAAAGGCAGAACAAAAGAGCAGGGAGAATGGACACTGTTTTCTCACGAATGATTTTAGAGGCAATTTTCTCAGCCTTTCCCCCACTTTGTAGAGTTTATCATGTATGGTCTTTATTATGTTGAGCTATATTTTTTCTTTTTTGATGGTTTGCCATTTTTTACCTTCTCAAAGAAACAGCTGTTTCATAAGTTCATTGCTCTGTTCTTTTCATTTTTATGTCATGAATTTCTGCCCTATTTTTTATTATTTCTTTCAACTTACTACTTCTAATTTACTAATTAAAATGACTAGTTCTTGTTTTACTGAGAGCTTGAGTTGTATAAACAGGTTATTTTATTTGAGATCCTTGAATGTTGAGCGTAGGTATGCACAGGTTTCTGTGTTCTTCTTATAAATAGCCTTTTGTGTTCTAGTGGGTCTAATGTTTGTTACATTTGATTCCAGGATTTTTAAAATTCCTTTCAATTTCTTTGAAAATCAACTCTTCATTAAAAAGGCTACTGCTCTGTTTCCATGTGAGTAATTTCTGTAATTTGTAATGCTATTTTGTCTAAATTCATGTTATTCTGATAATATACAAGAAATTATTTCAGTTGTATTGTGCTAGTTAACATTGTTAATCACCTGAAATGTGATGTGTTATAGGGAAAATTCCAAAATGTTCTGAGAAGAATGCTTATTCTGTTACTCTTGGAAGGAATATTCTTTAGAGCTTTCTTAAGTCCATTTGACATACAATACAGCTAAACTCTAAATGTTTTTTTGGGGGGTGGATATTTTATCTAGATGATCTATCTATAGATAAAAGTAGGTTATCAAACCAATTATTATCATATTTTGATTTATGCATATTATAGACTCTCGGCCCAGGTGTTTCTGTCTTATAGAAGTAGGTATACAACAACATTGTACATAAATTTATAATTATTATCGTGATTGATTGCTCTTACTATGAATATACAAAGAAGGTTTTTGTTGTTGTTGTTGTTGTTTTGTTTATTTCGATTATGAGTCTTAAACTCTGAACTCTGGGCCTGGGTGCTGTCCCTGAGCTTCTTTCGCTCAATGCTAGTGCTCTACCCCTTGAGTTACAGCACCACTTCTGGCTTCATCTGTGCTTTAATTGGATATAAGAGTCAGACATCTCTTATTTGGGATCAATTTGAACCTAAATCTTCAGATCTCAGCCTCCTGAGTATCTAGAATCACAGGCGTGAGCCACTTGTGCCTGGCTAATACTGGAAAGTTATTTAATACTTCTAGTGAATTTTCTCCTGAAAGTCTATTTTATCAGATATGAGAACACTTTTTCATCTTTACTTGACATTTCTTCCTACTTGGTGTATCATTTTCCACTCTCATCTGCAGCTTCGCTCCTACTTTCACTACCTATCCAAGTAGATTGTGTTGATGTATCTGCACCACGCCATCATCCATTATCTGGTCCACACCAAATCTCAGTATGGTTGCTCATATTGGAATGTGTATGTGTGTGTGTGTGTGTGTGTGTGTGTGTGTGTGTGTGTGTGTGTGTGTGTGTGTGTGTGTGTGTGTGTGTGTGTGTGTGAATTTTGAAATATGCCAATATAGAACTGGCTTCTTTCCCTGTTTGGCTAAGATCTCTCCTACAGTGATTTTCCCTCATTTTCCCAGACAGTAAGCCCACAAGTAGAAGGTTCTACTTCAGCAGCACATGCTAACACTATGCTGTATAAAGATGCTCCTTTTTAAGTGTTACTTTTATAAAATGCCAACTGGTGCTTACCTGAATGTCTTGAGTGGTTCTCTCATCTATCATGTTTTTCAAAGCTTTATATTAAGATTTATTTTTATTATGTTTTTTATTGTAAAATACTGTACAGAAGGGTTACAGTTACACAAGCAAGGTAATGAATACATTTCCTATTAAACATTGTTACCTCCTCCTTTGTTTTTCGCCTACTCTCCCTTCCCCTTCTACCACCACAACTACACTCCCTGCCCTGCCTAAATTGTAAAGTTCATTTTTTCAACATTGTGTCTTGAGCATCTCATTGTTACAATGGAATAGCCTGTATCCCTATTTAGACATTGTTTTCCCCTTTCTCTCCCCAAGCTAGAGAAGTGTATAGGGACACAATAATTTTTCTTTCTTTCTTTCTTTCTTCCTTTCCTTCCTTCCTTCTTCCTTCCTTCTTTCTTCCTTCCTTCCTTCCTTTCTTTCTTTCTTTCTTTTCTTTCTTTCTTTCTTTCTTTCTTTCTTTCTTTCTTTCTTTCTTTCTTTCTTTCTTTCTTTCTTTCTTTCTTTCTGTCTGTCTCTCTGTCTGTCTGTCTTGTTATTGTTCCTAAAGTATTTATAATATACCATGTGATTTTTTTTTGTTTCTTTGTATGTTCCTTCCCTGTTTTCACTGTATTTGATGTCAGTATCCTACATCTTGTATATTGTTTCTTCTTTTTCTTAACTAAAGTTCAGTATTTCTGAATTTTATCAGGTTTTTCTCTTTGGTTTATTATTGAACTCTCCTGATTTTCCAAGCCACACTCCTGTCTCTTAGTCACACCCTTGAAATTTCATTTGTTTAGAATTGTAGAGACCCAAGAAAAGGTGGGCAGCCATAATACACTATCTTCTGTGCAAAATATTTTTACTTTATCTTGTGTTGAACCCAAAACCCCTTTGAAGTTAGATAAAAGTTCTACTGTTTCTGTCCTCTCATTTTTATATAATTTTTAGATAAAGCTTGATACTTTTCCCCAAGGCAACCCTAAAAATCACACTTTAAGAATATCAGCGGCTATCATTTCTGGCATGTCCCACTTTTCCTGCCCTAACATGTAAACTTTTTCATTTAATAGGAGGTTCCCATATTTTCTAATTTTTTGGGGGGCAGTCGGTCATGGGGCTTGAACTCTAGGCTTGGGCACTCTCCCTGTGCTCTTCAGCTCAAGGTGATCACTCTACCACTTGAGCCACAGCTCCAATTCCGGTTTTCGGGTGGTTTATGGAGATGAGAGTCTCATGGACTTTCCTGCCTGGGCTGGCTTTGAACCATGATCCTAAGATCTTGGCCTTCTGAGTAGCTAGGATTACAGGCATGAGCCACCGGTGCCCCGCTAATTTTTTTTTTTAAGCTGTGAATTCAATGAATCAATAAATCAATTTTGGTGTTGTCTTTTTCCTCTTTCAAAGAAAAATATGTGAACGTCTGTGCCTTGAATGCCATTTGTCTCCAATCAAATTGCACTGAAACTTTTTTTAAACTTTATAATGTTATTGATATTTTTTCAATGTTTATTAGCTACAAATATGTTTATTAACTACAAATGTGGATTCATTTGGAAATAGGTAGTTACCTTAAGATAAATTCAGTTGGGTGTTAGCTAATCCTATGTGATGTTTTCTTATAGAACCATATTATTCGAGTGAGGAAATCACAGAGAATAAAAATAAAGCCACAGAAGCAATAATGATTTACTAGTCAAAAAATGCCAAACGAAACAAGTTATGTCATGGAAGAAATTCTTTTTCATACATTTAGAAAGAAGATGTTCTGTTAACATTTTGATAGTAAAATTCGAATCTTAGAATTGTGAAGTAATAAATTTCTCTTACCATCCCAGTCCCCCAGATTGTAGAACTCCTTTACTACAGTCCCCATCCTGGGACACTACTGCCCAGTCATATGGTTTAATTGGAATTTAAGTCCTTCTGCCAAAAGAACCTTAGGAGGGCTGGGAAGTTGGCTCAGTGGTAGAGTGCTTGCCTTGCATGCATGAGGCCCTGGGTTTGATTCCTCAGCACCACATAAGCAAAAAGAAAAAAACCGGAAGTGGCACTGTGGCTCAAGTGGTAGAGCACTAGCCTTGAGCTGAAGAGCTGAGGGACAATGCTCAGGCCCAGAGTTCAGGCCCCACAATCGGACCAAAAAAAAAAAAAAAAAAAAAAAAAAAACAAAAAAACAAAAGAACCTTAGGAAATGAATGCTAACTAGTTAGATGAGAAATTCTTTCTTGTTATAGGCTCAAGAATAGAGGCATAGCTCAGTTAAGAATCTTCAGTTATTACTTATAAATGTATTAACTGAGCAAGTCACTGTGAAACCCCATGGCAAAATCAATAAAAGAGAAAAAGAAAACAAAGATTATTGTTAGTCACAGTATTAAGTTTGTTTCAAAGACTGAAATCATAATAGCTTATATCCATTTCAACCTGCAGATAGCAGCAAAATACTAGTTACTGAAGTCAATTACCCTCTTTGCCATCAGAATTACTATCACCAAACAATTCACTGGATACCTGATTCCTACACCCCTTAGAACACTTTTGTTTGCTATTTTCTGAGTTTCTGAAATGGATCAATAATTTATATCAGTTTTCTGAGGAACAATATCAATATCACCTGGGAGCTTCATAGAAATGCAAGTTGTCAAGACTTCTTTGTTCTACTGTGGAAGGAGAAAGAAATCCTATTTTAAGAAATCCTTTCAGCAATTCTAAAGCAAATCAGAGTTTGAGATCCATCAAGGTCAACCATGGCTATACAACATAACTTTATGTGAGGATGGAAATAGTCTATATTTGCTTTAGTGACACAGTAACCAGAAACCACATGCACCTCCAAGTACCTGAAATGTGACTATTACAATGGAAGGAAAAAAATATAACTTACTTTTAATTCTTCTGAAGTTAGGAAGTCTCATGTAGCAAGTGGTTATTACTTCTTGCAACACAATCTAAGCAAATGCACTGTTTCATGTAATTATACTCATGGAAGTTTAAATTCTAAAGAAATTACAAGCATGTTATACCTTTCAGCCACTATTGGAATCATTAATAGCATAATTTATGATGAAATAAATTAGTAGTTTGAACAAGGCAGAAGGCATAACATATTTGAGTAAACTCACTGACTTTGCCAAGTTTAATAAAGTGAAATTGACTTAACAGTTTTTATCAATGAAACACTGTCTGTATTCAGTCCTTTGCCTTATACCACAAACAAATTTACCTCAAGGCAGACTAAAATGCTAAATGTCATCCCTGAGGTTTAGAGCATATTGCCAACACATTGGTCTTGGCAATTATTTCCTAAAATTATGTCAAAAGTACAAACAATGTGGGTATCTGTGGCTCATGCCTGTAATTATATCTATTCAGGAGGCTGAGATGTGAGGATCATGGTTTGAAGCCAGCTGGGTCAGAAAAGTCTGTGACACTCTTATCTATGATTAACTAATCAGAAAAAGCCAGAAATGGTGCAGTGGCTCAAGTGGTAGAGTGCTAGTGTCGAGCACTAAGAGGCTCAGAGACAGTGCCCTGATAATGAGTGCTAACAAACAAAATCCCCACCAAAGTGTAAAAACACGTTGGACTCCATTAAACTAGACAATAAAGAAAACAACCAACTGAGTACAAAAGGCAGCACAAATATCTAGAGAAAATACATACTTTCTTTTTATCTTAGAAGAGATTAATATTGAAATTATGTAAAAAGCTTCCATCACTCAAAAACAAAGAATAATTAAATGAAAAGCAGCAAGAATCTATCAAAAATGGAAAATACACATATTTCTATTTGGCAAGGGACATACACACATATACATATGTGTACACACACACACACACAGCATAGAAAGATGCTCCCTCACTTAACCTTTTTCTTTGCAGGGTAGACAGAATATGTCTACATCATCAGAGAATAATGGGATGTGGACAGTATTTTCATATCTTTCTGCACATGTCAGCAAATGATTGAGGGACTAAATGAGTCTTTTTCTTTTTTTGTAGGTCGTGGGGCCTGAACTCTGGGCCTGGGCACTGTCCCTCAGCTCTTCAACTGTAGACTAGCACGCTACCACTTATGCCTCAGCCCCACTTCCAGATTTTTCTGCTTAGGTGGTGCTGAGGAATCCAACTGAGGGCCTCATGCATGCAAAGCAAGCACTCTACTACTGAGCCACCTTCCCAGCCCCAAAGTCTTTACCTCTTTGTAGTATATGTGGACTTGGATTAGGAGGCACAGAAATTTACTATCATTGAGAAAAGTAGACACCATATTACCTGGTAATTGTATGAAAAAATGGCTTTCTCTAGAGGAAAAGAAAGGAAATTACATCACGAAGAAGAAACAAAACAAAACAAAACACCCCCCCCCCAAAGAAATCCAAGCTACATTCTTTGAAATACATTTTAGCTTGATCAAAAACTATGACCCAGCCTGGCCCTGGGGGCTCATGCCACCTGTAATCCTAACTACTCCTGGCAGAGTTCTGAGGATTAAAGTTCAAAGCCAGCTTTAAGAACATTCATAAGACACTAATCTCCAATTAATCACCAATAAATTGAAAGTAGAACTGTATCTCAATTCATAGAACATTATCCTTGAGCAAAATAAAAGCTCAGAGAGTACCCGGGCCTCGAGTTCAATCCTGAGAACAGCTACACACACACACACACACACACACACACACACACACACACACACACACACACACACACACACACACACACAAACACACACAGAGACATGAAAATTGTGACCTACATTATTTGATGAAATAATGATAATAATAAAATTTCCAGAAAAATATTAAATTATCTGAAGAACATATAAACAACATGAAAGGCTGTGAACTTCTAATAATTGACTTAAATCTAATCACTATAGTCAATACTTTAAACTAAACATAAAATAAAAACAGAGAAGATGTTTAAAAAATGTGAATACACTGGGAAGGGATGTGAAGGGTAAAAAAGGAGGAGGGTGCAATGTCATTATCCTGCCCATGTAATTGTTACCCCTCTGTACAGTATGTTCACAAATAAAATAAAATAAAAAAATGTGAATACTTTACATGAATACACACTATTCCAAAGTTACACCTAGATGAAATATGTTCAACCTTTTATATTATTTGGGAATTGCAAATTAAAGCAACAATGAAAGATCATTACATTTATCTCAGAATACCAAAACATAGAAAATTAATAGAACTAACTACTGGTGAGGATATACAACCTTAAATTCTTGGTCCTAATATTATTTGGGGTGCAAGTTATTGGCTGTTTATGGATAATCATGACATTTTAATCACAACAGACAGCATAGTCTTCCCTAATATAAGAACAAAAACACATGATTTCCTTTGAGTAAGAAAGAATCCTCTCCATCCTCATTGCTTTGTCTGCCAGCTTTACAACAGAACTGCACATTGGTTCTAAGTCTAGACCCAGCAGTCACTGTGAATACTTGAACTTGCTACTCTTCATAAGTACTGGAGCTCATCATGTATGTCTTGGTGATCAAGGGTGAAGGCAAACATGATATAAGATAATTCTAGTTTTACCATATGAAGATAGTTATGTAGTTCGTCCTTCTGCAGATATGTCATCACATATTACCATAGGATTGCATGTGTGGAGCTAACTGATGCATTACAGTAAGGGGTGGACATCAGAAAGCTGTGGTCCCAGGCAGAGATCATCCTGAAATCAGCTATGTGCTTGGAGCACATTTCACACTGCAGCATAAGAGGATCTCAATCCCACAACAGCGATTTTGCTGGGGAAATGAGTATGGAGCTACGTAATTCCTAGAGATACATACAACTTGAGAGAGTTCATCAGAGTAGGAGTCAGAACAGATAAAGAAATAAAAATCTTTCTTTTCATTCTAGACTTACATATGTCTACAAAAGGTGGTTTATTCATCAAGGTCTGCCAAAGAATAATAGCAAAGATGTTTCAGTAAATTAAAAATGATAAAAGTTATATAATCATTTATGAGGACAATAATAGGATGTAAGGATCAAGGGAGACACTGGATGTTTGTACATCATATTGCAATAAAGTAACTACCTTTGTATAATGCTATTAATAAAAATATCTAATTTTTTAAATAAGTTTTTTATTGTGAAAATTTACAATTACATGAGCAAGGTAATGAGTACCTTTCTTATCAAGCATCGTGTCTCCTCCTTTGCTTTTCCCCTACCATACCTTCCCTCCCATCTCCACAACTACACTCCCTCCCTTTCTTCCCCCCACTAAATTGTAAAGTTCATTTTCTGACATAGTGTCTTGTACATTTCATGGTTGCAATGGCTCCACCTGTATCCCTATTTAAACAATTTGCTTTTTCCATTCCCCTCCCCAAATTAACAACAAATACAGTGAAAACAGGGTTATACCATGAGGGAGGGACATACCTATCTAATTGTTTTCAACTACAAAATTGTTCCATAACTTGGAACACAGGAGAAATCTTGAAATTTTTCAAAGAAGTATGACTGCACAAAGTATTCCATTGGAATTATATTAGAGCAATAATGCTTAATGGAAACAAATATTAGAAAAGAGTCCTATATGATATAACCATAAAGGATATATATATATATATATATATTATCCTATACAATTCTATTCACAATGTGAACACATTGTGACCTGCACGCTCATGAGAGCACACATTTGAGGGATGCATCTCAATGAATGTGTAAAGATGTTTTAGTAAAGTTATACCAATGTACAGCAAAAAAGAACAAATCTGACCCTGAATAACTTAGTATATATATGTATATATATATATAATGTAGAGATTTAAAACAGGAAAAATATAAAAACTGTTTATTACAAATATAAGAACTATTTGTGAGAGCTATTCATTAGAACTATTTATATAAACAAGCTATTTTCAAAATTAATCAAATTATGGAAAACCTAACAAGCTATATCCAGTGAAGGCTGAAATCAAAATGACACCAGATTCTGTTCTCAGTGAGGCTTGGTTTTAAGAGTTCAAAGAATTTCATCAGCAGTTCTGGCACAAAATGAACAAAAAATATGAAAAGGAAAGGAAAAGAATTTCTACACTACAGGCCTTCTGGACAGTAAAAAATGAATTAAGAAATCCAATTTTATATTTTTAACTCAAAGTAAATGGGTAAGTGACATGGAAGAAACAGATGATCAAAGCCTTAAAAGAAACAAACTCCAAACTGCATGTATCTATGAAAGAGATTGACCTTCTAAGAATAAAAGTGACATAATCTGAGTAAAAATATAAATCTGGATAAATTCAAGTAATTTTTTCTGATACTGAAAATATTAACATCAACATTTAATGTTAATTCATGTGGTAAGGGCAAAATTAACAGGCAGATGGCACTGAATAAATCCAAGACAAATAGAGATAGCACCCAGTTAACAAGATGTAGATCTTTGAATAGACATTTGATGTTTTGAGTTGGAAAATAAAACATTATTGTCTATTTCTCTCAATTGAACCACCCATTTTAAGAACCCTCACATCAACTTCATGAGTTTCTTATGTGTTTAAGAGTTATATTAAGTAGGAAGATTGTAGACTTTTCTGTATAAAGCATCCAGGCAACTTAGTAAGGACAGTGTTTGCCTCACATTTGAAAGGCCCTGATCTCAATGCCCAGAAACACACACACACACACACACACACACACACACACACACACACACACACACACACACACACACACAATCAAAAGCAATTCTCTTCTAATTGTATTATCTGAAAGCAGAATAAAGACTTCTCTTGAGAGTAAAGCAAATAAAGTTATTGATGTTCATAAGTTTGTACTCTATGTTATATTAAATATTCATATACACATATTCAGATAGGTTGTTTTTATTATCTATAATTCATCTGAATAAGTTTATCTAAAGTTCTCCAAAGAAAACAATGAAGCATTTGCATAGAAGGCTCTCTGTTAGACTGTTTTCCCCTATTATCCTATTTAATCTTATTAAAAATCATTGTTACCTATGAAAATACATTGTGGATTTTGATGACTAATGAAAAAAACAATAAACTATTTTCCCCTGTCTTTGATAATATGCAACTAAAAATCAGGCATTAACTTTTTCTGTGTTAAAAAATATAGAATAAGTAAAATGACAAGTTCTTTCCACCAAGAAACCTTTCATCTTCCCTAGCTCTGTGCTTGTCTGCTGGAAGACCCCAAATGCCCTTCTTTCAGTAAGGCATTAGTACCTGTTGTGAAAACCTTTGCCTAGTGCTAATTGCTCCTCTCTAAGCAATGCCAGGGGAGCAGCTGGCCCCGGGAATGCAGATGACCGTTTACTATCATAGGAAGCTTTATAGTTCATGGGCTTCTAAGCATGCTGCTAACCTCGCAGATTAGGAAAGGTGCACAGAGCTACTCAAAAGCCTCTGGATTTCCTGAAGACAATTATAAAGGCATACAACATCTGTTCTCAATCACAGGCAACAGAGAAGAAAATATGCACCGCAGGACTTACTGCAAACGACAAAAAAGGACAGCTGTGGGAAGAATAGCATATGAACAGGCACTGGCCAAGAAAGGACAGTGCTAAATAGGCACCATATAATGATTGGGACCTGTGGTGAACTCTTAGAGGAGCTCTGTGGTGCCAAGAACATTTGTTTTTCTTAAAACACAAACCAAAAAAAATCAGATTTCTGTGTACAAGATGATTTGGATGTAACATTTCAACTAGCAAATTTCTTATCTCAATGGTTTCATTCATCCAAAGTTAAAAAGTGATCTTTATTTCCTTATAGAATTCCACCATTTCCAATGCATTTGCATCATTCAAAACAGAATAGCAATAGCTTCTTAACAAAGATCAGTATGAATAATCATTTTTGAGAATTATTGCGGCTCCCTGGTGAAGCCTGACTGCAATAGCATCCATTGTACACACTTGCCATTTTCAATTTCTTTTCTTCTGGGGTATCTTCTTAGATTTAAGTTTTGTTATATCCTCTATACCTTGTGAGAAAGTATGTTGTATAAAGAAATCTGGATACTTGAGTTCATTACGTATTCCTAACAATTATTACAACTGAGATATGAGAGCAGGGATTGTTGCTGTTTTGGTTTTCTTGTTGTCTATCATTGTTCATTTATCTATCTTGGGGAGGGTGAGGTTGGGCACAGAAATGGTGAGAAAAAGGGTGAACAAATATAGCTATGTTCCTCACTAGACACTATGTAGAAAATGAACTATACAACTTGTAGTTGGGGACTGGCAGAAAAAAACTGTAGGGTGGGGGAGAAAAAGGTGGAGGGAAAGAAGGAGGGAGAGATTAAAAGGATGATATGTTTTAAAAAAATGTACCTGACTTATGTAACTGTAAACCTTCTGAACACCACTTTATAATAACAATGGAATATATTTAAGAAAACATAAAACATGTATGTCAATGATTTGTTTGCCTTGTGATTTCCCCTATATCATAAAGTTTCATGGTGATGTAAAGAATAAAGTGATCAGATCTTCAGTACTCCAGCTATGCACATTCTGAAGAAAGATGGTCCTGGAACTGTTCTTGGCAATTGAGCTTCTAGGACATCCTGCCTTGTAATTACACAGGCGTTCATACATTGGACACAGGGACGTGCTCTGTCTGGGAGCTTGTGCCTCTCTGTCTCCTCTTGACCTTCAGGAATCTGGAGTCAAAGTCACTTAGGGCTCAGGATGTTATGTGTATGTGCTGTGCCTATGAGCACCATGAATATGTTTTCTGATGGGTTAACACTTACTTTATATCATCAGTCATCCCTACATGGAGAATTCACTGGTTTCTGCCCACATTGGAGGTAATCCTTAAAAGCTTTATAATGGCTACTTTGAATTCTTCAGGTATTTCAGGCAGTTCATCAAATCTCAGGAGATAATTTAGAGCTTTTAGATAATACTTAAATGTGTGCTTTACTAATAGTAAGCTAATCATTATTTTGGTGCATATAATATATACATATATATATATGTATAAGTTCAATATACAGAGTCCATTAGATTCAATTTATACTTTAAATTCACACAGAATCTATTGATTTTGGATAGATGTATCTTATATAATCATTAATTGAATATATAGGGATGCCACCATCATTAATCCTGCTTCAGTATTGAAACTATGTGGGTTCCACTTTGGTATGGAAATCAGTTGTCAGCTAAGGTTCTGGACAGGGTCAATGGTTTAATTGGACAGGACAAGTTCTGTCAGGTCAGAGCAACATCAAGGGACAGTGAAGCTCAGGGCATGTCTGGCAGCAGTTAAGAGATATCCCTGTACAGCTATTAGATGGTGTGTACTCTGGAATATACCTCACATCTTGTCCTGGGTCAACAGTATTGCCACAGCTGTAGATACAGGAATGCTTTGTAGCTCCAGTTCATTCATAGCAAGATTTTCTGATTCCCACTTAAAAGGCGGCAGAGTTTTTAAGGTTTGCAGCTAGCTAGGGCCATGCAACTGTGGATAGGTGCTGTCCCTAAGCTCTTTTGTTCAAGACTGAGACCCTACCACTTGAGCCACAGTTCTAATTCCAGCATTGTGTGTGTGTGTGTATGTGTGTGTGTGTGTGTGTGTGTGTGTGTGTGTGTGTGTGTGTGTGTGTGTATGTGTGTGTGTGATTAATTGGAGGTCCATGTATCACAGACTTCCCTGCTTTGGCTGGCTTTGAACAGAGATTCTCAGATATCAGCCTCTTGATTTGCTAAGATTATGTACACGAGCTACTGAAATTTCACTTTTTAAACATTTTTATTACAGCTGTGTCTTCCTTTCTGATCGAAATGCATTTTTCTCACAATAGAATCACATCAACAACTTATACCTTCACAAAAAGTTTCAAAGTAAAAAACTGTGGATATCAGAATAATGTATTGATTTTTTTCAAGTCTTTGATTTTCAGTGTATTGGTAAAAAAAAACACATTAATTTTATGTCTCCTTAATTCAATAAAGTCCAAAAATCTCAGGCATTCCCTTTTTTTTCCATTCACATCCTGAGCATTATGAGTCAGCCAATGTTCTGAATGACAATAGTGACAAATGATTACAAATCTCATAGTGCCATTATTTCTCTGAGATATGGGTACTCATTTTACTCATTTTGATTGTACCCTGAAAACACTTGAATAATCCATTTGTTCCTCTTACCCAATGTCTATATTTGTTCCTGGGGGAGTTTTAAAATCTGACATATCTGAAAGACTTGTTCATTTCTATAAACTATCTGTAATTTAAGTGAAGATAGCTCAGAGTTAATATACCAATTTTTTTAACTCTTGATAGAGGTGGAAACCTTACTAGGATGAACTCAAATATTACATATCAAATAATGATATGTAATCATAGTGATGTTATTTACTTCCTTCTAAAGTAATGGATAAGAGGAATAGAATTAGGGCAGCACATGTTCATGCCTGTTAATAAGCCACACGCTCTGGCTACACTTAGGCCAGAATTTGGACCTTGACCACAAAAACGTGTGGATAAGACTAGTTTTTCCCTGTCTGAGTCAGGACAAAGTGTGGTTATGTAGTCAACAAAGAACATTAATATAACTATAAAGCCAAACATCCTTCACTCCTTCATCTTTGCTTTCTGAAGGACTGAAACACACATAGAAAGGAAGTATAATGGAAAAATGAAATAAAAACTTTTGACTCTTTTATCATAGTTCCTTTTTAAATTTAAAATTTATATTTTTATTGTAAAGATACTGTACAGAAAGGTTATAGTTACATGAACAAGGTAGTGAGTCAATTTTCTATTGAGAATTTTTACCCCATCCTTTGTTTTTCCCCTGTCATCCCTTTCCTCCCTACCTCTTCAACTCCTCTCCTCCACTTTACTCCCCCCTCAAAGTTGTGAAGTTTGTTTTCAATTTAGTGTCTTGTACATCTCATTGTTACAATGGGTCATCCTGTATCCTTATTTCATCATTTTGCTATTTCTCTTCACCTCCCCAATTTAGAAAAATGTATATACAAGATGCAGACTCTTTTGTAAAGAAACATTTACTTACTTGCCTTTCTGTTACCTATTCTCATATTAAGTCATTCTCCATCAAATAACAGTGGAAAGTGACATTCTGCTTTTGAAGATACACTTGTCTGATGTGAATTTCCCTGGAACCAAACAATTATCTCTGTACAACACTTGTCATAACATAGACTTTGAACACTGGGTCTTCTGAGAGATTGAACATTTTTTGTTCTTTCCTAGGCTGGATTTTGCCATTTCTAATTTTAGATATTGTATGAAGATTTTTAGTAGTGTTAACATAAAATTTGAGAAACTTGAAGCAGATATTGCATATCAGACAAAGTGACTTCCCAGGATAGAACTGTCAGTTTCATATCTGCCAGAATTCATGACAATAAAGTTCATGGAGCATTGGCATTACATTTATGCAAATTAGTCAATTATCTTAGTCAATTGTTTTAGTGGCTAATACTAGTAATAATACTAGTATGATAGTTGATTCAAACACTAAGGAATTTGAAGTAATAATAGTAACTTAAATGTAATTTTAGGTTAAAATTGTTATTCATGTTGCCAAACAAGTTGGGAACAAAACACATCTGAGTGATTTTCTTTTTTCCTCCAGGCCCTGGGACTTGAACTCAGGCCTTGGATGCTCTCCCTGAGACTCTTTGTGATCAAGTCTAGCACAAAACCAGTAGAGCCACAGAGCTACTTCTGGCTTTTTCTGAGTATTTTATTGGAGATAATAGTCCTTTCATAGACTTTCCTGCTTAGGCTTGCTTTGAACTGTGATACTCAGAACTCAGCCTCCTGAATAGCTAGGATTATAGGAATGAGACATTAGGACTGAGCTAATTTTAACATAATTAAAATTCCTTCCATTTCTGCAGATTCAATATATGTGTAGTACTTGTATAAGAATCTTTTCTGAAGCATTTTATTTCAAAATCAAGTTGGACATATTGACATCTCCATATTCTGAAATTAAGTATCTTATTTGATAAATGGAAATTAACTTTTAGTACACTTGAGAGTAATAAGTCCCGGGTGATACTTAATAATTATGAACTAAATATTCACAATTAGCTTTTTTGTCTTCAATATATGACTATCTGAAATGAGTTATTTTATAATATTGTTATATAAATATTGTGGATAGAAAGATCAATAATGCCAGTTAATTACATAAAGGAAAAGCTGGAGAAAAATGAATTTTCATTTCTATTTCTCATGTGCATCTTGACATTTAGAAATTAGACACAATCTGTTTGAAAAGCATGTGATAATTGGTGTCTAGAAATAATCAAGGAACTGGTCACAGTTTTTGCACGTTGAATAATTTATACAAGTACATAAGAAAGGAATACCTTCTTAATCAATGTTGAGAGTAAATCCCAAATCACTAATATTCCATTAAGAAGGTTAAATTTAATTACAGATATTATAGATCTTACCTTTCTATTTCCCCAGCTGACAAGAAGAATGTAATTATTTTGATACACGATAATATGCTGTAAATGTGTGACCTTTCCACAGTTTAAGCAATAAAGCTCACTCCAGGGGATTCTGTTGGAGCATAATATTAATACACCTAAGCTGCACTGAGTTTTGATTAAATATGTTAACTTATTACCAATTATATATCCTTGAAAGTGTTTTAAAGAGTTTTCAAGAAGTACACGTGGAAGTATTGTTTAGAATTTTTTTTAAAAATCAGCTTTTTATACTCTTATTTATGCTGAATTTGTGCATGTATAGTATTATTTAAAATTTGTATTTTCATGTAAAATGTAAAGTTTCCCCAAGAAAATGAATGTTTACTTTTACACATTTGGAAAACTAAGATTTTTCTCTACAGTGAATAACATCTAATAAACTACATTTTTTGTAGTTTTTATTTATTTGTTTGTTTTAATTTTATTGTCAAGGTGTTGTACAGAGGGGTTACAGTTATATAAGTAGGGTTGTGAGTACATTTCTTACCAAACTTGCTACCTGCTCCCTCTTTTATCGCCCACTTTCTCTCCTCTCATTTCTTACATATTGTCATGTAAATATCATTGTTGCATTGGTCCCCACATTGTCCTTTGTCTCACTATTTTTTGTTCCCCTTTGCTTTCCTAATTCAGATAAACATATATACAATACGAGGATACTAACTCAGATACAGTGACAACAGGAGATAAAGCATAGGGGGGAAAACACAAAAGAAAAAAGAAATTACATACTACATTAAAAACAGCAACAGCAAAGAAAAATGTCTCTGTCCATGTCTTGGACCATTTTATCTGGTCATATGTTCATAGCTATTGAGCTAGTCTGCTGGAATTATCCTAGACATGTACTAATTATTATAAATGAGGGAAACCATGGGACCTATTTCTAAGATATAGAACCAACCCAGAGGTCCCTCAGTAGATGAATGATCAAGAAAATGTGGTCTATATACATTGGAATTCTATATTTCCATCAGAAAGAATGACACCGTCCCATTTGTAAGGAAATGGAAAGACTTGGAAAAAATTATATTATGTAATGTAATCCAGGCCCAAAGAAATTAATAAGCTATTTTAAGGAAAATAACTAACAAAAAATTTAACTTAAAAAAATAAAGACTAAGACTTGAAATTTTCAGTTCTTTTTACTCTTATAAATGAATGAGATACTGGACATTAGAAATTGTATCAACTTATTATTTCCAAATTTGCCTAAACATTGGCAATCAACACAATTCTATGTCTAAGGAATTCCATATATCAATTCATATTTTTACATTAAGTAAAATTAAGTAGAAATTTGTCATTTTTATTTTATTAACTGCAAATTATGTATAATTCTTAATAAAACGTGTTTCATTGACAAGCCAGAAAAGCATGCGCTTTAGGCTTTAAAATCTCACACACAATCATATAAAAATATGGGCAAATTTTCACCATTTACACAAATCACTTCATATAATTCCCTCAGGAAAACCATAGGGTAATTATTTATAGAACTTGAGTTTCTAAAACTCATGTATTCCTCCTCAAAGCAGTAGCCTACTTAAGAAATATTATCTTTTCCCCCATTGGTACTGAATTTTGAACTCAAAGTCACTTGAACTACATCATCAGCTATTTGTTTTTAGATTAGTTCTCTTGAGTTTTTGACAAAGCCTGTCTCAGACAGGTTCCTCCTAATGATACCTCTTGTAAAGATTGGCTTTCAGGTACGCACTACCACATATGGCTTCTTGTTGTTGGGGTCAGGTGAGGTCTCATTACATTTTGCCTGGGCTAACCTTGTTCACAACCCAAATAGCTGTGATTCTATGCATGAGTCACCATGCCTGTCTAGCAGAGTATAATTTATAAGGATAAGAGTCCCACAAAAGAATTTATGGTAGCCAAGAACGACTCACATTTTGCTAGTTCTAACCTTATTGCATGAAAATGCCTCAGAAATAGGGAACAATCACTAATGTCATATTGTGAAATGGTCCTACCATCTATATCACCAGTTTCAACCACTTATTCATTCCGGTGTGGTTGAATGTGTGTGTGTGTGTGTGTGTGTGTGTGTGTGTGTGTGTGTGTGTGTGTGTGTGTGTGTGTGCTTGCGCATGCGTGCATGCATTTGCGTCAGTCCTGATGCTTCAACTCAGTGTCAGGGCACGATTGCTGAGCTTCTTTTGCTCAAGACTAGAGCTCTACAACTTGAGCCACAATGCCACTTCTGGCATTTTGTTGGAGATAAGAGTCATTATCTTTCTGGTCCGGGTTGGCTTCAAAGCTTGATTCTCCTATCTCAGCTTCCTGAGTAGCTAGGATTGCAGGTGTGAGTCTCCTCATTTTTCCACACTAAGGAAAATCAATCCTCTCCATTGGGCAGGCCCAATGTGTTTCCAATAAGGTTCTGAGTTCGACTTAACAGCTTCAGACTTGAATCCATTGTTGAAAACGGGCAACTAGACTATATAAATAAGGAATACATGTAAGTTGTTTGGCAGCATATACAATACCAAGAGGTACAGCCAGACCATAGAACCATTAAAGTAGCTTTCCTATTTGAAACTGAATTAGGAAGACAATATCTTGCTACTGATTTTTTAAAAAACATATCTATGAAAGGTGAAAGAATTGTCTGATTGCCTCCACACTGGCAACTAGAATGAGTACAGAGCTCCACCTGTCATTCTAAAGTGAGTCTCAGACTTCAGTTATCAGACATTATCCCTCACCTGACCTCATCCTATGTGCAGTAATGCTCATCCTGATCTTTGGCATGGAATGGATGTGAACAGTGAAGTACAGAATAGAGAGCAACATTGGACTTAGTGCAGTTACTTTGGAGAAATGTTGCATGCTGTTGATAACAGCAACCAGAATGGGATGGATGGGATAAAGGGGAGAATGCTGGAAGTGATAACGGATCAAGAAGGATTGTACTCATAACCTGACTTCTAGAATTGTATGCAATTTGTATAACTACTTAATAATAAAACGATAACAAGAACAACAAAAGAATCCTATTAATGTAAAACATTCTGGTTTGTCATAAGTGACACAAGGGATCTTCATGTCTTTCTCTCTATAGCCTGGAACAGACCGCTCGGAAACTAACCACTCCAGCTTTGTAGCAGCAAATTGTAAGGAAATTCTTCAGAGATCTTAACATGAGTCTCCTCAAGTCCAAACGTGTGAACAAAGGGAATAATGTCTGCTGTCACTTAGACAACTCTGATGGTAAAATTGCTGCAGTGATTTGCCTCAGTGTACTGTGATAGAAATGATACAGCAATAAGGACAGAAGCAGTAACAATGAGTCTGACAGCTAAAGTAGAAATAAATACATTAATAATGGGAGAAAGATTCTCTATTGAATTGCTTTGGTATCATGTCTGTTCTATAGAAAATAGAAACAAGTCATATATCCTGCTGTAATGTAAAGTCAAAGGTTAATTAAGAACACAAGACAATATTCATTACTTTAATATTTATAAATTAATGAATATCCCTGCAAATATTGAAAATAAAGTTTGCCTACTAAATATAGCATGCATATTTTTATTAAAACAAAACAAATACCAGTCTAAAATTGAGAGAAAAAAGAAAGAAAGAAAGAAAGAAAGAAAAAAAAAAACAGGTCAAACCCTAAAATCAAGAGATGACACAAGGCAATGAAAGTGAATTAAATACATAGAGGAGTATTAAGGTATTTGCATGTGCTCAGATGGGAGATAATGACATTTCTAGCTAATACCTTTACAAGTGATGGAGTATAAGTTGTCAGGAGTTGGTGGCTCTCTATATGGGTATGTCATAGTTGATCACAAAACCAGTGTTATAATATTAAGAAAATAAGCTTAGGGCTGGGAAGGTGGCTTAGAGGTAGAGTTTTTGCCTTGCATGCTTGTGGCCCTGGGTTCAATTCCTCAATACCACATAAGCAGAAAAAGCTAGAGTGGTGCTGTAGCTAAGTGGTAGAGTGCTAGCCTGGAGCTGAAGAGCTCAAGGACAGAGCCCAGGCCCAGAGTTCAGGCCCCATGACCAACAACAACAAAACAAAACAATAAAGAAAAGAAGAGAAGAGAAAAGAAGCCTATACTGCAAACACAGGTGTCATAACTCAGGGCAACCAGGGACAAGATAATGATGGACACCAGACCATGAAACTGAGGTTTGGGGCACTAAGGGCTGAAGTCCTCCACCAGCCTCTACTGTCTTGAGCCCATGTGACAGGGTATTTATTGAATAGGGCCCAGGTGCATACCCAGAAAGTGAAGTCACAGTTTCCTTGAAGTCACAGCACCAATAATGTGATATAGTCTCAATTCTTGAAGCCACAAGCACCAGTCATGTGGTATAATTTTACTCAAGTGATAAATAACATCTTTTATCTTAAGAAGCAGGTGTAAGCAGTGAATGACTTACAGTTAGCATAGATTTTTGTCTACCCCATATTCCTAGAACATTTGATGTGGAAATAGCCTACACCTGGGTAGAAATGTGATTTCACTTCAAGCCAGGGCTGATTGACCTTTTTGGGAAACTCTCAGCATTCTGAGAGTTCATGTTGGAAGGAGGCATTCCATCTTCCCAATCCTTTCTGGTCTCACAGTTCGGCTTTTGGGGGCTCTTGCACACAGCCATGTACAAGCGATTATATTATATCTGCAAACACAGGTCACATACCAGTGATATATCTAGGCATTGATTAACTCACAAATAGTTTTGGATACGGACATCCATCTTAACCTCATGCTGTTCTGTGTTTGTCTTTAATTTTCTGGAAGTGGTGAATCCTCTTAAGAATGCTGTTTCATAGAATGACAGAGAAGAAAATCCCAAACACAAGTGTCAAGTTCTTTTCCACAGCTGTGTTCACAGCACAAATGGTCTACAACATACCTAACAAACAACAGGCTACAGTGAGAGTGGAAGCACACTGCCATGTAGTTAGGCCAACAAATGATGGTTAACTTGGAGACCTGGGACAGTAATTTGCCTGTTGAGTTTCTGCTGCAGTTATTCAGGTTTCTCACACATTCCTAGATAGACCCCTATTCAGGAACCCTAGTAACTATTCATGTCTGCATTTAGAAGTGACAGGTTATAGTTTCAGCAGAGCAATCCTCTTTCTTAGGATATCAGTGAATTAAATGGAAATGACAGTGGTCAACTGTATAGTAGATAGATACTCCTGCTGGGACACCACAGTCGTTGCCTGTCAGCATTTAGCAGAAACAGAATTTGTCCCTTGATTAAGTATTGAATCTTAAGCTCACTGCCAACATTCTTGTGTTTCTTTGTACACCAAGGCCTTCGTTTCTGTCATGATGAATAGACATTTTTTTTTTCTCACAAGCTGTTTGACCACGTGTGATAGTTTCTTGAGAAATATCCCTGTTGAAGGAATATTGAGCTTCCTTCTGACGGAAAGAAAGATGGAAGTGAAGACAAAGTTAATTTTACCTTGTAAACTGTCTCAGAACTGTCCAGTCCTGATTGGCACCACAGCAGTCTAAACACAGAGTCTCAAAGTCATCGTGAACTTTCTTCTAGGAATTTCCAGAAAACATTATAAGCTTCTAGGTATCACAATACAAATCGTCCTATATTTCCTTCAGTTCAACTGAGATAATCTACTAACTGTTCAAAACTTAAGACTTCATGGTTGATACACAAGTGTTCTATCACTTGAGCCATGCTTCATTCTTTTTTCATTAGATATTTTACAAATAAGACCCCAGATTTCTCTGAGTTAGTCTAAAAGAATTATTTTTCTAGCCAGGTGCCAGTGGTTCACACCTATAATCTTAGCTACTCAGGAGGCTGATATCTGAGAATTGCAGTTCAAAGCCAGTCTGTGAAACTCTTATCTCCAAAAATCACTCCGAAAACCAGAAGTGTTGCTCTGGTGCAATTGGTAGAGTGCTAGCCTTGAGCTGAAGAGCTCTGGGAGAGTGCCCAGGCCCAGAGTTCAAGATCTATGACAGACCAAAAAAAAAAAAAAGAATTGTATTTTTCTAAGTCTTTGCCTCTCAAGTTGCTGGATTTATAGGCACTAGACACAACATCTGGTCCTAAAATATACTTAAAGTTTTTTTTTTCTTTTTAAATATCAGAGGTTTTCATTGTAGTATTATATACATAGATGTTTTTCCCCTTTCAACTTCATGCCCTCTACCAATCTTCTTAATTCCCTACTCCTTCTTAAAATATACTAGTGTTTTATTTTCATATATGCTTTAAAAATTAGTCAGAATATATTGAACTCCATTCACATTCTCTCTTTCATCCCTTCTCTCTCCCTAGTCATTATCCCACCAACAATAGAAATGTAGGAGGTGGGGAAGGAAAGGGAGAACAATAAAGGAGATAATTTGGTTAAATACAAGACAAGCGTATGTATGTGAGACATAATTTGATGAGTCCCTTTGATGCAATTAATATACACAAAAATGAGTAAGCTCACACTAAGTCTTTACTGAACATAAGAGCTTGGAGCTAAATGATTGTTATTATTAACAGAACATTTTAGATAGTTTGTATTTGGTCTAACTTCTACTGGAAAACTTAAGCTTTTTTGTATGTGTATTTTCATTTTGTTAAACATACTTTATAAAAGATAGGAAATGATCGGTTATTTTTTTAAAGACACATGGAGATTTAATTTCTATACCATACAATCACCAATTTTAAGAACATAATTCATGAACTTGAGTAAACATGCCAAGCTGTGAAGCAGTTTAATCCAATTTTAGAATAATTACATCACTCCGGTTGGTTGCTGATACCTACTTAAAGTTAATCCCGTTTCCACCCCCAGCACCCTCTCCCAGTAGGAGGGGCTGAACTCTATCCGTTTTTATAATTTGCCATTTTGGGACACATAATATAAATGTAAATAGGAAATATATAATCCTTTGTATCTCCTTCATAACGTAATGTGCTTATGGTTCATCTGTTTTGTGGCAGCCTGCAACACTTTGAATAAACACTTTCCAGAAATCAAGCTCCTGGTGTACACTGAAACTTGGGAACTCTAGCAGGCAAGAGAAACAAAAAATACACACACTGAAGAAAGGACGTCAAGTCTGGCCAGCACCGTATTGGTTACATTGTGGATGGTAGGTTCTGGCATCTTGTCTTCATTCTGGGGGAAGAAAATGCCTGTAGACCTGAAGGCAGGGGCAGGCACTTGGCTGATAGGTTACTGAGACTCAGTCCAGTGCCTGGGACTGGGGATGTCCTGTGGACTTGCCTCCTGCTCAGACCCTGTTTAGGCCCAAACAGGCACAGGAGCCATTAAGCCATGTTACATGTGTCTCCATGATGAAGGCCCAATTTAGCTCTCTATTGGAGTTGAATTCATTTGTTGGCATTGTTTTCGTTCTTTCTTTCCTCTCTAGCCTGTTTCTTAACCATGTCAAATGTATTTGGGGGCTGCAGGCCTTTGTAACAACTGGCTGCCTGCAGCCTGCTAACTATAATAAAGACTCCAATATTCCATCTTCCAAAATGTGGATTCTGGGATAATTGCACCTTACCAACACCACACACACACACACACACACACACACACACACACACACACACACACACACACACACACACACACACATACACACACACAGTATATTCTTCAAGTTCATGCTTTCCAAAACTTCAAAGCAAGCAAAACTTCTTCCTCCTGCAATCCCTCCTCTTCTTTCTTATTTTGCTTCCTTTGCTATCATCCTGGGCTAGAACTCAGGGATTGGACTCTATCCCTGAGATTGTGTTCTCAAAGCTAGGGCTTTACCACTTGAGTCACATCTCCACTTCTGGTATTTTAGTGATTAATTGGAGATAAGGTCTCACAAACTTTCCTGCCCAGGATGACTTTGGACCATGACCTTCAGAGCTCAGCCTCCTGAGTAGCTAGGATGAGAATTACAAGTCACCAGCCTGGATTTACACTTTTAATGCAAGTCTAGTGTAGGTATACTTTGTGCATCACTGGTACCACTCTGGTGGAGGATGTGGAAAATGGGCAATTATGGAGGGAGAGGCACATAGGAAACCTTTCTACATTTCTCTTGATTTTGTTGCAAACCTAAGAATGCTCAACAACAAGAGGTATATTGTTACAAAATAAAAACAATATCATATACAATATATAAACTAACAATTGCCAAGATTATTAGCTATTAATGTAGTTTCCTTAAAGTGACATGGTCATTGTCCTGCTCTGCCTCTCAGAGTAGTGTGCAATGGTAGTAAAACCTCTGGTCTAAATGAGATGGGATATCAAGCTTGTTGTTAGTGAATCCAATGCACTAGTTGTTCATTTGAGACCTTGAGTGGTTCTCCTTCCTAGAGCACTTGAGTGAATCCATCCTCAACCATTTCCCCTTCCCTCACTGGGCTTTTGCTGAGTGCAGCTACTACCCCTCCCTCCCTAACACTTGGCTGTCCCTTCTGCTACCTTTGCTGGGGATGACCTCAAATTGGTGATACTCCTTTTTCTACCTCCCAAGTAGCATGATAATTGGCCAGGACTGGCCATGTTTACTTCTTTATGATATAGGCATAACCCAAAGTTATAGCAGCAGCAATTAAATCAAAGAAGTGTGATTATGTATAACTAAAAAAAACAAAACATTTACACAGAAAACAGTCCATCAATAGACAGGCAAATGAGCAGAGCAAATGATAGATTGGCAGGAAATAGTTGTAGATGATGTATCTTATAAGAAAATAATTTTGAAAATGGAACATTCACAATCCAAACATTCCCCCCAAACAGATGTGACCTCACCACTCTGTTTAGCTATTATGAAAATCAGAAAACAGCTCTGACAAGGATATGGAGAAATTGGAACTCTTGTGCATTGCTGGTGAGGAGTAAATTGGTAATATGGATACCATCTGGTGAGCACCCAGAATAGCTAAAAACATAACCACCATATGATCCAGAAAATTTCATTTCTTGGTGTCTCAAACTGTTGGAAATAGGTTTTTGAAAAGATATTGGCATGACTGTGCCATTTGCATTCGACAAGATGTAGAAATAACCTAAGTATTGGGTATATTCACACAATAAAATACTGAGCTTTACAGAGACAGAAACTTTGTGGTATATAAGCACATTGCTGAAACTAGAGCACATCATACTTGAATAGAATGAGCCATTCACAAAATGAAAATTGCTGTAAGTAAAGTAATTACATTCATAGAGATAAAAATTTGAGTGGTAGTTGCCAGCTATCATTTGGGTTGAGTAATGAAGGGTCTCTCTTTAATAGGTGTACACTTTCTATTAATCAAGGCAAATGAATTCTAAATATATGTATATAATTAACAATACTGTACCCTGAAATAGTAAGAGTTGAGAACTAATGTTAAGTGTTCTTACAACAAAGACTATTTTAAGTCTCTGAATGACAGTTTACTAAAATAATCATAAGATTAGGCATAACCATAAAATGTAGTCATTTATTCAAGTATAAAATAAAATAGTGAATATAGGAAATTAGATGATTTTATCCCTGCTAGAAGGTTGGTTTTATGTATGTCAGGGGAATTGTTACTATCTTCAGAAATTAAAAAGACGAAAATGTCAAATGTAAGAAAAGTCACCTGCAATGATGTCACTTGCCTGAACCCTCGGAGTGGACAGTTCATGGGAAATCAGTGGTTTCTGCTGATCACTTCAGGTCTGTGCACGGCACATACATCTTGCTGCAGCTGCTCTGGAAGTCATGCTTGTTTCAGTTCTAAATCTCTCTTTATTGCCTCTCCCTGGATGAATGTAAGCCAGACATCTGCTTGAAAGTGATTCTGGGCATACTTAGGTGCTCCAACAAATTGCAAGAGATTAAGTAGAAGAAAATGGATGAAACTCAACTAAAAAGAAAATGTAATCTATTAGATAAGGGTCAATAATGAAATGTTCCTTGAGACAAAATAATTTCAGAAGTTTTAGGAAAGCAATAGTCCATGAAGAATTTTTAATTAGTTAAAAATCAATTTGGGGTTATGTTTATTTGTAATCTTCCCTCTGAAGACAAGAACTAATATCTGAAATACTTTTCTTTATTATCTAATAACATTTTGCTTATCATCCAGTATTAAAACTGGAAATTATTTTATTTTTCTATCCCTTTATCAACTAGATTATCAGATGACATTACAAGTGTGCAAGCATGCATGCATGCATGCATGCATGCATGCATACATACATACATACATACATGTGAACATAGAAATGGAGACCTGAACACGTATATGTGCATCGTTTACATTGCTTTGTGTATTTACAATTACTTTATGGACATTGTAAGATCTCTTCAACTATCCCAGTGATTGTTACAAGATGGAAAGGACTTTGTACCACTGTTAAAAAATCTCAGAATTATTGTCCTAATTTTCTGAACTTTTCAAATACACAGTAGACTCTTCTATCTGAATTTTATATTCTTCCACCTGTCACCTAATTCCATTAGACTTATAAAATCTACTCCTCTATTATTCTTCTGGCGAAATCCCTGAAAAAATTCTAGAAATCTCTCATACACAGTGTCACACAGAATGTCCTATTTCATTGTCCACATACAATATTTCTCAGACCTAGAAGATGTCTACAGACTATTAGTGAAAATTAACTCATATTTTGAAGACTAGTCAATAGCACTTTCTATTATTTCTTACTATACTAAAAAATCACATTGGCTATCAAACAGTATCTTTGATGTATTTTATTTATCATGAAATATAAGATGAAATATTTTGGGGTTTTTTTGGAAATTGGTACTCAGATTTACCAGAGAATCTAAAGTGTGTGGAAAGTAAGTCCTTCATATAAATTGTTGAGACATTTCATAAATCTTATGCACATTGTCTTGTGGACTCCAAATTGTTTCTGCATTATATATGATGTCTACAGAGTGTCTAATTATGTGGATCCAGTGTTTTCAGTACTTAAACTCAATCAACATTTGTCTTTTGGATCTTTCTGGAATTAAAAAAAGATACTTTCAATCTAATGTTGATTGGATATTTGGGTGTAGAATGCTGGGTATGAAACACTAAACTATACATTGACTTTAGGCAGTTACATTTGTGTGAATTCAGCCTATTTCAGTATCTTATATCTTGATAAATTTGAAGGTTTAAAAAACATATAGAAGCAAGAGAAAATTCATATAGCTTTGGTAATTCTAAAATAGGTATCAGAAATCATAAGCACATATTTATTTCCTGAGATCATATTTATGAGGAAATGTTCAAAAGATTGGAAATTAAGATACAGACTATCAATACATCTTCATCATTTTTGTTGTAGAGATGCAAACTCCCTTAGTATTGAACATAAGATTGCTCTAAGAAGAAAGTGATAATCTTATAAATGTGTTAGAAACATAAGATTATCTCTTTGTTGCTTTGTATGTCCCTCCCCCACAGTATAACCCCTGCTTTCACTATATTTGATGTCAGTATAACTTGTGGAGGAGATGGGGAAAAACCAGTTATTTAAGGATACAGGTGGACCTGTTGCAACAATGAGAAGTACAAGTTGTCATGTCCAAAACGAGCTTTACAACGTCGGTGCTGGGTGGAGAGGGGGAAGTGGGGGGGAAAGAGAAGGATTGGGATTGGGATTGGGGGGGAGGGGAGAGGCTGGGAAGGGATGTGAAGGGTAAACAAAGGAGGAGGCTGCAATGCTTGCTAAGAAATGTATGCATTATCCTCCCCATGTAAGTGTAACTCCTCTGTACAGTATGTTCACAAATAAAATAAAATTAAATTTTAAAAAAAAGAAGAAAGTGAACAATAGGATAATGTTGTTAGTGTAATTCAGATGATATAAGGTAATTGAACCTGGACATACAGCAAAAACTATGTTTCAGTCATAATTCCTATTATAGAAAAATTAAGATGCATTCATTGTTAGTTAAGATTAAGAAATTAACACAGAAATTAAAAACATGACTAATCTTAATTTTTAAGATATCATATAGAAATGGTGAGAACAGTAAAAAATTAAGTATTCTAGTCCTTGTAATATTTTGTTATTATTTCTTTAATTGTAATGGATTATTCTTGGAATTCTTTATTAAATTTTTATTCAAATAAAAAATAATTTGTTTTGATTTGACAATCTTTGCTTTTATTACAATGTTTTACATGGACTGCATTTTTTAATCTCAAAGTGTTCTATTCCTTTTGCCAGCTTTTTTTTCATTTTAAGTTTTACAAAGCTATTTTATGAACAATTTAAGTCGGGGCTGAAAGGACTCAAGTTTATTTGTGGATAAAATACTCATGGGGTTAGAATGAGTTAGAAACATTTCCTATAAAAGTACAGATGAATCAGAGTAAAATTGTTATACTCAAACTCTATTTGCCAACTTTTACTTATTATGACCTTTTTCTCCTCAATGTTAACAGTGATATGATTGTTAAATAAAACTATGTGTATTTCTTTGAAAGTAGAGAAGTTCTCTCTAGTTAGTACAAGTAAGGGTCCATTTGATTGTCGTAATTGGAAACATTTTGATGTTGTTTTGGACTACTCAGAATAATGAGCTTTAACTTGCAAACTCAGTATAGACTCATTTTGTTTTTCTTTGTTTCTGAATTAGTACCCCAGTACCTTACTGTGCCCTGATTCTAGCTACAGGTGTCCTTGGCCATGGTGCATGCTGATAACATGTCTGCTCAATCAAATTGTCCTGTCATATAACAGTCATTTTCTTTGCTTATTACCATTTGAATTGCTGAATTTTCAAGGGGTAAAAAATACACTTCTAGAAAAAAATGATATTAAAAATTGCTTAGAAGAAATCCCTTCCTACTCAAAGGGGAAAAAAATACTTTCACTCTGACAGAAGCTGGAATGAAGAGAGACAGGAGTCACAATTTCTCAAGAAACTCCTTGTGTATGATAATCACAATAGCCTTCATCATCTTTGCCTCTTGTTTTCTAGACCTGTAAATTATGTGCACAGGGGATATATCACTGCTCAAACAATATTTTCTTTTCATGTTTTGGAACAACTCTTGTTCTATGAATCTGAATATCTCCAATAATATTTGAATAAGAGCTTTTCACTGTTGGTTATAGTATGTTGTTTAAGTCAATGCTATCCCAAAGTTAAAATAAGTGTCTACAACATGAAGGGGATTTTTCTTCCTGATTGCTAAAGAAAATAAATAATCTGTGGGAAGTTACATAAGGTCAATTTGTATAGTACCTGTGTATGAGTTTGTGTATGAATTATATGGAAACATTTCTCAAGCAGGAGGGGATATTCATGTGGCTAGAACCCCTTTGGTCTGCTAGAACTAAGTGGCTCGATTACTGGCATCTAATGTAAAAGACAGTGATGCTGTTAAAAAAAATCTGACAATAAGCCAGGCACCGGTGGTTCGTTCATGCCTGTAATTTTAGCTACCAGGGCGCTATGATCTGAGGATCATGGATGAAAGCCAGCCCCAGCAGAAAAGTCCCTAAGACTCTTATCTGCAATTAATCACCTGAAAACTGGTAGTGGATTTGTGGATGAAAGTGGTAGAGTGCTAGCCTTGAGTGAAAAAGTACAAAGACAGTGCCCAGATCCTGAGTTCAAGACCCACAATCAATGCCCCACCCATCCTGACAACAGTAATATAGCTATCATAAATAAATCTCTTTACAGTCTATAGAGTGATTGTACTAAGGTTGTAAAACACTGTCATGAATTGAGATTTTTAGATTAATGTGTGCAATATAAGCATAAGGTTAGTGTCACAATGTATAAAATTGCTTTATGTCTAAAATATATATAGATTATGTTCTTAAAATCAGACATTCTGAAAAGAAATTGAGATTTAGAGAATATTGAGTTAGAAAGATATAATCAAATGCCCCAAAGAAAGCTGAATTCCCAGAAGACATTGCTATCAATTGATATCATGTTAAACAGCAGGTTATAACACAATCTTTCTTTTAAGAAATGTATATATATATATATATATATGTTTATATGTTTTATACATATAAAAATGTATAATATATATGCATATATTAATATGTAATATGCATGTGTAGTATATGTTATATATACTTATTTACTATTATCTTACAAAAGGAACAAGAAGAGATAACAATTTCCTGTAACATAATCTTAAAATTGTGAGTCAAAAATTTATTTATAGATTTAACTTTATCTTTTATGATAATCACCAGTGTAGTTACAAATTCCAGGAAAGCCATAGAATATGGGAAGCCTGCTTTTCTAAAACAGAGGTTGTCATTATCTACAACTCATTGGTTTGATAAGTATTATAAATCTAGAGACCTTACTGATAACCAAGATTTCACACCTCACATCTTTGTGGTTTTTTTCCTCAGGAAAAGTCAACTCTATAGTTAATTACTTGGACATAAAGTACATATTTTCTTCTTAGTGAAAAACAGTGAAAAGCCCTATTTCCCTGGCAAGCCTTGGTTGAGAAAGAAAGAAAAGCTGCTTTCTAAGGAAACCAGAGATATATTCCATGTAGAAGAGCTGCCATCCCTTGGCCAATTTAAATGAGAGGTGGTTTCTCTGGCAAAGCTGGTGAGAAACCAACAGTGTGCTCACTTCTAAAATTTTTCTTTTTAATTAATCAAAAGCAAGTAGACTATCAGTTTTTCTGGAGGTGCCTGCCCCCCCCCCCGGGTAACAACAGGACATCACTGTTAGTAACGGTGTATTCATTTTCACTAAATCTCAATATTGGGAATGAGTTATTTAGTTATGAGTATTGCTGACAACATGATTAGCTAGTAAGAATTAAAGTAAATCAATAATACTGCTCTGCTGAGAATATCAAATATACCTCAGAGAAGAATTTTCATTTGAAGCATTTTAAAAGTATATAATCTATGATACTTTAAGTATAATTGCATATAGAAATGTTATCTCTGCATTTTATAATAATACTTTCCACAATAGCATTTAAAGTTAGTTTGAATATTCTCTGGGAATAAATAAGTTGGGCATAAAACCATTGCTGTAGCAGAGAAATGGTTCTAAGAGGCAATAATAACTCTAATGATTAAATCAATAAGAACATTTTAGAGAGTTCATTGAACTTTCAGTGACTAGCACTTTTCCACATGCTACTATTACCCTTGAAACCCTAGTCTTGGATGAAGGAGAGCACTTACACTTCCCTTAGATCTCACTGAATCAGATGATGGGAATTACCTTCAGCCAAGCTGGATTAAAATGGATGGAGCTATAACATATCATCATAACCAAAATCTCATTTCTGAATATTGACTTCCTGTTACTAGACATTATGAAATAAATATATCATATATAGCATCTGTTAATATAAGAGATAATTTTTAAAGTGGAAGTCTTTTTGAAATGCAATTTCAGTTAATAGATAACATTAACTCTCAATCCACTACACACTTTATTCTAAGGAAACAAAATACAAAAAGAGTCATAATTACATAATAAAACAAGATATAATTCTAAAGAAACATCTAAAATGAAAAAGATACATTTTATGTACTTACATATTATGCAGATCCAATATGATCAGTGTATATTATATGCTGTAAACCTATGGTGTTATGGATGTAAGTCATGAATATTTTTGACAATATTATAATATTCCATATGCATGCTAGGTAAAATGTGAGAATAATAAGATAAATTCAAATACAGAAAAGAAAAAAATACTATTATGAATCTTAGTTCCTAGATCAATAACACTATTGGCCAGGATTTCATAAACTCTTTTTTAGAATTTTAAGCATTCATTTAAAGAATAGAGATATAATCTAATAAGCTGTTAAAAGTGTGGGTCAGAAGAAGGTATAAAGTTCAATGATTTTATTAACAAGAAATTGTGAGCCCCTAGAAGTATTATTAAGTAAACTTAAATGGCTAGAACTCTCTATAGGTGTACATTGCTCCTGCTCATGGCCTGGTACTTTTAACCTATTGTCCGCTAGAATTTGAGCTGCCACAACTAGCTGAGACTCAATTGCTCTGATGCAAGAATATATACTCTGTATAATTATGATTCATTTCAACATCAAATTAAGCTATAATATGCTATGTTTGGGGGATGCTTTAAGCAAAATTTTATCACAAAGATAAGACATGCTGAACTTACTTCTGTTTAATCCATTGTCAAGAACAGAGTTAGAAACAATCATTTTTGATGAGCAATGGGGAGTGCAAATGAAGTAATGTGATAGTGACAATCAAATTGGTTAATCTTGCTTGTAGACTTGATTGGGTTGAGAAATGCCTAGGAATTAGTAAAGCGCACTTCTCCTGTGTATATTATTATATTTCCAAAGACAAGTAAGAGGGGAAGACTCCCAGCACCATCTGACAAGCTGGACCTCTGAATGGAATGAAACAAAGGAGGAAGCCAGTGCCACAGGCTTCATTCTCTGCTTTCTGGATTGCCTAAGGGAGACAACTGTGCTCATCTATGCCCTTCCACCATGATGTTCTGCTTTGCCATGGACAAGAAATGCTGGAATCCAACTGTTTTACATGGAAATTGCTGAAATCATGCATCAGAAACATCCTTACTCCTTCTGTTTATTTTCTTGGTCATTTTGTGACTAACAAAAAATCAGACTAATAACTTTACCTCTGAAACAATGTGGAATTTTTACAGAAGTAAAAATTAATTTTCCAGCTTTGCTTTCTGCTTTCCAAAAGTCTGAGTTTTCACTTGTGCGCAGCATAAAAGTAAGTCAAGGAAAACTGATTTCAAAGCATTGTATGGTAGCTGCAAGGGAGAACTCAAATAGTGTAATTCCTTAGAAAGGCAAAGTCATAATTCAGTGAAACAAACAACAGGAAGTGAAGACTTGAAAGGGTTGGGGTGAAGGCAAGGGGAAAGGAGGAGAAGTGGAGTAAATGTAGCCAAAAATTCAATGTATAGCCTACAAAATTAAAAAGAGTGAGGGAAGAGTTGGATAGGAGTTGGATAGGTGAAAATGGTAATAAGTGTGATATTAAACAATATGTATTGTATTCATAAACTGCTTTGTTAAATGGCAGCTTCTTTGTACAATTATTAAAAATAATGAAAATTGTTTCCTTTGGAAAGGATAAATTAATACAATTATTATAGCTATTGATTCTGTATAGATGAAATATCAGTATTTTTCTATAAAATTATTTAATGAATGAAGTGATACATATATTGAATATGTTGACTTTTTGAAAAAAACAATTTTATTTTATTAAATCTGTTCATTTGCTTACATGCTTTTTCATCTTTTCCTATGATGCTAAAATTAATGAAATTTCGAAAGACAATGCAAGAAAGACAATGACTATGGAAAATGACTTCATCAAGCTCCCTCAGAGCAGTTACAGAAGCATAATAGGAGACATTATGAAGTATTGGCTTTTGTATATAGTAAATATAATTTACAAAGCAGCAAGGAGTAATTAGTATCAGATCACTGAAAGGCTAATGAAAAGTGCCATCAGCACAGATGTGGGCTGTTCTTTTCAAAGAAGATCAGAAAAATGGCAAGTTTTGACACTGGTTTACATGCCCTGAAACTCATCCCAGACATGTTCAATCATGCTCTGAGATACAGAACAATCTAATCATTTTTATATTAAACAATTCAAACTCTATCATCTGTGTTTGACTCACATCCGGAAAGGCATTAGGCTGTGTTATCCATTCTTTGAAATTTAAAGGTATGTTTCATAAATTGTGCCACAAGAAACATTAGCATGACGGCTATAATGAAACATAAGAAAATGGTAGAGTCACGCAGGGATGACAAAACAGAGACAAAATTGCCAAAGTAAATTGCAACTGCAAAATAAGTTGATTTGATATGCTGTTGAAAATAACACTCTACATTTTTGTTTTGAAGTGATGGCCTCCAATAACTATTACAGGAGTTATTTGAAAACTTTTGTGATTTTCGTAGTCTAGTTAATGAGATTGTGCTGACTTAAAACATTGCCAATGGCTAAGAAATAAAAAAAGAAAGAAAATAATGCTTCTTTAGTATCTCTTGCTAAATGAATGTTTTTGCTTAATCAAGTAAAATTGAATCACAACACAAAGCAAAGGGAAGCAGAATTATCAAAAAAACTCTGAAAAAGGCATTTAAAAGAAATTAAGGAAGTATGAAAAAGGTAAAGCCAGTAATAAAAACTGTTTCTGGTTAAATGAATGTTTATACATTTTAATAGCATATTTTAGCTATGAAAAATATGAATAATAAAATTTCATAGACTAGGGTTATATAAATTTTATTAATATTAATTAATATTTGGAAGAAATTGAGGCAAAAATTTTAATAGTAATTTTGAATATGGGATTAAAAACTATCTCTGAGAGAATTATTTGAACTATTTTTTGGATGATATATGCATATTATTCTTAGATAAATATTTATTAGCTTTGTTTTACAAATCGAAAATAAAATATAATATTTCTTATTCTTATTAATCAGTATTATAAGAAACATTCATTTAATTATAATAAATTATTAATAACATCAATATTCATATGAAAGTAAAATAAAGGAAAATATCTTGTAAAGGGTCATAATTAATCAATGCATTAATCTAAAATACAGTTGTATTGCTTACAGTAATTTTATTGTATCCACACCCTAATTCTACTTATCCTTTTTTAAATTTGTTAGTCAGTTCGTAGATAAGACATAAAAGTATCTATATAAATGGGATATTGTGATGCTTAATGTATGTATATATTATGTATTACTTGTCATGTTAAGTATAGTTATATTTTATCTCACTATTTTTTAAAATTTCTTTGTGAAAAGCTTTTAAAATCCTTTCTCCAGCACTTTGAAATAGACTGTACATATTGATTTTCTGCAGGCTACCGTGCTGTCATGTCCTGGTTCTGAACTCCGCAGAGAGCACTGAGGACATTATTGAAACTGCATTGCCAATGAACTTTGGCTTTCTGACTGCACTTTTTTCCCATAAATCCCAGGCATTCTCCCCAGTGAAATCCCAGCATGCAATCTCTATTTCCTTGCAAACTCGGGAGCAACTGGAATTTGGTAATTTTTGTAATGGAAAAGTTCCATCAAATTGGAATGAAAGTTTTTTTTTTGAGCATTGAGGTAATATGCATTTCAAATTAAGATGTTCATTAGCAATGCTGCTATGGCAATGGATATTTCAATGCAGCCATCACTCAAGACCTTAAGAGTTGTAATCCAGGAGCCACTTTGACCTCTTCCTAGGACATCTTGTGGACAATATCCTGTGAACTTAGTTTTCATAATATTTCAAGTGTGAAGTTCTCCCATAGGGCAACATTCTATTCTCTGTGCTTTACTGTGAGCCCCCCTGCATACTTTATATTTTATAATCAATTCTCCACACTGTCAAATACAGTGATTCTTTCCCTTATGCTAAAGTTTATCTTGATACATTGAAACAAATTTTACTTGTGACTTTCCATAACCTACTTCTGGAACTTTGTGATGGTATTGGGGGCCTTTTCCTTCCTACTTTAATGGTCTTTGGCTGTTCTTCATCTAGCACAGACAGCTGATATTGGTAGAGTATTTGCTATTGATTAAAATAGAAACATTTTAAAGACATTTTGTGTATTGTTTACTAAAATCCTCATAGCACAACTACTCTGCTGCCTTCATAAATTACTTTTATATCCTGAATATGTCAGGCTAATAATATCTTCATGGAGTGTTGCTTCCATCATATGCATGGCTTTTTTTAATCCTTGTCAACATTCTTTCAATCTTGGCTCATGTATCTTCTCCTCCACAATTATGTTTGCTTTCTCTTCATATATTGCTGTTAACTTAATGTTTACATCAGCTTAGAAATTTGAAAAAAAACTCTCATATATCACTAAGATATATTGCTAACCATTTATCACCTCTTCAATTTGTTGAAAACGTAATGATTTCACAAGTTTTGAAATTAATCAGACTTATATTTGATTCTTGATTTCTTTTTCAAAATTAATTTACTGTGCTGTTATTTTAGAGGTGATGAAGGATTACAGTTAGATGAGTCAGGTAATGAGTACATTTCCTTTCACACAGTGTCCTCTGTTCCCTCATTCTCTCAGTCCCTCAATCCCTTCTCCACCCACGAGTTGTATAGCTCACTTTGATCAATGACCAGTGAGCTCCACTGCTGTATTTTTTCTTTTTTTTCTGTCAAGGTTTGTGCCCTCCACTCCCCGTTTCGGAAGATACACACATGGTTAAGCCATAGGTAAGGTAAGGAAGACAGAATCATTAAAAACTAAAACTTTTAAAACAAAGTCTTCTGTTTGCATATCTTGGTGTTCATTACTCTATATAATAATATGAAATGGCATCTAGGCATTGCACTAATTTGTTTCCCTCTAAGAGAACACTCTTTTGGTCTCACTGTATGTGAATATATAGAATCCTGTAAACTTAGGGTCATAACCTAGTGCATTTTATATCTAACTTCTGCATATCAGAAAGATCATGTAGCCTTGGGAAGTATTGCCATTTTCACAATGTTGATCCTTCCAATCTAGAAGCATGGGAGGTTTTCCACTTTCTAAGTTCTGTTTTGATTTCCTTTTTCAGGTTTTTAAAGTTTTCATCATAGAGGTCCTTCACTTCTTTGGTTAAGTTAGTTCCTAGGTATTTTAGTTTTTGTGGGACTATTATGAATGGAGTTGCTTTCCTGATTTCAGCCAGGCTCTTCTCATTGTTGGCATACAGAAAAGCCATTGATTTTTGAGGGTTAATTTTTTTCCCAGTGTTTATTGTATGCTCTAAATTTATAACTAGGTATGTGTTTTATTGATTTTTAATTCTTTTTTTATTGTGAAAATATCGTACATAGGAGTTACAATTACATGGGCAAGATAACGAGTTCATTTCTTATCAAACATTGTTGCCTCCTCTTTGTTTCCCCATACCATCCCTTCCCATACTCCGACCACTTCCCCCCACCCGATCCTCCCCCCCGACCAAAGTTGTAAAATTCGTTTTTTGACATAATGACTTGTACATCTCATTGTTAAACCATTGTTTTTTTCCTTCCCCTCCACAAATTATACCAACATCAAAAACAGTGAAAGCAGGGGTTATACCGTGGGGGAGGGACATACAAAGCAACAAAGAAAAATCTTATAAATATGTTAGAAACAATTGTATGAAAGAAAAAAAACATTTGAATACTTATCTTGGGGTTCATTCCCCTAATATCAACTTATCTGATCTTTTCTGCTTGACTCGGACATATACTAGTTATTGCAAATAAGGGAAACCATAGGACCTATGTTTCTTTGGGCCTGGCTTACTTGACTTAATATAATTTTATACCCTGCTACTTTGCCAAAGTTTTGAATCAGCTCTAGTAATTGGGAGTGGATTCTTTAAATACACAATTATGTCATCTGCAAAGAGTTTAATTCATCTTTCCCTGTTTGGATCCCTTTTATGTTTGCACCTTGTCTTATTGCTGTAGCTAGATGCCCCTCAGTTGAAGAATGTGGTATATATACACAATGGAATTCTATGCCTCCATCAGAAAGCATGACATTGGCCCATTTGTTAGGAAATGGAAAGACTTGGAAACAATTATAATAAGTGAAGTAAGCCAGGCCCAAGGAAACATAAGTCCCATGGTTTCCCTTATTTTCAATAACTAGTATAGGTCTGAGTCAAGCACAAAAGGTCAGATAAGATGATGTTAGGCAAAATGAACCCCAAGATAAGGAGACAAGTGTTTTGTTTTGTTTTGTTTTCTTTCTTGCTATTGTTTCTAAAATATTTATAAGGTGATTTTTTTGTTGTTGTTTGTATGTCCCTCCCTCATGGTATAACCCCTATTTTCACTGTTTTGATGTTGGTATAATTTGGGAAGGGGAAGGGAAAAAAACAAATAGGGATACAGGCGGACCCATTGCAACAATGAAAACAAAACTTCACAACTTTGGGGGGGAGAGTGTAATCGTGGAGATGGGAGAACAGGGATGGTAGGGGAAAAATAAAAGAGGAGGCAACAATGCTTGATAAGAAATGTACTCATTAACTTGCTCATGTAATTGTTATTCCTCTGTACAGTATTTTCACAATAAAAATAACTTAGTAAAAATAAAAAGAAGAAAGAACATGTATCATTTGTCTTCCAGAGATTGGCTTACCTCCCTGCACACGATTTGTTCTAGTTCCATTCATTCCCCTGTAAATGCCATTTTTTTTTCATTCTAATTGCTGTGTAAAAGTGGGTTGAATATAGATATCACATTTTTTGGAAACACTTATCTATTGCAGTGCATCTGGGGTCTTTCCATATCTTGGCTTCTGTGAATAGTGTGCCAATGAACATGGATGTGCAAGTGCTATTAATGTGTGGATTCATATGGATTTTTAAATTTTAATGTCATTTTCCTTTATAACATGAATTTACTGATATTTAAGTTGATTTTCAATTGCTGTAAAATGTATGACTTTTTTTCACTTTATATGTAGTTTTAGAAAAAATAAAACCACAAGTAATGACCAGGTGTGCTTGATTTCAGAATTCAGTTTTAGCTCTGTTCACTACCGTTTCATGGTGAATTGCTACAAATTATTAGCTGTCCCACAATATTCATTTTAGGACTCCATAGCCAGGCAGAGTCCAACTGTTTCTTCTGAAATGCCAAGTACATATTAGCATCCAGGGCTTTACTCTGTTCCTCTTCACATAGTTCTTACAGTAATCTATGTTGTGATTAAAGTTGGTACAAGAAAGATAGCCAAACTTCCACTAATGGAGAGTCAAGTGCAGTGTCTGTGACCCACTCTAACCGATTTTTTTTAACTCAAACCATTTTCTCTTGATCCGGTCCTTTTATTTTTTTTAACATAATTTCTCCTACTCTCCCAAATCCCTTCCCCTTCTACTTACAAATTCTACTCCTTGTTACCAAATCATTGTTTCTAAATTCAATTCAAGGATATGTCACCCTTTTTAGAACACTATCCTCTCTCCTAGAAAATTAGTTAAGCAATACTTTCTTACATTTATGAAATGAAAGTGTCTTTTAAGAGAATAAAATGGAATTTGTGAAATACATTTATATTATTCAGCTGCATAAACAGAAACTAATAAACTTAATTAATAAACTTAACTTTCATATTCATTTGGATTAGCTAATTATTTAATATCAGTGAAGTTCAAGGAGCATTTCTAATAGAAAATTAGCAAAGCATGATGTTTATGTTAAAAAGTTACAAATGATATATATTTTATATTAAAATTATTAAAAATAATATTAGTGGAAAGGACTTTAAATCTAGACAATCCTTTAACTAGATTTATTTGACCATTTACTTCAACTACAGAAGAAATTCATAACATTAAATTATTTTCAACAACACAAAGGAACACAGTTGATATATTTAAGAACTTTTATAACAAAATTAAATATGAATGGATAGATGATTAATCTTAATGTTTGTTTCTCTGTTTTTATCCTTAATACTGTTTGGGAACAATGGTTCCATAAATTTTGTTAATAGTAAATTACATTAGATTACAAGCTATCTATCAATGATAACTAAACTATATCAGCTGCAATCTTTATATGATATACCTGTATACAGGCAATCCACAACTCTTCACTGTATATATTTCCTTAAGACATGTTTTATAGTAATGTAATGTAGTTTCACTTTCTTGGGAAAACAATAGTGTACTTTGTTGCAGAAGTGATGCAGTTATGGTACTGACACTAGATGGCATTACTGCGTAATCAGAGGATTCAAAGGCTAATGCAGATGCCGCTCAGTTTTCCTCAGCTCTATCATGAATTCAGAAACAAATGTTTTGCAGCCAGGCAAGGTTAAACATAGGCTTTTACTAATCAGATTATGTGAGAAAACCAATTGCATATAATCTTACTTCCAATTTGGTATTGTTAAAAGAGAATTATTTTGCTAAATTTACAAAATTGTGAGAGTAGATGTCTGCTACTAAAAGCAAAATTTTTATTTACTTTCTTAATCTATGATATGCATGCAAAGATTTTTACCTAAATACATAGTGTAGTTGATAATGATATTTAATTGATAACTAAAACTAAATTTTCATAGTTATTTTAGATAAAACAGAGCCTATGATTTATTCACTGAGAAAATAGTTCCAGTACCAAAAATTTGATCTTTTAGTTCAATATTATTATTTTAAATGGGTTAGCATAGTATAAGAGCCTCTTAAAGTCATTGGCAGCCCCTGATATCCACATAGAAGCTTTCATGGGATCCCTGAGTATATCAAAGCTAGAATATGCACTATTCTTTTTGCAACATGTACATCTGTTTCTAAAATGAACTTATATTCTACATACATTGTCCCTTCCTGATAACTTATGAATTCTTCATAGAATGCAATTGCTACACAGATAATTATTAAAATATATTATTTTAGAAATATGCAGATTCTGCTCAAATCCAACTTTTAAGAGTATCTTTTTAAGAGATTAAGTTATAGAACTCACATGCAAATATAGTCTGTCCATAATAATAATGTTTGAAATATGGCTCAAGTGGTTGAGCACTAGCTCAGAAAACAAGTTTTAAGGTCAACATAAATAAAAAACATAGATAAATAAATAAAAATAATTGAAACATTAAATAGCATGACTTGTTTTGCCAGTTATATTAGTATGACAATTGAATTGTGGTTAAATATGAACAGAAAAACTTCTATATAATTTGACTATATTAGTTAAACATGATATATAAGAGATACATTTTTATGATAACTGAGTATTCCAGCTCTTTGGTATTTTCTTGGTGTGTATGTGTGTAAAAAAGATGTAAAATATATGAAAAGTTTAAAAATTATTGAATCCAGTTCTTGAGTTTATTCACTGCATTATAATTTAAAGTATTTTTTGATCATGAAAGCATTTTGTGTCTACATTTAAATTTCAAAATGATTTTGGTTGATCTACTATCACATCAGTACAGGACTAATATTCCTATTAAATAAAAATAAATAACTGTTGATACAACAAATAAATATGGTGTTCTAACATACATATTGTTCCTATCATTTTTCAGTGATACATTTTCAATGTTCACTATGAGAGAAAAATATGCTGTTTGTAACACATAACTAGAGTAGTTATAGTTAAGTATTCCTTGTGTGTATTTTTTAAAACCATATCCAATCAATCATTTAAAAACTTAAAAAAAATAAATGACACTTAGTATAGGCATGTGTGACAGAAAACATATTTAATGACTCAAAGCTACATTGTCTGTCATGTCAGGAGTGTACATCTTAGAGTTCATTACCAGCCCTGTATGACCTGACATACATTCTAATGCACTGCATGCCCTAAGGTATTTGCTGGCAGGGTGCAGGGAGACTTTGTCCTGGTAAAATGACAAACAAGGCAGATTGGTGTATAATTTGCTTTAGGTGACCTCTCAGTTTTTCCAATTACTCATTATCTGATTGCAAGTATGCTCTAAGTGGGCCACAAAATAACAATAAATAAATAAATAAATAAATAAATAAATAAATAAATAAATAAATAAATTGAAGCTTTATGGAAGTATGCTATTTCAAAATGTTTTAATACAATTTAGTGTCAAAGAAGCAAAAACAGGGGAAGAAAGTTCAATATTATAAATAAGTCCAAGCAGTAATAACCTTCATAGTTACATATGCTTGTTGGATATTTGTACACTTGATATTACTTATTTTTTATTGTAAAGATGTTGTACAGAGGGATTACATTTACGTGATTAAGGCAATAAATACCTTGTCCAGCATTGTTACCCCTTCCCTTCCTTGTTTTTGTCCCACTATCTCTTCCTTCACCTACCTCCCAAACTCTTCCCCACCCTACCCCTGCCCGAAGTTGTAAAGTTCGTTTCCAATACACTATACTGTGGGCATCATTGTTGCAATGGGTCATCCTGTCTCCTTGTTTCACCATTTTGTTATTCCCCTTCCCCTCCAAATGTATATACAAGATACAGGGGACTAAAATCAAGTACACTGACAACAGGGGATATATCATAGGGGGAAGAGCATACATAGGAAACAAAAAAAAATCACATCGCATATTTAAAACAACCACAACAAAGATTGACTTCTTGTGCTCATATCTTGGGGTTCATTAAACTTAGCATCATCTTTAATGCTCATATGTACATAGCTTTTGAGCTTTTCAGATCATCTGATAAGATTACCCTATACTTATAGTAATTACTGCAAATAAGGGAAACCTTGGCACCTAAATTTCTCTGAGACTGTCTTACTTCACTTAATATGATTTTTTCCAAGTTTTTCCATTTTCTAACAAATGGGGTGGTGTCTTTCTTTTTGATGGAAGCATAGAATTCCGTGTGTGTGTGTGTGTGTGTGTGTGTGTGTGTGTGTGTGTGTGTGTGTGTGTGTATTTATAGTTTTGATCCACTCACCTACTGAGGGGCATCTTGGTTGGTTCCATATCTTAGCTATGGTGAATAATGCTGTAATAAACATTGTTGTAGCTTTAGTATGGCCTTGATATTAAACATTGAAGACTTTGTTAATCTAAATAATTTTGCATAAGTGTTAATTCCTAAAATGCTTAATATTTCATTTTTGCTTTCTGAATATGCACTCCACGACCAACCAAAAAAAATATGTAAGAAGTCATATTTTTCAATCCCACAGAGATACTTCTGTGAGAGAGTTAAAGTAGTAATATTTAACCAAATTGAGATGGCATATTATCCAGTCAGGAATCAAATACTGTCATACTGTCATTCTATCATATTGGTCTTTATTTGGTTTGGAGATCATATGTATTTACTTTTTTTCTCAGCAGGTTGCTGCTGAATTTTAAATTTCTTGTTAAGAAATACTGACATATATTATTGAGAAGGAATTTATAATATTCATGGTAGTGGCAAATGCGGAATTCTTATACTTCTCTCAAGCTTGGTGTATTGATTACAGGGCAACTGTGATATTTTCATTAGTTGCATCAGACATGAAATTTGATAACATCAAAACTGAAAACTCAAATAGCTTCATAAAAATCATGTTTCTGCACTAATAAGACTAGCCTCATTTTCTAGTTAGTATTTATTAAACTCTCAAGCTGATTCTGTCCCCAAGTGGTCCTGTAAGAACAATATATTTTTTCAACTTCAATTGTATTTTTGCCTATGGAACATATTATTCTACAAAGCAAAGAGTAAACAAATTCTATTAATATTCAACAAGGTACTATTCAATGAAATAAAATTATGATTTGATTGTAATGAGAAAAACTCCAAACAGAACTTATAAATCAGTACTATTGGCAGTTGAAAAAGACACATTGCCTAGATTACTGTTAGCAACCAGGGAAATAAATGATCATTTTAGTGGTTTTTGAAGCACTTGGAAGACTAAATGAAGATAGCTTTGGGAAATTGCTGATGGGAATTCATCATAATGGAGGCCTGAATTATATAAACAGCATTTATTTCCTGACTCGATAACTCTGAGGGAATAAAGATTGAGTGAAAAAGATTATAGAAGTAAAATGCTGAAACAGCATAAATGAAGATTCAGAGTCTTCATATGAAAGAAGTAAGTACCAGAGAAGTTTAGGTAGCAGCATTCTGAGTTTTAAGATCTGGAGAATATGAATATCCCCAGAAAAAAGGTCATGTGATTCTCCTTTATGTAAAAATGAAGAGAATCCAGAAAAAACTAGGACATCTACTTGTCTTCGACACTGAGATGTGGATGAACTGAAATGCGGACCTGCAAGCAAAACCTTAACATTAAGTGGTTTTCTGAAATTCAAATACAACTCGTTGTATTTATTCAGATGTCTTCAGATTTCAAAGAAAATAAGGACTCAATTAGGAAAAACACAAAGATAGAAGTAATTGGTGAGCAATATAACAAACATTAGGGTTACTATTGACAAAATATATGCTATTACTGGAAAAATTATCAATTTAAGAAGATAGACATAAACACTTAAACAGTACTAAATGGCACAAAAAGTTATATCTCAGTAAGAACTTATTTAAGTCTTTAACCAAAAGATCAATCTAAAGTAATTAAGAGTAATTTCTCTAGAACCTGAATTAATAATAAATTAATAAAGAATTTGCAATCAAAGAAGAAATTCAACAGACTAACCAAAGTTACCATTGCAGTAGAATACAAAAAGGAAAAAAAATAAGTTTATATGTAAGGTAAAACCGGATATTTCTTATAAGTGTGAATAATGCATTTGACAAGAGGAGAATGACCACTAAACTAATCACTGGGGACACTGACTATTGTTTTACTCATAAAGAATAGTTTATCTAAAGTCCAGTGAGCAAGGTGATTTTTGTTTTCAGTCCTGGTAGAAATGATGACAAATACCTGGGCGCCAGTGGCTTACGCCAGTAATCCTAGCTATTCAGGAGGCTGAGATCTGAGGATCTTGGTTCAAAGCCAGACCAGGCAGGAAAGTCCATGAGACTCTTACCTCCAATAAACCACTAGAAAACGGGAAGTGGCACTGTAGCTCAAGAGGTAGCATGCTTGCCTGGAGCTAAAGAGCTGAGGGTTAGCGCCCAAGCCCAGAGTTCAAGCCCTGACAGACCAAAAAAAAAAAAAAAATGATAATGACAAATAATTCCAACAGAGACATTCTCCAAAAACAAAAACAAAAACAAAAAAACTAGATGAAAGTGTACGGCATAAGAAATATTTGATTTTGGGCCCAGGATATAAAAAAAATAGAACACTATGAAGAATGATTGTATACATCTAGGATAGGAAAACCAAATTGTATATGCTGATCTTCATAATCTAATCTAACTCTTTTTGTTGGATCTAAGAAAGCTTCAATATTGAACTCATTATTCAAAAGAAATAGAAAAGAAGTGGAAAACAAAGTTGCACAAATTTCCATTTCCTTCAAGTATCTTTTAGAGCCCCTGGCTGAATATTTAGTTCTTCTATACAGGCTGAGAAGTTAAAAACAAGGTGTGTGGGGGAGAGGGAGGAGGCAGGAGGCAAAAATAAAAGCAAAGAATTACTGTGCAATGATGCCCTCTAGCATAGCACTAGGTCAAAAAATGACTATGGCTTCTATCATAGGAAGGTATATTCAACATCTACATTTCCAGACTGTATTGGTTTCTTAAATCCTTAGAGTTTCAGGAAATATGTTTGAAAAATCGTGCTAAAATCTCTGAATAAAGGGTCTTGTAGCCCTACATGAATTTTTCTAATTTGGAAGTGAAAAAGAGGCCCATCAATAGATTATCAATTCAAGAAAAGTAAAAAAAAAATGGATCATGCACAGTTAGTAACAGACATTAAAAAGTTTTACATACAGCCAGAAGAAAGCCAAATACTATAAAGAAATGCCAGAGATAATCACCATAAGAAATAAAAATGGTAAGAGATATAAAGATGTGCTACAGTTGAACAAAAAGATGAGAGAAAAAACATCTATCAAAATTATTCTCAATCATGTGGAAGTTTAATAGCTGATATGATTACAAACCATTTAATGGAAAATAAGACACCATGTCTTAAATATAAAAATTACAAACTTGGGCTGGGAAGGTGGCTCAGTGGTAGAGCACTTGCCTTCCATGCATGAGGCCCTGGGTTCGATTCCTCAGCACCACATAAGCAGAAAAAAAAAAAGCCGGAAGTGGCGCTGTGGCTCAAGTGGTAGAGCGCTAGCCTTAAGCTGAAGAGCTGAGGGACAGCGCCCAGGCCCAGAGTTCAGGCCCCAGGACTGGACCAAAAAAAAAAAATTATAAACTAAGAAAAATATTCTACCTGAATCACAGAAAAAAGGGAATAGTAGTAGTAAAAACAATAACAAAAAATAGAGGCTCAGCAGCATAGACAGACATGGAAGTAGCCCATTGTTGCTGGATTTTTTTTTCTTTTTTGTCAGTTGTGGGGCTTGAACTCTGGACCTGGGTGCTCTCCTTCAGCTCTTCAGCTCAAGGCTAGCACTCTACCACTTGAGCTACAGAGCCACTTCTGGCTTTTTTCTGCTTAGGTGGCTGAGGAACTGAACCCAGGACCTCATTCATGCCAAACAAGCATTCTCCCACTGAGCCAACCTCCCAGTCCCTGTTGATGGATTTTTAATAAAAGAATTGTGAGTTTTAAATGAATGGAGATACATTGATCAAAGAAGCTGAAATCAGTGGGAGAGAAGTTAAAAATGAAACAGTAGCAAAAACTGTAAAATTATAGATGGTTATTTAGAAAGATCAATAAAATTAACTGATAAGTATACAGATTATGGTTATTTGGAAAGATCAATAATATTAACCCATCACTATACAGATTATCTCAGGAAGAAGAAAGTTTATAAATGTAAGAAATAGGAGAGTTAATGTCAGTACCCAAGCTGCTGGTGTTCAAACAAAATTATAGGAATAATATGAAGCTTTTCTGCTGATAAATTGGAATACTTTAACACAATATTTTAATACAATGTTTAAAGACAATAAATTTAATGAAATTTTGACATAAAATTCTAAATTGATTTTAACAATGCAATTTAAGATGTAAAAATCTTTAATTAATTAAATATTTTAAAAAGAAACTGTATTAATTAACTAAATCCTCCAGAAAAATTTAAAATGTAAGCTGGGCACCTGTGGCTCACTCCTGTAATCCTAGCTACTCAGGAGGCTGAGATGTGAGGATCATGGTTCAAAGCCAGCCCTGGCAGAAAGTCCATGAGGCTCTTATCTCCAATAAACCACTAGAAAACCAGAAGTGGCACTGTGGCTCAAGTTGTAGAGGGCTAGTCTTGAGCTGAAGAGTTGAGGGACAGCGCCTAGGCCTAGAGTTCAAGACCCACGACCACCACCACTACCACCACCAAAAACAATTAAATTGTAAAAGCCAGAAAGCCTTTCAGGAAACACACACACACACACACACACACACACACACTTATACATGTATATGTAACAAAATTAATGTGATTAGATATTCAATGATATTAAGTTTAGTTGAATTCCCAAAAGCAGCACAAAAATGTCTATATGGATGCACATGTACATTCAAGCACACACATACACACATAAAGTACACATTAACCATAACAGATTGAAAGTCTATTTCAAGTGTTAACAGGCCCAGGATGCAATTTAAATTCCAAAAACTTTCAGATAGTGTTATATAATATATATATAATTATTTTGAGAAATAATTGTTATATCCAAGTACAGAATTACTAAAAGATGAATATTTGAAGAAATTAGAGTTCTTGGCAAAGACTATATATAAAAGACTATATATATATATATATATATATATATATATAAACAAATAAAAGATAACTATAACACTTATGAGATTAATCAGGGTATATGATTTATTTTTCAGTTTTAAAAAAAGTAGTTCTACCAAAAAGTGATTGGAATGTATTTGATGTCCTAGTAAATGGGCCAAAAGAATCATTGAGATATTTTGATGAAGATACAAAAAAAATTGTTTGCTGCCTTTAACGAAAACAAAATGTAGTTTCCTACAATTCTGAAAAGAAATTGGACAACTACCTTATCATCTATTATTGGACAAGAGTCTTGAAAAGGAAAAGGGAGATTAGAGCTTAGAGATGATTAGAAGCTATTTACTTCCATCTGTGTTGGGAACAAAGGTGGAGGCAGAGAGGTAGAGATGAGAAAATCAAGCATAGGAAAATTGTGACTCTGAATCCATCCGTGGCTGCTTGAGCTTTCTGTGTAGGATATTCTCCTTGAAATCCATGTGAAGTTATATATCTATTTACAAAAATTCACTTTCAACAATCACTGCTTGGAGGAGGCATCTTTACATAATAACCACTAGTCACCAAATTGCTTAGGAAGGACAAGAAGGATTAGTAAATTAAAGATGATAAGCACTATGTATTATGTGAGTGGTTATATATAAAACAAAACAAAAACCAAAAACAATAAAAACCCCAAAACAGTGTTTGCCCACTTTCAAGTAAATGTGGTCCACTGTATAGGTATGTGTGACAGAATTAATGTGGATGGCAAAGAATAAAACTGAGTACTGAATGGAAAGTTCTTTGAGTGTTGCCATCATGAGGATTAAGTGTGATGTCTGCATGTGAGTTCAACTTTCTCCTATTTACTAATACTAATTGATAGCAAGAGTAATAAAAGCTTAACAGTTAAAATGTACTGATTTTCTCCTACAGACATTGCTTTATGTTTTATCTAATCTGTTTGTAAAGATTTAATGAGGAGAAATAATTATGGGTATAAAATGGCAAATTAATTCTGGCCATAAAATAACTTTAATATACACTATAGTTAATTTAAACTGTAATGGGTTTTATTACATTGCTGATTTTTATTGTCTTAAGTCTGGCCTTCTTGGCAGTGATTTCTTATTTTTATAGGCTCATTCTAATTCATTTGACTGATTTATTTATGCATTACAAAAATACCCTTCATTTTTTCATACCAGGCATACATGAGGAAATAATTGCTGAATGCGGTCAGTTAAAACATATAAATGGCATTAAAAATTGCCAAGTGACTGTTTCAACACCTGTGTTAAAAGAAAATAAATACATATTGTTATTTATAATTTTTAAAATGTTATGTCCCCCATTTAAATTCATGTCCAGTATTTAAGTGGGAATACAGAGTTGTATATTTCATATCACTTCTCTGGCTTGAACTCAGGGCTGCATACTCTCAGTTTGCTTACTTACTTTCAACTGGTATTCTATCACCTGAGTAATGACTCTAGCCCAACATTTTTTGATTGTGAAGATACTGGACAAAGGGGTGACAGTAACATGAGCAAGCTAATGAGCCAATTTCCTATCGAGCATTGTTACACCTCGTTGATTTTTCCCCTACCATCCCTTTCCACCTCACCTCCCCAACTCCTCCTTTCCCTCCCCCCAAAAGTTGTAAAGTTTGTTTTCAATATAGTCTCTTGTACATCTCATTGCTACAATGGATCAAAATCTAACCTTATTTCAGCATTTTGTTATTTCCCTTCCCCTCCCGAGATTAGAAAAAAATATATAGAAGTATCAGGACACCAGAATCAAATACAGTGACAACAAGGATTGTACCATGGGGGAAAAACATACAAAGAAAAAAAATCACATAGTACATTATGAGTACTTTAAAAAGAACAACAAGAAAGATAAAATATCTTGTGTCCCTCTCTTGGGGTTCATTTTGCTAACCATCAGGTTATAAGGTGATATGTACATAGATTTTGACCTCTTCTTGTCTTAGACATATACTAGTTATTGCAAATAAGGGAAACCATGGGACCTATGTTTCTTTGGGCCTGGCTTGCTTCACTTAATATAATTTTTTCCAAGTCTATCCATTTCCTAACAAATGGGGCAGTGTCATTCTTTCTGATGGAGGCATAGAATTCATATATACATATATATCACATTTTCTTGATCCATTCATCTACTGAGGGGCATCTGAATTGGTTCCATATCTCAACTATGGTAAGTAATGCTGGGATGAACATAGTTGTGCTGTTTGTGATCATTTGGGTAAATGCGCAAAAGTGGGATTGCTGGATCATAGGAGAGCTCTATGTGGAGTCTTTTGAAGAACCTCCATACTGCTTTCCAAAGTTGTTGAATAAGTTTACACTCCCACCAACAATGCAGCAGTGTTCCCTTCTGTCCACATCCCCTCCAGCATCTGTAGTTATTAGATTTCTTGATTATAGACATCTAACTGGGGTGAGGTGGAATCTCAATGTTGTTTGGATTTGCATTTCTTTTATGGCTAGAGAAGTAGAGAATTTCTTCATCTATCTATTGGCCATTCCTCCTTTTCAGAGAAGTCTCTCTTTAAGGCTCTAGCCCACTTATTAGTCGGGTGGTTGTTTCTTTGAGGATTTGTTGTTGGGGGATTTAAGAATTCTAAGCATATTTTAGATATGAGACCCTTGTTCGTTGTATGGCTAGTGAAGATCTTCTCCCAATCCGTGGCCTTTCTATTGATCTTGCTAGCTATGTCCTTTGCCATGAAGAAGCTCTGCAGTTTAATGCAATTCCATTTGTCCAAGCTTTCTTTGATTTGTTGTGATTCTGGATCTATTAAGAAAATTTCAGCCTGTGCCAAGGAGACCTAAGTTTTCTCCTATTCCTCCCTCTAATGTTTTCAGGATGTTTGCTTTGATTTTGAGGTCTTTGATCCATTTGGAATTGATTCTGGTGCAGGGTGATAAATATGGATCTAGCTTTAGTTTTCTACAGGTGTTTAACCAATTTTGTCAGCACCATTTACTGAAGAGGTTGTCTTTCTTCCATTCTAATTTTAGCTACCTTACTGAAGAATAGGTTGCTATGCGTCTGTGGGTTCAGTTCTGGGTCTTCTGGGACTTTTCTATTTCCATGCTTGATATAGGTCTGTTAAGTTGGTTAACTCATCTTGGTTTAGTCTGGGCGAATCAGTATTTGCTAGAAATTAGTCCATTTCTTCCAGAGTCTCAAGATTATTAGCATAAAGATTTAAGATGTATTCCTTTATAATTTTATGAATCTTGTTTGTTTCTGTGGTGATGTTACCATTCCTTTATAATTTTCTGAAACTTGTTTGTTTCTGTGGTGATGTTACCATTCTTAACTCTGAGTTTGTTTATATGGATGTGTTCACTTTTTTTTCTAATAATATTTGCTAAGGGTCTGTGAATTTTGTTAATTTTTTCAAAGAGCCAACTCTTTTATTTGTTGATTCTTTCCATTTTTTTACTCTAATTCATTTAATTCTGATTTAATTTTAGTTATTTCTTTCCATGTACTGGATTGGGGTTTAGCTTGTTACTCTTTTTCAAGGAGCTTCAGGTGCCTCATTAAATTGTTGGTTTCTGATCTCTCTAATATTTTGATGTAGGAATTTAGAGCTATAAACTTGCCTCTAGTACTGCCTTTGCTGTGTCCCAGAGGAGCTGATGATCTGTGTGTTCATTTTTAAATATTATGAACATTTCAATTTCCTTTCTAATCTCTACTATGACCCACTGGTGGTTCAAGTGTGTTGTTCAACTTCCATGTGTTACAAAGTTTTCCTTGGTGGCTTTTGGTGTTGAGTTCTAATTTTATTCCCTTGTGCTCTGAGAGGATGTTTCTAAATTTGGAAAATTTTGCTTGGTGACCTAAAATATGGTTTATTTTGGAGAATGTTCCATGTGCTGCTGAGAAGAAAGTGTATTTTGATGTTGCTGGGTGAAATATTTGGTAGATGTCTGTTAAGTCTAATTGATCTATGCAGTTGTTTAGGTCTGAGGATTCTCTGTTCAGTTTTTGCTGGGTTGATGTATCCAGTAGGGCAATTAAGGTTTCTGTATCTATGAGTAATTTTAGGGAAAGTAGTGTTTCTTGGATAAATTTGGGTGCTCTGTTATTTGCTGAATAGGTATTTAGAAAGAGAGATCCCTTAATTAATATGTAATGACCTCTTTATCTCATCTTGATAATTGTAATTTGAAGTCTATTTTATCTCATAGTAGGGTTGCAAATCCCACCTGTTTATGGGGGCCATTTCCTTTGTAGATTTTATTCCAGATTTTCACTTCAGAATATATATATATATATATATATATATATATATATATATATATATATATATATATGTATTCTTTTTTTCTGGGAAAGGTGTGCCTCTTGACAGCAGATAGATAGAATTTGCTTTTTGATCCAACTAGATAGATGTTGCTTAATTTGAAAGTTAAGTCCATTATAATTGAGAGTTAGGACTGAGAGGTGTTTGGTAGTTCCTGCCATGTAATTCATTTTCTTGTGGGCTGTGCCAACTGGGCTCTTCCTATGCATCTTGGCTTCTCTGTTTGGGGGATGTTTGTTGGCCTTTATTGTTCTCTTGTTGCTTTTCTATGTGTAGGATATCTTTAAGTATCTTTTATAGGGATGGTTTGGTGCAGATATATTGTTTCAATTTTTCTTTGCTGTGGAAGGTTTTTATTTGACCTTCTGTTATGAAGGAGAGTTTAGGTGAGTATGGTATTCTTGGTTGATAGTTGTTTGTCTTTGGGGTGTGGCATACATCATTCCAGCATCTTCTTGCTTTGTCTCTGCTGAGAAATCTGAAGTTATTCTAATTGATTTATAAGTGATGAATATTTTCTCTGTGACAACTTTAAGGATCCTTAACTTTGTATGAATTGATCCTGTGCGGATTACAATGTGATAGTCGGATGTCCTGTTCTGGTCTGGTCTAATAGGGGTTGTAAAGGCTTCTTGTATTTGAATAGGCCTATCTTTTTGCATGTTTGGGAAATGCTCTGCTAGGATCCTGTTAAATAAATTCTTAGACTATTAACTTCTACTCCTCTACACACATTATCCTCAAATTAGGCCTTCTAATGGTGATTTTTAGATGTTCACTAGATCTATCATATCTGTTGGCTATCTGTTGAATAGTTGTCTGTTCCTTCTCTACTATATCTTGGCTCTCTTCAATCCCAGAGATTTGATCTTCTGCCTAGTCTAACCTACTGTGAAGGCTTTCTACTTCGTTTATTTCTTTTCCTTCTAATTGGTCAGCTTTGATGGGTTCACAGTCTTCGTTGGAGCTTTGTTTTAGATCTTGTATGGCCTTCTTTACTTCCTTAATTTCCCTTTTCAGTGCTCATTCTCACAACTCTTAGTTGATTGATTATGGTTTCCTTCTACTCCCTTTCCTTCTGTTGGGCTTAATTCAGCATTCCCTTTTTGGCCTCTGTGGATTCCTCCAGTTGTCTGTGGATTCCATGAATGCCTCCATTAATCTTTCTGTATTCTAATCCCACTCATGCAATTCCTCTATTAATCTTAGATTAGCCTCATGCTTGCAATATTCCTAAATTAATCTTTGGTTAGCTTCATCATGCTCACACATTTCCCTTTCCCCCTCACCCATTTCCCTAACACACTCACACTGAGACCTTTGCAGGCTTTCAAAATTTCATTCAGCATGTTTACCAGTAGTGCTCATAGAGCATTTTGGAAACTCTCCTCTGGGTGATTCGTTGACTGCTTTGTTGCCTGATTGTCATGAGCGAGAGCTGAAAGACCTGGACTTGCTATTTTTCGTGTGTTTCTGTTTGTTCTGCCTATTTGGGAATGATAGCCATACCAATTCTGAGCTAGAACACTATTTTAAGGCAGGCATCGACCAGAGTCCTGTAGTTGCACAGATTGTTTGATCCAGTCAAAATGGGTACAGACACAATCTAGTTCAACAGATAAAATCTAGTTCAACAACAAACAGCTAGGGATCAATGGACTAAAAAAAAAAATCAAAGAAGGAGTCAGCAGACCAGAAATGAATAGGTTTAGGGAGAATTGTGAGGAGGAAATAAGATTGGACGAATGTAGGGAAGGAAAGAGTGAGAGCAATTCAGAGGAAAGGCAGTCATAGCAGGAAAGGAGAAGAGAGATAAAGAAAAAGGAAAAGTTAAAATGAAAAATTAAAATAAAATACTTAAAAATTGTGTAAGTATAAAGAAGTAATTCTATAATTAATAGAGTTAAGGCTAGGAGTTTGTGAATTGAGTAATCAATATCTGAATTAAGTAAGCACACAATAAAGGATAATGTCTACTAATTGAAGTCAGATATATATCTGGGGATGAACAGAACAGCAATTAAGTAAGGCAAAAAAAAATAAAAAATAAAAGGACCAAAAGGGGAAAAGAGTATAAAGAGAGTAGTAAAAAAAGAAACAATAACAACCAAAACCAAAAAAAAATCTAAAATAAAAATGACAAATATAATAGACAACAGTTAAAAAAATAAGGAGAAAAAATAGTTCTTTGATTTTTTTTTTTTGGGGGGGGAGTCAGGGGCGGAAGGAGGGGCTGATTTTGTGTCTCCCCTGTGTCCATAACCAGTCTCAAGGTACTGGAGTCTCTGGTTTGCTTGTGGTGTTTTGGTTGTCCTGTGGTTTGGTTGGTTTCTTAAATCAGTTTGTTTGAACAAGCTGAAGGAATCTCTGCCTAAACAGGACTTTATGTCCCTCCTCCCAGGCTAGTTCAGTGGGAGGGGGATCTGCTTTGAGTATCACTAAAGAGTGGAGGTGGCTGTTTCCTCCAGCTTGGAGTTGCTGTGAGGGGTGCTAGTTTGTAGGCAGGGCTGTGGCCTGTCAGTAATCAGTAGCTTTACTGGAATGGGTTAGCTCCTGAGACACTCAGCCCAGCCTGGAGCTAATCTCAGGATTTATGTGTAAAAAGTTTCCAATTACTCTAGGGCTGGAGTTGCTGCCTGTGTTGCAGCTGGGTAGGGTAGCCTCTTGCTTTTTACCCAGTAAAGAGATTCTGCCCTGCCCACTGGGAGTTGCTCTGCTTGGGAGGGGCAACTTTCCCTAGGGGTGGAGCTGAGCCCTACCACAGGTCAGATCCTTTTGACCTGTTGAATGACACCTATTGTCTTCTTCCAAGGCCTGAGTTACTCTAGCTGATCTAGACAGGTCTGTGTCAGTATCAAAGATGGAGTTCTTCTCTGGTAGTGGCAGAGGGGTGACCTTTCCACCGCTGCTCTGTGAGGAGTGAGGATGTCTTGGGCATTCTTAGTTTTCCTTTGGTTTCAGAAAAATGGATGGACCTGGAAAAAAATCTATGTTGACTGAAATAAAAGGTGTATTTTTTTTGTCAGTTGTGGAAGTTAGATCTAAATTTAAACATATATGAAAACATGTCGAGGGCTATAGACACATATACACAACATACACAAATTGAATAAATATGGTAATTTCTTGAAAAATTGGCTGACAGTTTAAATGAGCATCAGCAAGCAGGAACATGTGTTGTCTGAGGGTGAGGTCAAGATGAGGGGGCACAGATGAATGGAGATGAATAAATGTAGGTGATTGTACTCATAATATTCAATGTACATATATAAAAATAGACACAGGTGACTAAAAGGATTGCTGGTATTGATGGAGGAGAATGAAAGGGTGATATCTATTAAGATAAATTACACTCATAAATTGACTTGAATTAAAACTCCATTGTATATTTCTGTCAAGATAATTTATAAATGTTTAAACCATGTACATATTCTCTCTTCTGATCATAACAACACATTTGGAGCATATTTTACTGTTTGTCATATTCTCCATGGTTATTGTTAAGGGAAGACTGTTGTCTACCAGTAAAAGAAAGAGGAAAAAAAAAGAAAAGAAGCCGATTAGACAACTGTAGTTGAAGTAAGTTGAATTTTCCAGTACTCACTTCAAGGCAACACAACATATGGACTCATGGGCATCTTAATAAGAGGGTGTTGGAAGGGGTTAATAAGTTTGAAAAAAATGTAAAACCATTTCAGAGAATTAAAAAATGCTTCAAAATATTTATTCCATGTGAAGTGCTATCAGAAGTAGGGAAGATTTCATTTTGAAAGGGTAATGAGCAAAATTAGCTTTTGTGGAGGGCACTACTTCATTTTGAAGTCTCCTCAGGCCCCTTTACACAGAGACCCTGAGTATGTTTCTCTCCACCATGTTGACAGAGTGACTCTGTCTGACCTTGATGCCCTGTGAGATCGGTCTGGCTCATAAAGTATTGCAGAATCACAGCTGACAGATGTCCAGACAAGGGTATTATTCCTTACTGGAAATTGAAGATGCTCAACCTTTGTATTCAGCTAGAAGTTCTAAGTGATTCAATAGGTTAATTAATTGAACACTGATTGTTATACCAACATGCCTAATGATAGGTGAAGTGAAGTGACTCTTGTGGCTAGAAAACACAAACAAGGTGACAAGAATCCAAACTCTTTCTGAAAAACAAAACAAAACAAAACAACAACAGCAAAAAACTTGTTCCTATTAGGGCTACATTAATTTCCCCTACAGGTATGGAGCTCAGGTCTAATTTTCTTTTGTATTTTACTTTTTAAAGATTCCATATTCTGGAGTCATAGAATTCATATATATATGTATATATATACATATATATATATGTAATAGAATGTGATATATATATATAGAAGTGAGATTATATATATATATATATATATATATATATATATATATCACTTCTATTACTTCTATAGAAAGAATGTCACTACCCCAATTGTCAGGAAATGGAAAGACTTGGAAGAAATTATATTAAGTGAAGTAAGCCAGACCAAAAGAACATAGGTTGGCATGGTTTCCCTTATTTATAATAACTAGCATATGTCACGATAATCTTACCAGACAAGCAGACAAGGTCAAAAGCATATGACCATATAAGTTGATGCTAAGTGAAATAAACCCCAGGGAAGGGATAGAAGAAGTTTTTTTTTTGTTTTTTGTTTTTGTTTTGTCACTGCTGTTTTTAATGTACTATGCAATTTTTGTTGTTATTGTTGTCTTGTTTTGTTTCTTTTGTATGTTCTTCCTCATGGTATAGCCCCTGTTGTCACTGTATTTTATTCCAGTGCTCTGCATCTTGTATATACATTTTTCTAATTTTGGAAGGGAAAGGGAAATAACAAAATGCTGAAACAATGATACAGGTTGACCTATTGTAACAATGAGATGTACATGACACTATGTTGAAAACAAACTTTACAATTTGTGTGAGGGGAAGGAAGAGTTAGGGATGTAGAGAGTGAAGGGATAGTAGGGTAAAAACAAAGGAGGGGGTAACAATGCTCGATAGGAAATGTACTCATTACCTTACTAATGTATCTGTAAACCCTCTGTACAATATCTTTACAATAAAAATACTTAAAAAATGTATAACAATTAGAACTGCATAGTTAAAAGCATATGGAAGTACTCCAGGTCAGGGGACATAACAGGGCTGACTTCTGTCACATTTATCTCAAAATAAACTTTGATCTTGTTAAACAAACAAACAAGATTATATTCTCTGTATACTATTACAATGTGGGCTCCCTCCCACCACAGACGAACTATACCTACACTAGAGTGCAATTAGGGCATTTATAATGATGATCACTAGACTTTCTAAAGATTTATAGTTTCTCTCTCTTATTCTCTGTCTCTTTAATTTTGGAATCTTTTTAGGAAAAATAATGTAGGTACAAATTAGAGAACTATTCATAACCTCTGAGACTAATAAGGCTGCAGGATTTCATAAAATATAAGTATTCATATACATATTACTAGTTCAATTAAATAGTTGAGATTTGATTTAGATGTGTAAAAGTGTTTATGGGATTTTCAATCTGGATAGCTAGAAATCTAAAATTCTTATAGCACTTTTCTGTTGTTTTTTATTGTCTCACTATCTTGTTCTACTTTTAAATAGAACCAAGATTGAATACTTGCTTGTCCATACATTTTTATATATTAACAATGAATTGTTATATTTTTTCCGATACTACCTCTCACTAAAGAAGCATAAGATTCGAAGGCAAATTATTACCAACATCTCATTTTTCTTAGAAGAGAGATTGAATCTTAAAATTACATATAATGATATAAAACTGGTTTAAATCAAATGAAGTTATAAAGTATATGAAATTTATTAGGAACTAATGATTCCTAATTATGTAATTGTTTCATTATCATTGGCATTTAAATATAATGAACAATAAAATATATTTAAATCTATTAATTAATGATACTAACAATTTCATTAGGAGTCGATTTTTTTAGTGTTTTATAAAACAATTGCTATCTGAATAAAAATCATTAAATGTATAAATGTGGATTTATATCGTTCATGATCAGATTCATCTTTGTAAACATTTTTACACCTAAAGAAGTTATCAAATATAAAAGCTTACTATATGTATATATGTTATTGTTTTGTTTTAATGAAATAAATTAACATATATTGGCTGGATTCTGAATGATGTATATTACATTAAGACCACATGAAATAAATACATTAATGTAATTTGAGTCTAGTTCCTTTTCCCTATTGTATGATCATTAGATTAACTTCTAAGAGAGAATTATTCTACAGTTATTTTCATTCCTGCAGTTTGCTGAGTTTGCTTTCTTCATGAGAGCAATAACAATGTAGAGCTTAAGACCACTGAATGAGGAGGCAGGTTATATAGCTGAAAATTGGATTTCCATGCCTACAATTTTATGAGGTTTTGAGCAAATCAGTTATTCTATTTTCTTTTCTTTGAACCTATCTGCATTTGTCTCAACTTTGGCTAACTTACTGTCTGTTTAAAATGCATTCTTTAGCACCTGTTTCTTTATTAGTGAATTGGGATTAAAATATTCTGAATTCTGCAGGGTTAATTTTCTAGAAGACCATCTGATTAAACAGTAAACATATAATTTTAGAGACCATATGAATTATTTGGTTACGTTTCCTTAATACTACTCTTTCTTTCCTCATTCCTTTCTTTCAGAATTATGAATACATTTTTAGTAAGCTTGGGAAATGTTAGCCTGAGTCTTTGATTCAAATGTTCCTGAGCTGTGCTTTGAAATCTCATTTCCAAATGCTTCAGAATAGAGGGCTGATTTTTTTTTTAAATATAGCATTGTTGGGGCTTGTCAATGCATGGCTTTACATTCTACCATGTCCCTATTTTTATTTTGTATCAGATAGAGTCAGAAAGGGATTCAGTTTTGTTGAGGACCATCACCTTAGACCATGATTCTCCTACCCCTACCTTCTTTCCTTCCTAATTGGATTTATAGGCTTAACTGGAATAAAAACCAAACCAAACTAAAACAACAACAACAAAACCTAGAGAATCACATGTGACTGAAGAGAATTTCTTGGATTTATTTTTCATTATTTCTAACCATATAATAGATAAATAATGTGTCCCTAGTTTGAGAGTCTAACTATAGATTCTTCTAATAATCTGTCTTTCATTCTATCTCTCCTACTCCCTCATGTCTGCATTTATTTTCCTTACTTTGAGTCTCTTATTGGTAAGCTGTGGGCATAAGAGCAAATGTCCATTAAATTGGAATGACTAAGCCACAGAAGCCAGTCCAGTAACAAAAGTTGTTACTGGATCACTTGCTACTCTCCATCTCTTAGGTTCCTTCTCTAGTCAGAGAGGAACTCTCAGGGCAAATAGGAGCCAGAAGAGCAAGTGTGTACATCCCTCCATGAGAGAATTCATGGAATACTGCCTCCCAGATGATCTGCATTGAACTGGTGATTTTGCATCATACCACTGAGATTTTGTTATATATTTGCTGTTGCAACCGAGTTTGACTGCATTAATCAGGACAGTGGTAACAAAGCCCCAAACCCCAGTGTTCAATCACTGATAATTGTTCTTTTCATAAACATGGGAAAATTGCCATATAATTTAAAAATCTGTTAGCTTTTAAAGTGATTAAGAAGGAAAATATCCATATGTTTCTAAGAAGTTACTTAATTTCATATTTGATTAGTAAATGTTAATTTTACAAGGGAGGAGAATCTTACTGTGATATTCCTACCCTTGCATATAATCTACTTTGTGTAGATTCCTCTCTCTCTCTCCCACTTCCTCTTTCCTCCTTCCACCCCTCTCTTTTGTCATTCACTGGGCTTGAACTCTGTGACTAGTACTGCTCCTGTCATGAGGTTTGAATTCAGGGACTACGCACTGTCCCTGAGGCTCTACCCCTTGAGCCACAATTCCATTTTTGTTTTTTTGGTGGTTGATTGGTGATAAAAGTCACATAGATTTTCCTCTTTCCTGTCCATGCTGACTTTGAATCTCTATCCTCGGATCTCAGCCTTCTGAGTTGCTAATTACAGGTATGAGACACTGGCACTTGACTATTCTTTCTTATTTCTTTCTTCCATTCTTCATTTTTATCTTTCTTTTTTTAAAAAAATTATGTTTAAGTAGTTATACAAAGCAGATTCAGTTCAACATGTCAATTTGTAAAATACACCTTAATCCAGATCAAGCCTTTCATCATTCTTCATCACTGCTTCCTTACTTACCCATCCTTCAATTTCCCTGGCTCCATTTTCCTATTTGTACATTGAATATTATGACTGCATTTCTCAACCCTTCCTTCCATGTGAATAAAAACATGAAAAATTACAAAGAAGATTTAAAGTACCCAAAGACTACATAGTAGATTTTAATGTATATGCATAATTAATAAACATTTTTTGCATTTTAATAGCAAAATAGTTACCATTTTTAAAATTTAATCTTTTGATGAACTGTGAATATGGCTGAATATAAACTGTTATATTTTATATTATTAAAACTTGAGGGCTGGGAAGGTGGCTCAGTGGTAGAGCGCTTGCCTTGCATGCTCAAGGCCCTGGGTTCGATTCCTCAGCACCACATAAGCAAAAAAAGAAAAAAGCCGGAAGTGGCGCTCTGGCTCAAGTGGTAGAGCGCTAGCCTTGAGCTGAAGAGCTGAGGGACAGCACCCAGGCCCAGAGTTCAGGCCCCACGACTGGACCAAAAAAAAAAAAAAAAAACAAAAAAAAAACTTGAGTGCAGGACAAATTATTTTACTCTCTATATTACATTTTTATTAGACTGTATTTTCTCACTTCCAATTACACAAAGTAATCTCTAGATTTCAAAATATCTATCTTATAGAAAATGTCATGATTAAATTTATAAATGTGTCTCCATATATGACCAGATTGTAAAATCAGAATATTAAAAATATATTCAAGTGTCTAGTAATAACTCATATTATAAAAGTAAAAAGAGAAAATATATTCAGAAAATATAAAACCTGCTGAGTAGCTCCTCTTTCTTTCACTAACAGCAGTAGAAGAAAATATGAAGGGGAATTTCAGCATGAAGGATTTGGAATTGCTTCCTGTCAACACTGGCACTAAAATATATGTTTTTTTGATTGAACAATAAACTTAGGTAATAAAGCAGTAAAAAATCCAATAGAGTCTGATTATAGAAATATTTTATGTACCATAAGTGAGTCAATACACAATTTAAACCAAAACAACATCACAAAGTTGCTTGTACCCTAGGTAAAATGTATTGGTGATTATACTTTGCTATGGATCACACATTAGTAATTGTTAATCAGTACATAATGTAGCCTTTGATAAAGCTCTTAATAGTTTATTTGCTTTAGGGACACAAAATCATGAAGAAAAGTTAATTTGCCTTATGATTCTTCCATTAATTTACCATTAAAGGTGATACCAAATTTATATCAGTGATAAAATATTTAACAATAGATTTTTATTTGCTGTATAATAATTATTGTCCCCAACTAAAAAACTAAAAGAAAATTGCTTTCTGTAACTGACATTTCAACTTTAATATTGTAATATTGCACATTTTCTCTAAATGAAATTGAACCCATCTGTATTCTGTAGATACTGAAGAATAAACTAACCTAATGAAACTGAAATGGGGGGAAAAGAAGGCCTACAGTACAGTTTTCATCCTCATGTGCCTTAGGAAGAATAAAAGAGAAACCGCAAGGCATCAAATGATTAATCTACTGAACCATCTTCAAAGATGCTAACTCAGTAAGGGCATTAAAATGCAATTAACAGGTTCAGTATTCTTTTATGGTAATATCCTTGAGGGAAGTTGTTGATTACCAAATGTAGACTAACAAATTATAGAACTGGAAACCACCAAGGTTTATTGCATTGTGAATTTGAGCTTATGTTTAAATTAAATAATTGGCATAAACATTATGTGTTTCCTAAATTAGTTTTCTGTCTGTGGCTCCAAAGTATAGAATTGTTAGTCCTGACTTTTACAAAGGAGTTACTAAATCTCTTAATTGCCCATATGATCACAAACTGTCAGAAACCATCCTTTGCTATTAGATAAATTAAATAATTGACCTTTTTGTTTCAACTGGACAACATAGGGTAATTTTTAAGCCTGTAGTTTCTACTAAGTCCCAGTAGAAAGCTAGAAGATATTTCTCAGTAAAACTATTATCTGTGAGTACAGGATGTTCGTGCTTGAAAATCAAGGAATTAACTCACTTTTCATTGTCAGTGTAACAGCAATGTGTCAAGAGCTACTTATAATCCTGTGCTTGGGTAGCTAAGCCCAGAGGATCTCCAGTTCCAGGTCAGCTAGAATTCCAGGCAGCCTGTGATACAGTCAGCACCTTACATTAAGGAAGCCAATAAGCAAACATTTTAGTGACTTAGCAATTTAATCATTTTGTGGATACAGTAAACCAAAAATACTATAAAAATAATAAATTGCAAATACTTATTTCACAAACTCAAGTTTATAACATTTTCTAAAGTTATTTTACATTTATTTCCCAAATGGTAAAGTATTGATTCCAGAATATGATAAATACATTTGAAAGACAGTAACATTAGTTGATATTAATAAAATATTAAATTCTTAATATGAACATGACTTCTTTTCTTAACACTTAATTATGTATAATATATTATAATATATCTGGATTGTACTAATAAAGTTGGAATATAAACACTGACACAAATACAGTACCTTTATGAGATTTAAGACAGTGATATGCCAAGCAATCTGAAAAGAGTAGCTCTTGCCTGACTTTAATCCTGGCTAGTAAGCTGCCAGATTAGGAAAGGATAATATTTAAGAGCAGCATAGAAAAGAGTGAGATATTCTAGTTAAAAAATCAAAACATAAAAGTCTGGAGTAATGGCTCTGTTTGTATAACAACCTGGAAGGCATGAGGTCTCGAGTTGAAAATTCAGCACCATCAACACATACACAAATGCACACACAGTACAAATAAACATACACATACATGTATGTAAGTGTATGTATATACTCATATAGACACATCATAGACATATGTAAAGATAAATGTGCCAATTTCAAAGGGATTTGTGTAGGCTTACATAACAGTATTTCTCCACTGATTCCTGCCCACCAAAATTGGAACAATTGTTGGTAGTCATATCTAAAGTTCTACTGAAAAAATTGGAAGCATTGGTAGTCCTTCTTTCTTTTTTTTTTCAAGACTGTTCAGGTTTAAAAAAATCCTATTAAATCAAAACCAGTAACTTGTTATGAACTCTGCCCATTCTTCCATTTTTATTAAGAATTATAACACCATTTCATTGTTCTTAATTTATTGAGAGCTTAAATCTAAGATTACTCTCTAGGCTGTATTTCTGACTTCCTGTAAGGAATTGGAAAAGTCATTTACTCTTCTATGCACTTCAACTATTCTTCAGGACGAGGAGTACATTTGTCTGTCCCCCACTGGTGCTTGGCTTAATTTATATCAGCACAGAACTTTTCACTTCACATCATATTTCATGAAAAAATCCTAAGCTTTTATTTCATCTTCATGTACTTCCTGCCAATTGCATCCTCTGCTTTATTTCACAGTAACACTTTTAGGATCAGTGCCATTGTGATTTCTGAAGAAATAACTTTCAGGACTGTATATCAAAAGTGTGGCTTCTTCTGGTTTTACTTTTATGGTAAGTAAATGTGAGTAGACTGTATATTATTCACATATTGATTATATTAAAACATTTCATATCAAACTTTCATATCAAATCTTACAACAGGAAGAAAAAACTATATGCAAAGTTAAAAATTAGTTTCATATAAATACCATCAAACAGTACTATACAAGACTGATGTTAATCTTTCAATTGTCCTTGACAAATTTTAATGAATTTTTTTATTATTGTCAAAATACCATATAGAGAGGTTACAATTACATTGGCAAGATAGTGAGCACATTTCTTATCAAGTATTGTGGCCTCCTCCTTTGTTTCCCCATACCATCCCTTCCCTTCCCCACCCCCACCCCCACCCCTCCCACCCCCCAGTCCCTCATGTCTTGTAAATCTCATTGTTGTAATGGGTCCTCCTGTAACCCTGTTTAAACAGCTTGTTTTTTCTCTTCTCCTCCACAACTTATATCAACATCAAATATAGTGAAAGCAGGGCTTATACCCTGGGGGAGGTACATACAAAGCAACAAAGAAATCATCTTATAAATATGTTGGAAACAAACGCAAGAAAGAAAAAGAAACATTTGAACCCATATCTTGGGGTTGATTTCCCCTAAAATCAACTTGTCTGATATTTTGCTACCATGGATTAAGGCATGGTAAAACTCACTAAGTATGATTGTATAGCATATATATATATATATATACATATAAATATCAGTTTATTACAGCATTGCAAATTATTGTAACTTTGAATACCACTATTATCACATAATAAGGACAATTATTTATATGTAATATGTGTTTGTGAGATAGAGCAATCCTATAATCACACACAATCTCAAATATTTAATCTCAGGTATCAAATCATAAATGCATAAATTTTACTACAACAATGATATTTCTGTACATAATTTATTCTGTAGGGCCACATTACAATAGGTTTGTTTATTAGTAGGATGATCAGACTGTATTGTTTGTTAATTTAAAATATGTGGCATAAATTACAGAATTCTTTGCTTTCTCTTATGATATTCATTAAAGTTCTAATTAGTCACAAAATCTTAGGAGTCCAAAATTGAAGAAGGATTCTATAAATCAGGAATTTGACAAAGCATACATTACTTTGCTGACACAAAGTCACTGTTTTACTGTTCAGAGTTACAGTTTAAAGAAAGTCACTGAAGAGGAAAAGATAGTGAAAGCATGAGGAAATATAAAGGCTTTAAAACAGATAATCCATTTCTGGGAGAAAAACAATTTGCATGCTACAAGGACCAGCTCAAACTAAAACAAAGTATTTTGACTTATAATTTCTATACAAAAGAGAATTAAATAGGCTATTAATTAGATATTACAGCATGATAAAATATGCTCAATGGGAGAAAAGTTTTCTAAAATGGTGCAAAAATATATATAATTACAAAGTAGTATTTGTACTGAACTATAAATCACAAATACAACTATTATGAAAATAACCAAATTAAACTATAAAACAAGTCTTATTAACATGTTTGCAAAAGAAAATAAAAAAGACAACAAAACAGGAAAATGGATGCAAATTTTACATTCATAGAAAATATGAGAATAGAAAATTAAAAAGTTCTGCGGAAGTGGCACTGTGGTTCAAGCGGTAGAGCACTCTCCTTGAGCTGAAGAGCACAGGGACAGTGCCAGTTCTGCACATAATTATCAATCATTTAACTATCACAAACCATCTTATAATATTTAAAGATTTTCTCTATATTATTTAACAGAAACCTGATTTCTACAATCCTGCTTTATTCCAAGGGCTTACAAAAACATAACATTTTCTTAAATAAAAGTAATATCTGCTTTGAATTGTTCATTAGCTCATTCAAATACATATGATGTGTGTTTCTGTGTTATTCACCTATCTATCTGTTTCAATAAAAACCTGGTGAATATTTAGACTCCTGTTGAATACTTTCTATTTCCATCATACTAAAAGTTTCAAAGCTTATTGAGGGAGAAATAAGAAAAAAAGTTATGTTTTCTAGGAGCTTATGAGCTTGTTTGTCCACATAGATGCTGAAGGGTAAATATACTGATTAACCACAGAGAATGTTTTAAAATAAGAAATCCTATTCAAAAGAACAAAAGTTGAGTGGGTAGAAGCAGTGTTGAAAAACTGGGAGCTAGCCATTATGATCTCAGTTGTGGTCACAAGGTGTTGCTCACAGAAAGTGTATATGTGAATGAGTGAATGCTTTATTCTAGAGAAGGACAGAACAGAGGTATTTGTAAAAGCACACACACACACACACACACACACGCACACACACACACACACTCCAAAATCCACAAACTGAATTGAAAGGCCCAAAGCAAGTAAAAGTCTTGTTTATTCAAGACCAGTATGAATTGCGTGAAATATTCAAATGAAAAAGACCAAGACAAGTCATTTAAGGATAGAGGTGGACCTGTTGCAACAATGAGAAGTACAAGTTGTCATGTGGAAAACGAGCTTTACAACGTCAGTGGGGGTGGGGTGGGGGAGGGGTGCAGGATTGGGGGGAAGGGATGTGAAGGGTAAACAAAGGAGGAGGCTGCAATGCTTGGTAAGAAATGTATGCATTATCCTGCCCATGTAATTGTAACCCCTCTGTACAATATGTTCACAAATAAAATAAAATAAAATAAAGAAAAGGACCAAGAACTGAAGGCCAGACTGTAAAGATAATGAAGGCTTTTAGAATTGTATGGCTTTATTTATTGGATAAGATAGGAAGTACATCTGAGTATTTGCTTAAGAGGATGGGCATCAGCATTGTAATGAAAATACAAAAGAATGAGATACAGAGACAGATGCTACCTATTGAGAATCCCGACGAACAAAGTCCATTATTTTTAAATAGTTCATGGTCTCAGTAAAAATGTAATGGTTTACTCCACACTCTTATATAAAATTCATAACCCAATCTTACACTTTTCTGTTTCAACTTTAATGAGCATACATGGAACCCTCCCCCTAAGACGTTACAGCGTGTACCAGGCACTTGAGGGACAGTTGGCCAGGGAATGCAATGAGTGCAATGGGAATCAGAACTACTTGAGTATACAGTTTAATTGAGTCCTAGGGCCTGCTAGAGCCCAATTCCAGACATGTAATTTTTGCTGATTTTGGGGTGTAGAGGCACAACCCAATTTTATGATTCAGTGGGGCAGATAATGCTTCCTTCTTCAAGTAGAGCATATGTGTTCCCCATCATCAGAACCTAGTAGGATGCAACTTCAAGCCTTTTTCAGTCCTAAGAGACTCCACTGTAATTTTCCTACTGAGCTTACTATAGCTCCATGACTACATTTTTAACTGTCAGAAATTGTTTAAGACCAATTGTATCAGTAAAATTATAAGGCCCAATGGGCAATGTGATTTTAGAATAGGCATTACTGTCAGAAAATAGCTTCAGCTCTGATTCTGCACTCTCAAGAAGTCGTCTCATGAGTTTTTTCCTAGGAGCAGAGATATGTAATGACAGATGTCACCTCTACACATCCAAGAGGGTGGGAAACTATTGAAATCTCTGAAATGTCAGATTTTTAAATGTTCTTTGGAATTTTATCTTATCTTCAGGCTACCATATTGTCTTAACTAGTTACATGGATGTTGATACTTCTAGAATACCAGTTCCAATCACCACAAGATCGTTAACTCATTGGGATCAACAGATCCTGTGTTCCACCCAGATGTTCAAGGTAACAGTGAGCCGCTTATGGCCTGGGATGGCTGAACCTTCCTACCCTTAAGGTTTAGTTGGTAATCCTTAGATCTGCCTGGGAAAAATGGCCTCTTCTTTTGTTCTCCCTGGGAGCACGAGGCCCTTCCCTAGACTTGCCCACCTCCACCCAGCTAAGTGGAGCACCTGGGGGAAGGCAGTGGGAGCTCCTCTACATCCAGGTCATAACTGTGGCTACTGCTTCCCGCCCTTTACTGGGACCACGCCTTCTCCCCGCCCTCCCCCTAGATAGTTATTCTCCATCATTAGTTCGTCCCTTGCAGGCTTTCCCTTCTCTTCCCTTCCCTTCCCCTGGTCCTTTTCCATCCTTTCCCTTACCCTTTTGCTCCCCTTGCCTCTTTACCCCCTTGTCCCTTTGCACCCTTCCGTCTTTCGTGTTTCCCCTGTCCCTGTACCCCCTGGACTCTCCATCTTGTGCAAGCCTGCAGTCTGCTTCCCCCGCAATGAACTCTTGTCTGTCTACACCATGTATCAGTGTCCTTTCAGTGAACCTTAGATAATGGTACCAAAACTCAGGCCGTCATGGTGAGAGCCCAGAATCGTAACCATTAGAAGTAGCATGTGAAATTGAAGTCAGTAATTAACAAATCGCAGTAATACAAATTTAGCTATTAACATATTTTCTTTAAGTACTATTAGGGAAGTCTTATCATCTCCACTCCGGTTTTACCTATCATCATCTTTTGCAGAAATAATCAGTGGATTTTTTTTTATTTACCTCTCTATTATAAAAAGCTTAATCTAAAACTTCTCAGCAGAAGTAATAAGAAGAATGCTGTAGGTAGAGTCTGTTTTTTTTCACAGTTTTAGAGAAATTATAAATCTATCCTTGCATTCCTATATTTCTAAATCTTTACCCTCTATAGTACAAAAATAAATCCTATAACTAACTGTATTTAAGTAAGCTGTTGTATATAAGTTTCAGTCATCCTATATTCTCTGTGACATAGTTTAGAAGTTTTTCCTCCCCCCATAGGTAGTTTTCAAAATTCTTTCAACATAAATTTTAAAAGACTTTCAGTTGCGTTAATAATGATTCTAGCAGTTTGAAATGGGGTTTTGTTCTTTGTTGTGTGATTTGCTATTTTTTAAAAGGATATAATGAATGCTAGTGAGGGAGGTAACACTAAAGTTTACATCTGCAGGTGAGCATAGATTCTATCAGCAAGTGGGACTCCTGAGGGAGTAGAGAGGGAATGGGGCGCTTTTGCAAAGCAGTTTCAATGGAATAAGGAGGTGCCATATTGATTGATCTTCTAGATTTACCCACTTTCTCATTTCCAATCATTTTAAGCCAATTATTCAAATATGGTATAAATGACCTTCAAAGAATTAAACTTTACTTCATAATATTTTATAGGATAACCTTAGCTACATGGAAGCTATATTGCTTTCAGAGATACAGAAATTAAGGAAATATTTTAAGCAAGTCACAAAGTGTCCTCTGAATTCCTACTTGATTCTAAGGTCTCAGAGTCAGCTTACTGATGTTTAAATCTCCACCTTGTGTCCACTTGTTTACAAAAATATGTTATTATTTCCCTATACTGTTTTACCAATGTGACATACAAATTCCTGCCCATGTTGCAACAGTCTCGTTATACTCCCTCTTAGAATGTGACTCTTCCTCCAGTTTCTTTAGTCCACACAACACCTTCACAACACCTCTTCTCAGAACTGATCCCACCTCCAAATTCCTGTAGTCCACGTAATGTGACCCATGTGACTGCCCGCTAAAATTTTGTTTAAATTCAGCCCACATCTGCCCATGGCTGCTGTCTCCATTACTGCTTGGGGTATCCAGGAAGGTCTGCCCTCTCATAAAGCCTTGAGCTCATATAGGTCGATCTCTCTCACCTCTCATCTGTTACATTGATCATCCAATGAAATGGAAAGTAAAAAGCTGGCCATTGCCAGTCAATAAATTACTCAGTGTCATTAAAATTCATCAACAATCTGTACTCATTTAATAGTTGTTTCCAACAACTATTATTGAAAACTTTCAATGAACAATTATATTAATGATAGATTAAAATGTAAGGGAATATCTGTTGTACTACATTTGCTCAATTTGCCCATCAAAACAAATTTGTCACTGATGTTATGACTATTACTATTTAAAACAAAATGAAGTTAGATATGGAATTTCAAATTTTATCTATAATTATTTGTTCTGTAAGAACATTTGAAATACCCAAGAATCATGCAGAATTTCAATGGGAAAGTGCTCATCACTATAACTATTTCAAAGTAAGTACAAATTAACAAAGTTATTTTTGACAGCTAAAAAGTGTTCAAAAGCCTATTCAAAGTGATTATTTGTAACTTTCAGGTACTGTAATGAACACGGAGAAAAATGATTAATGGGGTCATTAGCTTTCCACAACAAAATGATTGGTCATTAGATGCTTTGAAGCTCCAGGCAAAATCACTATACTTAGGTTATTTCATAGCAAACAAGTTTATTCACATTAATCTCTACACAAATACATTTACATTGTATTTTTAGCTCCAAACTTTTACAGGAGAACTTGTCAAAAACTATGTTGAGCTTGAAAGTTTAATTGTAAGGGGGTCTGCAAATGGAGGTGCAAGGATTTCAGCCATGGTGGGTAATGAAAAGCAAAGAAGGATCAGAGCATTGAATCTGTCAAAAGTTACACTGACTATTTGGAACAGAAGAATGATCAGATCTAATTAATTTACTTTCCAAAATTGCTATGCTCTTGTTGTTACTGAGAGTAGAGTGAAGTACAGAAAATAGGTGAAGACTCAGTGATACCTAGTAAATTTTTCTGTTGTTACTTAAGAAAACAATTAATAATGGTTGTCTTGAAGATAGCAATGATGAAGTTAGTGAGAAGTACTTACATTCCAGAAAGCTTCGATGGAATTGGATAAATTGAAACTAACTTACGTGCTGATAAATTGTGCATTCAATATGATAGAAAAGACAAAGTCAGAGAACATCCTTCTGTGTCTGAAGAGCAAATGGAACATTTGCAATTCACATAGGCTAGACTAATGAATTCAATAAGCTTAATTTGTATACAGTAACTTTTATTAGACATGGAAGTAAACATTCTGAATATGTAGTTAAAATTTCCAGTTTGGAGTCTTAAATGTGTAATATAGCCTTAGCATAGAGGTTCGTTTAAAATTTCAACAAACATAGCATCTGTCAAATAATTGTGCATTTCAGTAAGAGGACCAGAATATTTGACCACAGAAAGTTATGAAAAAGGAAAATTTTGTAATCAAAGTGAAATGCATCAACTTAAAAAATCAGAATAAGATCTTACATCAAAAGTGAAGGAAAAAATCTTTAACATTAACAGAATGAATAGTGATGTTAAATATTGCTTATGGGTCACATCAGATATAGAACAAAAATTGAATATTAAGACTCAGCAATGTTGCAGGGCACTGGTGGCTCACACCTGTAGTCCTAGCTACTCAGGAGGCTGAGATCTGAGGATGCCAATTCAAAGCCAGCCTGGACAGAAAAATCAGTGAGACTCTTATCTCCAATAAAGCACTACTACAAAACCGGAAGTGGTGCTGGGCTCAAACAGTAGAGCACTCGCCTTCAAGGACACAGTCCAAGCCCAGAGTTCCTGCCCCACGACCGACAAAAACAAAAACAACTCAGCAATGCTAAAATATATATTCAATTTAATATGAGCATACCAAAAATAATGAAATAAATTGCATGAAATCACAGAAAAAAAGAGGATGTAGAAATAAATAATTGTAGATAAATAAATAATTAATAATTCCAATCTTAATTTTCTTTAACATTTCCACCAACAAACACACACACATGTGCTCACACACTCACACTCACATACATTTTATCTTTAGTGAGTTTGAGGAAAACACATTCTATGAACCAAAATACAATTTATTGGATAAAATTATTTACCAGCTGTGTCAAAACAACACAACAAATCTGAGTGGAAATAGAACAAAATTGATAATGGATAACCTTAATTCCTTAAAATGGAGAAGTGACACACTAATAATCACTTTCTTTTTTTTTGGGGGGGGGGGTCTGGTCTACCGCTGAGCCACCTTCCCAGCCCCTAATACTCACTTTCTAGAAATTATGGCTATTCAAGAACTGTGGAGACACTGAGGTGTTAAGTGACAACCAACATTCCTTTGGCCTGAGGACCAGAACAATATTGGTGTTTACCGGAATGCCCTGAATCATTAAACTGAAATATTCTACAAGAGAAATCGCATTACAGAAACTATTTAGAGTAGAAGCAAGCTTGACTGCAAATGAGCAAAGGGAAGTCTGAGCAACAGTAGAAAACCAAAGTAGAAACATATACTGGGGAAGCCAGATGTGATGGCTCATGTCTCTATTTCCAGAAATTGGGAATTTGATACAGAAGGATCCTAAGTTTGGGACCATCACGGACTACAGAGTGCCATCTTTTTTTTTTTTTTTGATCAAAAACAATAAATAAAATGAACGGATAAAGGAAACTGGTCACGGCAGGGGTTATTTCATAATGGGAATCTATAAGTAAAATGACAAAAGTTACTGACAATGCACTGAAAAGTAGGTGTGATAAAAATCCCAGCCCCTGTTACCACATTGACCACTTCTTAAAATTCTAAAGATGAAGAAACTATCTTCTCTCTTCATCTGAGGATAATAATCTTGAATGTAAAAGTTTACAACTTGAAGCCCTCAATCAAATTACTTTATAATAATGACAAAATCCCATTTTAATATTATTTTTTATTATGGAAAGTTTAGCTGGGATTGCTTCTGCTTCCAGCTTGTAATGCATGAACTTGCAAATAAATGAGAAAATTCAAACAGCAATCTCACCATTGATTACTTTCAAGAGAGCATTTTGTAATACATAAATTCAAGTAAAGCCTATTTTGCAACTTGTCATCTTTTGTAAATCACCATTTTCTCTGTAAAAATAGAATTACATATGAAATACTAAATAACAAAGCATACTTCAGCCTATCTAAATGTAGGAACAAATTGTACTTTTCTATCTGAAGTAGATAAAATGAACATTTATCAGAAACATGACTTGTTTTCAGCTAGAGACCATTTAGACATACTTTCTAAATGAGACTGCCATTGATCTGGACAGATCAAATGAATATGAATCACAGCTAAATATATTCATTCCCTCTTTGGAATGATTAAATATTTTTGGGTTGTGATTTATCTGACTTACTTCCTTAGATATTTTACTTTGCAAACACATGTTGTTGATTTCAATCTTGCGGGAATAATTTTATATCTCTATCCCTTTGCCAAGGGAAAATAAGGGAAAAGCGATTTGATTTCTTACTACAGGAGAGCCCTCCTGTGGAAAGAGGCTATAAAAACATAATGTGCCCCATTTATTTTTGCACTGTGCTCCAACTTGAAGTTAGAAAGAAGTTAAACAGTACTTTATATGATAATGTAATTTTGGGATTGCTAAGGAAAATAGAGATGTCTATCTTACTTTTTTCAAACTACACTGGTCTTCAGAATAGATACTTGTGCCTGAAAAGCATTAGTGGCTGATAAAGAAAATGTATTATGAAAGAATTCTAGATTCAATTTAGCAATTATTGTTAACTATTAAATAAATCTAACTAGTTAGCAAAATTAATAATAATAGTGAATTTCATTCCAACATAGAGTATGACATGGAAGTTTGCCTTCCAAAATCTGAGAATGAAGATAAATGCAGGAATTGTATTATCTTGTAAACAAGTATAGACATTTACGCAAAGAAAATTGAATGTACATATAAGGAATCAGAAGACAAAACTAGTTAAAACATATTGAAGTATACCAGAATCAATTCTAAATGGATTAAAGGCCTCAATATAAGGCCAGAAACCATAAAAAATATTATAGGAAGTGGTAGGAGAAACATTAGTGCTCCTAGGCTGAGGTCAAAACTCTCTAAGTAAAAATCCAGAATCACAGCAAATTAAAGATAGTCTGGACAAACTTAAAAGTTTCTGTATAGCAAAGGACATAGCTAACAAGCTAAATAGAGTGCCCATCAAATGGGACAAGCTATGTATTAGACAAGGGTCTCATATCCAAAATATACTTAGAGTTCAACAAATTAAATCTGCAAACAAACAAACAAACAAAAACCTCAAAGAAACAATAACCCAATAAGTAAATGGTCTAATGGCTTAAAGAGAGACTGCTCAGAAAAATAAGTAAAAATGGCCACATGATGAAATATTCCACATATCTGGATATAAAAGAAATGCAAATCAAAACAAAGTGAGATTCCACTTCACCCCAGAATGGATGGACAACATCAGGAAGAGTAACATTAACAAATCTTGGCATGTATGTGCACAAAAGGGAACATTTTTATACTTTTGGTGAGAATGAAAGTGTCTTCAGTCACTGAAAAAAGCAAAATGAAGGTTCCTCAAAAAATGTAAATATAAAGTTTTCCTATGAGCCAGCACTCCCACTTCTGAGCAATCACCCAATAGTACACAAACAAGACACACTAAAGCTGCCAACACAACCATGGTTATGGCAGCAGTCTTTACCAAAGCCAAGATATGGAATCAGCACAAATGTCCTTCGATTGATGAATGGATCAAGAAGATGTATATATATACATAATAAAATTGTGTCCCTCAGTCAGAAAGAATGATATTGTACCATTCTTAAAGAAATGGAAAGACTTGAAAAAATTATAGTAAGTAAAGTAAGCAAAACCCAGAGTAACATACTTTGCATGTTTCCCTCATTTGTGTTAGCTAGAATGTGCCTAAATATCTACAAACAAACATACTGGGTGGTAAACAAGGATTTACATATGAATTAGCAGAAGTGTCTTGGACACTATGGAAAGCACAAATAGTATAATTCTAAAAAAACCAAAAAAAAAACAAAACAAAACAAATAAAATCAACCTAAGTCAAACCCAACAAAGTATGTACCAGGATATATTGATAGTTTGTTAAACATAATTATTGACGGTGAGAGCCCAAATCATTTGAATGCAAATTATACTAATTTCTTTGTAATGACTTTGAAAAAATGAACATTGGCTGAAGAATAAATTTAGGCATGCCAAAAATCAACATGTCTTATATTTTGTGCAGAGAAATGTTAATTGATTTTAGGGGGGTGGCATTTTTTTTCATCCTTAAATGTATAGCTTAAGTAAAAATGTATACAGTTTAAGTAAAAATCAGTTATCACCCACTGATTAGAGAAATCATCCAGATGAATCATCAAGGGAAAAAAATCGGGTTATTAAGATCAGTCCATTTCTAAGATGCAACTTAACCTTTACATGAATTAGTAATGTTAGGGTTAGATTACTAAAGGGACAATGAGTTAAGGGAGAATGCCTCCAAATCAATGTTTGCTTAAGAAAAAACACATAAGAAATTGTTTAAATAGGGATGCAGGTGAACCCACTGCAACAATGAGATGTACAAGACATTATCTTGAAAAATAAAATGAAATTTACAACTTTGATGGGGCAGGGGCCGGGTGGGGGGTTGGGGCAGATGGGAGAGCAGGGATGGTAAGGGGAACAAAGGAGGAGACAACAATGCTTGATAAGAAATGTACTCATTACCTTGCTCATGTGATTGTAACCCCTCTGTACAGTATTTTCACAATAAAAAACTTATTAATAAAAAAATAGAAAAAAATACATCAAAAGAAGTGCAAAATTATTGTTCAGTTTTATAAGGATCAGATAGCTTATAAGTTACCTGTGCATATGTGCATAATTTATTGATAAGTGCAGATAGGTGTAATTCTAATTGAATATTCCTTATCAGTTAAAATGAAATCTTTATTCAAATCCTGCCTTTGCTTATGTTTCAGTTTCATAGGCTCAGTAAATTGCATAGCAATTGTAGTCTTGATGTCCCACAATGAAACATGTCAAGGTTATAACATCCCAAGCTTGTCAAAGAAGAGAACAGTTCTACTTTTGCCTGCTTTATTTCATAATTATTCATAGGTACAGTGCATCACATTAAGCTAAAATTTTATATTTTATTATGCAGAGGCCAATCTAAAACCTGTTTCTTTGTTAAAAATTGGATTAATAAGCAATATGTAATATCTTCTTTTAAAATAATTGAATTTATCTTATGGGACTTTCATGTACAGTCTGTCCTCTTGACTTTCTTTATGATTACTTCCTGAAAATGTAGAATATCATTTATATGAGAAGTGCCAAAATCTATAGAAAAATAAGTGCTTTGAGCCAATGTGGCAGCTCAGAAAGTGTTCAGTGAGTCATGCTGATTGAACATTTTGAAGCATGTATATTAAACAAAATTATTTTGTAGCAATTTATTTCTCAAAGAAAATACTTCTGTGCTATTTTCAGACTTCTTTCTACTTTTAAAAAATACTTTTTTTTTCTTATCCTGTGCCAAGTACTTCATTGGGACTTGAAGCAAAAAAAAAAAAATTCAGTAAGTTTTAGGCTTAAGTCTTTGAAATATTATACATTCAAAGAAAAGGCATCAAGGCCCCAATGTGATTGAGCCAGTCGGTGTACAGTTTCACAGTGAAACAAAATTTCACTGATCACCAGGCAAGAAATATTCAACTAAACACTTTATATACTTAAATTCAATTACCCTTAAAATACCTGCTATATATCCTTATTACTCATTTATTCATAATTTAAGATATGTCAGGCACAAGAAACAACGTATATAACCTTTGGACAGCTAACAAGTAGATCAGAACCCTAGATAGAGTCAGCATATATTGATTGAATTATATATATATATATATATATATATATATATATATATATATATATATAATCATTCCATGAAACTACCTCTTGGTGATAGAAAATAAGCCCATGTTTTTACTATATGTATCTCCCCCAGGGTATAAGTCCTGCTTTCACTATATTTGATGTTGTGTGGAGGGGAAGGGAAATACAAACTGTTTAAATAGGGTTACAGGTTGGACCCATTACTACGAGATGTATAGACATTATGCCGAAAAACAAACTTTACAACTTTGGTGGGGTGGGGGGTGGAGGGGTAGGGGTGGGGGTGGTACGGGGGTGTGGGGGTGTGGGGGTGGAGAGGGGAAGGGATGGTATGGGGAAACAAAGGAGGAGGCACCAATGCTTGATAAGAAATGTAATCACTATCTTGCCCATGTAATTGTAACCCTTCTGTATGGTATTTTCACAATAATTTAAAAAAATGTTTCAAAATTTTAACCTAACATATTTGCACTTTGATTTCTCATTTCCACAATTTCAGTTCTGAATTTTAAAACAAGCTTGCAGAGAACACAGTTATCATGAAACTATTAAGTTGAAAGCACAAGAAAATGAGCAGCTTCCTCTCACTCTCTCTCTCTATATATGTATCTTGTTTTTTCATTACTTGGCTTCAACTCAAGTTGAAATGCCACAGAACCCCCAGGTAAGGAGCCACCAAAGGGAAAAGAAAGAATCCAGAAAGGTCTATTCATATATAGAGAGAGAATTTGGAACTATAAAATGTGCCTGTCATTGGAGGCTCACGCCTGTAATCCTAGAAACTCAGGAGGTTGAGATCTGAGAATCGTGGTTCAAAGACAGCCTGGGCAGGATAGTCTGTGAACGTCTTATTTCCAATTAACCACCAGAAAACCAGAAGTACCATTATGGCTCAAGGTAGAATGCTAATTTTGAGCAACAAATTTGGTGTTGGTATAATTTGTGGAGGGGAAGTGAAAAAACAAATTGTTTAAATAGGGATACAGGTGGACCCATTGCAACAATGAGATGTATAAGTTGTTATATTGAAAAATGAACTTTATAACTTGGGGGGGGAAGAGATGGGAGAGAAGGGATAGGAAGGGGAAACAAAGGAGGAGGCAACAATGCTTGATAAGAAATGTACTCATTATCTTACCCATGTAATTGTAACTCCTCTGTACGATATTTTAATAATAATAATGAAAAATAAAAATTAAAAAAATTAAAAAAAGAGCTCAGGGATGACACCCAGGCACTAAGTTCAAACCTCACAATGGAAAAAAATATGAAAACCTTTTTATATACCAATCATATGTTGATATTTCTTCTTTGGAGAAATATATAATGAAGCCATTTGCCCATTTTTAAAAATCAGGTAATTTTTTGCAATTGAAATTCTGAGGTTTTAAATGTGCTTTGGATATTAAGCCCTGCTCAGAACCACAGATGGAAAATACTTCCTACTTTCATATTTCACTTTTTCATTCTATTATTCATGGTCTTGGCTGCACATTAGGTTTGCAGTTTGAATACCACATGTCTTTGGTTGCCTTTATTTCCTGTACCCAAGAAATCAATGCCAACACTGATGTTAAGATTTTCTCCAACCACTTTTATTGCAGTATTATTTAGCATAGCCAGGAAATGGCATCAGCACAGATATCCCTCAATAGACAAATACATCAAGAATTTGTTAAACTCTTATAATTGTTCAAAGATGCTACACGTCATTATCTCATACCTACATATAACCTATTTTAGGCCGTTTGGACATATGTTTATATTTACATGGTCCTTTATGGTTTCACATATATGTTTAGGTTTTAAACCTAGCATGCACATATGAGAATAAATGTGCCCTTGTCACTGATTTTGGTTACTTCACTCAATATTATTGTTTCCAAATTTATTCATTTATTTGCAAAGTCATAATTTATTCTTCCTGATGTATAAATAAAATTTTATTGGATATATGAATGTATTGATAGATAAATAGGTAATACAGTCATAGACAGATCATAGATATTAAATAGAGGAGAGATGATTAGATAATTATATAGATAAATAGATAGATGATGATAGACGGATAGACATATCGAAATATGATTGTATGCACACACACACTATTGTGAATAGGGCCCAGTGAACACAGATGTGCAGATGACTTTAAAAGATCTTGAATTACATTCTTTCTGGGTTGCCATGGTGGTTACCTTGACAATGTGATTGCCTATCACTATTTCTTTAAAAGATTGATCTTCCACATTCCACAGGCTTAAGAAAGATTTTTTTCTTTTTTTTCTCACAGTGGTGGCACATGGACAAAAAATGAAGAATACAAGGAATTTTTATACTTAAATTCTAAACTGTAAACAAATCAAATCTTCCTGGATGTATTTGTCAAAGCAAGTTACTTATCCATACTCTAAAGTCAAAGAAGGAGAAATACTGCTCAGCATGGACATATATAGAGAATATTGTTTCACTAAAGAACATAGACATCAACCCAGAACAAACTGGGGGAGGCTAGGTTATTTGGGGATTAGCAAAACATTTAGTTCAGGTATTAAGTGACATCTGCTCATGAAGTAATGATATTTCTGTTCTTAAATTGTACATTGCATTGCATCAAGCCTTTCATTTCATTGTAATTTCATTGCCTTTGTGTTTTTTGTATAACATTTGATTTTAAACCCATGTAAAGATCCATAGAACTGAAAACAGGCCTTTCATCCGTAATAACTGTCTGTTTTAATACAAATTTACATGATGTCAAAATAACAGCAAATAATAGAAATTTATTTGGGACATTATAAACTTCCACTATTATTAATCTGATAAAAAGTTAATATGACTTTGAAACTTTCTCTTTGACATACTTTACATGAATAGAGCAAAAAGATTTTTAAAATCCATTACACAATTCATTGCCTCATAGCTAAAATGGCATTTGAAAACCAATTCAAATGAAGTATGGCTATTATAAGGATTTCACATTCACATCTAACTGGGTAAAAATCATTTTAATCATTGAGTCTGTTTTTCATATACCTAAAGCCCACATTATTTTTAATCTACTAACAATGTTACATCAAATGTTTGACTCATCTACTCAAGTACACAAATAAATGCTGGTAATTAAAGTCTGAATGATTTAAATAGAGTTTCATCCAATAAGAAATTCTAAGTATTGCACAAGTATAAGTATATTTTTATACTCAGTACTGAATGCATATTATTCTTCAAAGTAAAAGTGCTAGTAATTTGTCTTGTAGATGCATTCTTCCTTTATATTGGATATTACTGTGATTTTTTTCAGTTGAAAGCATTTTCTTTTTTATTACTGAGCTCATATTATGTATCATTATTTTACATTCTGCTACATGATTCTCTCATCTTCAAGATGAGAAAATAACTAATAAACTCTGGAGCAAATTAGTATTTAAAAGGAGGAAGCATGCAAAATATAATTAGAATTCATTTATTCAGCAAAAAATATTTACAGAGTACTGGTTATCTTTATGTCAAAAGTATTTTTTATCATGTTGGATTAGTAGTCATTAAGCTAATCTTAAAATAGGCATATTTTTGTGTAGATTATACCACAAAACCATACTAAATTACTTGGATCAATGGAATTTCACATGGAATTTGTCATCACTGATTATTCAAACTTGATTAAAAACATTTTTAATTGTTTTGACATATGAAATAACAAGCTCCTATGAAACTTATGCATATGATCCAGATTTTTCTGCTAATAAGCTTTTTATATTGTATGCACATGAACTTTGATCCTATGAGCTTTTAATGGAAGATTATAAATCATATAATATAAAATAGAAGTCATAGAGATACATGTGTCTATTATCCATCAGCAATTTTCTCCTCTTAGTAAGATTAGACTACTAGTATGTAGGCAAAACTCACATGAAAATTTTACTTCAATGTCAAGTTGTCAATGCACAGGTGGCAATAATAACTTTATGGTTATGAAATTATACTGGTTACAGGATAGTTCTTGATGGGAAAGTTATTGGTATAGTATCTCATGTGCAGAACTGAAAATGAAAGGAAAATATTAGGATCAGTAAACATCAGGATGAAGGAATTATAATCAAGAAAGCAGATGATTTACATAAAGGTACATGGAAGACAATCTCTAGCATGTCTCATCTGAGACCCGTGTCACTGTGTTCTTGCCCTTGAGTACCCTGCTTGAACGTGGAGGGAACCTGAGGCTGGCTTCTATCTAATAGCACACAACCTGAGAGAGCATGCACAGGATGATTAATTTTCTCTCTTACTTGTATTAAACTGTGTGTGTGTGTGTGTGTGTGTGTGTGTGTGTGTGTGTGTGTGTGTGTGTGATACAGATACAGAGACAGAGAGACAGAAAGAGAGACAAAGACAGAGAGACTGAGAGTATGTATGTACTGGTAATGGATTTTTGGCTTGGTTTGTTTTTTCCAGGTAACTTGGAGATAAGTACCCAGGCTGGCTTCCAATCATGATCCTCAGATTTCAGCCTTCTGGTTAACGAAGATTATGGGCTTCAGTCATGTTTCCATTATCACTTATATAACTAGATGAATCTCTCTCAGTGTGTCTCTCTCTGTTTCATTCTCTCTTTGCTAGCTTTAAATAATTAAGCTACAGTGCTGCAAGCCATCTTATTGAAAGTAACATGCAACAAAAACTGAGAGATATGTTTGCCACGCCGACTCCAGTGGAGTCTGCTTAGCATGGTTAACCATCTATCAGACCAAGATAGGGGCTTCAGAGACCTATCTCTGAGTTTTGGGACTTCACCGAAGTCTACCTCAGAGAATGGGTCTTTACAGAAACCTATCTCCAAGTTTTGGGACTTCACCGAAGTCTACCTCGGAGAATAGGGCTTCTAAGAGGCCTACTCCTGGAAAAAGGCTGGCAAGCCCCTGGGAAAGATGTGTTTCTGCCTTTCTTTTCCTCACTGTATAAGAGTGCCTATTAATCTTTTACTGTTTCTGCTGCTCATTGTGCTTACTCATTGTCAACGTTCCCTTATTCAAAGCTCTTTCTTAAGAGTGTTGACGACTCCAATATCTGATGAGTGTCTCAAAAATATGACTAACTCACCAGAGTTAAGTGCTACCCTGCAACCCCTCTTATGAAGGCTAGTAGACAAGTTATAAGTAAATATAAAAGTATTGGGGGTTTCACAAAGTCACTCCAGCAGAAGGAATTGTAAGAAATTTACAAGAAGCTGTAGGCGCGGCTAGAACAGAAGGAATGTATGGCAATTGCGGAGATAACTACTTAGGAGAAAGAACTTCCTGGTACTCTCATTTACTAAGAGACTTGCTAGATCTAGGCCTCCATGACCTACTATTAAAGAAGGAACAGGAAAAATCTTATGGGATAATTAAGGCCTCTATAGAAATAAGGTAATGGTGAGATGGTGACAAACGTCAAAACCCATTATATTTCTTAGAGATAAGCCGGAAACAAGTGCCTTTCAGGAGACCAGCTGGTGACCACCAAGAATGAAGCCCTGCAGCAAGATTGTGTAAACTTTTGCCCTTTCAGGGGACCAACTGGTGACCATCCAAGAATGAAGCCCTGTAGCAAGATTGTGTAACCTTTTGCCCTTTTTCTTATGGAGACTTTCTGTTATAAAAGTTTGTTATCCTCTGCATTAAATCGCACTCAGCACTCAGCACTCAGCATCCACTCCTAATGTGTGTGAGTTGTCTGTTTGCCATCTCCCCATCCTATTCCAGGTTCCTCCCCTAGGTATCCTCCGTCGTCCCGACAGAACCCGGTCCGTGGCATATGTTCATTCAACATTAAGAGGGTCTTTGTCAAGCAATGCTGCAAGGAACTGGACATTGCCAGAAACCATGACAGCTTGCTCTTTTCCTAGATGAGCGTGAGATGAGACTGGAAAGCTCAGTGGCACCAGCCGTCAGTCTGGACTCCTTGAAGTAGCTTTGTCTAAACATCTGACTCACAGGAAATATGAGAGTCACATATTTTTATCTACTATTTTTGTGGTAATACATCTAAATAATAAAAACCCTCCACCTACCCATTACTAAATATCTGAGTATTATTATTAAGCTTATGATAAAACTATCAAACAAATACCTTGATTATATTTAATGCTCTTAAAATATGATGTGAATATGTGAGCATCTAGAAAGTGATTATTAACTTCTCTGTTAAATTACAGGAAAACAAAACAATAAGGAGTTTCAGCATGAGTTCAGTAAGATGCTCTGAATTTGGAAAAGAGCTGAAGCAGTTCATAAACAAATTGGAAAACAAGACATGAGACCCTGTTCTAAGGCTTAGGGTAACTGTGACAATAGAGAAGATCCAATCATTAGCCCAGGTCAATAGCAAGTTTGCTTTTATGGTGGGAAGAAAGAAATATACATTATAAGATTAACTTGAAATATCTTTCTTTAGACTTTAATATTAAAAAAGAAGCAAAGACAATAGGAGAAAATTGCATTTTGATCTGTCAGGGGAAAGATCTAGGAAAAAAAATGGTCAATCAGTTTGAATGACAGTATATTAAAGGGGACTAAAAGTAAAAATCAGAACTCAAACCTGAATGAAAATACAGAGTTCTGAAGTAATTATGAACATTGATATACCTAAGGAAAGATGAAGGTAAATAACATACGAAGGAAATGGAGAATTAAGCAAAATGTTTAATAGCTAAAGAATAATTTATTTTGTCCTCAGTCTTGCAATGTGTGTGTATGTGTGTGTGTGTGTCTGTGTGTGTGTTTGTGCACATGCATGCATTTTCTATTACCTTGAAGTAGTGTGTATAGGAAATGTACTCATTATCTTACCCATGTAAATGTAACCACTCTGTACAGTACAATAAAAAGGGAGGTTTAATTCAACATATCTACTTATGAGTACTATGTATTTTGATCAATGTCACCCTGTTGTTTTATTGAAAATATTTCTACCTTTGAACTCATATTGACATATAACAAAATAGAATCAGAATATTCAATGATAAATTTTGTACTTACCATAAACAAGTCAGTATATTTTAATAATGTTAATGAACTAAATTATATAGTTACAAAAATCCATATGACAAAATTACTCCCAGTACTACCATGTTTGAATCCTTTTGGAGACCATTTTAAAACAAGAAATTAAGGTTAAATAAGGTCTATAGAGCTGGGCTCCAGTGGCTCATGCCTATAATCCTAACTACTCAGGAGTCTGAGATCTGTGGATCATGGTTCAAAGCCAGTCTAGGCTGGAAACTCCGTGATACTCTTATCTCCAATAAACTACTAGAAAACCGGAAGTGGTGCTGTGGCTCAAGCGGTACAGCACTTGCCTTGAGCTGAAGAGCTGAAGGACAGCGCCCAGGCCCAGAGTTCAAGCCCCATGACCGACAAAAAACAAAAAAACAAAAACTGTCTATAGAATTCATTTCATTAACTGTGATTGCTGTGTTTATATTATTTATGACTAAAGAAGGGAAATAATGGGAAAATTGCAGAAAAATAGAGCCATCTACAATCTAAGCAGATTATTTCTCAGAAGAGACTATTTCTAAGAAGAATACAACATTAATGATACCAACATTAACCTTTAAGAAATGTAAATAAATATATTTGTTTTGTTCAAACTAATCATTCTGAGACAAATGTTTGAGGAGGAGGATCATGAAAGGCAGTACAGTTTGGGAAAATTTTAGTGAGCTCACATCTCAGAAAAACAAAAGAATAAAAAATGTTAGGGGTGTAACACAAGTGGTGGAGCAGTTATGGAGCTTGAGTGAAGACATGGTTCTTATCTACTACTTCAACATATAGAAATGAGCATGTTACCAGTCTGTGGTACTTTGCCATGACAGCTCTAAAAAGTATATAATCAATGCATAATAAATTATTATATGAGATAAAGCAAACACAATATATTAATATGTACATAATTATACAAGAAACAGCATTATGGTCACACCTAAAGTATTGATCTTGTGACCTTATTGTGATAAATGACAAATCAGAAAAAATTTTTTGGGGGGGTCAGTCATGGGGCTTGAACTCTTAGCCTGTATGCTGTCCCTCAGCTCTTCAACTCAAAGCTAGTACTCTACCACTTGAGCTACAGCACCACTTCCAGTTTTCTAGTTGTTAACTGGAGATAAGAGTCTCACAGACTTTTCTGCCTGGGCTGGCTTTAAACTGCAATCCTTAGATCTCTGAATCCTGAGTAGCTAGTATTACAAGTGTGAGTCACAGGCACCCGGCTCAGAAAACACTTTTTAAATTACATTTTAAAAATTATTAGCTTACAAATCACAAGTTTTTACTTATGATGAACTCTCAAAATGAAATAAACACTGATGGATTTGAGGTTGGATATGAATTATGCAAAGTATCAAACTCATAGTAGTCCAAAAAAGGCTGTTTTATAGGGACTTGGGGTATGGGGAATCGGAGATAGTTGTTCAAGTGGTATAACATACAAGAAGATCAAGTTCTAGAGGTTTGGTATACTATAGTGTGTTTATAATTGCTAATATATTTACACCTTAAAATGAGAGCGTACTTTTTCAATTTGTCCATAGTTTTTTAAAATATCATCATCAAGAATTAATGCATATGCAGATACATAATTATTAGACATAGATTTTGACTTTTCTCATGCCCACTTAATCAACATTCCTTTTCTCCAGCAAAGAAAGGGTGAATTTTAATTTGAAAGAGTCATTCTGGACTCGCAACCCATAATGCTGATTCCTGGACAGTAAATGAACAGAAACTTAACTTTTGTGTTACCTAATAGTGCTCTCGTGGCTTGCAATTCTCAACTGAATTCTCTGTCAGATGTTTAGTTCACTTATTGGTGTAATAAAAGTTAACTTGATGATTTACAAGCAATCAAAATACTTCTGTTTTATTTCTTTATAGTAATGCTACTATGCCTCAGTATCTTTAACAAATATATGGATGGTCAAGGTTTTGTGGATTTTCACATTTTCCTAAACTTATCAAAACATGATAGTAAGTACAATACAAATATGTACATGTGTATATACAAAAGTACAAATATGGATATTTGTACACATATATATAATCCATAGTATTATGCTCATCATCAAACATGTTTTTAGAAGTGTATAAAGTGCACAAAACCTCTAAAACCATTTCCTGGTTATGAATATGGATTGTCACCACATAGTCTGCTAGTTTAACATTGTATGTTCTAAATCCATTCCCATTATCAATTTGAACCCACTCTGGTCATCAAGTTTTTAGACATTGTGTTGGCCATTGATAATTTCCAAAAATATGTTTCTTTCTATTTTGTGTGCTTTTAAAGGATTTCCTGTGAACTTGTAAGGAGAAAACAGAGAAAGTGCTTCAGATAATTAGAAAAATTACAACTGTCAACAGATACGTGAGATAGGGTAAATGAAAACTTGAATGAGACTTTCCTCCTGCAATGTCCTAAAATGTTTGTGGGATACAATGAACCCAAACTTTGTGATTTTTCTCATTCTCACTAAAAAGTATACTTATCTCTTATTTCCATGAAACATAATTTATTTTGCATATTCCATACAAATAAGCACCTTCAAATTCATAAGACCTACGTTATCATCAAATATTCTTACTTTAAGTATATTGCTTTTAGCTCTTTTAATAAAAATGATTGCTTTATGAAAACAGTTTCATCAACAAACATTCTAAATTTTACCTTTCTAAAGATAACGTTGCAAACATTTACAACATGTATTTTTGTCTTCTAATCAATGTACCTGACAGAAAAAAAAATATAGCACAGAACCTGTGAGAGCTGATGAGATGAATGATAGAGATGTCTGTAAAAATATCTCCTGTGGATTTTGATTAGGACAAATTATCTATTGCCTAAATTTAAAGCTCTGAGTGTAAAATCTATCACAACAGCATTTTAACTTTATGAGAAACACATCCTTTTAAATTAAGTTCACAAATCCCTTCAAAGATCTTAGAAGCCCTTACCTGTAACATTATGTTTCTTATATTTTAATCAAATAATGAGAAGAAATCACCTTAATGTTAATCATATGATAATGTTAATCAAATGCCTGTTAACAGGCATTTAAAATACTAAAAGACCATAAGCTTCAAGAGATTGAAATCCAGTGAAGCTTTTTATCATTTCACATGATGCACTACAGCTGTAACTTTAGGACACTGTGACACTTATGTGGTTGAAATAGGAGTGGTGAGGCAATTTCTGAGGGACCATTAGCCCTCAGGTAAACATCAGTTACCTGGGGGCAGGGATATGGCTTAGTGGTAGAGGCTTGCCTAGCATGGTTGAAGATCTGGATTTTATTTTCCAGTACCACATAAACAGAAAAAGCCTAAGGGTGCTGTGGCTAAAGAAGTTGAGTGCTAGCCTTGAGCAAAAGAGAGTTCAGGGACAGTGCCCAGGCCCAATTTCAGGTCCAAGGACTGGCAAAAACCAAAAAGTAAAAACAAAAACCTCTCAGTTACCTCCATTTTCTCATTTCTAAGAGTTAATAATAAAACAATTGCTTCCTATGAGTTTTATGAAAATTATAAAAAAGCAAGTAAGTCAAACATTTAAAAAAGCCCAAAACAATATAAATAGAAAAATAATAGAATTAGTGCAATTTTATTATTACATGAATTATCTAAGGTTTTGTTAAGTGGGATTTTTATTTTATTTTTTGTCGTTGTGGGGCTTGAACTCTGTTCCTGGGCGCTGTCCCTCAGCTCTTCAGTTCAAGGCTAGCGCTCTACCGCTTGAGCCACAGCACCACTTCCAGTTTTCTAGTGGTTTATTGGAGATAAGAGTCTCACAGATTTTTCTGCCCCGGCTGGCTTTGAACCATGATCCTCAGATCTCAGCCTCCTCAGTAGCTAGGATTTGAGGTGTGAGCCACAGGTGACTGGCTTAAGTGGGATTTTTATTTAATGTAATTAATCAATTAATTTTTGGTGAGGGAAGTAGGGGCAGAAATGATGACATTTGAACCCAGCTTCTTATCTTAGTAATCTTATTCTATGCTATTTTAGTAATCTCTTCTGTTTTTGTCCCTAAATGGACTCAGACCACAATCCTCTTATCTTTGCCTGCGCACAGCCAGGACTGCAAGCAGACAAATCACTAATGCCAATCTTGTTAGTAGAGATGAGATCATAACTTTTTGCATAGGCTGGCCTGAATCACAATTGGACCAGTTTGAGGGTTATAAATGTGCACCACTATTCCAAACCTGCAACAGTTTTTAATGACACTGTAATATTCTGGAATGCCTGCAAACAAAAGGTTTTAGAGGTATCAAAATGTGCTTGTCCTCAAAACTCTCCTGAAAAAGGCAGGCAGCTGAATGAATGTCAGTTTAGTGTAATAGGATGATACCTGCATGTCTTTGTTTATTGCAGCTCCATTTTTACTAGCTGAACTTCACAATCATTTGAGATACCAAACAATTGATAAATAGGTAGGAAATAGCAGTGCATATATACATGCAGTACTGTTAAAAGGAAAATGATGAAATAATGTCATTAGAAGAAAAATAGATGGAACTGTACATTATCATATTGAGTAAGATCATATAAGTTTCAAAGACATATATTGAATATCTCACTCAATTATGCAATTAAACCAAAGATCATGATGGCAATAACAGTAGTGGTGAGTGGTTGTGAGTGTAAAAATTGGGTCTGTGTAGGAGAGCATCTGTGGGAGAAGGAAAGAGGAAAAAGAGACCCTGAAGATTAATTAGTCCAAGTATGTAAATCCTTCCTTCATAACAGAAGCCCCATCCAAATCCTTTTGATTTCAGGACAAGAAGGCAGGAGAATAATAGGAATATGTTGGAGAGTGATTAAGTTTGTTCAAAGCACATTGTGTATGAATAGAAATATTACAACAAAACTCTTACTATCATGTGTGCTAAAATATATGTCGCACCAAAATTATGCTTATTCTCTTCAGTGCCCCTCAATATGGACAGAACCCAGAGAGAAGATTCTTTATCAGTCCAGAGCACTAGTGCAAAACAACGTACACAGTGCTCCTGTGTCCATAAAATCCACAGTGCCTAGAGGAAAATAACCAGCCTTTTGTGAGCAAAGAGATTAGGAATTATTTGTAATCACAGAAGAGCTGACTAATAGATGTGGTAAAGGAGTTTACAATAGACATTTCATCTCACAACCTTGTGGAGAAAAGGAAATAGAAAAGAACACATAGAACATTTTAAGTGCTGGGGTCTGTATTTCCCTTATAAAAATGCTAGATGCAACAAAATATATTGAGATCAAAATGTTTGGCATAAGCTGAGGAATATTTTTAAAAAATTCTACCACCTGCTACTGTAAAGTGTGATGGCTCCATTTAGGTGGTCCATTTGCTGGACCACCAGGTTCAGTTAGCCTAATTTTCTGGAAAAAAATACTTTTGAATGGCATTAACCATGAAGTTTACAGATTTGGAACACTGGGATATTTCTCTGCTTAGTGCAAGCAGCTTCATTCAAAATTTTAAATGCCTGAATGGAACACAGCAGTGTCTTCTCTCAAATAAGAAGCAATTCTAACAGAAGATGGCTTTACCTGGCAACTCCCCTGATCTTTCTCAATATACAATTCATCAGCTCACCCTTCAGATTTTGTGCCTTCCAGGCTGCATAAGTGCTTGAAATTATCCCATAAGTTACATCCCCAGGTACAGGTATGTATACTCTGTTGTCTGTGCGTCTGCAGGGAACACTGGAAGACTTTGCTTATAGGAGTGGGTTTTGAAGGGGAGAATCCTAAGATGAATTTTGCTTCAGTGATACTCACCAGACACTATGTTGAAACTTGTGGGTGGGTAAAACCATGATGAGAGAACAAGGGAAGTATGACATTGTTCAAAAAAGAAGTATATATAACTGTTACCCATCTGCACATCACATTTGTAATAATAAACATGAGAGTAAAAATTGTTTATGTAATTCATTTATGCTATGAGAGGGCACAATGGACAAATTTATATTAGGTAAAATATAAAAAATTGAGATTCTAGATTGTCTATGGACAAAAACAAATTGATTTGCTTGTTTGAAACATGTGCGATACTGGAAGTTCACATTAAGTAAACTGCATTTTCCTGTCTTTCCTAGAGTTATAACTGGTGCTCACTCAGTTATATGGCGGGGAGGGTTGATTCCAATGGCATGCTTCTGTAAAAGAAAGGCAACATTTGATTTGTTTCTCCCTTCTTGGAATAGATGTTTATGTCAAATGTTTATCCCAAATATAGATTTTATCTTCTCTGCACTGAATGCTTGTTTGAAAGCCATCTGCTAGAGAATTAGAGAATGCCCTGTCACTAGCGTGGCATTTCACAGACAGCATTGATTCAAATCAAGGAGGTCGCATGGAAGCAAATGAAGTATGACCATAGATTTTAATATTATTGTCACATGCCCTACTCTACAGGCAGAAAGAAAATATACACATTTACAATTCTAAAGTTGAAACTCAAATATTCCACATTGCTGTATTTTGAGATGGAATCTGTAGGGAAGGAATTAAAGTTCAGGATAATTGTTAAGTACGAGGCTCTTACCTTGTAAGGCTATAAGGCTACTACTTATGTAAAAAGGGAAACACTATGCTTGTCCTGACCTTTTTTTTTCTCACATGCCTCTCTTCACATGATGGAAGGCTCCTCCCACTTGTAGACCTACAACTATAGCTCTCTACAGGCCAGAAGAGAGCCCTCACTGATGACATTGGGCGCTAGTGCGTTACACCTGTAATCTTAGCTACTCAGGAGGCTGAGACAGCTCAAAGCCAGCCCAAGTAGAAAAGTCTGTAAGACTCTTATCTCCACACAACACAGCAGGAGGCTGTGGGACCATGGTGGACTTGAGCAAAAGAAGCTTAAGGACAGCTCCCAAACCCTGAGTTCAAGCTCTGGGGCTGACATAGAAAAAAAAAATGAATTGAATTGTTATTCATATATGTCTAGTCTCCAGAAGTCTGATAGAACACTTTTATGTTCTGTAAGCCATCTAATCTGAAGCATTTTATTATGACAATGAAAACAGATTTAAAAATAAAGACCTTCTGGTTTGATCAACTGACATGATATAATTCTGGAAGACTGGGTTGCAGCACCATTCAGATATTGTTAATTTGAAGGTGGGAGGAAAAATGATTGCTCTGAAATTATATCCTATGTTTAGTGCTATTTTCCTTCATCATTAGCAATCACAGGTCCAGACACCAAACAGAAATGAGATTAATATCCATGTTTGTTACCATTTGTGACTCATGAGAAAAACTTGTTTCCAGTCCTGTAACCATAAATTCTAATGGCTTCCAGTTCTTACTTCCAAAAGACAAAACTTCTAGCAAGAGATACACACATTTCCTTGAACAAGACACTGGTCCCTATGAATTTTGGCTCTGCATTTCTCTGAATTAACAAAGAAAGCAGGGAGATACTTTGCTGGCTGGTGTGATTGCATCTGACTCCTGAGGAGAAATCGGACAGACTTGCAGCTGTACTCAGAAGCTGCATGAAATACCCAGAGGAATCAGAGGTAATCCACATTTAAACATGCCATGATTATGTTTTACCTCAACTCAACTTCCTTATATCTATAGTTTTAAATTGAACATGTTGCATAGTTGGAGTAGAAGGGAAATTATGAGATTGATAAAAATGTAAATGAAACAGAAAAAATTTAAATGTTCTTCTTTTGAAGAGTTTTCCAGATCTTTCCTAGTAGTCAATTGCTATGAATACTGTTACCATTATTATAATCTGAGTTCTTGTATGTATCCCTAGTTTCTTTGTTAAAATGTTGTAATGATAGTCATAGTTCCTCAGTTTTCTTACAATTATTCAGACATTGAATTTCTTGTATTTAGGTATCCAAATAATCCTGTTTGATTCAATGAGTATGATTTTTTAATAGTCCATTATGGACTGAAATTTAGGATTTATGTATATGTGTGTGTAGTATTGCACGGTTATCATATACATATATGAGGTGTATATATATGTGTATAAAGTTAAGCTAATATGTATATATAGTACCGTTGTCATAGCTGAAATTTAACCATAGTAAAATTAATGAACTGTAGTTAAAATATGCATAAATACATACATTTATAAATACATTTCCCAAATATTGCCTAGATGTGTACATGAGAATTACTGACTACTTAAACAAGTAATTTTTTTTCTGTTGAATTCATGAAGGAAACTCCTTTTTTAATCTTCACAGACTTTTTTTTTTTCTCCCATGGGCCTTGAATTCAGGGCCTAGGTGGAATCCCTGAGCTCATTTTACTCAACTTTAGCACTCTATCACTTTGAGCCACTGTACCACTTCTGGTTTTCTAGTAGTTGATTGAAATAAGGTCCTGATTTTCTTGCCCAGGCTGGATTTAAACCATCATCCTAAGATCCAGGATGAGTAGATAGGATTAGATGTGAACTACCAGATCCTGAAATCACAGACATTTCTGCTAAAAGTCCATTTTAACCTCTTAGTCAATTAAAGCTCTGACAAATTCTCCATGGTATATGTGAGTTCTTCTATTCTGCTATGCTTCCTTTTATAGCTTTATGTTTTTCTTTATCCAAATATTGAATATCTTGTCTTAGGAGGTGTTAACTAAGTAGCTGCAGAATTTACAAGGAAAGAAGGCGGTATTATTTAATTTTGTGCTACCAAATTATCACCCTGTAAGTTATTTTAAAATGATGTTAGTAAATCCTTTCTGTTTTTATTGCAATTTTAATAATTCTTTTCAACCAAATCTTTCAAAATATAATGTCCAGATCACTCTTTCATTTTTTTATTTCTTTGTTCATTCTTTTGTATCCCTCCCCTAGCCTTTCATCCATTAGTCTTATTTATTCACACAGCTCTACTTTAAAGAGCAAAATTCCTTCCTGATACTTCACAAGGTCCAGCTTGTGTGTTTGTGTGCATGTGTGTGTGTACATATGCGCATATAAAATGATCACAAAATCTCCTAAATAAAATAGAACATTTGATTTCCAAATTCTACCATTCTACTTCCAAAAATCATTACTAATAACACTGAAACAATTTGTTTCCTTTTAGTGTATCTGTTTCTTTTTAGTACATACATTAGATTCATATTGTATTTAAAGGTTTGTCTACTTGCTCCATATATAGATTTGCACCCAGAGTTTACACCCAGATATTTAGGAAGGTAGAGTCGACAATGTTTCATTACTTTTACTTAAAACAACTCTTTGTATTTTTTTTGGGGGGGGTCCGGTCATAGGGCCTGAACTCTGGGCCTGGGAGCTGTCCCTCAGCTCTTCAGCTCAAGGCTATTACTCTACCACATGAGCCACAGTGCCACTTCCGGCTTTTTTCTTTTTGCTTATGTGGTGCTGGGGAATCGAACCCAGGGCTTCATGCATGCAAGGCAAGAACTCTACCACTGAGCCACTTTCCCAGCCCAACTCTTTGTATTTTTTATCCTGTAAAAGTTGCCACTGTTGGGGGCGGGGGTTGGAATTTGGTGGCTTACAACAATTATTCTAGCTACTCAGTAAGCTGAGATCTGAGGATTGTGGTTCTCAGACAGACTGGCCAGAAACTTTGTGAGTTTCTTAACTCCAGTTAACAAGCAAAAATCCAGGAGTAGAACTATGGCTTAAATAGTAATGAACTAGTGCTGAGCAAAAAGCTCAGAAACAGCACCCAGGGCCTGAGTTTAAGCCCCAGGACCAGCATCCAAAACAAACAAACAAACATATTCATAGAATCACTAACTTTCATTATTTCCTTATTTTTTTCTAAGCATGAAAGTTTTATGTTAATACAATTGCTACTGTATTTCTAGCTGATGAATGACAGTGAAGATTTTATAATCTGAAGGAGACAAAAAAATTAAGTTTTGTGGCTTTGAGATACAGTTATATTATGTTCTGTATTTCTGAATTTTCTCATGTATAAAATGAGAATTAATACAATATTTAACTCACTTATTACATTGATAATTTATTTTATAAATATATAACATTTAGGAATATGATTGAATTACACTCAGCCAAATAAGATTATCATATATAAGACTGCATCCAGATTTATTGCCTATTAATCAGATCATTCAATTGACTGACTAAGCACTAGATAAACAGGAAACATCAGAGGAGAATGAACTGTCTGAAAACACAGTATTAGAATTTAAAGAATAAATTTGCAAATGTAGAGTCCAATACACGTAATATGTAGAGTCCAATACACGTAATATGTATTCTGAGAGTTTCGTTTGCACAGATAGATCTTGGAATATCAATTGCAGGAAAGTAAGGCCCAAAAATATAAACTGCTTTTACATTTAATGCTTACACAGCTTGTATAGTTTTCATCAAATTGGATGCTAACAGCTTAAAATTATGAGTCATATAAAATAGATATTTGGAGTTACTTATATGTCTGATTATTTTTAATTCTGCTTATTGTAGAAATGAAACTGTACCTGAAATATAGATAAAAACATATGAGTACCACCTAGTGGTAAGATAGTGGTAAGTGAGCAGTAGACCACAATAGAGAGCAGGCTAAAGCAGACAATGGTAACGTAAATCATGTGATTGTAACATAAAATGAGGTTGTGATTCAAATCAGCAAGTAACAAAGGGAGGCCATGAGATTATTTATCATAGTAAGTATTGGTAATAAAATAATAAACTACCTAAGACAAATCAAATGGGTGCATAATATATTTCAATCATCACAATGCCCCTCACCACAGTTCTACATAATAAAGCTGTACCTGAGTGCTAGAACGTTAATGTTGGAAGAGTTTACAAATGTACTACTTTTAGTATTAGCAAAACAGTAATGCAAGTCACTGTGAACGAGGCCTAGGAAGGAAGATCAAAACTCTATAGGACATCCAGAAACAGGCATTTTTGAAACCTTCATTTTAAAAGACCTTCCTCGAAGCATGAAATCAATTACTGTAGATTTTGTAATTTAATTTGGAAGATGGGGTTCAAAGGATCTTAAAATACATTTGTGAAAAAGCCTAACCCGATATTATTATTATTGTCATATAGAGGTGATGAATAAGGGGATTCCAATTTCATGAGTCATGTAACGAGTACATTTCCTTTCATACAGTGCATTCTGTTCCCTCATTCTCTCCTAGTCACTCTCTCCTGTCTCCACCCACGAGTTGGATAGCTCACTTTCATCAGTGAGCTCCACGGATGCACTTTTTCTCCTTTTCTTTCAAGTTCCATACCATCCTCCCAACTCTTCCAAAGATAGACACTTGAATACAATATATTCAAAAAACTGAAGAGGACAGAATAATCAAAGGTGGAAAATAAAACATCTTTAAAGAAAGAGAATAGAAGAAAAAGTCTCTTGTTTCCATATCTTGGAGTTTGTTTCAGTATGTGTATTTTAAAAACTAATTCTTGAGCAAGAATATCTGTCTAGTTAGAGATGGAAGCAAGAATACAAAGTCAAAATTGCTACCTTTCAGAAGTATAACATAACAAAAGGTACAGAGACTCAAAATTTATGATAATAATCCATATTCAATATGAATTCTGGACTCATGCCCAAAGAAATAAAAACTGTTCATATTTTATATAGTTAATAAAATTCTAAACTGTGTCAGATAAATCAATATAAACAGCATACCAAAAATATTTTCTCTCTGGGTGCTAGTGATTTATACCTATAATCCTAGCTACTCAGGAAGTTGTGATCTGAGGACTGTAGTTTGAAAACACACAGGTATGAATGTTTATGAGACTCAGTTCCTATAAACTATCAAAAATCTGGGAATAGAGCTGTGGCTTACATAGTCTCAATTTGTTCATTATGAACAAACAATAACAAAGATAACCCACAGATAATCAAGAGAAAAATGTGCATTTTTATCTATAGACCTAATTTTTAAATACTCTTTCAGACTAATGAAACCAAGACCCAAATTAATTAACAATCTTAAATATGTTTGATAGGTGAGAATGGAGACAGAGAAAAGAAGGAGAGAGAGAAAAAGGGAGAGAGGAAGATAAGAAATAAAGTAGAAAGGACGGGAAAGAAGAAGGAAGGAGGGAAAAATAAAAAAATAAAAGGAAAAGAAAACATGAAAAAATGGATAAAAATAAAAGAAATGGGGAAATGAAAGGCACTACATGTATGTGAGACACTTAGTGGAGCTGACTTAAATGATTATAGAATCTGAAATTTCCATTGTAGCCTGAGGTTCCACTCTGGCTTCAAAAGTACAGTCTAAGAAGGAGGGAATCTGAGGACATCATTGCTCAGATCAAAGCTAAAGGCATGGGATTCCTGACAGTCATTGTAGCAAAACTCAGGGCTTAAAGTCTGGAGAACATGAAGTTGTGGAGCTTAAGGAAAAGAGAAAAAAGATTGCCAACTTCAGAAGAGCAAGAAAGGGTTCTTTCTCCTCTTCCAGGTTATTCTGTTCGATCTCAGAACTGATAAGATGACATTCACCCACACTAGATCGGGATGGAGATCTCTTACTCTGTCCACCGATTAAAATGCCTGTGCCTTCACAACCAGTACCATGAAGATCTCTTAACCTAAGGTCTCATAACATGACACCTACAACTAACAATTACATCCTCTTCATATCAGCTATGTATAGACAAAGATAACCCAAGCTTGTTTATGTTGCCTGTTGTATGCTATACAGATTTCCTTATGCATGTCATGTTGCAGCTCTGTAGATTTGAATCTATAATTTCTAAATTCCATGGTTTACTTTCAGCTCCAATAACTGGTGGCAACCCTTTGTAGTTTCATATAATAAATAGCATCAAGGACATCTATGAATCAGTAATTTATCTCCCTTTCTGCCTTCTTTCTCAAAATATATATTATGATAGGAATTTATCTAATTTTCTGTCCTATTAATGCCTACCTGTTTATTATGGCAAGCATTTAGGGTAACAACCTTCTTTAATGATGTTGAGCTATAATCCAAGTATGATAGAAGATCTTTTCTTTGTTTCACCTTTCAAGAATCTGGAATGTATATTATTGTGAGAGTTTATATGTGAGTATATGTGTTTGTATGTGTTTATGTATTACTCCTTGTAGCCTCTGGGTTGCTAACAGATTCACAGGAGAGTGGAAGCTACTTCAGAGTAATCAATAAAGCATCCATTGAAACCAGGCTCCTGTATTAAAAGACTGTAATTCTAGCTACTTGGAAGGCTAAGATCTGAGGATCATGGTTCAAAGCCAGCCGGGTAGGAAAGTCCATGAAAATATCTTCTAAAATTAACCAGCAAAAAGCAAGATAGTGCTTCTGTGGTTAAAGTAGTAGAGTGTTAGCCTTGATCAAAAGAGTTCAGATACAGCTACCATGCATGAGTTCTAGCACCAGGACTCACACACACACACACACACACACCAATACATTGCAGGATTCCATGTGCAAACAAATGGCTTGTGATTGTAGAGTCTATAAAATCAGAAGAGTCTAACAGATGATTTCAGTGACTCTTATTTATGGAAATTTACCAAGTAGAATATGAAATCATTTCATATATGCAGATGAACAGGTATTGAATACTTAAAATGTCTTCAGAGCTGCTTAATGTTCTAGTAATGCCATTTGAGTTGTAAAAGGAAATATCAGTGTTTGGGTTACTTTCCATATAAAGTTCTTATTAATGTAGCACAAGATTAGCAGGGGATCATGTTAGACAATATAGTGTGCTTGATTCCATAAGGCATGATCAGCATTAAAGCAGGATTCTGAGCTTCGTAAGTCTGTTAAAACTCTTCGGAGTTCATTTAGGATCATGAAATGTGGAGTGGAATGAAAGCACAGCAAGACACCACTTTGCAATGCAAGAAAAGATATAATGAGTTGGTAAAGTTTGCAGAAAAATAAAGGAGTTTTTTTTTTTAACCCAAAGAGGCATAGGTATAGGCAGGCATCCGAAAAATGACAGATTCTACTAAAGAATAAAATGACTAGACAAGAAACATTCTCTCACTAGAAATAAGAAATTTTTCATTTTTTTTGTCCAGAATTCTCCACTTATGAGTTATGGTAGGTTGTGTATTTCCACTTGCTGCCTTGGACAAGAGTATCGACTCCCGGAAAATGTATCTTACCTTACGGAGCAAAACAGAATATACTGGTTTCATTAAGTAATTTGTAAGCAAGAGGCCATTTTGTATTCTTCAGGTGGGTCACATCTTTGAAAGATATCCAAGCTGTATGATCCGGGGAAATAATCATAGCTAGATACATCCGCCTACCTTTTTGTGTTTTCAAAAACATCTTATAGCACAAATCACACATAACAAGGAGCTGTGATGTTAAAACAAAGCAGCCTCTGGAAAAGTCAGGAAAGGGATGTTGCTTCCGTTGTGAGGAAGCAGACCAACTGTCATTTAATTTCAGATTTGTGACACATATTTTGGCTTTATGCCCTTCTTGTTTATATAATAAGGAATTCATATAATTTCTCTGCATGCATGGTTATATCCCTTCTTGACATCCCTATGATTTTATTCAAACAGGTTGCTTCCAAGAAGAGCTTTTCTCCTCTCATTTCTCTGATACTATTTTGATAAAGGCCATGTGTCCAAGCAGTACAGTTTTCAGGTTTAAAATTAGGCACCAACAAGTATATATCAGGTAATTGCAATGGGACACTGATTTGGTGTAAATAGCTAGTGGACATGAATGCAATAGATACAATGAGGATGTGTGTGTGTGTGTGTGTGTGTGTGTGTGTATGCACAAGTGTGTAAATGTGTGCATGTGTACATAAAGCTTGTGATCATGTCATCAATGACTAGAGTACAAATATGAAACTATTAGGATTCAGAAGCCAAACCTAATTATCAAGTAAATAAACAACTCCATAACCAAAAAGAGCTCCTCTGGAAAGACAGGGTAATCAAATACAATGGCCAAAGAGATTCCTGGGAACAAGCCCTTCCCATCCCTCTCAGGGTAACCGGGAGATAGTTCAACTACCGGCCTCAGAACTCCCAAGCTCAGAAATGGAGCTCAGATATTTTAACAAAGTGATTCCAGAATCATGTCAGCCCTGAGCAGTGTGTCAGTTTCACAAAGGCATAACCTTTTGTGTCAGATTCTGATAAAGCAGCAATAATTACCATAAATTACCACTGAAAAATTTCAAAACCAGTAAGAGGCAATTACTGATATTTTAAGGCTCTAAATGAGTCTTAGGAACTTAGAAAATTATACAGTTTCATGAATAGAAGTATTGCAGGAAATAGTAATACTTAAGTTATTTACAAATGTTTATTTGCATAAATATGGGTGTATTATGTGCATATATGTATATACATACACAAATATGTATGTATATATATATATATACACATATATCAAAGAAGAAGATATATGAAGACATAAAGCTGAAGTAACTCAATCCGCCATCACAAAATACCACTGATTGGCTAAGATAGAAAAAATTGCTTTATCTCTGTCAGGAAGTCTAGAAGACCAAGATTATGTCTGCAGGATTATTGAATTAATCAGGAACTGAAAGTTCTCATTGTGCACTTACCTGGCACAGGAAAGAAGGCACTCAAGAAAGAAATAGAGAAAACAGGAGATTATATGAGCTTTCCTGTTTAGTTCTTGGTTTCTTTATTTTTTCTCTCTCCCTTGTTAAAGGAACACTGATTTTACTGAAGCAGAGCTTTACATTTGAGAGCTCATTTAACTTTAATCATCTTCATAAATTCCTGTCCCTTCTCAATATACGTGGATGAGTGGATATATCTTTAGTATATCAATTTTTGGGAAAAATCTTCAGTCCATTTCAAAAGGTAGTGTGAATATATTATAAATTTAAAGCTAAGTTTTGGAAAATTGGTAAAGAAATTCCATTTTGAAAGATACAAGGAGAATGCAGATCATGAGAACCATTACTTACGTTCTTACTGTCTAGAGACTCATACTTAATGAAATTATGCTCATATTTATTATGCTCATCTTTCCTTATTTCACAAAAAACTTGAAAACTATATAGCATACCTATACCTTTATTATGCTCATCTTTCCTTATTTCACAAAAACAACAACTTGAAAACTATATAACATACCTATAGCGATAAGTTAATTTAGTCATTATGTAAAGGATCTAAAATTTAACTAAATATGCAATAAAAATATTTGGAGGAGAAAATAGGCTTACATATTCCAATTATTTTACTTTTCTTGACTTTGAACCTTTTTTCAGTTTTCATAATGCAACATATAAGGTTGTTAACAGGGCTTTGGTCCTTTGCCTCTGTATAACAAGAGTATCCCAGGATACTGAATGTGATTAGCAACCATAGATGGATGCATGCATACCAACATATAGAGCCCTCAGGCAGTGCTGGCCCTGCTTGGTGGGCTGTGGGATTTAAGGTCTCTTGACTGAAATTTCCTGTTTATTTACCTCAATGTGTTATTCAGAATCATAATTGAAAGCAGATCAACCTGAAAACCTTTAAGCATCATTGCTTGAGTCTTAGAGATAACACTGGGAAATAGAAGTAAGCAAATGCATGCAGTGTTTCCTTCTGCTTTTATATTACACTAAGAAGTCTTGTCAGGAAAACCTGAAATAAAGGGAGAAAGCTTTTATAAAGTCATAAATGTTGCAAAATGACTTTGTATAAGGTTGTATTGTCTATAGCCTGCTCTAATGGATTTGTTTCGTCTCTAAATTAATATAGTGAAGCTCCTCTCTAAATTAATATAGTGAAGCTCTAACGAGGAGGACGGAGGAGGGAGGAGGGAGGAGAAGGGGGGAGGAGGAGGGGGGGAGGAGGGAGGAGGGAGGAGGAGGAGGAGGAGGAGGAGGAGGAGGAGGAGGAGGAGGAGGAGGAGGAGGAGGAGGAGGAGGAAAAGAAAAAAATGGGGAGAGAAAGTGGGAGGGGGAGGGGAATGAAAGGAACACAGATCTGTCTCTTTTATACCCAGGAGAAAGCCCACCCGGAGACTGCTAACTGTAAAACAGAATATGACCTTCAACCGAAATGAATCTAACAACAGATTGACCTTTGACTCCCATTGTTCAGCGTTCGGAGAATATACATGTTTGCCAGTTAAACTACTCTGTCTCTGTTACTTTTTTTATGACAGACTAAGACAATGGCTAAATGCCTTAGTCTGTCATAATAAAGTTTTTCATATTTTAATTTCACTTTTCCTTAATTCATTTTTTCATTTTTTTCCTATTTTAATTCAAGTATAACCATTTTATTTGTAATAATACATATATTCATAGACTTCTCATAAAGGTCTGAGTTTGACTTGATGCATTTTAATTACTGATTAGCATTAATTTTGACTAGGTGAATTCTAAATTTAGTGAAATTTGAACACTATTATGTCTCTAAAGTATATTTTAGTTATAAAATTAGGTAATGATTGATGGGCAAACTATATAAAGGTAGATATTTATTCTAATGTTAATGGTAGTTATTTAAGAATCAAATTAAAAAGAAAAGAAACACCTTGGTGATAAAACTTTGTTAACATATTTTAGAAGGGAATTGTCTGGGAAAATGAATTGCATTCTCAAAAGCTACCAGAAGATGGCGGGAGAGGAGTGGTCATAACAGAATGGAGAGTATTGAGTACTTCATATTCTCAACAAGAGCATTTTTTCTTACAGTTTGAATTTTTAAAATAATATAAGCTACTTTAATATGAGCAATGTTCTAAGATATAGATGGCAGTGATTTCTGTACTACTTTAATGTCCCATAATTGATTCAAACATAAGCAGCAAAAATTACATTTCATTGTTCTTATATTATCAAGTCTAGACACATAGTTTAGTGAAAGCTTATTTGCTACATATGATTTATATTTCATATAGAATATTTTCTTACTATATATGATTTTCTATTTACAGAATATACTTATTTTGATATAAGATAAAATATATATTATATTTTTATAACAATACTGAAAATAATTTAGATTATCATGAAATCATCATTTGACTTACATTTCTATTGGCAACAGTATTATTTTCATTATATGAATGCCATAAATACCTTTATAAATAAACTAATCAATTCTAGTTATGTACTTAGCATTAATAACATAAATATATCAAGGAAATTTAATTATAGTTATAAAGATTTCAATTCTGTCATATGTATGTGATCACTCTCAGAGTGAAAGAGAGAATTAAGAAAAGAGAATTAAGATTAATAATCAATGAATATAAGAGTATCCCTGTCCTTTGGATAGTCTGGGGCTAATGGTAAGTATTATATATGGTGTGTGAAGTAATAAAAATATGATCATGTTTACCAGAAAAGTTTAGTTTGCTTACTCTTATGAGAGTAATTGACTGCAACTTCTGTGTTCTCCTTTCCTTCTCAGGACAACTTATAGACTAGAGAAAAAAAAAGAAAAAGGAAAAAAATGCTATTATTTTTCTTGCTATTTATGGTTAAATCAATTGTGACAAACCATACAGAGAACATTAAAATGTATTTTACAGTGAAATTACTCCAATCAAAAAGTAAGTGAAGTTAAATAGGGTTATGATCACATTTCTTCTATCAGTTTACTCCAATAATCCTTTGATCACAAAACAGAAGCTCCTCTTGAACCCCCCAGAAAGTTCTTGCTAGTTATGCTTACCTACAACTTATTGTTTGCTTTCAGACAACTGGAGTCTTATTTTATTGCCTTCTCTTTATCTCTAATTTCCCTTTTTAAAGCCAAACTTGATTTATATTGATACAGTATATGCTTCTTTCATTATTGCAATTTCTATCTAAAACAATTTCATGTTTTCCATTTTAATGTATTAATTAAGATAAAATCCCTAAAGTTGTATATGCTGCCTTTGTTTTGTGCACTTAAAACCCTCTGCTAGAATATGTTTCATCATACTTAACTGCAATAAGTATGCAGATAATGTAAATTACATGTTTGTTAGCTCTTTATTTGGATTACACACTGACAACTTCACAGTATCCAATTGAAATGATGGTAAATGAAGAAAGTAAGTCTATGTCTCTTTTATGTGCTCATGTTCCTTAACCGAGTCAGGTTTATAATGTGATTTGGCAAAATTGTACATTTGATTGATGACTTTTTTGGTGGGAATGTGGGCAGTGAAGGTTTTGCTGATGAAGCTACCCAGACATTTGATTCTTGGACACAGAAAAACAGTAGTGCTGGCGATAGTAAGGGAAAAACTTGGCACAATTGTGCCCACATTCCAGGCTTTTGTGGAAGGTACAACATGCTAGTAATAAAAATGGATATTTTGTAAATGTCTAAAGAAAGTGGAAAGAAATGAATTGCATATTTCTGATAATAGTAAAATTTGAGATTAAAAAATTAACTGTAAGGAAAAGGAATGTAAGAGTGAGGAGTGGGGCTAAGGATGTGGCTTATTGTTAGAATGCTTGCCTAGCTTACATGAAACCCTGAGTTTGATTCCTCAGTACTACATATACAGGAAAAGCTGGAAGTGGCACTGTGGCCTAAGTGGTAGAGTGTTAGCCTTGAGCAAAAGAAACTCAGGGAAAGTGCCCAGGCCTGATTCATGCCACAGGACTGGCAAAAAAAAGTAAGGAGTATAATCTAATTATGTATATTACATGCATGTGTGAGGTATTTTGGTGAAACCCTTTTGAACCTAGCACATATGAAAAAAATACATGGCAGAAATGTAAAAGAGGACCTCTCCAAGGTACGTGAATAGGGGTGGGGGTGGCACAGAGGGTATGGAAAGTGAATATACACAAAATGCTTCTTGATACATGTGTGAAAATGAAGCTTCTTGTAATTACTCTGGAAAAGAAATAAAGAGATGATGATGAGTGGTTTTAGTCTGTTCTAAGCAAATTGTATGCGTATATGGATGTGACAAAATAAAATCTGTAGAACTGATGCCAATAAAGTAATGATGTAAATTGGTGATCTTATTAAACAAGATTTGAAGATTTGGAAAATTCTTAGTTCATCTGTCCTGCAAAATATCCGAAGACTTTCAGGATAGAGCAGTAATAAGTTACTAAGTGATCAAGTAAGGAGATTAGCATACATTTGATCCTTACTTAAACAGCTAACTATCAAGCAAATTACACATTGGAAAGAAGGAGAAGGACACATAAGTGTGTGAAGGACATTTTATATTCAATCCACATCAGTATTAAAGAACCATGTAGGGAACTGATGGCTCTAATGAAGTGATTGTAATACAGTGGGACAAATATTCGTCCTATGCTAAATTTGTCCCTTTAAACTAGAATTTCTTTTTATTGTTCAATTTAATCTTTGGAAAGTACAATTTAATGACCTTTAAAAATAATATTTTTCTTAATTTAAATGTTATTGTAAAGCTGACGTACAGAGGGTTGCAGTTGAATTTAAATGTTATTGTAAAGCTGACTTACAGAGGGTTGCAGTTGAACAAGTCAGATAATGAGTACATTCCTTTGGGATCAGTGCCACCTTCTCATTCTCTCCCACTTTCCCACCAATTCCCCTCTCCCCCAAGTTGTAAAGTTAATTTCCAACAAAATGTCTAGTGGGTATTACTGTTGAATTAGTTCATCCTTTGTCCCATGGTTTCTGTGATTTGGCTGTCCTTCCCCAAATCAGATAAACTTATATACAAAACAAAGGTTACAGAAATTAAAAATAGTGACAACATGAAATAAACCAAAGGGGGAAAAAAGAAACAAACAAAAAAGAAATAACTGCAAACAGTACAATAAAAACCCCTCTGCTTTCCATTTCTTGGTGTTCATTCCAATAAGCCTTGTTTTATATAGTCATATGCATCTGGCTCAATAGCATGTACATATAAGAATGACATTGCCTGATTTGTTAGGAAATGGAAAGGCTTGGAAAAAATTATATTAAGTGAAGTAAGCCAGGCCCAAAGAAACATAGGTCCCATGGTTTCCCTTATTTGCAATATCTAGTATATGTCTGAGTCTAGCAGAAAAGGTCAGATAAGGTGATGTTAGGGAAATGAAACCTAAGATATATATTCAAATGTTTTTTTTTCTTTCATGCGATTGTTTCTAATGCATTTATAAGATAATTTCTTTGTGGCTTTGTATGTCCCTCCCCCACAGTATAACCCCTGCTTTCACTGTATTTGATGACAGTATAATTTGTGGAGGGGAAGGGGAAAAACAAGTCGTTTAAATAGGGATACAGGTGGACCCATTGCAACAATGAGAATGTTCCTCGTCCATGGTATAACCCCTGTTTTCACTGTATTTGATATTGGTGCCCTGCATCTTATATATACATTTCTCTAATGTGGGGAGGGGAAGGCAAAAAACAAAATGCTTAAATAGGGATGCAGGTTGACCCATTGTAACAATGAGATGCACAAGACATTATGTTGAAAATGAACTTTATAATTTTGGTGTGGGAGTGGGGGTAGTTGTGGAGGTGGGAAAAAAGGGATGGCAGGGGGAAAACAAAGAAGGAGGCAACAATGCTTGACAGAAAATGTACTCATTACCTTGCTCATGTAACTGTAACCCCTCTGTACAGTATTTTTACAATAAAAATGTAAAAAAATCTGCTATATTTTGTGTATACAATTTTCTAATTTGGGGAGAGGAAGGGAAATAACAATATGCTCAAGTAAGGATACAGGTTGACCCATTGTAACAATGAGATGTACAAGACACTATGTTGAAAATGAACTTTACAACTTGGGGAGTGGCAGGGTGTGGGTTGAGGGAGGAGTTGGGGAAGTGCAGAGGGAAAGGATGGTAGGGGAAAAACAAAGGAGGAGGTAAAATGCTGGATAGGAAATGGACTAATTACCGTACTCATGCAACTGTAACAGCTCTGTACAGAATTTTTAAAATAAAAAGAAATTACAAAATATTGCTTGGAAGAACAGAAAAGAATGTTTGCATTACTTCCTTGCGAGTTTACACATATTAATAAGTGATACCTTCATAGTTCTGTGACAAATATTTAGTGTTAATCACTAAGAGACAGATGGAAGCAATAGAAATACTAGTGATATCTTCAGATTTACCAGGCAATTTGTTTCAAGAAGATATATATATATATATATATATATATATATATATATATACATACATATATATTTCATATATACATTCATATATATGTATACAAACATATATATCTCAAATAACAGTAAGAAAAATATATATATACTGTCAGTCCTGGGACTTGAACTCTGGGCCTGGGCTTTTTCCCTCAGGTCTTCAGCTCAAGGCTAGTGCTCTACCAATTAAGCCACAGCACCACTTCCAGCTTTTTCTACTTACATGGTGCTGAGGAGTCATACCCAGGGCCTCATGCATTAAAGGCAAGCATTCTACCACTGAACTACCTTCCCAGACTGTAGAAAGAAAATATTTAAAAAGTCTTGGTCCATTCATCTACTGAGGGGCATCTGGGTGGGTTCCATAAATAATGCTGCAATAAACATAGTTGTTCTGGTAGCTTTAGTATGGTCCTGTTTGTGATCATTTGGGTAAATTCTCAAGAGTGGCATTGCTGGGTCATAGGGGAGCTCTATGTGAAGTCTTTTGAGGAACCTCCATACTACTTTCCAAAGTGTTTGAACAAGTTTACACTCCCACCACAATGCAATAAGGTTCCCTTCTGTCCACATCCTCTCCAGCATCTGTTTTTTATTAGAGTTCTTGATTATAGCCATTCTAACTGGAGTGAGGTGGTATCTCAATGTTGTTTTGATTTGCATTTCTCTTATGGCTAGAGAGGTTGAGCATTTGTTCATGTGTCCATTTGCCATCCTTCTTTCCTCTTCAGAAAATGTGGCATATATACACAATGGAATTCTATGCCTTCATCAGGAAGAATGACATTGCCCCATTTGTTAGAAAATGGAAATACTTGGAAAAAATTCTATTAAGTGAAGTAAGCCAGGCCCAAAGAAACATAGGTCCCATGATTTCCCTTATTTGCAATAACTAGTGTATCTCTGAGACAAGCAGAAAAGTTGATGTTAGGTGAATGAACCCCAAGATAAGTATTCAAATATTCACATGTTCTTTACTTTCATGTGATTGTTTCTAATATATTTATAAAATGATTTGTTTGTTGCTCTGTATGTCCCTCCCCCACTGTATAACCCCTGCTTTCACTGTATTTGATGTTGATATAATTTGGGGAGTGGAAGGACAAAAACAAATCATTTAAATAGGGATACAGGTGGACCCATTACAACAATGAGATGTACCAGTCAGTTAAGTCGAAAAACGAACTTTACAACTTTGGTGAGGAGGTGGCGTGGGCGGGGGGGGGGGGGGGGGGCGGGGGGGGGGAGGGAGGGGTGGGGGGGTGGGGAAGCAATGGGAAAGGATGGGAAGGGGAAACAAAGGAGCAGGCAACAATGTTTGATAAGAAATGTACTCATTATCTTGCCCATTTAATTGTAACCGCTCTATATGGTATTTTCACAATTAAAAAAAAATTTTGGCAATTGGGCTAGGAAGTTGCTCAGTGGTAGAGTGCTTGCCTCACATGCATGAGGCCCTGGGTTCCATTCCTCAGCACCACATAAGCAGATAAAGCTGGAAGTAATGCTGTAGCTCAAGTGATAGAAAAGTAGCCTTCAGCTGAAGAGCTGAGGGACAGTGCCCTGACCCTGAGTTCAGGCCCCATGACCTACAAAAACAAACCAAAAAATCTTGGCAATTTATTTCAAGAAGTTCAATACAATTTCAAATATAATTTATTTCACAAAGTTGTAGAGTCTGTATCTGAGTTCTAGTAGGTTCAAGTTCTAACTGGAGCCTCTGGTTTATAATTTTGCAAGGTAGAAGGCAAGGTTGGTAGCTTGTGTGGTCTCCTAACACATGAAGGAAACAATTATCTCTCAAATTTTCTAATTAAAAAACATTAAATTAAAATTAAACCTTTCTTTTTCTTTAGGGAAACATATTTCTCCCATTGTATTCCATATTTGCCCTTCAAAATTAAAGGCTTCTTCACAGCAAGGTGTACCATGCTGTACCAGCAATGTTTTACCACATTGCAACAACACTAAGATCTCATGTAAATGATGTCTCAATATCTCCTCTCTCTCTCTCTCTCTCTCCCTACCTATATATGTATGTGTATATCTATATTTATCTATCCATATATATGTATATGTGTGCTTATCTATATCTATCTTTCCATATATATATGTATGTATCCATATCTTTACATGTGTGTATACATATAACTCATAGTCATAGTTTTTTTTTTTACTTTAGATTTGTTCCCTTCTTTCTAGATTTTTTTTCAACTTGAATATAGGAGACTTTGTTAATTGTAAAACTATGACCTTTGAAACATTTCAAGAAAACAAACAACAGTTTTCTTAAGACATTTTACCCAAATTATCATTTCGTAAATAACATTAATTTGGTTTCAAATTTGTTTATTGAGCTGGAAAATAATCATTCATTCTCTCCCTGCATCAAATGTTCCTCATTAAAATGGTTACACCAATCATACTATCTTCTAATATTATCTTTTGGCTAGGGTGTCAGTAGGTATATTTATATCAGGTGTCAACAACAATATGAACTAAAGAGAGCTATTTTTATTGTGCAGAATGAGGTTAGTAATTTTGAAGATCATTTCTGATCTTCTGCCTCTACATTATAAAATACTTAAAGTAAGAGGGTGGGGTGCTTTCAACTCATGAAAGGGCAGTGTGTCCCTTTCATAAGCTAAGTAAAAGGAACTTCAAAGAGACCAGTTTAAGCTAGTACTTGATACAATATCTAACTTTATGTTCATCTGTTATTGTCAACAAGAAGAGAAAAAATATTCAGGTGGGTTGTAATGCCACAAAGGCCTATGATACATAGACCAATGTTGGAAGAAATCTGATGCAGATTTCATCACATAGAAGTCTTCATCCTGGGGAAGAATGCATCATCTGCACAATGTAAAAGTGTTGGGGAACGTGTTAGAACCGATGATGTTTATTACAGGAAAAATTCAGGACACACAAAGTACACCCTTTAAGAAAATGTGTCTATTCAAATGTCCATTGAATTTCAGAAAACAAAGACATCACATTCTGACAAGACCATCATTTGTCTATATATATTACTCTTCTTGGGGCAAGAACACAAGTCTAAGTCCAAAAGGAAGAGCTTTCAGATGTTGAGAATACCGTTGTGAATATGATTTTTGAGCTAGAAATTGTTGCCATGAGTACGTAAGTAGTATCACTGGACACAGTAGCTGATACTTTAATTACAGAGATCAGGAGGATCTTGATTCTATGACTTGAATAAGCATAAAGTTAAAGAGATGCCCATCTCAGCTCCCCCAATAGAAGTGGATACCTGTGGTCCATGCTACAAAGGGAGGCGATAGGAAGGCTGATTGTAGTCTGAGCTTAACACCAAGCTAAAAATTTGCCACTTGAAAAATAAAGAGAAAGTAAGGCTGGAGACATAAGGCATTATTATAAAATAAAATGTATAGAGAGTTATGCATTAATTCACAACTAATACTGAACATAACACATCACACCTGCCTAAGAGTACACTGAGATATCAATGAATGCATACAGTAGGTATAAAAACATGTTTAATAAAAAACATAAACATTTAGAGCTTGTTAAGAATCAGTGTATTAAACAAGTACCAATACATATTTTAGTCACATTAACATTTTTGATATTTATATTTTAGAGAAATAAATAAAGTTCTGTTCAAGATAACATCTAAAATTACATTATAACTTTACTGCTTGTATTTACTACAAGAATATATAAGGCTACAAGGAAAATGGCAGAGTGTGTGGTTCTCAATGACTTGTACATGATCTAATGTCCTCTAAATGGACCTAGATGTGCTTTAAGTGGATGTCTTGGGTCCACATAAAAGCAATGAAAAAAAGAATCAAAACGATCAACACCAAATCCTATTTTGTTCATTATACCTTGCAGCAATGAACAGAGTGAGCATTCCAGAAAAAACTGAAACTCAGCAGCAGTGGCAAGTTGTGTAGTTTGTTGACTCCACCACTTCCTCATCTCTGCAGTAGCAAGAAAAGAGTCCATCACACTGAAGAAAACCCAAATAAGCCAGTTTATAGCTGCATCATTGTTAGGAGCACTGTGGGTATCATCTCGGAAAGGCGTTTCATAGAGTTGGTGTAATTGCCGAATATCAGCACTGGGTGGAGGGAAGGAAAGGTACCCACAGACTCATACAAGCTTTAGGCCACTAAACCAATCATGGTCCTAATATTCACTTTGAAAGCCATCACACAATTCTGGGGCCAGTTAGGTAGAAACATTTATTCTATGCAATCCTCTGAGTAGCATCTGAGGAAAAACAGAACAACTTCTCAAAAAGGCTGAGTGAAAACCATTTAAAATGAGGAATTATAGTAGCTTCTTAACACGCTTTCAAAAACAAGAAATTTTCAAAAACAAGAACTGCTTTGAGAGTGTAATCTTCCCACATGAATAATAATAGAAGAGTTCTAAGGTCTTAGCTTTGAGCTCTGCCAAATATCTCTATAGAGTGGTCCTATCATGATCCTACATGCATCAATTCTTGGTTGGATTTGTGATTCAAGTGGTAGAGCTCTAAGCATAAGCAAACAGGACAAGAAACAGTGTGAAGTATTGAGTTCAATCCTCATGCTGGCACAAAATAAAAAGAAAAAAAGATAAATAAAAACCCCAAACAAAGCAGTCAAAGTGAAACTAAGCAAAGCAAAGGGGAGAAAAAAAGAGAAAATTAAAAAGAAAAGGTGGGTATAGTTGCTCATTCTTGTAGTTAATTCCTGCTTCTAGGGAGAAAAAGACAGGAGGATTGCAGTTAAAAGCCAGCCCAGGTAGACCAAGTCAGGAACAAAGGCTTATAATTATAATCCCATCTGCAGCAGAGGTATAGGTATTCATTTTATTGTCTGAAGCCTGGCTTGGGCAAAAACAGGAGACCCTACTGGAAACAAACTAAAAACACAAAGGGCTGAAGACATGGCTCCGGTGGCAGAGTTCTAATTTTACCTTGCTTTTCATCCTTTCTTTTTTTTTATTTTAATTTTAATTCTTTGTGAACATACTGTACAGAGGGGTTACAATTACATGAGCAAGATAATTAGTACATTTCTTATCAAGCATTGCAGCCTCCTCCCCCCGCCCCTCCCCCAATACCCCCCCTCTTTCCCCTCCCCCCCACACCAAAGTTTTAAAGTTCATTTTGACATGACAACTTGTACTTCTCGTAGTTGCATCGGGTCCACTTGTATCCTTAAATGACTTGTTATTCCCCATCTCCTTCACAAATTATACGGACATCAAATATAGTGAAAGCAGGGGTTATACTGTGGGGGAGGGACATAAAAAACTACAATGAAATAATCTTATAAATGCATTAGAAACAAATGCATGAAAGAAAAAAACATTTAAATACATATCAAAGGGTTCATTTTCCTAACATCATATTATCTGACCTTTTCTACTTGACTCATACATATACTAGATATTGCAAATAAGGGAAACCATGGGACCTATGTTTCTTTGGGCCTGGCTTACTTCACTTAATATAATTTTTTCCAAGCCTTTCCATTTCCTAACAAATGGGGAAATGTCATTCTTTCTGATGGAAGCATAGAATTCCATTGTGTATATATACCACATTTTCTTGATCCATTCATCTACTGAGGGGCATCTGGGTTGGTTCCATATCTTAGCTATGGTAAATAATGCTGAGATAAACATAATTGTGCTGGTAGCTTTAGTGTGGTCTTGTTTGTAAACATTTGGGTAAATGCCCAAAAGTGGGATTGCTGGGTCATAGGGGAGCTCTATGTGAAGTCTTTTGAGGAACCTCCATACTGCTTTCCAAAGTGGTTGAACAAGTTTACACTCCCACCAACAATGCAGTAAGGTTCCCTTCTGTCCACATCCCCTCCAGCATCTGTTGTTGTTAGAGTTCTTAATTATAGCCATTCTAACTGGGGTGAGGTGGTATCTCAATGTTGACTTGATTTGCATTTCTTTTATGGCTAGGGATGTTGAGCATTTCTTCATGTGTCTATTGGCCATTCTTCTTTCTTCTTCAGAGAAGTTTCTCTTCAAGTCTTTAGCCCACTTATTTATTGGGCAGTTGTTTCTTTGAGGATTTGTTGTTGGGGGATTTAATTTTTTGAGTTCCAAGTATATTTTACATATGAGACCCTTGTCCATTGTATGGCTACTGAAGATTTTCTCCCAATCTGTGGGCTTTCTATTGATCTTGCTAGCTATGTCCTTTGCCATGCAAAAGCTCTGCAACTTCATGCAATCCCATTTGTCCAACCTTTCTTTGATTTGTTGTGCTTCCGGGTCTCTATTCAGAAAATTTCGGCCTGAGCCAAGGAGACCTAAGGTTTCTCCTATTCCATCCTGTAATGTTTTCAGAGTGTCTGCTTTGACTTCGAGGTCTTTGATCCATTTGGAGTTGATTCTGGTGCAGGGTGATATATAAGGTTCTAGTTTTAGTTTTCTACAACTAGTTAACCAATTTTACCAACACCATTTGGTGAAGAGCCTGTCTTTCTTCCATTTTATTATTTTAGATCCCTTATCGAAGATTTGTTGGCTATAGGTCTGTAGGTTCGTTTCTGGGTTTTCAATTCTATTCCATTGGTCCTGAGGTCTGTTCTTATGCCAGTACCAAGCTGTTTTGATTACTATGGCTTTATAGTAGAGTTTGAAATCTGGCATTGATATTCCACCAGCAGTGTTCTTTCCTTTGAGGAGCGTTTTTGCTATTCAGGGTCTTTTATTGTTCCATATGAATTTTTGGATTGCCTCTTCTATTTCCTTGAAGAATGAGGTTGGAATTTTGATAGGTATCGCGTTGAATTTGTAGATAGCCTTGGGAAGTATTGCCATTTTCATGATGTTAATCTTTCCAATCCAGGAGCATGGGAGGTTTTGCCATTTTCTAAGTTCTGTTTTGATTTCCTTTTTCAAGATTTTAAAGTTTTCATCATAGAGGTCCTTTATTTCTTTGGTTAAGTTAATTCCTAGGTATTTTATTTTTTGTGGGGCTATTACAAATGGAGTTACTTTCCTAATTTCAGCCATACTTTTTTCATTGTTGGCATACAGAAAAGCCATTGATTTTTGGGGGTTAATTTTTTTGTTTCATTTTATTTGTGAACATACTGTACAGAGGGTTTACAATTACATGGGCAGGATAATGTATACATTTCTTACCAAGCATTGCAGCCTCCTCCTTTGTTTACCCTTCACATCCCTTCCCAGCCTCCCCCCTCCCCTCCAATCCTTACCCCCCACCCCCCGCACCGACGTTGTATAGCTGGTTTTCGACATGACAACTTGTACTTCTCATTGTTGCAACAGGTCCACCTGTATCCTTAAACGACTTGTTTTTCATTGGGGGGTTAATTTTATACCCTGCTACTTTGCCAAAGTTTTGAATCAGCTTGAGTAATTTGGGAGTGGATTCTATGGGGTTCTTTAAATACAAGATCATGTCGTCTGCAAAGAGGGAGAGTTTTATTTCTTCTTTCCCTATTTGGATCCTCTTTATGTTTGCATCTTTTCTTATTGCTGTTGCTAGGCATTCTAATACTAGATTGAAAAGAAGTAGAGAGAGTGGATATCCTTGTCTTTTTCCTGAGTTAAGAGGAAATGACTTTAGTTTTTCACCATTAAGTATAATGCTGGCTGTAGGTTTGTCATATACAGCCTTTATTGTATTGAGGAATGTTCCATGGATTCCTAAGGATTTTTCATCCTTTCAAAGAGCAGGCAGAACACTGTTGCTCTTTCAGGGGAAGTATTCAATAAGGAAGGAAGGAACTAAGACCAAGAATCAGTCAGAGAACATCTTTGAGATGGGCCTTAGGGGCTGGCAGGTCAGCATTGAATATAAATTTTGCCTGGAGCCAAGGATAGGTCTAGGTTTAGGGTTTTAGGGGGGTCAATATGCACACAATGCCAATCTTTACCTTTTGCTGCCTTCAGGAAAACAAATAAACAAACAAACAACAAAAATAAAACCACATGACCAGTACCTTTAAGAGTTGGCTCACAAGATTCTAGTAGTGGGCAAGTCCAAAATACTCAGGGTATCTTGTAGGCCCTTCTTTTTTAGGTTGAGGAGAGCTGATGTACAGTTCTATTCAGGACTTAACAATTCATTCACGTTCTGAAAGGCCATGAATTTTACTCAAAATATGGCCATTTGAATATTAATTTCATTGTAAAAAATCCTTTACAGAATTAACAAGAATAATGTTTGATCAGATATATAGGCAATGTAATCCAGAAAATCAGGTGTAAAATTAATCACTGTAGATAATCAGAGGACTTTTTTCCCAGTCTACTTCTATCAGTATGCATTTATAGTGATGGCATATAGTCTGATGATGCTTTCTGTAGCGACCGTCTACTCGACCAGCGAGGAAAAACGACCACCACTCCAGGAGTCTTCTCAGATCACGCTTTATTGGAGAGCCTTTTAGTTGTAGGAGAGCTTGGGCGCGAGAGAGCGTGCACCCGAAATACAGCCGCTTATATAGGGAATTCGAACACGGGTCTTTTCTATTGTTGGTCGCCTGCCTTTTACCGTCACCAGGTGTCATGGGATTGGCTGGGGACACTACAGGGCTCGCGCACGCGCACAGCCCAGGCGTCCCGCCAAGCACCGTCTGGAGTGGTAATCCTCAAAACTGCAAGGGAGTGGGCGGAGTCTCGCCTCGGCTCCCTACAGCTTTCTTTCTTTTGTTTTTTTGGTCCATTGAGGGGCCTGAACTCTGGGCCTGGGCGCTGTCCTTCAGCTCTTCAGCTCAAGGCTTGTGCTCTACCACTTGAGCCACAGCCCCACTCCCAGCTTTTTCTGCTTATGTGGTGCTGAGGAATCAACCCCAGGCCTCATGCATGCATGGCAAGGACTCCACCACTTAGACACCTTCCCAGCCTCACTATTCCTTATATAGACAGAATTCCAAACACCTGTTTTTATATTTCAATTCATGAGCTACTGATAATTGAGATGGATATGAAGTTTTAGCAGTACCAGGGGACAAAGTTTCACATACAGGTGAGTGGTCATGAAATATCTTTTTGAGAAGCACTGCTAGCGATTTTCCTCTGGTGCTCATTGTTTAATTAATACTTTATGAATACATGGATATTCAAAGCATCTGCAATTGTTCATCATAGTCATGTTAAGCAGCCTGGAAATAACCTGTTGTGATCTATTGATATTCTTTGGATGTATTTATCTCTTTTGCTTTGTTTTTCTTTACTAATATACGAGATCTATTATGCATACACTGTTTTACTACTTCTCTGCATTATAATTGCTAAAATTTAGCTCTCAAAATCATTCCCTGTAGGTATCTTTTTAGTTGCCATATTTATTTAATATTTACTTATTGTTGTTGGTGAATTGAAAGATGACTGACTGTAGTCAGTAGCAATTTGCACATTGGAATATGAATGCCTATTTTTAAAAATGCATGCATAAAACACTCAGAAAAATAGACAAAGAAATATCTACACATCAGATACGATACAATTATCAGTTTAACAAAACACCTGTCACATTGGTTATTCAAGCAACAAATTAGTAATTTTTATGTTAAGGTACATAATGAATACACTACATTTTTGAGAGAGTTAATAATTAGTATTTATAAAATTATAACTATATAGTGGAATTTCTCAACTAATTTTTCTACAATAGAGAGTACAAATTAATAAGGATCAATTTTCAAGGTGACCAACTTTTCCATTTTAAATGCTATAAAGCAATAAAAAAAAATTTCAAATGTTAAGCAGAACAATTGTTTTCAATATAAAAACACTAATATAAGTGGTACAAATAAGCAATACTTCTGCACATTTTAAAAATTAATCAAAGGTGAATTTCATAAAGAAATTAATCGCGAATAGAATATTTGAAACAGGGATAATGTGCCACTTTAACAGTAAAAGCATATAATTGCAATTCATGAAATGTGAAGTTTTGCTAAATTAAATATAACATAAATATTTAATTTTACTTGATTTTTAAACATAGGTTTTTGTAATTATACTCTGAAAATTACTATATGACTTTGTATGTTAAATTGAATGGGTTTTGTTCGTCTGTTTTGTTAGTTGTGTGGCTTGAACTCAGGGCCGGGGCATTGTCCCTGAGCCTCTTTGTGCTCAAGGCTAAAGGTCTACCACCTGAGACATAGCACCACTTCCACTTTTTAAATGGTTAATTAGAGATAATGGTCTCACCAGGACTTTTCCCTTGGGCTGATTTTGAATTGCAATCCTCAGATCTCAGCCTCCTGAAGAGCTAGGATTACAGTTGTGAGCTAGGTGACAAGGTGATATGATTACTGTTTTTCAAAGAGAGAACTTTTAAAATTGCAATTCCCTCCACTTTTCAATATTAAAATTATAACATCATCAATTATTCTTCACCACTCTCTTCTTCCCTCTTTCTTCTTTCCTTCCCTTTGTTGCCACTTTTGTTCCTTCACCATTTATTAATTTATTTTTTTAATTTTTATATGGTTTTTATTGTAAAAATACTGTACAGAGGAGTTAGTTACATGAGTAAGGTAATGAGTACCTTTCCTATGTAGCACTGTGGCCTCCTCCTTTGTTTTCCCCTACCATCCCTTCCCTTCCACCTCCCACACTATCCCCTCCCAACGCCCCCTTGTCCCGCCATCTCCCCACCCCCGAATTTGTAAAGTTCATTTTCAACACAGTGTCTTGTACTTTTCATTGTTAAGATGGGTCAACCTGTATTCCTATTTAAGCATTTTGTTTTTTTCCATTCCTCTCCAGAAATTAGAAAAGTGAAGTGTATATACAAGATACAGGGTACCGGAGTCAAATACAGTGTAAATGAGTTATACCTAGGCGGAGGAACATACAAAAGAAACAAAAAAATCACATAGTACAGTATAAGTACATTAAGAAGAACTGCGACAAACATAAAACCTCTTGTGTCCCTGTCGTGGAGTTCATTTCGCCTAACATCATCTTATGCGGTCGTATGTACATAGCTTTTGACCTTATCTGCTTGTCCTAGACATACACTAGTTATTGTAAATAAGGAAAACCATGGAACTTAGGTTTCTTTGGGTCTGGCTTACTTAACTTAATATAATTTTTTTGTCTTTCCATTGGTTTTATTAATTTATTTACTTACATTTATTTCAGTCGTTACTCCCTCCTACCCATCATTCCTTTCTTCTTTCTTTCCTTCCTTCCTTCCTCTCTCTTCCCTTACCCTCTCTTCCTTCCTTCCTTACTCTTTTTCTTCTTTTGTCTTCCTCCTTTCTTTCTTGTTTCTACTTTAAGTGCATTCTCATTCTTACTTGCCTAAAAACAAGTGCCCAGAGACTATAATTAGAATCTTTCTGACAAAGAAATCAGCACCAGTAAAGGTAATTATGTAATTATAAATGACAGCATGAATGCACATCTCTTATTCTTTCTTCTCTTAAATAACATTTAAATTACTGTATAAAACAGCATGCATTTAATTGTACTGTTGGGATTATAGCACATAAAATTTAACTAATTGACAATAACAGGACAGAGTCATTAGGTAGAAACAAAGCAATATTCAAAGAAGGACATGAACCCAGATGGTAATGAATCGGCAGAAGCAAATTTAGATGATGAGAAATGGTACATAAGAGGGTTAGCATATCAAACTGTAAATAAAGACTGTATCTTTTAGACTATTAAAAGACATAATTGGATAAAATAATAATTATCTACTAAGACATGTTACATATATACAGCTTGATATAGGTAACAATTACACCAATAAACAGGAAGTGGAAGTAGAGGTATGTTCCTGTACTTATCTGGAGTTAATTTAATGTGAGCCAGTTGTTGATATGTTAAGGTTAGAGTTAGCCCTAAAAGAAAATTAACTATGAAAACTAATTTTGAGACATGATAAATGATCATAAGAATTAGGAGAATTGAAATACTACAGTAAACTCTGTAATGTAAAGGAAATATAAAAATGTATATTATAATAAATAGGGGTTGGAATTTTTGCTCAGTTGATAGAGTGCTAGCCAATGAGCTAAAGTGTCATAAAACATACCAAAAAATGGCAGTTGAATTTCTATACTACAAAAATAATGATACCAATATTAAAACTTTTGAACAATCTAATAGAAGGCAAATTGTCCACTTTTTTTGTAACTAATACAAACTTGCTTTTTTATAAGAGACAAACTATGTGAAAAGATTCAGAGGTCAGTTAGAAGACTGAAAGATGTTATTAGATACACCATACATAATTCCATAACCAAATATCTGTAATAGCAAAAATAATATTAAAGGAAATTTAAAGCAAAATATATGCTAGTATATACTTAGACAGGCAATTTATAATGTCAAAAGTCAGTTCTGCAAATCACTTAAACAAATAATTCTAAATACTGAAAAAAAACATTGTTTTGTAAGAGAAAAACTTTCTTATTAACCCAAAGAAGACATTAGTAACCTGATAGCAAGCCACAGAAACTCAGCACAAAAGAGGAAAAATTACAGCCATAAATACTTAGAAGGAGGAGTCCACGGTGAGCAAATGTATTCAGTATATTTATTGTGCATGGTGTAAAAATAGAGTTATGTAGCTTAAGGGTACAGATGAGAAGGGAATGTTGGAGAGAGTGATATTGATCAAGATACATTCTACTCATATCCTGCATATTCAATAAGAATATTTTTGTAACAACTGCTTAATAGAAAAGGATATAGTGCTGAAATTCTCAGTGGAATATTAAGGAAGATTGGCTAGTCACTGCTAATAGCTTCAATGTGTGTGTGTGTGTGTGTGTGTGTGTGTGTGTGTGTGTGTGGGTGTGTGGGTGTGTGCGCGCACGCGCGCATTTATAAAACACATAAATACTGGAAATTATGTTTACACAACATCAAATGTGATAAACATCATTTATTTCAAATTTTCTGATTTTACTTTTTGTATATACTTTTTATTGTAAAAATACTGTGCAGAGGGGTTACAGTTACATGAGAAAGATAATGAGTACATTTCTTATCAAGCGTTGTTACCTCCTCCTTTGTTTTTCTCCTACTAATTTTAAATTGTATCTTTTTTTAATGTAAACTATTAGGATATTTTATTTTATTATTTTCAGTGAAATCAAATGGTATTCATTTAGAGTACCTTCTCTGGTTTTATCTTTTTTTTATTGTGAAAATACTGTACAGAGGGGTTACAATTACATGGGAAAGATAATGAGTACATTTCTTATCAAGTGTTGTAGCCTCTTCCTTTGTTTCCCCTTCCCATCCCTTCCCATCCTCCCCCTGACCCCCCCACCCAATCCTTCCCACTCCCCCCCCACCAAAGTTGTAAAGTTCATTTTTGACATAACGATTTGTACATCTCACTGTTGCAATGGGTCTACCTGTATCCCTATTTAAACGATTTGTTTTAAGGTGCTCAAACTTATTTTTAAATATTAAGATGGAAGAATTTCTTTACTGGCACTGTAAATATAAAACATTATAACAAATCAAATGTGATACACCTACAAATGTAAGGATAAAATTAATTTAGGATGAAACTGTAAATGTGGATACTGACAATTTATATGATACTTGAAGGTTTTATGACCATATCAAAATAAACAATTATACATATATATGTTCCTGTAGATTGAATTTTATAAAATTATGTAAGTTAAAAATTCTATATTAAACTCTTTTGTAATTCTCCAATGGGAGCTGATTAAATCATGAATGTAGACCAATAAGGCCAGTTCTCCCTTAGAGTCAGAGAACTAGCTCACTTTTTTTCTGTGATGTGAGTGTTTATAGAGAAATAAGCTGTAATATTTTGGCTCACTAATCTTGGACTTCTAATCTCCAGAACAGTGAGAACTGATTTGTTATTGATCCCACTTTGTCTTTTATAATGTGTTTCAGCACTCCAAATTCATTGACACAGATATAAACATGTAAATTGAAGGAAAATGTGTATAAAATACATGAAAATAATATTCCAATATGGAAATATTATAAAGAAAATTTTATAAAAGGAAATGCACAAATTAAATCTTAAATAATAAATCTTCTGATCATGAGACAAACATTATTCATAAAAATTATCACATAATAATATAATAGGCAAGATATAATTTTGGAAAAGTAGTCCAAACCTGTCTTTACAATGAAAAGATTTACACAGATATCTTCTGCTAATAGAAATAAATGACCATTCAATTACAAATCCTCACATACACATAAGTAGCTGTTTCCTTGGAAAGCTAAATGGCTGTTGAATTTCTGTGTTTTATAATAATTTGAGTCTGATGGGCTGTTTGCAGGGTTAGCCAGTATCCAAAGAAAGTAAACAAAAATACCAAATTTACCCATTTATACCTGTTATATTTGATCATTATTGGTGTGTTGTTCCTATGTAATATTTCTCAGCATAGTATAGAAATTGACCTTGTCAAATTCTCCTGTGAGCAAACTCTCACACACATTCTCTCTCTCTCTCTCTCTCTCTCTCTCTCTCTCTCTCTCTCTCTCTCTCTCTCTCTCTCTCTCTCTGTCTCACACACACACACACACACACACACACACACACACACACACACACACAAATACATTGACTATGTTTGGTTTATTGTACTTAGTATGATGTCAATCAATCCTGTTCTTATTGTCCCATATTTTAGAGGTGATATTCAGCAGGGTTACATTTATATGTCAGGTAATAAGTACATTTCCTTTCACATAGTATCATCTGTCTCCTCATTCTCTGCCATTCCCCCTTTCCAACTCCTGTGAACCTTAACTAGGTTATTATTACCTGTAAAGTTAGTATTAAAATACACATCATGGAGATGTGTGAGGATCAAATAAAATGATTAATCTAAAACAAAAAGCTGCATAGTCAACTTTCATCAATGTCCAGTACACTCCACTGCTGTATTCTTTCACCATTTTTCCAAATCTGTGCCCTTCCCCTCCAATCTTCCAACAGATATGCACATGAATGCACTGTTTATAAGGTAAAACAGGCAGAGTCATCAGAAAAAGGAAAAACAAATTAAGAAAAGATATTCTGTTTCCATACTTTTGGAGTTCATTTCACTGTATATGTTATTTTATATACATATAAAGGTGTGCTTGGGTATTGCACCTTTGTGATTCTCTCCTAAGACTATCCTCTTTTGTTCTTTACTGTATATGAGCATCTAGAATCCTGTGTAACTTATCATATCCCAGTGTATTTTAGATCTAACTTCTATATATTAAGAAGAACAATTAAGGAGAACAATGTGCAATTTGTCTCTCTGATTTTGACTTACCTCACTTTATATGACTGATCTAGTTCCATTCATTTCCCTGCAGATGACATTATTTTATTATTTCTAATGGCTGCAAAATTCCAACATATATAGATAACACATGTTTGGGATCCAGTCATCTACTGTGGAGGATTTGTGTTGTTTCCATATCTTGGCTACTGTGAATAGTGTGGCAATGAAAATTGGTGTACTAGTGTGCTTATCATTTTTGGTTAATGATGTTCAGTGTAGATGACTAGGAATGGTGTGGCTGTGTTGTAGGAAAGGTCTATGTTTAGATTTTTGAGGATCTGCCATTTCCACCCACAATTAAGCAGAGTTTCTTTTCCCCCACCCCCCCACTGGCATTTGCTGTTGTTCAAACTCAAAACGTTGGCCAATGTTACTTGGGTAAGAAACGAAACAACTCAGGGTTGTTTTATTTTGTATTTCATTTATGGCTAGGGATGATGAGCATTTGCTCATGTGTTTATTTGTCATTTTTGCCTCTTCTGAGAAGTCTTCCCTTACCTCCCTTCTCCATTTAGTGATTGGTCTTGTATTAGATTTAGGAGGGGTTATTTTCTTGAGTTGCTTTTATACCTTGTATGCATGCAAATACACATCACACAGTTAGGAAACATGCTGAAGAGGAAAGAAATAACAAAAACAATACCAACAAGAGAGCTGAATTGGGACGCCATAATAGCTGGAGACAAGCCAGGAGACAGGACACAGGACATGATCACAGTATACTTTTTGTTTTTAAATGTACTTTCCCACTTTCAGTTATTTTTGTATATCACATCAGGTATAACAGAAAATAATCTGTTTTCCCATATAAGGACACAATTTTTTTTCTAGCATCAAGTGGAGGAGATATTGAAATACATCAGATTACTTTTATATTTTAGTTAAATGGTATTTGATTGTGTCTTTCCTATAATCCATGCAATGATCTCCATATGCGCTATTTTGAATTTCTCACATTTGGAAATTATTCATCATCACCACTGTTCTAAATAAGTAATGAATTTCTGAAAGCAAACCCATTCCTTGGTCTTTTGGTTTTCCAAAAGTAGTTTTAGATACTTCATGCTTTTTAAATTTCCCAAAACACTTCCATTTGATCATGTTACCTTTTTTCTGGTGTACCAGCAAGACTTGGCTGGACCCTCTGATCAGGGTATGTAAGTCTGTGTACAGTTTTTGGATTCACTGTATCATTTGAAGCTTAGTTCTTTTTCAGCTCCTGTAGTTTGTTGGCAGGATTCCCTTCCTAGAAGTTGGTGCCTTGAAGCCTACAATGTCTGGAGCCTGCCTGTTTTCCCGTGTAGCTCACAGCACATCCCTAGAATAAAGCATCCCCTCCTTTAGAAAAGGCCCAGCTCTCCTTCAAACAGTTTAGATTAAGTCAGCTACGCCTAATAGAATCTCCCCTTTTAAGGAAACAAGACTAATTGTTTGGGACATTAACTAAATCTATAAAGCTTCTCACATTTGGCATATGCCATAAGTTACTACAGGAGTGTTATCCCATTATATTAGCCGCAGAGCACATTTTTTGGAGAGATAACACAGAGCATATACACTGGTGGCTCTAAGTTTTGAGGATCAATGTTAGAAGCTTGATGACCATATTCATTGTTTTAAGTATCATTATGTCATATTCAAATATTATATTTTTATTTTATAAATGTTTGCATGTTTCATTAAATGAATTCTGAACTATTGTAGTTTTGTGCCATTGTAAAAAAAATGACAATTTTTAAAATTATATTTCCAATTTGTTGATGTATTACTAGAGTTGTAGGGTAAAACCAATGGCTCTGAGATTCCCATCATATAGGGCATAGATATAAAGTTATGACTAATGGCAAAAGACAGAAAGAAGGGATTTAATGCTTATGGTGGGATGAGAAAATGAATGGGTTAAATGAAATAATATCCATCTTTAAAGCCCTGGCAGAAAATTTTACTATTTATAGCGAAGGAAGGAAACAAAGAAAAGGGTTAGAGTAGGTAGAGGGTTCAGTTGGCCTTGCAGGAAATTTGGTCAGAGTGGTCTTCTGAATAATCACTTCATTGATTGTCTTCCAGCAAGTGGTTCTTGATGGGGTCTTCCTGTCTGCCATCATTAGAATCAGGTGTTTACTCTCGAGCAGGTGTGTGTCCCCTTGCTGATTGTCATCACCCTCAGAAGATGAGCCACCTGAGGCCTGCTATGGCTTGGGTATCCTTCTGTGAGCAGTAGCTACTGCCTGTAATCCTAGCTAAATCAAGAGGCTGAGATCTGAGAACTGTGGTTCAAAGCTAACTTGGGCAGCAAAGTCCCTGAGACATTTATCTCCAAAAAACTATCAGAAAAGATGAAAGTGAAGAGCAAAATGCAGCTAAAGACAGGTCCCAGGCCCCTCTCTCACTCTCTCTTCTCTCTCTGTCTCTCTCTTTGTGTGTCTCTCTGTTTCTCTCTCTCTGTCTCTGTCTCTGTCTCTCTGTCTCTGTCTCTCTGTCTTTGTCTCTGTCTCTGTCTCTGGCTCTGGCTCTGTCTCTCTCTCTGTCTCTCTCTCTCTCTCTCTCTCTCTCTCACACACACACACATACACACACACACATACACATATACACACATACACAATCAGTCCTGTCACCTTGTAAGCAAGGTAACTGCAGAAGACTGAGGAGGAAGAAAATAATTAAAGAGATAGTGAAGGCAACCAGAACTCTGGCCAGACTGGTATCTCTTTCAGTTCCAATTAGAGACACACTGTTAGTTGTTCTTTTATGAGTTTCATTAATTATAATTTTGATAAAAGTGATAATCATTCTATTTCACTATGTTATTTACAGATGTTGTAATAATTATTATTAATAATTACCATAATAATCTCTACTGCTTTGCACTTCTATATAAATAGCTGTGCCATCTGTGGAGAGGGAAAATTCTTTCTTTCCGTATAACTAATTTCTCTCAACTTAAGTACTACACAGGATGTTTGCTCTCCTCTTGAAAAAAATGTGTTTTTCACTGAGACTCTACATTGTTGAGAATGATGCACTTTCTTGGCTTATTCATGAACTTAGCTTAAAATTACTCATTTTTCTCCACAGAATCGAATATTTGGCAGATGGATTTTAAGATATCCCTTAACAGCTCAAGGTTACCCTTGACTTTCAAGTATGGGAAAGATTTCATTGTGTATATATTTACTGATTTTTATCAAAATCTTTGCCACAGCTAATAAGAACAAGGACCAAATCAATATCAACAAAATATTTTTAATTTGATGATAGCAAAATACTCACATTGTTTCTTAATTAACCATTAAATATTTAGAGCCTCCCTAATGATACATTCCTTTGTTGTCATTTCTGATGTTAGAAATGAATGTATTTTTATGATTCATGTCCATCTAAAGATTTACCTATGAATTTTAATATTATGTTCAAGGGAATGAATTTATATAGTTGATTTTATATCATCCTTGCTTTATATGTCTCATTGATGCTTGCTAAGTTGATTAATTATTCACTAAGTTATTAATATTTGGGGCATAATTTGAAGTTAACTGAAATGATTAATTTGTATTTCATTCTTTTCTCCTACAATTACTAAAAATTATGCATTTCACATTTCATTCTTTTCTCCTACAATTACTAAAAATTATGCATTTCACATTCTACTGTTTTAGATAAATTCTGCAGTTTTGATGGATGCATACTTATTTTTCAGCATAAAAGATTAGAAAAATATGTACAATTCATTTTTATTTATTCTTTGCAATCTAGATTATTAGAAATATCACTAAGTGTTCAGCGTATGTTTCAAGTGTACTGTACTCTTGTGACACTTAAAGACAATCTGATTGTATGGTACAACTGCAATAGAAGTCCAGGACATCTGCCAACACCAACAGATTTTCCACATCCAACATTCATGGGCACTTGTCTTAGCCACATGGCTAAATTTCCACTATCTCTTCACTATTCTCTCCTCCAGAGATCACATGCCCTCATATGTCTACAATGTCTTAGATGTGTGCAATTTGATCGAGAGATGTGGAAATAAGAAATCTTACAAAGGAATGTCTATATCATTTAGGCTATAAACAACCTCTCAACTCTAATGCCACAAGCTGTGAACCCCGGCTGTTTCAATCTATTTCTTTCTTTCTTGTTCACTTATTTCAGATCTATTTTGTTCTTTATAGATCAATTTGTGCTGCACTGTGGTTGGGGAGATGTACCAACTACTAAGTAGTAAATTTGCAAATTTACATAAAAAATAAGTGATCTTAAAATAGATTTAAATCATTTATTAGTAAACACCTATAAATTCTATAAATGAGTAGTGGTTGTTAAATAAGTAAAGAAAGTCCAACTGAATAGAGTATCCCAGGATTCTGAAAATGAAATCATCATATTATTTTCTACAAATCATATAATGTACCAAGAACATAAACATAATGTCAGACATATTCATCTAAAAGTAATAGGTGGTGAAAACAAAACCATGAACATACACACACAAACACACCAATATATACACATGTACCACTATGAAAAACAGGAAAAAGTTGCACTAACCTCAAATTTGTCATTGAGACTTATTAAAGACTTCAATAATTTCAGTTTGATTGGAGATACATATTAAAAATTAGTGTACTAGCTCTAAAACAGTATTATTGTTTTGCTGCTGGCAGAAGTTTAAAGTTGTACAATGTGTCAGGAGAAGCTCTCATCATATCTACTCACTTTAGATATGAACATAAGTCTTGTGCCACCAGTGACTGTGTTTATATTGCAGACAGATCCTCACCTGTGGGCGATGATTAATGTCGATAACATTGCTTTGAAATACCAAACATAGAAAACAACCTAAATGTCCTTTATGAAGGAATAATTTCAATAAATCATAGTGAGTTCTCATACTGGAATAGAATTATTATAAAAAATGAGGCACTTTCATGTATAGGGGTATGGAAATATTGCTGAATATAAGGAGCTACAGAAAGAACAAAATAAACTGCAACATGCCAAATCGAGTATGCAAAGCTTTTGTTTAAAAATGAATAAAAATATATGTGCATTTGCAAATATACATGTGGACGGAAGAATGAACAAAATTGTCAGAGCAGTTGGCATTATATGCAAGCTGGTTTTTGCAGTGAAGTTTGGGGAAAGTTCTGGTTGTTTTTTTATTGTTGTTATGAAAGGCACAAAACTTAGTCTCTGTGATCTCACATGCTTCATTTTACAAACATTTTAAAATACGAAGGTTCATACGCATCAAAACCTTAATATTATTCAATCATTATCTATATATACTAACATTCAATTTGGTGAATGTAAATATCATTGATATTAATAAAATGCCATAAAAATAATAGAGCTATGCCATGAAAATAATAGAGATGGGTCTGGGAAGATGGCTCAGTGGTAGAATGTTGCCTTGCATGCATGAGGTCCTGGGTTTCATTTCTCAGCACCACATAAGCAGAAAAACCCGGAAATGGTTCTGTGGCGCAAAGTGTAGAGCACTAGCTGAAGAGCTGAGGGACAGGGTCCAGCCTCCATGACCTACAAATAATAATAATAATAATTATTATTATTATAGAGAAGAATAATGACATATGCTTATGTCCTGTCTCTTATAACACCAGGCATTTCATTCTGTTAAATGTTCATTCTGAACATTTTCCCACAGTATCTAATTTCTATATGTATTTTTATAAATTTGTGTATATATAATATTTCATGATGATGTGTAGATGTTAATGGTGATAATTCTTTTCAACAAACTATTTACATTATGGTCTATATTACTGAATCCTTGGCACTAATACTTCCACTTGGATAAATATATAAAATACTTTGTGATATTTTAACAATAGATCTATCTTTTCTCTCTTTGATGACCATACATATTGCTTTCAGTGTGTGTATTTCAGAATGAGCTTATGTAGAAACTACTTTTTTTAAAAAAGTAGTTAAGGGGGATGATATATGAATTTAGTTGTCTTTGTAAAATTCACTAATGGATCTGTAGCTGGAACATCCATGGTAGACAATGTTATTTGTTTTGTTTTGGTTTTCTGTGCACGTTTGTATTCCTCAATATCCACTCAACACCTGGATTTCCAGATGCAACAATTTCCCCATGAAATGAATATGAAATGGTGTTTTCTATGGCTTTGATGTAATTTTTGTAATTACTAATGAAATTAGAAAATTAATGTAATTAGTGTTTACATGTATCTGACTTGTTTATTCATCTTTACTTTCTATTGCTATGATTGTACTTTCTTACTTTTAAAATTAACATATTTAATACCAATATGTATGTTCCCTAAGAAAAACATATTCATTTGGTCTTCTTTTCAGGAGTGATTTTCACTAGTTTTTCTTAATCCTTCAAGGAGTACATTCTACCATTGAACAACAACAAAAAATAGTTCTGAAAAAGAGGTTCAGATGTAGTTTCTGGCTCAGGTTTCAGTACTCCAACCTTACTAAATGAAAAAAAAAGGTACTGTTGAAAAAATATTGCTACAAGTTACTAGACAGGTATTATTTATGTCAATTCCTGAAAAGAGTAAGGATATCTAGTGATTTGGAACCAATAAGAATAAAGAGGTCAGCAGACATACAATTATCCAGGGGAACTAGGTGGGATGTCAAGGTGGCAAATTGGCTTAACATGCTTCTTGCTAAAGGCAGGTTACTGATTTCCATAAAGGATGTGATCATTCTCATTAAAATGACCTAGCTGTCTTCTTGAAGAGCCTTTCCAAGATTACAAGGCAGCTGACCAAAGGGTGAGCAAGAAGGGCAGAGAGAGGATTTAGCTTTCTATTGTAAGCAGAGTCTGGAGAGTTTGGCCATAGGCATCCTTACATTTTTGTTTCTTCCACATTTATCCTGATCCCTTTTACCTGGACTGACCAATGAACTTCCCTGTAATTTTGTATTTGTAGACTCCGCTCTCTGAACCTGGTACTGACTTTATAGTTTTAATACACATTTATTTGTGAATGGTAAAATTTAGTCTCCTGGTTACTTGCAACTCAGTCAACTCCTCTCCTTCTCCCTCTCCTTCTCTTTCCTATTCCTCTCCCCCCTCACCCTCTTCTCTCTCCCTTTCTCTCTTCCTCTCCTCCCTCTCCCTCTCTCTGCATTGGGAAAGGGACACTGTCCCTGAGATGCATTTTGAGACAAAGCACCACTTCTGGTTTTCTGGTGGTTAACTGGAGGTAAGAGTCTCACAGACTTTTCTTCTCAGGACGGATTTGAACAGCAACCCTAAAATCTGAGCCTCCTGAGAAACTACAATTACAGGTGAGAATGGCCTGCACCTGGCTGGAAATATCTTTATTATATATCCTTTATATTTCCAAAAATTCTGATATAACTTATGGCTATGTGCGGAATGCAATTTCCCATAATATCTATCTATCTATCTACCTATCTATCTATCTATCTTTCCTTCTTTCTTTCTTTCTTTCTTTCTTTCTTTCTTTCTTTCTTTCTTTCTTTCTTTCTTTCTTTTTCCTTCCTTCCTTCCTTCCTTCCTTCCTTCCTTCCTTCCTTCCTTCCTTCCTTCCTTCCTTCCTTCCTTCCTTCTTTCCTTCCTTTCTCTCTCTCTCTCTTTCTTTCTTTCATATATACACATGCATTATATACAATATAATATATATGCAATTGTATTTATTCTAAATTGCTTGTTTTAGTAAGAAATGTTAGTTTTTGCTGGGCACTGGTGGCTTATGCCTGTATCCAGGCTACTCAGGAGGCTTGGTTCAAAGCCAGCTCAGGCAAGTAAGTCCCTGAGACCCTTATCTCCAACAAATCACCAGAAAACCAGAAGGGGCCATGTGGCTCAAGTGGTAGAGCCTTCCCCTTGAGCTGAAGAGCTGAGGGGCAGTGCTCAGGCTCAGAGTTCAAGCCCTAGGACCGACAAAAAAGAAAATGTTTTTTAAAAATTGATTACACCATTTAATGCAGTTTTCCTATGTATTTTTATTTGGCCAACTTACATTTGAATATTACGGTCAAAATTTAGTTAACTGTTGGATTTTCTTTATGATTTCTTTCTGCATAAATGAAAATGAAAGAACAAAATATATGTTTTCAAATGTAGTGAAGTTAATTGAGAAAAAATGTGTAATTAATTTATGTCACCATATAAAATATGAGTCACTAGTTAGAAATGTTTTGATAATAACCTTTAGAATAACTGAAATGTGAATGCTTCACTAGATAAATACTTCATATTCATAATACTAAAATAAGTTTCTGCTTAAACTACAAAAGAGTTATTCCAGAAATGCTGAAGAGGATTCATTAGAAAAAGAAGGAAGGAGAAATAGAAGGGAGGAAGGAAGGAGACAAAGAATGAAGGAGGAAGGAAGGAAGGAAGGAAGGAAGGAAGGAAGGAAGGAAGGAAGGAAGGAAGGAAGGAAGGAAGGAAGGAAGGAAGGAAGGAAAGAGGGGAAGAAAGGAGGAAGGGAGGGAGGGAGGGGACTAAAGAAGAGATAGAGGGAAGGAGGGATGTATAGGAAAACATTGAAGAGGAAAAATATCAATGTCTTTGCTCCTTTAATGAATGGCTAAAAAAACAAAACAAACAACAACAACAACAAAAAAAACCTCACTAAATTTCTTGTTCCTTATGAGGCTTACTGGATGAAAGTGAGACCTGATATCTATAAAATCAAACCATAAAAGACTAAGCACAAGTCTTAGAGCCCCTGCTTATAATCCAAATGTCTTCTCAATACCTCAACACTGTGGAAAAAATAAATAAATACAAAAGTGTTATTTTGTTTGATTTTGAAAGTGCTGTGATTTGAAGCCAGAGCTGCCTGCTTGGTAGACATCTGCCTCACTAAAACTTGTCTCATTTTTATTCATTTGTTTGTTTTCATTTGATCAGGTCTTGCTTTTATTAACTGGCCAAGCCAAAACTATGATCCTCCCATTTATGTTTCATCTTAGCTGGGATGCTTGGCACATGCTACCATGCCAACTATGTATTAGTTAAGATGGAAATCTCACAAACATTTTTCCCTTACCTCTACTTGAAACCGGCTCCTAGTAACTAGAATTTTACGTCAGCTAATACACCTACTTTTTTTTCTCCTCTGCTTACCATCAACCATAAGCTTAAAGTAACCACCCACAGATCAATCGGTGAGAAAGTCACCAATTCCAGAAACATTCTGGCCCTGAATATTGATGGCATTTTGCTCAAAATTCTATTTATTTATTTATTTATTTAGTCAGTCATGGGCTTGAACTGTGGACCTGGGCGCTGTCCCTCAGCTCTTCAGCTCAAGGCTAGTGCTCTACCACTTGAGCCACAGCACCACTTCCGTCTATTTCTGGTTATGTGGTGCTGAGGAATCAAACCCAAGGGCTCATGCATGCAAGGCAAGCACTTTACCACTGAGCCACCTTCCCAGCCCTAATCTTATTCTTGATGATCTACTCCAATTCAGCTCCCAAAATCCATTCCCTTTTTATTTCCATTTACACATAAATGATGTCTGCAATCTGCAACCCAAGCTTGCCAAAAGGAAATGAGGTACAGTCAGGGTCCAATGAGCCTCAACAAAAACAGTACTGATGATAGACCACAATTTCAGTCTTTGTCTTGGCCTTTATCTAGTTTTCCCTGAACTGATACTACAATAAGACAAACCAAAATGTGTTTAGAAAATTTGAAAATGTAAGATTAATACCTATAAATGATTTTGTTTTTAAGTTTGAGAGAGGAATTTCACTGACAAGAGATAATAAACATATAAATGACCTAATTAAAACTTTAATTTGAATGATGCTGTTGGAAAAATAACAACAATTCCTCTGAGGATTCAGTTTATTGCATTCTATCTAGTTTTCAGCTTAGAAATTTTGTGATTAGCAATGGTAAACTATGTTAATTTCTTCTAATATTGTTCTGTAATTGTTTTAGGATGAAAAACTTTTTAAAAGCTATCACTTTAACTCAACAGCATATATATGCATACATGTATATATATGAGAGATAGTGATAAAAATTATAGAATAAAGTAATATTTAATTTTAGGGTTAACTTACTTATGCTATACCAAACACCAGTAGTTTGTCTGTATGTTTGTGGAAAGGTAAATTTCGGGTGTAACTTATATTTAAATGAACATACTTTAAGCAGTTCACAGCACACTCAAAATTTAGTGCTTGATATTCCCCTCAGGAATAAATTCTAGAAAATCTTGTTTCTATATCTCCTCCCTCTTTTAACTATGCTCTCTCACTCCCTTATCTTTTTATTTATTTTTTCTTTGTTTCTTTGTTTTTCTTTTTTTTTTTGAAGTCTGGGCCTAAGCATTGTCCCTGAGTGCTTCAGCTCAAGACAAATGCTCTGCCACTTGAGCCACAGAGCCACTTCTGGCTTTCTGGTTTTAATTGGAGATAAGAGTCAAGAACTTGAGAAGTTCTGGGAAGATGGCGGAGGAGAAGCTGGAGGCTAAACAAGCTCTCCTTTAGAAAGCAGTTTTAGTGTTCCAGTGAACAGTCCTAAGCCAGAGAATCACACCAAGTGTGCCATCACACAACAGAGAGTTAGGCCAGAGAGGAAAAATCCAGGCAAGGAGACAGCTCTGAGCTCTTGCCAGCAGTTGCCACCGCCGCGGCGGCAGCGGTGGTGGCGGTGGCCGCAGACGCCATACCTGAATCACAGAGAGTCCGGGATGAAGGAGCCAGACACAGCAGGCAAGAGGATTCTACTCAACACCAGCAAGAACCGACAAGGACCGGACATCATCATCCTGAAGTTTGCAGACCAGAGACGACCCAGGAACCAAGACTCGGCGTGAGTAGAAGCCTGACATCCTCAGTCCTTCTCAGGGAGCAGAGGAGGGAAGGCCACCCCTACCCCCACAGTACCGGAGATCTCCATCTTGGATACTGACAAAGCTCAGTGGAACTGCTAGCTCCAGCTCAGGCCGTGGAATAAAATGAGTCATTTAGCAGGTCACAAGAACTTAATGGCGTGACCTGCCAGACTCAGCTCCACCCAGGGAAAAGTCACCCAGCTCGGGTGCCAGCCCTTGGAGTGGCTTTCTTCACTGGGTAATCAGAGCCAGAGGCTCTGATTTAGCAGCCTCGACAATCAATTGAAATTCAGTAAACAGAAACCTAGAGAATGGCTCCAGGCTGGGCTCTGTGAGTTTCTCACAAACTAGCCCCCAGGAAAAAGCTACAGTTTGTTGAAAGGCCTCAACTCTACCCAGAACCTAGCCTCATCACAGCATCTCCCCATTTTGTGATACTCAAAGCAAATCTGCCTCCCATTGAACTAGCCTGGGAGGAGGATTGCAAAATCCTGGGTAAAGCAGAGCATTTTTCTGCCTGTTCCAACAAACTGACTTAAGAAACCAACCAAGCCACAGGACCACAAGCAGACCAGAGACTCCAACAAGAGGCTGGTTACAGACACAAGGGAGATACAGGATTTTTCCCACCCCTCCCCCTAAAAATCAAAGAACTTTTTTTCTTCTTCTTCTTCTTCTTCTTCTTCTTCTTCTTCTTCTTCTTCTTCTTCTTCTTCTTCTTCTTCTTCTTCTTCTTCTTCTTCTTCTTCTTCTTCTTCTTCTTCTTCTTCTTCTTCTTCTTTTAGTACCTTTTATAAAATTTTTTTTTCTTTTCTAAAATTTTTTTTAATCTTTAATTTTACATTTTTTGAAAAAAAATTGTTTTCCAGTAACTTTTTTTTTCTCCTATACTTTTTATTTTAGGGATACATGTGTATGTATGTTTTTCTCTCTTTGCTTGTTTTCTTTCTCTCTTTTTTAAATTATCTTTTTGTTTAGCGCTACTGAACTTCTGATCTTTTCTTCTTCCTTTCTAATCCTTTTCACTTTTTCCTCTCTTTCGTTCTTCTTTATGAGACTTAATTGTTGTCCTGCACATCCTCAGATAAACCCATACTTGACTAATAGACCCTATCCCCCATTGTGTACACACTTAATCCACAAATTTATTACTCAATTCAAAACCTCTGAGACTTAAATTCCTTAATAGCAGTACTACCTCTTTATACCTATACAATATTTTAAGTATTTTTATTTTTAAGTTTTTCATATCTCCTTTATATCCCTCCCCTTCTCTCATTATATTCACATTCTTCTCTAAATAGATTGTTTTTGATGAGTTAAACCATCTTAACAGGCCCATATCAAGCATTGAAATAGAAACAGCAATAAGAGACCTCCCAGCTAAGAAAAGTCCAGGACCAGATGGTTTTATAGCGGAATTCTATAAGGCCTTCAAAGCAGAGAACACACCAATACTCCTCCAACTTTTCAATGAAATTGAAAGAGAAAGTTCACAACCAAACACATTCTATGAAGACATCATAACACTCATCCCAAAACCAGGCAGGGACTCAACAAAGAAAGAGAACTATAGACCGAATTCTTTGATGAACATTGATGCAAAACTTCTCAACAAAATTTTGGCCAATCGACTTCAACAATTCATCCAAAAAATCATACACCACCATCAAACAGGATTCATTTCAGAGATGCAAAGCTGGTTCAATATATGCAAATCAATTAATATTATTCATCACATCAACAGGAGCAAGGATAAGAACCACATGTTATCTCAATCAATGCAGAAAAAGCATTCGACAAGATCCAACACCGCTTTATAATGAAGGTTCTGGAAAAATTAGGAATCCATGGAACATTCCTCAATACAATAAAGGCTGTATATGACAAACTACAGCCAGCATTATACTTAATGGTGAAAAACTAAAGCCATTTCCTCTTAACTCAGGAACAAGAGAAGGATGTCCACTCTCTCCACTTCTCTTCAATCTAGTATTAGAATGCCTAGCTACAGGAATAAGACAGATGCAAACATAAAGTGGATCCAAATAGGGAAAGAAGAAATAAAACTCTCCCTCTTTGCAGATGGCATGATCTTGTATTTAAAGAATCCCATAGACTCCACTACCAAATTACTCAAGCTGATTCAAATCTTTGGCAGAGTAGCAGGGTATAAAATTACCCCCCCCCCAAATCAAAGGTTTTTCTGTATGCCAACAATGAGAAAAGTGTGGCTGAAATTAGGAAAGCAACTCCATTTGAAATAGCCCCACAAAAAAATGAAATACCTAGGAATTAATTGAACCAAAAAGTGAAGGACCTCTATGATGAAAACTTTAAAATCTTGAAAAAGGAAATTAAAACAGAACTTAGAAAATGAAAAAACCTCCCATGCTCCTGGATTGGAAAGATTAACATCGTGAAAATGGCAATACTTCCCAAGGCTATCTACAAATTCAATGTGATACCTATCAAAATTCCAACCTCATTCTTCAAGGAAATAGAAGAGGCAATCCAAAAATTCATATGGAACAATAAAAGACCCCGAATAGCAAAAACACTCCTCAACGGAACGAACACTGCTGGAGGAATATCAATGCCAAATTTCAAACTCTACTATAAAGCCATAGTAATCAAAACAGCTTGGTATTGGCATAAGAACAGACCTCAGGACCAATGGAATAGAATTGAAAACCTAGAAATGAACCTACAGACCTATAGCCATCTAATCTTCAATAAGAGAGCTAAAAAAATAGAATGGAAGAAAGACAGCCTCTTCAGTAAATGGTGCTGGCAAAATTGGTTAACTACATGTAGAAAACTAAAGCTAGATCCTTATATATCACCCTGCACCAAAATCAACTACAAAAGTATCAAAGACCTCGGAGTCAAAGCAGACACTCTGAAAACATTACAGGATGGAATAGGAGAAACCCTAGGTCTCCTTGGCTCAGGCCGAAATTTTCTGAATAGAGACCCGGAAACACAACAACAAATCAAAGAAAGGTTGGACAAATGGGATTGCATGAAGTTGCAGAGCTTCTGCATGGCAAAGGACATAGCTAGCAAGAGCAATAGAAAGCCCACGGATTGGGAGAAGATCTTTACTAGCCATACAACGGACAAGGGTCTCATATCTAAAATATACTTGGAACTCAAAAAATTAAATCCCCCAACAACAAATCCTCAAAGAAACAACTGCCCAGTAAATAAGTGTGTTAAAGACTTAAAGAGAAACTTCTCTGAGAACAAAGAAGGATGGCCAATAGACACATGAATAAATGCTCAACCTCCCTAGCATAAAAGAAATGCAAATCAAAACAACATTGAGATAGTACCTCACTCCAGTTAGAATGGCAAAAATCAAGAACTCTAACAACAACAGATGCTGGAGGGGATGTGGACAGAGGGAAACCCTTACTTCATTGTTGGTGGGAATGTAAACTTATTCAACCACTTTGGAAAGCAGTACGGAGGTTCCTCAAAAGACTTCACATAGAGCTCCCCTATGACCCAGCAATCCCACTTTTGGGCATTTACCCAAATGTTTACAAACAAGACCACACTAAAGCTATCAGCACATCTATGTTTATTGCAGCATTATTTACCATAGCTAAGATATGGAACCAACCCAGATGCCCCTCAGTAGATGAATGGATCAAGAAAATTTGGTATATATACACAATGGAATTCTATCCCTCCATCAGAAAGAATGACATTGCCCCATTTGTTAGGAAATGGAAAAACTTTGTAAAAATTATATTAAGTGAAGTAAGCCAGGCCCAAAGAAACATAGGTCCCATGGTTTCCCTTATTTGCAATATGTAGTATATGTATGAGTCAAGCGGAAAAGGTCAGATAATGTGATGTGAGGAAAATGAACCCTTAGATATGTATTTTAGTGTTTTTTTTCCTTTCATGTGTTTTGTTTCCAACGCATTTATAAGATTATCTCTTTGTAGCTTTGTATGTCCCTCCCCCACAGTAAAACCCCTGCTTTCACTATATTTGATTTCAGTATAACTTGTAGAGGAGAGGGGGAAAACAAGTCGTTTAAGGATACAGGTGGACCTGTTGCAACAATGAGAAGTATAAGTTATCATGTCTAATACGAGCTTTACAATGTTGGTGCGGGGGGGGGGAGTGGGGGGCAGGCTGGGAAGTGATGTGAAGGGTAAACAAAGGAGGAGGCTGCAATGCTTGATAAGAAATGTATGCATTAACCAGCCCATGAAATTGTAACCCCTCTGTAGAGTGTGTTCATAAAAAATAAAAATTAAAATTAAAAAAAAGACTTAAAGAGAAACTTCTCTAAAGTAGAAAAAAGGATGGCCAATAGACACATGAAGAAATGCTCAACATCCCTAGCCATAAAAGAAATGCAAATCAAGATAACATTGAGATACCACCTCACTCCAGTTAGAATGGCAAAAATCAAGAACTCTGATAACAACAGTTGCTGGAGGGGATGTGGACAGAAGGGAACCTTACTGCATTGTTGGTGGGAGTGTAAACTTTTCAATCACTTTGGAAAGCAGTATGGAGGTTCCTCAAAAGACTTCATATAGAGCTCCCCTATGACCCAGCAATCCCACTTTTGGGCATTTACCCAAATGTTTACAAACAAGACCACACTAAAGCTACCAGCACAACTATGTTTATTGCAGCATTATTTACCATAGCTAAGATCTGGAACCAAACCAGATGCCCCTCAGTAGATGAATGGATCAAGAAAATGTGGTATATGTACACAATGGAATTCTATGCTTCCATCAGAAAGAATGACATTGCCCCATTTGTTAGGAAATGGAAAGACTTGGAAAAAATTATATTAAGTGAATTAAGCCAAGCCCAAAGAAACATAGGTCCCATGGTTTCCCTTATTTGCAATATCTAGTATATGTATGATTCAAGCAGAAAAGGTCAGATAATGTGATGTTAGGGAAATGAACCCTTAGATATGTATTTTAATGTTTTTTTTCTTTCATGCATTTGTTTCTAATGCATTTATAAGATTATTTTTTTGTTGCTTTTTATGTCCCTCCCCCACAGTACATCCCCTGCTTTCAGTATATTTGATGTCGGTATAATTTGTGGAGCAGATGGGGAAAAACAAGTCCTTTAAGGATACAGGTGGACCTGTTGCATCTATGAGAAGTACAAGTTGTCATTTCGAAAACGAACTTTACAACTTTGGTGCGGTAATGGGGGGAGGGGGGATTAAGTGGGGGGTAGGAGGGTAAGCTGGGAAGGGATGTGAAGGGTAAACAAAGGAGGAGGCTGCAAGGCTTGATAAGAAATGTACTCATTATCTTGCCCATGTAATTGTAACCCCTCTGTACAGTATGTTCACAAAAACAAAAAATAAAAAAAAAAAACAATAGAGTCTTAAGAACTTTCCTGTTGAGACTGGATTTGAACTGCTATCCTCATCTAGCATTACAGGCATTAGCCACCAGCGTTTGGCTCCCTCATCTCTTTATCTCTTGACACAAAGTGATGACTGATATTTCTATTCTTGAAGAATGTAGTGAGTAGTAGCACAGCTTGTGTGAACTTGTTACAGTTTGCCAATGACCCCCAACATACCTCCTACATTTTAGATACAATACTTTCCTCATCTCACTTGCAGAACAGAGTTCAATTCCACCATGATAATCAGTTACCTCACGTAGTATTGTATCTCTCTTTTCTGCCTACTTATTCTGAAGCATGGAAAGACCAAGGCAGAGAAAGCAATATTGAGTTCAATAGAATTATTCTTAAATATCTGCAACAGTCTGAGCCGATATTAGCTAATGAAAATTTAAAATATCTGTTTTATCTTATTTTTTGCTGATTTTTGATCAATATATATTGCCTCAGATAAACAAAATAACTTCAAAAAGTCAGGAACACTGAGTCACAACTACATGCTCAGTTCCTTACAAGGCAGATATTGAGAGTAATAGAACTTCACACAAAGAATTAGTGATTTTAAGGCCTATCTGCGCGTTACTTATAAATCAAAATGAAATCCAAGAAATGGAAAGAATTTTTTTTATTGCACTCTTTGTGGTTATTTTTGTTTTTTTTCCTTTTGTCCCTGTTTTTGATTTCTGAACTCTTTATCTTGGGGAGGGGTAGAGGAAGCACAGAAATAGTGCTACAAAGAGTGATCTAATTTATCAGTGACACTCACTAGACACTATGTTGGAAATGAACTACACAACTTGGGAGACAGTTAGGTTGGGAGGGAAAAAGCTGGGAGAAAATGAGGGAGGGATGTGACACTGCTCAAAAACAAATGTACTCATTACCTGACTTATCTACCAGTAACTGCTCTCTACATCACCTTTACAATAAATAAAAATAAATAAAAAGAATCAATGATACCCCAGTTCAACTAATAAATGGGCATGATGACATGTAACTACAAGTCCAACTAGTGAACTGTAGTTTAAATCTGGGTCTTTGAATACTATTAAAGTTACAGGCCAATATTGAAAAGTATATTTTATAAAAATGTAAAATGTATATTGATATGGAAAATGAAATGAAATTTTACATGTATATTTCACCATATGAATGAAAGCACATGACAGTCGTCCTTCTGTGCCGGGTTAATCTCCTTAAATATGATGGAACCATTTATATTTTTCAAATAGGAGAATTCACTGAGATTTATGCCTGAGTATTGCTACTTTGTGCTTATATACCAGATATTATGTGTTCATTCATAAGTGGTTTCTTGTTCTTAGTTATTGAAAATAGCGCTGTCATAAAATTGTATGTGCAAATTGTATGTTTTCCATGCTTTGATTTTGCTCCTTTTGCATGTACTGCTATGGATAGGGCAGCTAGGTCCTATGCGGGTTTTGAGTTTTGAGTGTTTGTGGAGCAGGGGGAGGGTCTCCAAAATGATTATAATACCTGTACTAACTGAAGAAAATATGTGCATTGGTTCCTTTCTTTCAGTTTATTTATTTATTTTTATTGATAATAATAGTCATTCTTACAAGAATGAAGTGATATTTGGCTTTGAGACTTTTCTGTATGGATTTTTTTTTGAGCCTCAATCCACATATCTCCATCTCATGAGTAGTGAGGATAATAAACATATCCATTGGAATCTAGCTAATTCTCTTTAACTTTTATAAGATGAATAAAGATTATATGTAAATCTATGGTAGCATTTGTGTTTTATAGTAAAATTCTCCCTTCCTCTTTCATAAACCATATATACACACACAAACACCCACACACATCTATGACTAGAAGAAGACAAACAAAAGGAAGTCAGAAGTCAATCAGCATGACTTCATAGTTATCTCTGAAGAATAGATACCAAACAAATTGCATCTGCAAATTTTATAACCGTGCTCAATTAACAGAAGGCATCGACTTTCAAACAGTTTCATGAGACTAATTTGATTTCATTGGATATTATTGCTTTTTAGCCCTCAGGTCCTTTTAACAATTAATTTATTCTTGGGAAGATTATTATGAAGCATAGAATGAAAATGCATGGTTGCTTAAATGTTAAGTCAATAATAACTTTAGTGAATTAAAAATTAGATTGATAATAAATTATAATAACATTAATATTTAAAAGATGTTTGCACATAAATCTGCTCTTTTTTTTTTTTTGAACTTGAACTCTAGGCCTGGGTGCTGTCCTTCAGCTCTTCAGCTCAAGGCTAGCGCTCTATCACTTCAGCCATACTGCCACTTGCAGCTTTTTCTGCTTATGTGGTGCTGAGGAATCAAACCCAGGGCCTCATGCATGGAGGCAAGCACTCTACCACTGAGCCACCTTCCTAGCCCCTTTTTTTCTTTTTTTTTTTTTTTTATGTATGTGTGTGCCAGGGTTGGGGCTTCAATTCAAGACCTGGGTATTAGGGCTGGGAAAGTGGCTCAGTGGCACAGGGCTTGCATTGTATGCATGAGGTCCTGGGTTCAATTCCTCAGTAATAGATAAGCAGAAAAAGCCAGAAGTGGTGCTGTGGCTCAAGTGGTAGAGTGGTAGCCTTGAGCTGAAGAGCTGAGGGATGGTGGCCAGGCCCAGAGTTCAGGCCTCACAACTGAGGGGGAAAAAGAAAGAAAGAAAGAAAGAAAGAAAGAAAGAAAGAAAGAAAGAAAGAAAGAAAGAAAGAAAGAAAGAAAGAAAAAAACGACCTGAGTCTTGCCCTTGAGCTTAGTTTTTCAAGGCCAGAACTCTGTCACTTGAATCATAGCTCCACATATGTGTTTTTGGTGATTATTTGGAGTTAAAAGTTTCACCTTCTTTCTGTCTCAGGCTGGCTTTGAACCACAGTTCATAGATATCAGTTTCCTAAATAGGATTATTGCATGAGCTATTGGCACTCAGATTAAATCTCATAATTTAAAACATACTCAAACCCTAATGCAATCTATAAAGGGCATTTCACAATTCACCTATATTTATTTTGAATTTTACACTTTGTTGTAATAATTTCCAGAAAACCAGATCTTTTTTGTTATTTTTTCCAAGTTTTTGTTCAAAGGCATATTTTATATTTATTTTTAAATTTCCCCACAATATTTACCAACACAAAAAGAAGAACAAATAAATTATTAGGAGGAAATCAGTTGGTGGTTAAATTTACATAAAACACAGTGAAACACAGTGCAACAAAGATGCCAAGGTAACATTGCATTAAAATATCCTTGGTTGTTGCTTAGCATTACAAAATTTGTTTGCTTGAAAAATTTTACTTTGTAGTTTAAGAATATCCTGCCAACAATGGAATCTGAGCACAAACTACTTTACTGTCATTTGAAATATATAGTTTATGATTACAAATATATAATTATTTAATTAGCAACACCTTTGGCACTCAAATTATTAGAAGATCAGATAAGACATAGAAACTTTGCATGGCAAGTCTTAATACAAAATATTTCCAGATAAATAATTTGAATATTTAACAACATAACCATTTAACTAATTATGTTTATACATTTTCAATTTGGAATTGTTTTCATGTGCTGTAATAATAGAAATAATGACCTAAAATTATTTTCTATTTGTTAAAAGAGCAAATGAAGGGATGATATTATTATTATTATTATTATTATTATTATTATTATTATTATTATTATATATTTTGTTGTATTATTATTATATATTTTGTTGTTGTTGTTGGTCATGGGGCTTGAACTCCAGGCCTGGGCGCTGTCCCTCAGCTCTTAAGCTCAAGGCTAGCGCTCTACCACTTGAGACACAGTGCCACTTCTGGTTTTCTGGTGGTTTATTGGAGATAAGAGTCTCACAGACTTCCTTGCCCAGGCTAGCTTTGAACCGTGACCCTCAGATCTCAGCCTCCTGAGTAGCTAGGATTACAGGCATGAGCCTGTAAATAGATATTATCTATTTTTGATGATTCTGTCTTCTTTACCTTATGTATGGCATACTCACATGTATATCTTCAGGAGGATGGAAGGGAGGGCACAGAACTAGTGGGAAGAAGGGTGATAAGCACAGCAATAGAGCTCACTGGAGATTGATTAAAGTGCGCCACACAACTTGTGGGTGAGGATGGGATGGAGGAACTGGGGGAGTGTGAGGCAACAGAAGACACTGTACGAAAGTCATTACCTGACTCATATAATTGCAGTCCCTCTGTACATCACCTCTGCTTAATATATATACATATATACATATATGTATATGTATAGATTTAAAGCTGAAACACCACTTAAATATGAAAAGCTGAAGTCGGGACTTAGCTTCTTCAGAGAAATGTCAAATTGCTACCAAAAAGCAAAGGAAAACAAATACACAAACAAAAACACACCACAGATCTTTATCAATCTTCGATCCCAAAACTGCACCGGGGAATTAATTTAGGACATGGGCAACATGAATCATTCTCTTTGCAAAGTATAACAGATATTTCATCACAGGCCTTGAGCTAGCAAACAGGCATAGTATTGCAAATGGGATTATTGAAGTAAGAAGTGTGGATCTTTCTATCTGGAAGAATATGAGGGGAGGAGGGAAGTAACTAGATTCAATAAATAAATATAAATAAATATGAACAGAAAACAGGAAATGTAGGTCTTTGTGTTATATAAAAGTAATCCCTCTAGCATGCAAATAAGGAAATAATAATAATAATAATAATAATAATAATAATAATAAACAGACAAATTGGCACAAGTAATAATGAGGAATTGGTTTCTTCACTCTACACTCCAAACTTTTGGAACCCTATCTGGCACACTTCTGTCCCTCAATAATTACACAAGAAATGCATGAGGATTGAGCAGGAGATCTTTGTGGATTCAAGGGAATCATACAGAACAGTGAGAAAGCAAAACTACAGCAAAGATAATAGCAATGAGGAAGTCAGGATTATGCAGCTATATACAGATGTATGAGAAGCTTTGGCAATCTCTTATCTCAGTATAAGTATACACACCCCCAACCCATCGCAAAACTTCTGAAATACAATCTGCAATCAAAAGTTCCTGTGCTTATTAAATATTGAGAAACACTTTTTACAATTAAAAAAATTCATGTCTACTTTGGGTTTGGATTTTGTTTTCTGAATTTGCCTAAGACTATCCAAACAATTCATGTACTGGCAAGGTGCTTACATTTCTGTGTATAGGGTTGTTGTTGAAGGACTGGTATTTATTCTACTTCAACGAAAGTAAGCAATGATATAGAGAATGTGATTTAGCATACTTTTTAAATGTCAAACATTTTGTTTTATTTTTTGTGGCACAGGATATTTTTGTAAAGCATTAAAATTATTAGTACAAGTAGGATTATCACTGAAGGCCACTTTATAGGCAGATAGACTGAAACTTTCCCTTATATGGAAATGTTATATTGTAATATTAACTGATGCTATAAATGCATAATAAGAGAAGGAAACAAAGAAGATAAATTGAAAAGGCTACTTGGGTGATTTAAACTGGATCATAAGGTAGAACAACAGGATGTTATAGTTACTGATATGATGGGAGAAATAAAGATTAGAATATGAGTAAGGCCCTTAATAGCCTAAAAGGTAATATCTTGGAGATCAATATATTTATTTTTTCCTTTGTAAAAACTAATTCCTTCATACTTTAAGCTATATTTGCAAACAAAAGTAATGGCTTTATATTGATCATGTGTCCTTTTGATTTTGCTATACAAATTGTTTCTTGAAACTATTAATCTAAGTAGGTTGGCACTTCTTTATCCATTATTTAGATTGCTTTCTCTGTCTTATCACTTTTTACTTTTTAAGAGTAATTTTGAAAGAATTTTAAATTTAATCTCTGACCACTGCTTCTAATAGTGTTTACAAGTTTTGTGTTATATCCTAAAATTTTATACCAGTGCATTATAGATTGCAGAATCCAGTTTTTATACCACTGTAAGTTTATATTATTATTGATTTTTATTGAACTTATATTAAGGGCATTTTCTAGAAGTCAAATATATATATATATCTCTTCTTGTAGAATCTGGCATCCTTTATCATATGATCATTTTTTTTCTTTTATTTCTGTACTCTTAAGTTTACAAGCTGGAATTATCTCCACCATAAGTGAGACCTAAATAAGTGACTTGTTTCAACTAACTCCTTGGTTTTCCTTCTGGCCACTTGACTGTTTTATTGTCTTCTATATATTAACATTATATTTAATTATGATGGCATAGTGTTCATTCCCATACATAGTAAGTCCATATGCATGCACTGGGTAAGTTTTCCAGAATGATAAGCAATATAAAACATGTAATAGGTGCAACCTTTGATTTCTGTTTTCCAACGCAAGATATAATTATGCAGTAATATAAATTTTAGTGAAACTATATTTGATTATGTTTTGCATGTTTTTTCAAGATACATATTATGATATTTCCACTGCAATAGAATCAGTATGCCAAGGAAAGCAAAATTGACTTGAAATAAGTTAATGGAAAAGTATTTGTTTTTGAGCTATAACTGATAGCCAGGAGGAGAATAGAAAGAGTATGACAAAAGAGTTTGTTGCAGAGATATTTGACACTTTTAATAGATAAAATACATGTGGTTAAGTAAAATGTTTATTTGAACAAATATTAAGAATGAATATTGATAATAAACATCTGGAGCATGCACCCTTTATATGCAAATTATTAATAATTTTTGAGTGGAAATATTGTCAACTGCTTTTCGAACTTCATATTGTGGAGATTCTTCTTTTTGTTCTTTTTTAAAATGATCATAGATTTATAAATTAAAATGCTGGAATATGTTATCTCATTTCTTTTTAGAAAATTTATATTACATTTTCCAACAAGGGCAACAAAACAGAAAGTACAAAAAAAAAGGCCTATTAATTGTTATATAGGCCTTTTTTTTGTGGGTGAGGATGGGATGGAGGGACTGGGGGAGTGTGATTATCTACTATAGCTTGATAATGGCATAATTTAATAAAGAAAGGTCAGCCATTTCAACTCATATTATTACATCTAGATATTAATATGAACAAAAAAATGGACAATAATTCATATCTAGGTGAGCATTCAGTAAGCCTTTACTTCAGCAAATAGGACCTGTAAAGTATACTAAATATGAATGGTAATTTTATAAAATTTCTGAAAGAATTTATGTAATTTTGTAGTAAGTTACATGAAAATATTTCTCAGAAAATCTGGAGAATAACCATGCCATAATTTAAGCTACTGAATTTCAAATATCAGAATAAAAATTTAATCTTCAAAAGTATCACGTAAGAAGAAAACATCTGTGTACTCAAGCGCATGAGACAGTAAGATTACTCCCTGTTGGAAGCTGCTTCTACACAGTAGATCCCAGTGAGTTCTAAGCCAGCCTGAACTAAATTGCTAGACTTGTCTCAAATATATATATATATATATATATATATATATATATATATATATATATATATGAACAGAAAAGAGGATCAGCAATAAAACTAAAGACAAAAATAAAACCCAATAACTGTATGCTGAAAGAAATGTAAGAAAAAATAACATTAAAAAATATCAAAATTCAAATATAAGAAAAGGTAACAGTAATGAAAAACCCATGGGTATATATTAAGAACAAAATTAATAATATTGAATGTAAATAGCATTACAATGATATACTATAAGATTTTTGTTTGGTCTTCTCATTTTCAAACCATGAAGATGGAATTTATACACCAGGCTGATGGATTTCTTTTCTGAGGCTTTATGTTGAGATATTCATACAGGTTAAGAATTCATCACCTATTATCCCAGAAGTGAGAGAACAGGCCTGGCTTACCCAAAGCCATTGAAAAGATCAGGGTACAGATGGTGATTGGTGATCATGCTGTCAATGAGGCTCTAAACATAACACTGCAGAACCTGGGTAACAACTATGCCAGCATTGTTTTCTTTGCTGTCAGTGTCCAACTGTTCTTCCATTTCATGACTTAGAAGCTACAAATCAGCCTGCCAAAAAATATCTTCTTGGTATTAACTTGAATTGTCTTCTAATATTTAATACAAAGACTAATTTAGAACATTTTTCCATACTTCTTTCTCGTAGAAACCCTTATTCATTATTTCTTGAAATAATGGACAAATCCAATCAGGGAACTGCTTTTGAAACAGTTTTCTCCCTTTACTTCAGGACTAAAATAGACAATCATATCAGGATTTTCAAGATACCTTGTTTCACTCCTTGGAGATAATTAAATGAAAATTCTGCAGAATGTACAAAGCGTCTCTAGGAATCCTATTTAATGGGGATAACACAAGCTGTCTAGACAAGAGATTTCACAATTAACAAAGCACATAGTCTGGCCTATTTTGTTCTGAAGATTCTTGTAGTATTACCAAGGAGGTGGCTGAGAATATCTTCTAAGAGTATGTATCTTATGCTTAGGAGCATTGAGTCAACGATAACATTCTCTGTCATTAGATATATATTTTTTTATTTATGTTTTATTCCTAGGATGATCATGTTCCAAGAAGTAACAGGGCTTTGCTTTGTTAAAATCACTGAATATTTTTAAACTTAAAATCAGATACTTAATGTACAAAATTTACATGTCCTACATATATGAAACCCTGTACTACATCATTTGAAAAGACTGCTGTCAAATATTTAAATTAAGTACAAACTTTACAAAAAACTGTATTATCTTTCCTTTTTCAGGGTGACATAGTAATGCTTTTACTAACATGTTCATCTCATCATTAAACTATAATTTCATAATTAGTCTCCATTAAATAAATCTTAACACTTCTCACAATACATGAAATGGCAGTTTCATTCTTCCCCAAAGTAACTAAAAATCAAACTTATTGTCATAAAATCTTGAACCTAAACAATCGCATCATTAACAGATCTATTCAGGTATGTCTTGTTAATATTTGTAATGTAACTGTTATACTCCACTTCCAAACTAATAAATATTCCATAGTTGTATTTGTAATTATTTATATCAGAGTAGATGAGATATAATATATAACTTTTTAAATTATGAGCTTTTTATTTAAAGTATAAATTTAACAGGGAAATTATACTGATTATTAAGAACCCTGGCTTTTCATTTAGGCAAACATATGATTTCTTTTTAGTTCTCATTAAGTTTATATTTTATTATCTATAAGTCATTGTATAAAGTAGTTGCCATTTGCTGAAGCAATGTATGAATACAGTGCATTTTGATCAATGTCATCCCTTTAACATTGGCATCCATTCCTCCCTATCCACTCCTTCCCTTTCTTATTTTAGGTTGTGTATTGAATTTTGCAATTTAACAAAGCAGCTAGCATGTACAAGGCATTGTGACATGTGTTAACACTTCAATATCTTCACTCTCTTTCATCCCACCTCTTACCATATATTTCTCAATTCTGTGGTACAATTAATTATTGCCTGCATTTCCCCTTCATTCTTCTACCCTTTTCCACTTGATGCCACACTCCCCTAATATTTTGAATAATTCTCACTGTAAAGGTGATGTTCAGACAGGTTACAGTTACATAATTCAGGTAGTGAGCACATTACTTTTTGAACAGTGTCATCACTGCACTAAATTTCTCCCAGTTTTTTTCCCTCCCCCTTCCCTCGCCCCCCACCCGAAATTGTATAGTTCATTTCCAATATAGTGTCTATTGTGTATGAAGTACATATTTACAAATGAATTAACTGAAGTGTAGTAGGCTCTATGGAGAGCACAAATAGTATAATTTAAAAAAATATTAAGTCAAATTACAAAAATATAAGCACCAGGAAATAAATAATATTCTCATAAAATTATGTTTTATTTGAAATATTCAAGTGTATATTTAAAAACTTGTGTACATATTCATAATATATTATTAAGTATATTATAAAACATAAAATATTTAGGTATTTTATGTATATACACGTACATGTACTTCTGTGTACATATATTCATAAGGTTTTGTAAATACATTTATATATTTATATTTTGTTATTATTAAATAATATGTTATAAAATGAATAGAAATTCACACAGAATGTTTTAAATATCTGTTGTTTGAATTGCATGGCAAACAATATTGTGTTTCCTCCTTACTTTGGAAATCTTTCCATTGTTCATTTTCCTCTTTACACTAAGTCTTTTCATTTTGGATTATAATTGTTTGAGTTACTCACTTTAATATTGTCTTCTTACTTCATAATTTTAAAGTGAACTTCTGTAACAAACTAAGTATTTCCTGCACCTTGTATATACATTTTTCTAATTTGGGGAGAGAAAGGGAAATAACAAAATAATGACACAAGGATACAGGGTGACCCACTGTAACAATGATATGTACAAGCCACTATATTGAAAATGAACTTTACAATTTTTCTGGGGAGGGGGAGGATTGGGGAGGTTGGAGTGGGGAAGGAAGGGATGGTAGGGGAAAAACAAAGGAGGGGGTAACAATGCTCCACAGGAAATGGACTCATTGCCTTGCTCATGTAACTGTAACCCCTCTGTACAGTGTCTTTACAATAGAAATACATATACTTAAAAAACTAAGTAAAATATAAGCGGAGATGTATTTGTATGACACATATAACTTGCCTTGCCTAGTAATATTTTATATTTTAAAATTATGTTTGGTTAAAAAGAGCTTGGACTTTTTTTTTTTTTTTTTTTTTTTGGTCGTGGGGCTTGAGCTCTGGGCCTGGGCACTGTCCCTCAGCTCTTCAGCTCAAAGCTAGTGCTCTACTACTTGAGATACAGCGCCACTTCCAGTTTTGGTGGTTTATTGGAGATAAGAGTCTCACGGACTTTCCTGCCCGGCGTGGCTTTGAACCGCAATCCTCAGATCTCAGCCTCTTGAAATGGTAGGATTACAGGTGTGAGCCACAGGCGCTCGGCTAAGAGCTTGGATTTTTGCCCTAATGCATATATCAGATTTTTTTTTAAATGACACTCTCAGTTGCTTCTAAAGCTCCCAGTAAAACCTTATCACTAAAATAGTCACTAGTTTTTCATTATGCACAGGGTAGAGATTACCAATATCATTATAGTACTTGCATAAATATTCTTTTAATTATGTAAATGTTCTATTCACGTTTATCTACCAGAATGTTTTGGAATGATAACTAAGTATATTGTATATCTGGAGTTGAGAACTTGTTACTCATTTCATTATACTGATGTGGTATGAAAGTTCTTTATATCAAAGTTTCTACTCAGTACAATGGAGAGACTAGTATTCCCTTAACTGTGCCTGTCATCATCAAGAGGATGTTATTTTGAACATGTATCATGACAATACTTATATTATTTTGGAATGTATTATTCAATAGTTTCAAATTCAGGTTGATAGGTAGTGAGAAGTATTTAATTATATACCTCACCCTTATTTAAAAGCCATTTTAAATTCTGCATAGTCTACTGTGTGGATAGAATGGAAGTGTGAAGACAAATTTATTATCTAATAATAAAAATTCCTTTAGAATGACTACCTTCTATTGACCTGACCTTAATTTACCTGACACTTTATTAGGATCAAATTAATATCCATCATTTATCTGCTTGTAATTATCTATTATCTGTCTTTGGAATTTAACATTTGTTAAACTGCTCGTATGAAATGGTAGTTTGGAAAAGGCAAGCTATAAAAGCAGCCCTGAAAATAGCAGGTTTATAAATGCGTAGTGACAGGGCTGATTAGTTGTTGCAGTGAAATTAACAGCACATAGTTAGGATGAAATCATTCAGTTCATGGGCTAACTGAATATCACAGAGAACTTTTAATATATTAGTGTGATCCAATATAAATCCAGTTTTAAACTTTAAAAATAATTACAAAACCCACTAAATTTCCTGCAAGTCAAACACTGAGAAATAGATTCTTTTGTTTTTCTAAAAAATCAATATAATAGTGTTGAAGAGGTTCACAAGTCACCAATAAAAACTCAATATTAATATCTAACAAGTGAAATTAACAAATATAAAGTGGAATGAAATATCAAAGTATTATTCAGAAGAAATAAATATATTTATTGATTTACAATTTTCATAAAATTATCTAAGGAACAGATCCATTTTAAAAAGTCAGAAATGTAAACTATACTTATCAGGATATAATAATAGTTTTATTTCAGACATAGGATTGAAGAAATTCAATTGTCGCTGTATTTTTCACATTTTTTTCTCCAAAGCAGTTTTCACAGTAGCTTATGTCTTGTAATATACACACAAGTATCTTTCAAACGTGTATATTGTTAGCTTTGTTACGCTATGTTAGCAACTTCATAAAATGACAAATAAAATTATGAGTGTCACCATTATTTTTTGTTTATGTCTTATGTTACTTTCCAGAAAAAGAGAGTCTATGTTTTATATTTAGTTTGATTAAAACAATTTGATAAGAATACAAATTTTAACAAACTCTTCATTTTAGGCTTTGTTAAAATTCAGCTTAGGTGTTAGTTGTACTAAGCAATTTAAAACTAACAAGCCCATTTGCTCACATACTTCTAAACTGGATATGATTGTTACTCATATTTGGAACTCAATGTTCCATTTTTCTAAAAATATCAGATATGAATTATTTTTAAATCTGAAAATAAACGTATTTGCAAACATTCAGATATAATACATATGTTCTAATATGTATATATCCCAACTTCTCTTTATGTGAATCTCATCTGCTATCATTGTACATTTTTTAAAGCTAGTTATGAATGTTATTGTAACCTTTTATTTATTCAGAATTTGAAAATTTCAATTAATTTCATGTATTTTTTATCTTCTTAGTTAAAGTTCTAATTCCACATTCCAACTTGCATTCAGTCATCACATTTTCTGTTCAGGTAAATTTGACAATTTTTTGTTCTTTATCTGTGGGGATCATTAGGGATTAGGAAAACAATCAATCAGATATTGTTCAGTATTTCTCTTCACTTACCTTTATTCTTGATCTTCCTCATCAAATCTATCACTTTTTTCATGTACTACAGGAATGTGGATAAGATAACGTCACATTATTGGTGACACTGACATTTATAATTTGGTTGTAGAATATATGTTGTTTTTTAGGATTTCCCATGATAATGACCATTATTCTGCATCCATAGCAGGTAGGTATTCAAGCCAAACCACACTTAATGGGAGAAAATTTCAGTACAAAATTCAAAAGGGAGGATTATGCAAAATTTGAAAGTTATTTGTTGAAATCAATGTAGTAAATAATGGACATTTTTGGAATTAAAAAAATTTGAAGCATTACAACTATTCCTTTTTATATTTTTTGAAAAAAAAATGACCATAATTCTTTCACATTCAACTCGATATTGGCTACAACAATTAACTTAAAGATGTCTTTATATTTTAAAAAATCCCTTATTTTCAACACATTTATTATATGGATATTGACTTTAACCAAGTTTTACACCTTCTTCATTATTTTTTGATTTATTTAATTATTTATTTCTACTAACAGACTTGTCAACATTTGTGTTCTGATAGTGTCATTATTTATACTACTATTATTTATTTCTTCATTTCTGATCACTGGGAGATGTATACTTCTGAAGTGCCCCCCATTACTTTTGTGCTGTACTGAATACAACAATCTGCTTTTTTTTAATTCATTATTTTGGGGTCCAGTCATGGGGCCTGAACTCTGGGCCTGGGCACTGTCCCTCAGCTCTTCAGCTCAAGGCTAGCACTCTACTACTTGAGCCACAGTGCCACTTCTGGCTTTTTTCTTTTTGCTTATGTTGTACTGAGGAATTGAACCCAGGGCCTCATGCATGCAAGGCAAGCGCTCTACCACTGAGCCACCTTCCCAGTCCGGATCTGCTTTATGTTTTAATATATATTTTTATTGTAAAGATATTGTACAGAGGGGATACAGTTACATGAGCAAGGTAATGAGTCCATTTTCAACCCAACATTGTTATACCTTCTTTTATAATTCCTCTACCATCCCTATTCTACCCACCTTCTCCATTCCTCCCTCCCCTTCCCCACTCCTGTTCTATGCTAGATTTAGTCAATTACAGGAGTTCTTGGTCATGTGGAATAATAGAAAAGGAGATCTTTGTTTTGTGCTTACTCTTTGTTACTTGAGGAAATTGCTGGTTTTCTCAGCAGATAGCCAAAAAACCCCACAATATTTACATTTTGTATACATTAAAAACTGGCACATAGCACATATGTTAATCTTAAAAAATCCAGTTATAAAGTCTAAATTTCATACATATTTCTATTCTTATGTATTAATACTTTCATATACACCACTCATAGTTATATGGTTGTATTTTGTATCTCTACTTAGCTTAACATAAGTAATAATTATTCCTGAAACCTATTTGATATCAGGATTTCATTGAAGTCTTCCCTGTTCCTTATATCTAAGTTTTTTTTTTTCTGATATTAAAAACGTGTCTCTCAGGTGAGGGCCTGTGGCTCATGCCTGTAATCCTAGCTATTCAGGAAGCTGAAATCTGAGGATCTCAAAGCCAGCCCAGGCAGGAAAGTCTGTGAGATTCTGTCTCCAATTAACCAACAGAAAACTGGAAGTGGCGCTATGGCTCAAGTGGTAGGGTGCTAGCTGAGGGACAGTGCTCAGGCCCAGAGTTCAAGCCCCACACTCTCTCTTTCTCTTTCTCTCGCCCTCCCCCCCACAAACTCACATGTCTCTCATCATCAATAATTCATGAAAAATATTAAAAAATAAAATATCACTTGTTCAACACTTGTATAAATATAAAATAGTCAAAATTCCCAGCCCTTACCACTATTAGAATTATTTTTTTGAGTTAAAGAAAAAAAATGCTTTCATGTACAGCCTTCTTCACTCTTTACTTTTCCCTCTATCTCTCTGTTTACCTCTTATTGGTTTTCTATCCTTCCTTTCTTTTTCCCTCCTTCCCTCCTTCCTTCTCTCCCTTCCTTCCTTCTCTCCCTTCCTTCCTTCTATCCCTTCATTCCTTCTCTCCCTTTCTTCCTCCCTTCCTTCCTTCCTTCCTTCCTTCCTTCCTTCCTTCCTTCCTTCCTTCCTTCCTTCCTTCCTACTTTCTTTCTCTCCCTCCTTTCTGCTTTCTTATCTACTTCTCTTTTTTTTTTTTTTTAACTTCACAGATGTGAGGCAGAGATATATTTCAGTGTTTTCAGAATCTTTTTCTGAAAAGTAGTGGGAATAGAAACATTGACATGGAATAAATGAAAAGTTCTGGGAAATATAAATTTTAAAATTGGTTAAAATAACTGGGTCAGCTTGTCAATCAGTTTGGTTCCCACATGCCTACAGAGATTAGTAAATAAGGGGCCTATTTTTCTTTATAATTACATTTCACATAGATGATTCTCAAATCCTTGAAGAAGATAATTCTTGGTTTGGGAAGATTTACTTCCGGCGGAACGGAGAAATCGCAATTATAGGTTTTGTGGATTACATGTTCTCAGAAAGGGAAGCTTAGGCGCGACTAGTCACAAAGATATTATCTTAAATCATGGGAAGGATGCTCCTCATAATGCAGGTCTTCCTGGAATGCAGGCCTTCCTGGAATGCAGGCCAGTGAAAGGAAACCTGCCTATATTTGCAATCTGCAAAAACACTTCCTCTCTCACCTTAACACTTCTTGGCCTTTAACAGTTCATCTTAATCTTAAAAACTGATATGGTACTGAGACTTATAGCTGTTAGCTTCCAGTCCAATTTTGCCTTGCAAATTTAGCTGTTTACTCTGCAATGAAACTGATCCAATAAGCTCAAGCAAACCTTAAATCTGCAGTTGTTTTGCAGATTGCTTGGGTTCCTATTTGCAGAGAGAGGTGATAAGCTCTTCTTAAGATGCTACATCTCTGAGTAAAGCCAGAAATGTGATAGCCTATTCACCTAATTACAACATTTGAATATATTAGGCTGAAATTATTGAATCCCCTTATCACAAAAGTCTAGCACAATGCTGAGATGTATTTGTTAAAGTGATTTATTTCTATATACAAGAACATCTATTGTAACAGAACATACAAAGTATATGCTCTTCATCATACAAATGTGTATACATCGGCAAGGAAGGTGTGAGGTGTTTGTTTATTTATTTATTTATTTATTTTATTCCCATAATTCTCCTTTATGGCCCTGGTCTTCTACTTCCAAGTGTTAGGTTCTTTCTTCATCATGCAGTTACTTACATTAATAAATCTGTTCCTTTTTTTAATTGTATTTTTATCGCTATTGAAGAGGTGACCTACAGATGAGTTATAGTTACATGAATCAGATCATGGGTACAATTCTCTGTCTCCCCTTTCCTTACTATCTCACAGCTTTCCCCTCCTGTTCCCAACTGCAAGATTTTCAGTTCATTTTGCAGTGTCTAGTGAGAGTCACTATTTTATTTGTTCACACTTCATTCTAATGTTTCTGTGCCACACTTATCCTGCCAAATACAGACAATCTAACACACAGAGCAAAAAGAAACAAAAAAAATCCCAGCAAAAACATCAACTGAAAAATCTTTTGTATCCTTTTTTTTGGAGATAATTTCATAAAATATTATTTATTATGATCATTTAACCTCCTTTGATCTCAGTGTGTGAATGTCTAGAAACCCACATAATTTATCATTGTCCTGTGTGTGTGTGTGTGTGTGCATGTATATATGTATCATTCAGTGTGGTATTTATAGATTTATTAGGCATATTTAGATATATAGAAAGCCCAGAGAATAGAAGAAGACTTTTCTCACTATGCATCAGACAAGGGCGTATACCTAAAATATACTTAAGGCTAAAAAATTATTGCCGCCCCCCCGCAATAAATACTCAAAAATTCAAACCCCATCAACAAATGGGACAGAGACTTAGAGACTTCTCAGGGAAGAAGTAAGAATAGCCAAAAAAAAACAAATGAAAAGATGTTCATCATCTCTGTTAAGAATTAAAAATCAAAATAACATTAGAATGGGCAATATGAAGAAAACTAACAATAACAAATGCTAGCCAGGAATGTGGCCAAAAGGGAATATTATATATTATACTGTTGTTGTAAACTTGTTCAACCAGTCTAGAAAGCAGTATAGAAGTTCTTAAATGATCAGACAGAGGTAACCTATGAGCTAGCAATTGCACTCGTAAACATTTGTCCAATAGAACACAAACAACACCACACTAAAGCTATCATGCAACCATGTTCACTACAGCATTGTTTATGATAGCTAAGATGTGGAATCAACCCAGATGCCCTTAAATGGATGAATGGAATTCGACTCATCCATCAGAATGATATTACACCATTTGTAAGGAAATGGGAAGACTTGTAAAATGTTATATTAAGCAAAGTCAGCCACACCCAAAGAAACAGGCTTCATGGTTTGCTCATTTGAGACAGCTAGAATTTGCATATAAATCTACAATTCAATTCTTTTAATACATGTTTCTATATTCCACGGAATCTTCGGAGACGTGTATGAATCCAATAAAATGTTGCATTGGAACATTGAGTTGTCAGTGAAAATGGAAAAATATCCATGATCAAGAGTTCCATTTAATGAGAATACATTATTTTGTCTTTTATGTTTTTATTTTTTATTTTTTTTGTCGGTCATGGGGCTTAAACTCTGGGCCTGGGCGCTGTCCCTCAGCTCTTCAGCTCAAGGCTAGTGCTCTACCACTTGAGCCACAGCGCCACTTCTGGCCTTTTCTGTTTATGTGGTGCTGAGGAATTGAACCCAGGGCCTCATGCATGCTAGGCAAGCACTCTACCACTGAGCCACCTTCCCAGCCCCTTGTCTTTTATTATTAATAGGCTTGATTTAAAAAAATAAAAGTCCTACCCATCCAAACATCGGTAGCTGAATTACATTTTCCTTATTTGATGATCATCATCAACTTAGCTGTTATGTCTCTTATGTTATGCATATTTCTGAAATATTTCCCCCCAAATAATGTGTTTGCGTAATGAGTCTACTACAGATATTGATTAGCAAATGTATTTATAAGTTCATGGTACAAATAATTGAATGATTTTCTAATTAATATTATTTTAGAAATCAAAAGTATGAAATCACATGGAAGAAAGGCAATATTTTATTACAGTTAAATACTACAAGGTCTAAAGTAGTATAAGCATGGCACGTTAACTAATATGGTAGCTCTTTTCTTGTGACTTAGTCTAAATCTCTTTTTAAACTCCTACTGGCCAGGAGATGGTGCCTTACACATATAATCCTAACTAATCAAGAAGCTGAGATTGGAGTATAATTGTTTTAAGCCAAGTAGGCAAGAAAGTTTATGGGTCTCTTATATCCAGTTAATTTCCAAAAGAGGCAGAAGTAGAGCTATACTTCAAGTAGTAGAGCACTAGCCTTGATTAAAACCTCTCAGAGACAGTGCCCAGTCCCTGAATTCAAGCCCTAGTTCTAGCACAACAAACAAATAAATAAAAGTAAAGAAATATATTCATTTCATAATTTGAGATAAACTACTTTGTTCTAATCTAGAAATATGACATATATGGGTTTTTTAAATTATGTGATGCCATGTTTTAAGTGGTGTCAGTAAATTATTGGATTATCTGCTTTCCATTTTCTTTAATCATATAAACAGCATATCAAACTATCATCATGCTCATCCTGTGAAAATATTTCAACAAAATTTAGTTACATTGATTTTATATGTCAAGATGTTTGATATCGAGCAAATGAAATAGTGTTGTATTTGTAATGGCTCATAGCCTATTTCTATAATAGATATTTGATGTTAACATCATACAAAATATATGATGCCGTTTATTTTGTTATAATAATCATGTCCATTGTCTGCAAGATAAATATATCTGAGATAAAACATATAAGAAAGACCTAGTTTGTAGTCTAATAGAAGTAGAAAGAGTTTCTCATTTCTAACTTGTATGAAAGCTAAATGGAAACCAGTACATAACAAGAAAATCAGTAACAGTAATCTCTGGACACGATTTTTTTGTTAAATAGTTCTACCAAAGAGGTTACAATTCCATATGTCAGGTTCTGATTGATCAATATCATCCCTTACATCATTCCATGCATTGTGTCCAAGAACTGAAATGTGGTTAGTCCATGTGAATTTTAGTATGCATTGTTGACAAACACTAGACTAATTCAACAGTTATGTAAAGCTAATAGAAAGACCAAAGCCTGTAGGCTTTCTGCCATCATTGGTATCATCAGGATGAGTTTCCATGTCCAGCTTCCTCAGTAGAGATTGAGTCTGAAGAACATTTTTCCCATACTGGTGTGGAATTGCCAACTTCCATATTTTAGCATTCCATATAGTTTCACATGAGAGTTGTAAGTAACTGCATCCTCTACCTACACTTGCCAGATATAAAACTTATATTCACAACGTCCCAAATAACTAGGATTTCAGGCATGAGCCATTATTGCCAAGGTGAATATCATGTTTTGATCATGCTCCATGTCTTGACTCTGAAGCTGTTGTTATACATTATTTTCTAGTTTTGTAGGTTTCCCCACCCCTAATATTAAGTCTAAAGTCATTGGGTGTTCTCTATTTAATGTTAGTAAGAGACCATCTCACCAATAAGCTGAGCATTGTAGTATAGTGATACAAGGCCAGCCTAAGCCTCCAACAGGTGGAAAATTCTTCTAATCCTAAACACACAGAGGATAAAGGAAAGGGATCAAGGTCTGAACTCAGTTCTGAAAGGAAAGTACAAAATCCTATTTGTAAACAACCAAAAGTCTAAAAGAGCTTAGGGTGTTGACTCCAGTAGTTTATACCTGCCTAACAAGCACAAGGTTCTTAGTTCAAAACACAAAGCTGCTAATAAGTAAACCAATAATCATTAAAGGAGAAATTTGGAGTCTTCAATTTCTGTATTATTCCAGGTTTAAAAATTATATTTCCATAAATAAATTTCCTGTCAAACTAAAATAATATGTAAACATTATCATGGGAAATATGAAATGTGGAAAAATGTACCTCAACAGCTTCATTTTTAGCTCCGATTTTTCTTGAGATATTCTTGGCAAAGGAAGCACCAGAGTCATTCTATTCTGTTCAACAGTATTGCTCCATTTCTTCTCATAGAACAGCACATTAGCTTGTCAGGAAAAATCATCACCTAGCAAATCCAAATATGTTTATAACATTTTATGGGCTTTTTCTAATGGATGTATGTCATCAAGAAAAACCATTTTGATATAATTTTATGCTATACAATGATGTTGCATAGTCTATATGAGACTTTCCATTTACAAGGGTTACAGAAATTTACATATAAAGTGAGATAGTCCAAAAAGTGCCACATCATTAAGTTAAAACATAGCACCCCATACCCATTACTTCAAGATTCTGTTGCATTCCTTTAGTTAAGCAATTTCTGTATGCAAGCACATTTGCAAAGATAAGCATGGAAAAACAAAAAGACCCATAAAACTTATTACATGTTATATGCTGTATTTTTTAAGGTATTGTTTTGTTTTCACTAATGTTCTTAGAGCTTTTATTGGCTAGCCTTAAAAGCTACTCTACTTTAAATAGTTTCATACCACAATACTATTGCAGCTAGAAACTTTTTGGAACATATGACTGACTGAGAGAGACACATCCTCTTTAATAAGAGTCTTCTGGAATCTTCACTCTTCAATTCTTTGACCTTTTATTTGTACCTTTTATTTTATTTTATCGTGTAAGAAATGACATTGACATGTTAATGATCTCAGTCTTCTTATTCATTACCAAAACAACAACAACAACAAAACCCCACAAAACAAACAAACAAACAAAAAACCTCTGGAATATTGAAACCTGCTTTTTACCTTCTAGGACTCCCCAAGTAGTCTTTGTTTCTCTTAATTTATTTGTAAAGTGTGCATGTTAACATTGCATATATTAACAGAGTGCTGTGTATGTTTTTAATTTATATATATTACAATGCTGAAATCAGGTTAATGTGTCTACTTCCTCCATCATTTTCATTCATTTCAAACAGAAAACCTTTTTAAGGTTCTTGGAGATTTCTAGATATTGCTGTGCAGAAAGACACAAGAACTCTGTGTTTCTATCTTATTGACAACTGACCGATCTGCCCCCTTCCTTCCCCCACTCATATAGCCACTGTCCCCCATCACTGCATGCTGCTTTCTTTGAGGTCAACATCTTTGTCATTCACCTGAGTGAGATCAGGTGGCACTCACCACTCTGTGCCTGGCATATTTCACTTAGTATAATGATTTCAATAGTTTGAATAATCTTTCACAAACACAATTTTTCATGTCACAAACCACTTTAACTGCCCACATGTACCTAGTGTTTTAGAAAGGTCTGTCAATTTGTGTTAAGCAATCTTAAAACTAAGGTTTTCTAGGCTGGGAAGGTGGCTCAGTGGTATAGTTCTTACCTTGCATGCATGAGCCTCTGGGTTCGAATTCTCAGCACCATATAAGCAGAAAAAGCTGGGACTGTTGCTCTGGTTCAAGTGGTAGAGCACTACTCTTTAGCTGAAGAGTTGAAAGACAGTGTGTAGGCTCAGAGTTCAGGCCCCCCCCGACTGACAAAAAAAAAGCAACAACAACAACAACAAAAAAATCCTTTGCTTCTCCACTTATATCTAAGTTTTTTTGACATATCTAAGATGTGTCATTCTTTGCTCCACAGATCAATTTGCTTATCTTAATTATTCAAAGTATACCAGTGATTAATAAAAAAAGCCAATGACAAGAAAAGAAGACCCTTTTTCATTTCCACTCTGTGGCTTTTAGTTTTCTTTGTTCACTTTAAATTTCTTGTATGTTAAAGTGATAATGGTCACTTACAATCTTTACTCCATTGTGGAAAAATAATCCTATTGAAGAATATCTTAGATTTCAAAAATATTCAATTATTTCAATACATGATAAGTTTCTGTGATTACAACTTATCTTTATAGTTAGACATCTTTGGAAAGTAGGTTTTCCCACATGATTTTATATGGATCCTTCTTGAATCATTGTGTCTATTTGGGGAGATAAAATGAATTTTAAAATCATCTGAAAAAAATAATATTAAGATTCCTGTATCTAAAATAAATCACAACAAAGCAAAAACCTCTTGTAGCTTAGCATCATCTTATATGATCATATGTATGTAGCTTTTGACCTTTTCTGCTTGTCTGGTAAGACTATCCTAGACATATACTAGTTATTGCAAATAAGGGAAACCATGGAACCTATGTTTCTTTGAGGCTGGCTTACTTCACTTAATATAATTTTTTTCCAAGACTTTCCATTTCCTAACAAATGGGGTGGTGTTATTCTTTCTGATGGAGGCATAGAATGCCACTACACACACAAACACACACACACACACACACACACACACACACACACACACATCACATCACATCACATCACATTTTCTTGCTCCATTCATCTACTGAGGGACTGAGGGACATCTGGATTGGTTCCATATCTTAGCTATGGTAAACAATGTTGCAATAAACATAATTGTGCTGGTAGCGTTAGTATGGTTGGGGTAAATACCAAGAAGTAGGATTGCTGGGTCATAGGGAAGCTCTATATGTAGTCATTTGAAGAACCTCAGGAATGCAGTAGGGCTTCCTTTTGGACACATCCAACATCTGTTGTTATTAGAGTTCTTGATTATAACCATTCTAACTGGGGTGAGGTGGAATCTCATGGTTGCTTTCTTTGTTGCTGTCATTTTTTAATGTACTGTGTGATTTTTTTTTTTTTTTGTTTCTTTTGTATGTTCTTACACCTATGGTTTAATCCCTATTGTCACTGTAATTGATTCTTGTGTCCTTCATGTTTTTTTTTTTTTTTTTTCAGGTGTGTGGGGGGCTTGAACTCTGGGCTTGGGTGCTCTCCCTGTGCTCTTCAGCTCAGGGAGAGCGCTCTACCGCTTGAGCCACAGCGCCACTTCCGGTTTTTTAGTGGTTTATTGGAGAAAAAAGTCTCACTGACATTCCTGCCCGGGCTGGCTTTGAACCACAATTCTCAGATCTCAGCCTCCAGAGAGCTAGGATTACAGGCATAATCCACTGGCGCCCACTTGCCCTTCATCTTATATACACATGTTTCTAATTAGTAGAGGGGAAGGGAAATAACAAAGTGCTGAAACAAGGATATAGGTTGACCCATTGTAGCAATGGAATATACAAGACACTATGTTCAAAACAATCTTTACAACTTGCAGGGTGGGGAGGAGGAATTGAGGAGGTCAGGAAGGGAGAGTAAGGGAAAAACAAAGGAGGGGGTAACAATGCTTAATCGGCAATGTACTCATTACCTTACTCATGTAGCTGTAAACCCTCTGTACAGTCTCTTTACAATAAAAAAGTAATTTAAAAAGCAATCGCAATGTCCTCATAGCTCTAGCACAATTTGTTTTTTTTTAATTGTACAGGTCTGTCATGTGACTCTGTAGCCATCTTCATTCTGCCAATTGTCTCAAAATATTTTTCATAGATTGATTGACTATTCTCCTTTCTTTTTTGTTAATCACATGTGTTTTTTGTTTGTTTTTTTGTTTGTTCGTTTGGTTGGGTTGTGGGGCCTGAACTCTGAACCTGGGCACTGTCCCTCAGCTCTTCAGCTCAAGGCTAGCGCTCTACCACTTGGGCCACAGCACCACTCCTGGCTTTTTTCTTTTTGCTTATGTGGTGCTGAGGAATCGAACCCAGAGCCTCAGGCATGCAAGGCAAGCGCTCTACCACTGAGCCACCTTCCCTGCCCTGTTTGTTTTTTATTTGTTTTTGCCATCACTGCAGTTTGGACTTAGATTCTTGGAATAAATTGGTTTGTTCTGTCACTAGGTTGGTGCTCTATCACTTGAGAAATCCCTCCAGGTCAGCTTTATTGTTATTTATTTTGGAAATGCAGTTTCACAGACACTTTTGTCTGGAATGGTTTTAAACCATAACCCTCTCAATCCAAGCTTCCAGACTAGCTAGAATGTCCAGTGTGCACCACTGGCTCTTGGGTATATTTTATAAATAAAACATAAGTGAATTCTGACTAAAAAAATTTTTTTATATAGAAGCAAATGAATGAATTTTCTTGAACATGAGAGTTAACTAGAGAATGAGTGGATAAAATAATGGTTCATTTTTATTTTCATCAAATCATTGAAAATATCAGCGTCCCATTGGAGTTGCAGTAAAAATCTGTGAAAGAATATTATATACCACATGTTCCAAAGCAGAACAATTCTCCCTTGAGATTCAATGAGCCCATGCTATCAGAATATACTCATAGCCATTTTTCCTATTCTCCTCCTTCCAGATTCTTTCATTTTGGTTTAACCGTGTTGATCTTCTATGAATACTTAATGAAGACTCTGGAGTCTGTATGTATTATTTTCTGCCCTTACAAGTTCAATAACTCTTCTCACTATTAGTATTCACTCCTGCTCTGAAAAGCAGAAAGTCTGAGTGACTTATCTAAAAATTGCTTACCTGGCATTCAAATCAATCTCTCTTCTTCTATTGCTTATGACACCGTCTTTTTTCCTTCTTTTTAGCTATGTGTACCATGATATTTCAATAAGGATTTGTTGATAGATAAATATTTCTAAAAGCAGTAGCAAATATATGTTTTCCCCTTCTGGTGTTTTATATTTTTGTGGTGACAATTGTAATATTCTCTTGTCATATGTTTTCCCTTGTTGGTTTTTTTTCTCATTTCTCTGCAGTTTAGCTAAGTTTATCTATGACCATTTCATAAAACCAATTTTTTCAATGATTTTATTCTTTCTGTTTTTCTTTTACGTATGCTCTGGTCTTCATCAGTTAGTTCCTTCTGCTAATTTGGGTTTCAGTCTGTTCTTGTTTTCCTCAAATTTTAAGATGTGATCAGAACTTGTTTCAGATCTTTCTGCTTTTGTTTTTAGTCCTATTGCACATTATTTCTGTTGTTATTTTAAACCATATGTGTTGGTGTCTTGTGTCTTCATTTTCATTCATTTTAAGACATGCTTTGATTTCATTCTTGGTTTGTCCTTTGCTTCACAGTCCGTTCTGTGATTAGCTGTTTAATAGCCATGCATATGAATGTTCTCAAAATCTTATTTTTGTTGGGAAATGTTTGTGAATTATTGTTGGAAAAGATATGTAATGTTATTCCAATGCTTTTAAACATCCTCACCCTCGTTTTGTTGCCTAACAGATGATCAATCCTGGAGAATAGACCCTATCTTTATGTGAATAATATGAATTTGGCAAATGTTGCCGAAAGTGTACAATAACCGTCTGTTTAGCTAACATGGTTTACAGTATATATTGAATCTCATGTTTCTTTACTGATTTGGAATGAGGGGGATCTGGAGGATCTGCACATTGATAAAAGTTGGATGCTGAAATTATTCCTCTGAAAAACTGCAAATTGATATCAAATAAATCTGGCAATATTTTATTTTAAAATTTAGGTGTGGATTAATTAGCGTTTACAATTAATTGCAGAATCAAGCATGTTGGCTTCTGACTACACTATTAGCTGGGACAGAGAGACTCTATCAGAAAGAAAAGTCCAGAACACAGTGTCCATTGGGGAAAACTTAGTGTAGTTGTACTCCCCTGATAAAATATGAATGTCAAAAATCTTAATGTAGGATGACCACGACTCAGGACTTTGGGTAGTAAGTAAGATCCTACTCTAAAAATAACCAGAAAAAAATCAGGGCAGGAGGCATGGTTCTGAATTATTCTTCTTTGTAGGAAGCATGAGGCTCTAGGTACAAACATAGGTGTAGGTAGGGTAATTGCCTAAAATCGGTAGAGCATTCGATTTGGTATCTAGCAACTTCCCCTCCCCAAATCTTCCAAAAGCAAGCACAGTATGTAAACCAAAGAAATGATTATTTCTGGGTAATAAAATTACAGATAATTTTGGTGTAGTTCATTAAATACATTAAATACATTTGTATTTATTAAATACATTTGCTTCATTAAATACATTTGTATCCTTGGGTAAAAAAGATGTCAGAACCATGGCAATAGAAAAAAAAAAAGACGGACTAAAATAAATGTCTTTTCTGGACATCCCATGTTTTTCCCCATACATAGGTTTGAGTAGCAGGATATAACACAGGAGAAACTGTGATTATCAAAGCGGTAAGCATCAAAACATCTTCAAATACAGATGTTTTCATTGATGATTTCACTGTAACAGGAGAAGCAATGCATTATCAAAGAACTTGATTGCATCTGGGCCAGGAGCCAGCGGGCTGGCAGCCTCCCCTGGCATGGTGGATACACGATTACACAGTTCCGGATGTGTTACCTGGGATGTCATTGACATATGGATGATTTAACACTCTTCAAGAGACAAGTTAATTTACCCTTTCCTAAAAATAGCATAGACATTGTACTAAACAATTTGATTCTCATAAAGAAAGACAAATAGAAAATTTGAACTAGAAAGGAACTTAAGGATTCATTATGTAATTTTAAACTCTTGATGTGCATAAAATGTGAAATTATTGTAGGTAAGTGTGTTTTGATAAGGGAAACCGAAAGGTTAGAACAGCTATGTGACAGTGGCTCACATCTGTAACTGTAGCTACTCAAGAGACAGATCTGACTATTTTGTGTGTTACAAAGCAGCCAGTATATCTGTAAGACTCTTATCTCTAACTACAATAGAGGCAGAGATGGAACTGTGGCTCAAGTGGCAGAGCACCAACCTTGAGTAAAAAAGACAATAGACATCATCGTGGCCCTAAGTTCAAGCACTAGCTTGAGAGAACGGTATAAAGGAGATGGGGAGAGGAAGATAGGAGGAGAAAGAATGATAGAATGATAGACAAGAAAAAATAAAGAAAGGATAAAAGGAAGCAAGGAAGAAAGGAAGGAAGGAAGAAAGGAAGGAAAGAAGTAGCAGATAGGGGATAAATTATATGTGAGAACCAGGCACTGGTGGCTCATGCCTATAATCCTAGCTACTCAGGAGGCTGAGATCTGAGGATTGCCATTCAAAGCAAAGTCTGTGAAAAAAGAAAAAGCAGAAAAGTCTGTGAGATTCGTATCTCAAATAAAGTACCAGAAAACCGCAAGTGGTAGAGCACTAGAATACCAGAAAATGCTCAAGTGGTAGAGCACTAGCTTTGAGCTAAAAAGCTGAGGGACAGAGCCTAGGCCCAGAATTCAAGCCCCATGACCGACAAAAAAAGATATATAGAAAATATAGTCATGCATGCATGTAATTTAACTTAAGAATCTTTCAATAAAAACCAGTTAAATAGTTTGCACAATTGGTTGACATCCCTTAGATGTGTGTGTTGGTGGGGTGGGGGGGTAGTTGGTGGGTCTTGACCTCTGGACCTGGGCAATCTCCCTCAGTTCTTCAGCTCAAGGCTACTCTCTACCACTTGAGCCACAGCACCAATTCTGGTTTTCTGGTGGTTTATTGGCGAGCAGAGTCTCATAGACTTTCCTGTCTGGGCTGGTTTTGAACCATGATCCTCAGATCTCAGCCTCTTGAGTAACAAATTTTATTAATAATTGAAGAAAACCAGTTGATACCCAATCATATGCTGATAAATCTTCAAAAATCCAACAAAGCCAATAAAAATGTGTAGAAGAAGCAATTTTACTAGACCAAAGACAATGTTACTGAAGGGATTCTGCTTGTTTGTATCATGCAAATACCAGGTACAATATGTATTTGAAAATATAACATATATCAGTATGAATTTTGCACAGTATATCCTTGGTATGAACAACTGCTTATGTGATTTCTAGGAGACCAATAATGAAGAACTGCTGTGAATATTCAGAATGAAGAGTTTAAACCCTCCTGATGATAATGTGAACATGACTTAGCCCTTCTCTGCATCAACAAAGCATCACAGTGTACACAGTTTTCTTTTTTTTTCTTTGTTTTACTAAATTGTATTTAATATATTTAGCAATAAGGAGTCCTTGTTGTCTTCAAGACACAGGAATTACTTTTTGATAAATATTATAATTTAAATATGGTAATAAAGGATATGGTAAGTGTTTATTTTTGCTTTTGCTATACCTGTGAATAATATCTACATTTAAGCAAAAGCTTCTAATTTTTTGGACTAAACCAGGTTTATGTGCATAAACTGTTATTATCTTAATTTGTCTCACAAAGTAGATGTGCTGAAAATCTAGTTCTCAGCACATGGGTGCTAGGAGCTGTGTGTACTTGTGAGGTTTTGAGATCACAATGGTTCCACTCTTCTGGAAAGCATAATGACCCGGCCAGGGACTGGGCAGGTGTGTGTGTGGGGGGACACTCTTGTTCTCCTAGTTTTACTTTAAGAGGATTCAGTTACAGTTTCCCAAAAGACTCCATTGCCTCCATCTTGGATTCCTTAACCTCTTGTAGTAGAAGAAGTTTATTTATAGTAGTTATCAATTATTGAGTCTCATATATTCAGTTATAGCAGCATATTGCCCCCACTAATGACACTAGTCCCATGAATTGGTGTTACAGCAGTAAATACTTGCAAATTCCAAGGTACATTTGAAACTAAAATAATTGACTTTACATCAAGCCAATATTTCCATTAAAAGATCATTAAGTTGATTTAAATAAGTGTTCATCAGAGGACAAGGAGGATGGTTAGAGCTTTGTCTTAGAGACTACTCTAATGCTGGTTGGAAGAGAGCTGATAATGCTCCTTCTGATGTGACCTCCTATGAAAAGAAATATTTCTTATTGGGAACTAGATGTAAGGCCCTCTTGGTTATAACGTAGCAAAAAAAATTTGACTTGAATACTTTACCTTGTCCTACCACTGTGTTGAAAGCAGAATTTGAGAGCAATGAAAGAAAGCATTTGTTCCTTAAGCAGGAATAAATTCAGGGCTCAAGATGGATTTATTTAACCGCTCATACTAAAATGGGAGAGGAGGAAAGTTATTTTATAAGATAAGTCATAACCACGGAGGAATAATAAGGCAAATGTATGGACAAATCTGTTAAGTCATGAGTCATTTGCCTTTACCAAATACCTAAATATTGATATAAAAGATAGAACATAGGAGAAGTTGGTCCTTTCTGAGCTTTTTTCCTAAAATGCATAAAATTATAGTAACTGACATTATGAGATGTGATGTTCTTATATCCTGGATAATACAGTGTCAGGAGTAAATTTGTCTTCTTTATAAATCACTTAATCTAAGGTGTTCTGTAATAGCATAAAAACTGACTTAAGTAAGTAGGGAATATTTATCACAGTTTTTCCAAAATTAAATTGTAAAAGTAATTTTGATAACCATATCAGTTTGAAATTAATTAAAATAATTTAAACATTAAGTTAAATAAATTAAAACAATTAAAACAAACTATTAAATTAATTCAAAATTTATGTATGCCACAAAATGAAAAATTTTAAAGAAGTTAGATTCTGACAAATCTACATATTCTAATGCTAAAGGTAAAAATTGGTTGTAAGTAACAGACAAATATTTTAAGGCAAACATCTAGCATTCACTGGGTATTATTGATTTTCTAACCTTCAGATATGAGATCTGAACATAGAGCTATGAATAGAAACATGTAAAATGCTTCTAAATTATTTTACACATTTCTAAATTGGTGAACAAAGAAACAGCTTGAAACTTCATGAGTCCATGTTTCCCCTTGTACTACTTCAAATATTCTATACTTTTTCTTTTGTCCTCTGTGTGTATGCACATGTGCATTTGCTTAAATAACAATTTTACTTTTATAGGAAAAGTAAACTTTTAATGTAGGTTATTTTTCCCCCGAATAAAAAAACACTGGATACAAGTATTTTCCAGAATATTTGCTGTACCAATTTAAAGGTAATAATTATTTGGCTTATTTGTGCTAGGTGGAAAACCACACATATATCACTGTTTCCTGCAGGAGTATAGAATTGAGGCTGTCTTTTGCCAAAATATTCCAGACTATCCTCCAGTACTCATTTCTCATATTTGTTCTTACTCCTCCTTTGTTGACTTAGATAATGATGAAATGCTGTGCAAAATATTGCAAATGACCAGAGCAGATGGTTAGAAGCCATTGTCAAATATACATTTCTAAATATCTTCCTTATTCACATTTCACTGAATGGCTGAAATGAAACCAATTCAGAAGCCATTGTATTCCTCCTGAGCAACAAGCTTCATTTAACACTTATTCTATAATTTCAGTGAGTAATGTCATGGTGCCCTTCAGATGACATAGCATATTTATATAGTGCTTTTGTTGTTACCTATGAAATTGATTGCTAAAAGACTTACTTATTTAATTGCTTTATATGTATAAATAACAGATGGGAATAATTGTATTTCTACATAAAAAAGAAACTACAAGAAAAATAAAAACATTTCAAAGTGATGGTTTGTGTTCATTGTCTTCTTTCTGTCAATATATCAAAGATATATGCACATATCCAAACTCAACAAACTATATTCATCAAGTACATCATTTTATTTATACAATTTACACATTGATATTTGACACAAAATGAAACTCTATCAGGGTTTGATAAGAAAGTAGGTGATATCTACATCTACAAAATTGTAAAAGGTGTTTGTAGAATTTAAATTGTTTCATAATTTGAGTTACCAGAATTACACATAGATTTAGGCTGATACATGGCATTTAAAGTTAACTTGCATTTGTCCATACAAGTTAACTAAGCAGTAATCATTAAACTTCAAAAAATGTTCAGTAAGGGTATAGAAGAACCAAAGCATCAAAGATGAAAAAAGGTTTGTGGGCATATTTTATCATATTATCTTGTAGAAATCTAATACAGCTATCTCTGTATCATCAAGGCAAAAAAATAACCACAGAGCTACTGAAAGTGTGTGGATTTCCTGGAAGAAGTTCAGAGAGTTTAACTAGAACTAACCATAATATTAACATACTGAATCAGAATATGAGTTCATGGTATCTTGGAAGGCTGAGAAGAAACCCAGAGAAGTGTACACATGCAGAAAATAAAGAGAGAGGAATGCTGAGACTCTTGAATTTGAGAACTATCAGAAGATAGGGCAATCTATTTGAGGGATGAAATTGTGGGAGGAAAGTATAAGATGAGGAGAGAAAAAAGCTGAGCACTTGATCAAATGCATACATAATTAATTAAAAACAGAGACCTTAATTGCATTCAGAATCAATCATAATAAATCCAGAGAAGAGAAAGAAACTTGGAAATATTTGTGATTCTACATTAAAATGCTGTTTACTGAGTCACCAAGTCCCATAGTATATATGAAGTTTTTAAACATAGGAATAAGAAGAATGATAGGAGTAAAAAGAATAGAAGGAACTACATTTCCTTAGAAGATATATGTATTTTTAAATATTCTCATATGAACACAACTGAAATAAGGTATACTGTTTTTATTTACGATGATATATATCATTAATTTAATGACATGGATATTGCTATAATTTTCATTATTCATAAGGAAAAATATTGAAAAGAACTTCATAATTTAAGAAAATATCCAGATTGAAAGCAAATGATAATATTAGATAAACTTGGTGTGGATTATATATAGATTAAGTCAGTCTAATTTATAAGAAGTTAAGAAAACCACACAAGATACACATTGAAGTCATCTTTAGAGCAGGTATCAGGAGGCTCTCTGAGATGCTTACCAAAGTCTTCATGTTACGTCTTCGAAGTCAACTTAATGTTTTAAGTTTTGGCTTTAAGTTGCCTGAGTAACTCTCATAGCATTGAAGGATCAGGTTTATTTATGGAGGACATAGATGTCAATGAGGTTCAGCTGAGGACCACAGCTTTCTAATTTATCAATTGCAGCTAGACACAGGACTGGAGACAATCTGGCAGGCAGAGTCACATGAACACATGACAATAGTGCAGGTTATTAGAAAAATATTACAAAATTTACAAGATGAAGTTTAAACTGTTTATAAATACATAGTATATTTGGTGTTTATTTTAGTTCAAGAGAGCCTTATATTTTATTGCAATACAACAGAGGGACATTTCTTATTGAACATTATTGCCTTATGTATGCAACTGTAACCCCTCTGTATAACACCCTGACAATAAAATTAATTTTAAAAAAGCAATAAAACATGAAGTACTATATTAAACACCACAGAATTTGAATGTTGTTTGTATGTAAGGAAAGTTCCAAGAACATATTTCTAAGGAAATAGAAATGTTGATATATAGAAAAAATATTTTTATAGAAATAATTTTTGCAATATAAAACTACAGAAATTTTTAAAGTAACATTGGAGGAGCTGGAAAGTTTGTTCAGTGGGAAAGTGCTTGCTTCACATGTATGAGGCCTTGGGTTTGATTCCTCAGCACCACATAAGCACAAAAAAGCCAGAAGTGGTGCTGTGACTCAAGTGGTAGGGCGCTAGCCTTGAGCTGAAGAGCTGAGGGACAGGGTCCAGGCCAGAATTCAGGCCCCACGACCAACCAAATCAATCAATCAAACGATCGATCAATTACGCAATAAAGTAACATTGATTTTTAAATAACATTTATATATATATATATATATATATATATATATATATTTTTTTTTGTCAGTTGTTGGGCTTGAACTCTGGGCTTGGTTGCTGTCTCTCAGTTCTTCAGATCAAGGTGAGTGCTCTTCCACTTGAGCCACAGTGCCACTTGTGGTTTTCTAGTAGTTCATGGGAGATAAGAGTCTCATGGACTTTCCTGCCTGGGGTTGGCTTTAAACCGTGATTCTTAAACCTCAGCTTCCTTAGTAGCTACAGTTACAGGTGTGAGCCACTGGTGCCTGGCTTTAGAAATAATGTTTGCAATAGAAAACTACAGAAACTTCTGAAATAACACTGGATTTAAATAACATTTTAACTTTTCTATTTTACCATTGATGTGTTTATACACAGTAAAATAAGACATTTTGGTAGCAATATTTTAAAACATTAACATTTGTTAAAATTATGTTTTGCTTTTCAAGTCTTTGACACAAGATTTTTTCTATGATCTACATAAATTATAATTTCTAAAAATTAAAGACTACTTTAATAAGTTAATAGATTTTATTAATATTATTTTAACAATTTAAAGATTTTATGAGTTTGTAAATAATGTGATTTTTTGGTTTTCTAGATTAAAAAAACTTAATTAAGATTAATTTCTTAATTATTTATTATTACATGTAGATTTCATTTTAAATTTCTTATGTTTTAAACTGATTTCCATCTAAAACCCTGAATCATTATTAAGTAAATTTGGCAACATAGTATTACATAAATAAACAACAAATTAAATAATAAGGTAAATCTTTACTTACAGTGCAGTATCATACTGGAATGAGGACTGGAATAAGAAAAGAGTGTTGATTGCCTAATTTCTTAAAATTAGAGATTAAAAATTATTGTTTATAAGTGTTTATTGTTACCAATTGGCCATATAATATAAATGTCTAAAAACATTTCTTGGACAGTGATATGTGATTTTTGCCTCATTTTATTTAAAATATCATCCTAAAGACAATATTATTTTTCAGGGCAAAACTTGTATTTTCATTTTCTTAAAATACATCATATTTATAAAATAATAAAATTCCTTACTTCATGCATGGTATGAATGTACACTTGCAGAACTTAATAACCAGAACTTATTATCATGTCTGGGTGATGAGCAAATGTACATATAATGACTCCTGTCTTCATGTTGCTTAAAGTATAGTATTAAAAGACAGGGAAATCTAAACAGCAAATTAAGCACAAGTACCTTGTGTTACTTTGAACAGCTAGTCATCACAGGATAGTATGTTACAGAATCTTCCAACCCTGGACAAGGGGAACCACAGACATAAGTTCATCCATCACAACTGCAAAGGCCACTGACTTGAGGAGAAAGCTGTTCAGGCAAGGAAGGAATGTGTTTAGAAAGTTAACAAACCAAAGACGCGAGATACTTTCATCCACAAGGATCATCCTATTTAAGGGCTGGAGGAAATGACTCAGTTAAGAAGCTTTCTGGAAATGTGTCAATAGGGTAAGGACAGGATCACTTACAAGTTCTACAACAGTTACCATTTGGGTGGTTTGCTTTTTTGAAGCAGCAGCTACTTTTATCAATATATTGTGCAGTGTCCTGTTTTCTGTGACTCTAAAGAAACATGACTGACTAGAGGGTCTATAGTTATGGCTTTTAGTTTCTATTTGTAGTTAATTTTTGGGTAAAATAGAGAGTGAAAGAAGATAGCAAAATACTATTTGTTTCCCTAAAGTACACCTGGAGATAGCATTTGCTACAGAATAGTTTCTAACCCAATAGGAAGTTGCAGACAGAGGTGAAATTTACACAGAAAAGCCAATAGGGCCGACAATATATTGCTCAGCTCTGTGGCCTCCAATTTTTTAATGACTGTTAAAATCAACAAAAAATGAGAAGTTTGACCTAGGTGTTGCTTGAGTAATACAATGCCTTATTAATGGCTTCTTGATTCAAATAATATTCATACTCAGAAGATATTTTTAGTAAGCCAGAGATTATTCCTCATAAATATTCTGCTCTGCTCTACAGCCAATCAATAAAGGAAATTGTACTTCCATACATGTTAGATCCCTGCTGTCCTGATCTGCTTTGATCGATCAGGTATGAGTCGTTTCATTCTTGATTTGCTCTGCTGACATGTGGATGCTTTTAAACGTCTGAAAAACATTCTCGTCTCAGTTTCCTCCTCTTAGTGCTTGTGGAGGCCTTAAAGAGTTGAGAGCTTCATCGCCCTAGATAGCACTGCTGAACAGAGGTCTCCAGGCAGCTACTTCTAGTGCTATTGCTAGGTCCTTAAATTTTAACCTTAGTACACAACAGGATAAATGAAAACCTTAATCCAAGAAAGCAACTACACGGTATCATTTCTGTGAGGATTTTTCTCTTGGTTCTCTGTCCTAGAAATTCTATCTGTGTTCCTTAAACCCTCAGCCTTGTTTCCAATCAGGAGTACAGACAGGGCTGTCTCAATTCACCCGTCTTAAGTAGTGAACTGTCAGTTCTGAATGCAGTAAGCTTGAGGAATGGCAGATCTTAACTGAGCAGTTCCCAGGCTTTCAGGACGTCCACTCTGCAACTTCATGTCCTGAAAACGCTTATTTTTTACATATTTCGCTTGTAAGGCGGCTTCTTTAGGTAGGAGAGGAAAGCTGGTCACTGTTAATTCACTTTAGCCAACAATGAAGGTCTTCAGATTTTCACTTCACTTAATTTCAATTAATTCAATTTTCAACTGAAGTTTATTTTGAAATTGGTGAATAATATAATGACTCTATATTTATCATTTTGGGGGCAATGTTAAACTATTTTTCATTATGGCTGTGCCATTTATTATGAGACATTTTGTTTATTTTTATGAGCTATTTTAGATGTTGCCTTTCCTCCAGAGAAAACAAGATTTCTCTCTTTCTACTTCCTCCTCTAATATGATTATTTTTTACTTAACTTTATAAAATTTTTGTCATACAAACATTCTCTTCGAACTTTTGCTGTTTGCCATTTTTAATAACTCCTCAGAAAGATTTATTTTATAAAATCCAATGTATACCTGTGTTTCAGTTTCTTTTGATACCATTTTATAGGTTAGAGAGAAAATTAAATTCCCGTACTTACTATTTGATGATGAAAATAATATAATATGTCAATTTGATTACATTTATTTTTCTCAACCAGAAAACAAGTAATCAGAAAGGAACTCGATATTAAAAAAAAACAGTTTTCCAATTTATTTCAAAAAAATACAAAAAAAAAGGGAAAAAGCTAAAATTTAACAGATTTACTGGTGTGCTATTGCTGCTGTTGCTTCCGATAGGTAACTTTTATCATTCAATATGGAAAAACATATGAAATGTAAAATCATAATTGACAAATATAAGGAAGGGGCATAGAACTAGTCAGAGATTGGGAGAATTCAAATAAGTTTGCTTTGAATTAAAAATTCATGGAAGACAAGAGTAACACATAGGTTTCTAAAACATTGGCAGGCAGACCCAATTTAGATTCATTTTAATTTCCAGCCACAATGACAAGAATGCTAATTTCAAAAATAAGTAGGAATCTACTGAAGAGTCTTTCAGAGACAACAAATATTGCATGTAGATTCCTGAGCAGGACCATATTGGTAGATGCCTGAGATACCTCAGAGCTTGGATGAGTGGTTGACTGTGGTGTGTGTGTATGTGTGTGTGTGTGTGTGTGTGTGTGTGTGTGTGTGTGTGTGTGTGTGTGTGTGTGTTTGTGTAGGTAGAGGATATTTGTCAAATGAGAAAGTAAAGGGTAAGTGGCCTTATATATAGAGAGAAGCTATTATTTCTTTAAGGTTCATAGATTAGCCAAAGAGTTTTGTTTTAACATTTAAGTTAGAGGGGAATCATTACAAATTATATATAATTACCATTTCTGGGGCTTACACTATTGGCTTGGGCACTGTAATTGAGCTTTTGTGCTCAAGGATAGGACTCCATGGTCTTCACTTCCAGTCTAGCTGCAAACCATAATCCGCAGAATTCAACCTCTTTAGTATCTAGGATTAAAGACATGAAATACTGGCACCCACAGGGTTGCAAAATTGTTGAGTAAATAAATAAAGAATATAAATTGCCATTTTAAATTAGCAGGATTATGAACTTTGTGTCAAACATATTTAAAGTTGAAATTACCATTTGCTTTTTAAGTTTCTTATTATAGGTCATTTAATATTTTTCTGAAAATTATTGAAATTTGGTAGATATTTTCAGTTTTAAAATGAAGTTGATTATATTTAGAAACTCAAAAAATAGTAACACAACATTGGGAATGACATAGTTCAGAAGAAATTGTAACTGAACAAGCAAGAGATAAGGACAGTTCATGGAAGTTTTGTATTTTCTTTTGAATTCACAATGCATTTACATTATTGAATTTGGAAATAATGTTATTTTCTTCAAATGTAGAAAAATATTTATTCTCAGAGCCTTCACAATACCTGAAAAACAGTGAGTAATAGTGTAAGTCATAATCATTTTTCTTTTTTGACACAAGCAATTTATTCTCTATAGAATGATTTCACAGGCATCACTTCATATATATTCCTGTATAATGCTTTGTACTACTTGTTTTATTTACTGTATTTTGAGCATAATTACTTTCATAAATTTAAATGAAGTGTTATGAATTTGAATTGCAGTAATCTACCTTTTTTATTTATTTTTTATTCTTGGTAGTACAAAATTTGAACTCCATACCTTGTACTTGCTTAACAAGTTCTGTACTATAAGATCCATGTTCCTCCAATTTGTTGCTTCAGTTTATTTTTCAGTGTCTCTCAAACTTTATTCAATGCCAGCATCAAACAGCAATTATCTTACCTCCATGTTACTAATAATTGCAATTACAATCTTGTGTAAAACAACCAATAATTTTTCCTATTTTACTAATTATCATGTCTACTTTATTTGTAAGGAGAACTCTAGATTTATTTGCAAAACATGATATCAAAACCAGCAGACAGAAGAAACAAAGAAAAAATATTATTTTAAAATGCTAATGAAGGACTTCCAATAGGCATTAGGTAATAAATAAACACTAATAAACTTAGAAAGGCACATCACACTAGAAATATAAACAACAAGACTGGTAAATGATAGCACAAATTAAATAGGGATACAGGTTAACACATTGCAACAATGAGATGTACAAGACAATATGTTGAAAAATGAACTTTACAATTTAGGTGAGGGGAGGGGTAGTGTAGCTGAGGAGGTGGGAGGGAAGGGATGGTAGAGGAAAACAAAGGAGGAGGCAACAATGCTTGATAAGAAATGGACTCATTACCTTGTTCATATAATTGTAATTATACAGTATTTTCACAATAAAAACATATTAAAAATAAGTTACTATTGTACTTTTAATCCATGTTGGATAACAAATTAAGTATCTAATATGAACTAACTTTTTTGCAACTTAAACACTTAAGTAAGTATTGAATCTATTTTGGAGATACGGACTCTGAAACATAAATTAAAGAACTTTGTTTCAAATAACTCATCAGGTAAAGAGCAGAGCAGTTATTATAACTGCTAATATTTATAACTTGTCATAATTGCTAATGCCGGTGTTAATATAGAACAATTGAAAATTTTATTTAAATATTTTAACTGAGATTAAGAAATACACACACCTTTATACTATGTCATGGATGCTCAGAGTCTGACAATGGGGCTCATGCTGGTCATCTAATCTACTCAGGAGGCTTAGATCTGGAGTGTCATTCATTACGCCAGGCCAACGAGTGCAGGAAAGGTAATTGGACTTCATCTCCAAGATAAGAAACAAAAGGCAGTACTGAAGGTGAGGTTCAAGTTGTAGACTACTAGTCTAGGAAGCATAAGGTTTGATTTAAAATCCCAGTTCAGAAAAGTAAATAATAATAATAAAATAAAGAATGATTAAAATTTGACTCTTGGTGTTCTTTAAATTCTGCTTAGTATGGAAATGCTGTAATATGACAAACCTCAAAGAAATGCAAAAGAGGAATCCTGTCACCAAACAGATTATGTCTATTTTTGTCTACTATGTTATCATCCTTCATGACTTACATGTCCCCCAAAGACCCATATGGAAATAACACAGCAGAAAACAATTGTTTTGTTTAAATAGATGGCCACTCAGCATAATATTCTTCACGTAATAATTTCTTGGGAAGGTATAAATCCTTGTTTTATCAAAACTTTAAAGAATAATTTATATTTTACCATTTATACTAGAGACTTTTGAAGCTGACCATAGTAAAGAAGAAAGTAATTCTTGAAATGATAATTCTTGACATCTGCAGGATGTAATATACAAGCCAATCTGGGATCTATTTGTAACATGAAACGTGAAATTTTATGTATGTGAGTGACTATTTACCATACACAGAATCATTTCTTTTGTAACACTAACAGACTGAAAGAACACAATGTATTTTAATAAAAATAAATACAACTTCTTGACATATCTATGTTATTTGCATTGTGCTCTTCTAATGGCTCACAAATAGCTCACACATAGAATCTCTTTCAAGAATTATATAAGGTTTCTATCTCTTTATGGAATTATGTCAATAAAGCTTAGTAATAGGACATTTTCTATTTTCTGAGATAATACACAAGTCAATATTAACTTATAAAGATGCTATTTTCAATTTAAATGCAAAGAAACAAATTAAAGTAATATCTAATAAATCATGTTTTTCTGCTTTATTTCCATATTTGGAAACCAATAATGATGTTGTTTTTTTCCCCTCAGGGAGGGTTGAATAGCACATGTTTATGATGAGTTAAATTAAGATCGTGTCTACTGTGTCATACGAGGAAACAGAGCATCTTACATTAAATGTTACCTCCTTACCCTTTATTTGTTTATATAAAATCTTTCCTGGTTTGCTTGTTTTATTTCCCACATGGCTCATTCATTTATCAATATCTATTAGTTTTATCTCCCTGACTTCCACAACATAGTATTCTCATATCACCTTTAGGGAAATTAATATGAAACTAAATTTAAACAATTACTAATATGTAAAGTGATCTGCCTCAGGGTTAATTAACTACAAATGTATTTTATTTGCCTGTACTTTAATGAAACATAATAATATAGCTGTAGTCAACCAGTGTAAAAAAACACCCAACACCCTGTGGCTTGTAACTACACTTATTTTTTTTTTTTTGGCTAAAGATTCTGCTTATTCCCTGATTAATTTCTGTTCAAGCAGCTGTTGGCTGGGATATATCCCATGCCCTTATGGTCCCATTATTCTTTGTCTTCTGGTCCTCAACTTAATTTTAATGGCAATATCATGAATATTGGGTACAGGGATCACGTTTAGGAGGAGACATGGAACTCACAAAACTATATTCAACTGCTTTTATAAGTTATTTTCCTTTAGAAACTGTTTAGTAATGTGAGATATTACTCACGCAGATGTCATGACAGGGTGTAGCTACAACAGGAAGAGATGAAGAGTCAGAATCCCATCCACGCTGGTAGGAAACCAAGTTTTAAACCAGTGCGGACACAGGGATGTGATCAGTGATAGCACATCCATTACAGGTCATCATTGTTTGTTCAGATTCCTCAGGTGATTTTGAACCATTTTTCAGAGTCTAGTCATCTGTAAAGCTGGGAGAACTACATTCACAGCACATAAACAACAACATGCACAATAAAACAGATAACCTCATTCAGATATGGCATGCTTCTTTATTACTCAATCTGATGGATGGCCAACAAATAGGGTTGCTACTATCCTGATGTTAGATACACATTTCAGAAATGGAGGAGAGCAAAGCTCTTGTTAAACTTCTTTCTTCGCTTTGCTAAGAAGCTGAGCTATTTACGATCCAGATAAAAGATAGTTATTTTGCCCCATGCTATTTTTAACCTATTTTTTTCGACATTTAAAATTTATTGTAAAGATACTGTACAGAAGGGTTACAGTTACATGAGTAAGGTAATAAGCGTATTTTCTAACAATCATTGCTACTCCCTCTTTTGTTTTTTTTTTTTTCCTTACTATCCCTACCTTAGCCACCTCCCCAACTACCTAACTCCTCCTTCCCCCACTGGAAATTGTAAAGTTTATTTGCAACATAGTGTCTTGTATGTCTCATTGTTACAATGGATCAACTGTATCCTTTTTTCAGCATTTTGTTATTTCCCTTCCCCTCCCCAAATTATAAAATTGTATGTAAAAGGTACAGGTCACCAAAATCAAACACAGTGGCAATAGGGGTTATACCATAGGGGGAAGAACATACAAAAGAAACAAAATAACCCCACATAGTTTTTAAAAACAACAGCAAGGAAGTAAAAACCTCTTCTGTCCCTATCTTGTGGCTCATTTCATTTAACATCATCTTATATGGTCATATGTACATACTTTTAGACCTTCTCTGCTTTTGGTAAGATTATACTAGTTATTGGAAATAACTAGTTTCTTTGGGTCTGGTTTACTTCACTTAATATAATTTTTTCCAAGTCTTTTCATTTCCTAACAAATTGGGTGGTGGCATTCTTTCTGATGGATGGAGGCATAGTATTCCACTATATATATATACTTTTTTTCTTGATCTATTTATCTGCTGAAGGCCATCTGGGTTGGTACCATATCTTAGCTATGGTAATAATGCTGCTATAAACAGTTTTGCTGGTAGCTTTAGTATGGCCTTGTTTGTGATCATTTAGGTAAATATCTACAAGTGGGATTGCTGGGTCATAGGGGAACTCTATTTGTAGTCATTTAAGGAACATCCATACTGCTTTCCAAAGTAGTAGAACAAGTTTACACTCCCACCAACAATGAAGTAGGTTTCCCTTTTGGCCACATCCCCTCCATTATCTGTTGTTATTAGACTTCTTTTATTTTTGTATTTTTTTTTTTTGTAAAAATGCTGTACAGAGGGGTTACAGTTACATGTGCAGATTATAAACGTTTTTTTTGGGGGGGGGAGGTCCGGTCATGGGGCCTGGACTCTGGGCCTGGGCACTGTCCCTCAGCTCTTCAGCTCAAGGCTAGCGCTCTACCACTTGAGCCACAGCGCCACTTCCGGCTTTTTTCTTTTTGGTTATGTGGTGTTCGTGCATGCAAGGCAAGCACTCTACCACTGAGCCACCTTCCCAGCCCGAAGATTATAAACATTTTTACTGGGGTGAGATGAAATCTCAATGTTGTTTTGATTTGCATTTCTTTTATGTACAGAGAAGTTGAGTATTTCTTCATGTGTCTATTGGCCATCCTTATTTCCTCTTCAGAGAAGTCTCTCTTTAAGTCTTTAGCCCACTTTTTAATGGGGCAGTTGTTTCTTTGAGGATTTATTGTTGGAATATTTATTTTTTTGAGTTCTGAGTATATTTCAGATATGAGGCCCTTGTCTGTTGTATGGCTAGTGAAGATCTTCCAATCTGTGTGCTTTCTATTGATCTTTCTAGCTATGGCCTTTGCCATGCAGAAGCTCTGCAGTTTATAAAACCCGATTTGTCCAACCTTTCTTTTTTTCTTTTTAAATAAGTTTTTTTTATTGTGAAAATACTGTACAGAGGAGTTACAAAGTAATAGTACATTTCTTATCAAGCATTGTTGCCTCCTCCTTTGTTTTTCCCCTACAATCCCTTCCCTCCCATCTCCCCTCCCCCTCAGCCTAAATTGTAAAGTTTGTTTTTCCACATAGCGTCTTGTATATCTCATTGTTGAAATTGTCTTTGTTAAGGAAATTTTGGCCTGTGCCAAGGATCCCTAGAGTTCAAAATTAACCATCAAAAATCAATGGCTTTTCTGTATGCCAATAATGAGAGGGGTGTGGTTGAAATCAGGAAAGCAACTCCTTTTGTAATAGCCCCACAAAAAATAAAATACTTAGGAATTAACTAAAGAAGCAAAGGACCTCTATGATGAAAACTAAAAAACCTGTAAAAGAAAATTAATGCAGAACTAAGGAAGTGGGAAAAAACCTCCCAAGCTCCTGGTTTGGGAGGATTGACATCATGAAAACGGCAATACTGCCAAAGACTATCTACAAATTCAATGTAATACCTATCAAAATTCCAACCTCATTATTTAATGAAATAGAAGAAGCAATCCAAAACTTCATATGGAACAATAAAAGACCCCAAATAGCAAAAAAAAAACCAACCAAACAAACAAACAAAAACAAAAATTAGCAGAAACAACAGAAGTGGAGGAATATCAATATCGAATTTGAAATTCTATTACAAAGCCATAGTAATCAAAACAGCTTGGTACTGGCTCAAGAGCAGACCAGAGGCCCAATGGAATACAACTGAAAACCCAGACATGAAACCACATACCTAGAGCCACCTAATCTTTGATAAGAGAACTAAAAGAAACAGAACATAATAAAGAGCCTCTTCAGTAAATGGTGCTGGCAAAATTGTTTAAACGCCTGTAGAAAACTAAAATTAAATCCTTATCTATCACCCTGCACCAGAATCAATTCCAAATATATCAAAGACCTGGAAGTCAAAGCCGACACTCTTCTTAATCTATTTTTCTGTCCATTGTTCCAAACTCACTGGCACCGGAAACCATAAACAATATTTAAAACTTAAATTCTTGGGCTGGGAAGTTGGCTCAGAGGTAGAGTGCTTGCCTTGCATGCATGAAGCCCTGGATTTGATTCCTCAGCACCACATAAGCAGAAAAAAGCCGGAAGTGGCACTGTGGCTCAAGTGGTAGAGCGCTAGCCTTGAGCTGAAGAGCTGAGGGACAGCGCCCAGGCCCAGAGTTCAGACCCCATGACCGGACCCCCACCCCCTCAAATAAACTTAAATTATCATGCTTTATATTTGTATGTTGATTTTATCATTTTAATTTTGTATTTTATACATTTTCTTTAAACTACTGTAGTTAATATATCCTCTGGCATTAAATACATTCTTCTTTTTCCAATTTTAAATATATTTATTTAAGACATTGCATTTTCCACTTACAATACAGTGCTTTATAAAGTGCAATGTTTATATTTTTCTCTGTGTACATGTTCCATATTCAAGTATTGAGAATTTACAACAGCAGCTTAACTTTTAAAAACTGCTACATTCTTTAATAGCTAGTTAGAACCCTCTTGGCAGAGGACAATAATGAATTGTGCTTTCTTTCACAGACCTAACAGAAAGAATACTTTATGCTCTTTTGCTGATGTCAACTGTCACTAATTTTGTAATGATTAGTAATATTTTATGTATGCCTTCTTTTTTCCAAAAAATATAATCTTGCAAAACTGCAATTACATGTATAAAATAACTGTATATGTAGGTGCTCTCTTTCCTCCATGTTTACATAAGTACTTGTAGTATGCAAGCATCAACTTATTTCTTAAATGTAATGAAACTACAGTTGAACCAAAACTTAAACAAAAATAAATCATTGTGTTAATTAATATAAAACTGTATGTTGTCCTGCATTTAAATTTTAAAAGGTTTTGTTATCAAGTACTTCAACACATATTATTTTCTCATATTATGATGTGCCTTTGACATTTTATCACTTTAAATTGAATCATTACTCAGATTTAATTAATATAATCTACACAATCTTTATCATTCAGTCTAAATTGTAGTGGTTATTATTAAAGGTATAACAAAAATTACTATGCATCAGAAATTACATTTTTTCAAAATAATTGAGTATTTATTTATTTTGTCTATTTTTATGATTTTATTTACTTTTAAAAATACTGTAAAAGGGATGTACAGGGGTGTTACACTTACATGACTCAGGTAATGGGTACATTTCCTTTTGAGCAGTGTCATCCCCTCCCCCTCCTGACCACCCTTCCCCCAAAATTGTATAGTTTTTTTCCAAAATAGTGTCTAGTGGGTTTCATTGCTAAATTGGATGCTCAGACATAAAGAAAATTATGTTAATGTTCATTAATTTCTTTGATGTAAAGAAGGTATTTTCTTTGTAAAAGCTATTTCTTCTTGCAATGGAGAAATAAAATAATCAAAGAGTAATAGAAACCAAGTAAGACAGACAAGATTCAGATGGCAGGAAACATCAACCACATTTTTTATGACCAGTGGAATCCATTAAGTCTTAGGCTTGAGGGATTAAAAAGCTAAAACATCCAATGTCAGTAAATTTCATATGGTTTCTGGTTTGATAATAATTTAATAATAAAACTAATAATAGTACATATATCCTCTTTTGATAAAAAATTGGACTTATATAAACAATAAATACCTAAGCTTTTATTTAGATAATGGACTTATAATTATTTTATCATATCCTTAGTAAGCAAAATTACAATTATTTTGGGAGCTAGTACATTTTTATGTTTTAAAAAATCACATTATTCCCGGCACTGGTGCCTTACTACTATAATCCTAGCAAAACAGGAGGCTGATATCTGAGGATAGCAGCTAAAACCAGCTCAGGCAAGAATGTCCACGAGACTCTTATCTCCAGTAATCCTACGGAAAAGATGGAAGTGTCTCTGGGCACCATTGGAAAGTCTGTGAGACTCTTATCTTCAATTAATTACCGGAAAACCTGAAGTAGCACTGTGACTCAACAGATAGCCATTCTTGAACAAAATACATCATGATAGTGCCTGAGTTCAAGACTCATGATTGAAAAAAGAAACACACACACACACACACACACACACACACACACACACACACACACACACACACACACACCATATCACACACCATATCTCCAGTGGTAGAGCACTAGCCTTAATCAAAATAAGCTAAAGTAAAAGGCCTAGGCCCTAAGTTCAAGCCCCAGAAAGCACACACACACACACACACACACACACACACACACACACACACACACACACACACACACACACACACACACACACACACAGAGCAAACAATAGCACACAACAAAACTTTCAATTATAGTAGTCCCATTAATTGCAATAAATAATTTAAAAGTCACAAGTTTGTTTCATTACTAACAGATCTGCTATAAAATAACCACTAGGTATGATTTTCTGTCAAAATGAGTGGCAATACATTGAGAAAGTTGTAGTTTTTTTGCATTGGGACTTAAGTTATTAGAATGCGCCGATTATTTATGCTTTTCTGCATTGTTATGTCTTTAGTGCTCTGTAGCAATAACCTATTCAAAAAAGCTATTGATTGTACTTTGCAGAAAAAAAACTCTCTTGAATTAACTTTAGGTTATAAAGAGCTATTTGTGCATTATTTTATTGTGAAAGTATAGAGAACAAATAAACGGTTTGGTCTAGATACTAATAATTAAAAAACTACTACATGAATAAACTACTGTGCATAAGGAATTTTATATTCTACTGAAGATAAAAATGAAACATAAATTCAGACTCTTTAGATCTCATATATATATATATATATATATATAAATTTAATAGAAGCCATTAAATTGCAAGTGAAAGTTGGATGAGAATTCTATCAATGAATATGTATAGACCCTCAAGATATTTTTTTCCTATCTTGGGATCTTACATATGAGTCACAAGGAAACTGCCTATAATTGATATGTTTCCACTTTACAATAATAAAGCTATTGTTGTTAGCGTTCTTGATTTTTGCCGTTCTAACTGTAGTGAGGTGATATCTCAATGTTTTGATTTGCATTTCTTTTATGGCTAGGGATGTTGAACATTTCTTCATGTGTCTATTGGCCATCCTTCTTTCTTCTTCAGAGAAGTTTCTCTTTAAGTCTTTCGCCCACTTATTTATTGGGCAGTTGTTTCTTTGAGGATTTGTTGTTGGGGGGTTTAATGTTTTGAGTTCCAAGTATATTTTAGATATGAGACCCTTGTCCGTTGTATGGTTAGTAAAGATCTTCTCCCAATCCGTGGGCTTTCTATTGATCTTGCTAGCTATGTCATTTGCCCTGCAGAAGCTCTGCAACTTTATGCAATCCCATTTGTCCAACCTTTCTTTGATTTGTTGTGTTTCCGGGTCTCTATTCAGAAAGTTTCGGCCTGTCCCTCCCCCACAGTATAACCCCTGCTTTCACTATATTTGATGTCAGTATAACTTGTGGAGGAGATGGGAAAAAACCAGTTGTTTAAGGATACGGGTGGACCTGTTGCAACAATGAGAAGTACAAGTTGTCATGTCCAAAACGAGCTATACAACGTCGGTGGGGGGGGGGAGAAGGAGAAGGATTGGGATTGGGGGGAGGGGGGAGGCTGGGAAGGGATGTGAAGGGTAAACAAAGGAGGAGGCTGCAATGCTTGGTAGGAAATGTACGCATTATCCTGCCCATGTAATTGTAACTCCTCTGTACAGTATGTTCACAAATAAAATAAAATTAAATTAAAAAAATAATAAAGCTATTTGAAATCATGTGTTTCCTGAAATGCAAGAAAGCGTTAGAATTTTACAAATTTTCTTATCTGACCATCATTTATAAAATTAGTACAAGGAAGAATTAAAGAGAAAGAAAAAAGTAAAAGAATGAAAGAAAGAAAAAGAGGGAGAAAGAAAGAGAAAGAAAGAGAAAGAAAGGAAGAGAGAAAGGAAGGAAGGAAGGAAGGAAGGAAGGAAGGAAGGAAGGAAGGTAGATAGAAAGAAAGGAAGGAGGGAAGGAAGAAAGAAAGAAAGAAAGAAAGACAGAAAGAAAGAAAGATAGAAAGAAAGGAAGGAATGTAGAAAGGAAGGAAAGGAGATAGAGATTATTTAATACATTTGGTAGCAAGTTCAAAAGAGAAAAGTTGTACCACTCAGCTAAATACAATAAAGTCTCTACAAAAAGGAAGTATTTAATGCAGAATGCACTAGGCAAGGAAACTACAAAGAAAAAGTCCCTCTTGATTTCTATCTCCTTTATGTACAAGTTTCATTTTATAGCTAGCAGTCCCTGAATGAAAAATCTAGTCAGTTCCAGCAAATTAAATTTCCAAGATATCAGTCAATCCATAATACTACAGCCTACCTAAGTTATGAATATATATTTTGGGGCATGAAGGAGTATTTGTTAACAGCTTACTCCCTCCTTGGTTTTTAGTGAGTTTGTAGCAATCACACACTATGGTTACATTTCTAGAATAATGGCAAATCTCAGTCACCATTTCTCAAGCTGATAAATAATGGGTTACAAAGTAGAATAAGATATAGAGTTAGGCATTTATTAAATACAATATTACAAAATCAAAATAAAATAAAGTGTAGTTGTCATGTGGCTGTCTGAATTTTTATTTCCAAATATTCTCTGTTTGTTGAGAATTTTGTTACAATCTCTCAGGTTTGGTTCTGTGCCAGTATTTCTATATGCACATTATACAGATGAGGGAGGTAATGAGAGACTGGCACGTCACTAAATCACTTCAGCAATAAGACCATTAAAAACTTCATAACCAGAATAAAACAATAAACAGCCTTGCCTTTAAAGCACTTGGAGTTATAGTCCATAAATCAGGTGAAATTATTGAAAAATTGATATGCATGAAACAGTAGTCTGACCACTGAAGGAGATAATGGTAAATAAAACTTGATGTCTTCTCTTATTGGGAGTAAACACAAAAATAATCAGAACTGTGTTAGACAGAACAAAACAAGTGTCATCAGGGAACAAGTGAAGTGAGGACCAAGTGAAGTTCAGATGGCAAGAATTAAGTTACCTTGGCACTCAGAAGAGTCGGGAGAAAGTAGGCACTGCAGTGGGGAATACACCCCCCCCCAGAGCACAGCACTGAGGGCCACAGGTGCCATCCTGTGGTCAGTTTGAAAAAATAATCATGTTTCAAAAAGGTGTTCACAAGTACTCTGCATTCTTATAAAACAATAATTCAAAGAGAACACATCTAAAACTATTGACTACTCCCTGGAGTTTTACAAAACCTTAGACAGAGTCTGCACCCCACCCCCACCTCTCATTTTGATGAATAGGTCCCTGTAATTTTGTAACTAGGTTTTATCCACTCATGAATTACTTCATGACCTGACCTGTTATAGAATCTATTACAATACAACTCTTTTTTTAAAAATTTAATTTAATTTTATTTGTGAACATACTGTACAGAGGAGTTACAATTACATGGGCAGGATAATGCGTACATTTCTTACCAAGCATTGCAGCCTCCTCCTTTGTTTACCCTTCACATCCCTTCCCAGCCTCCCCCCTCCCCCTCAATCCCAATCCCAATCCTTCCCCCCCCTTCACCCTCTCCCCCCCCCCCCGCACTGACATTGTAAAGCTCGTTTTGGACATGACAACTTGTACTTCTCATTGTTGCAACAGGTGAACCTGTATCCTTAAACAACTGGTTTTTCCCCATCTCCTCCACAAGTTATACTGACATCAAACTCTTTCTATGATCCTTTTTGCTTAGGAAATCTTTTTCTTCCACAGATAACATTCAGGAATGCCTTCATAAATGGAATATACTATTGTTGTTATGATTTCAATAATCATTTAGCTTGATCCACAGGACTACTCAGGCTACAATTCAAGACTTGGTTTCTTACTCGTAATAGTTCTGGGAGATCGTAGTAAGACCTTTGAAGTAAGACCTAAAATTGAGAAGTTATGCCACTGGGGACATGATCTTGAAAGACAGGAGACCAGGCTGCTTGAGGCACTCATCCTTCATGAAGCACTTCCTTATCACAAACATAATAGGGGTAAACCAGTCATGAGTGATTGCTTTGATTAACTCCAAAAACATCCTTCAGAACAATTCTCCTATTCATTAGCTGATTCACTCAGGTTAATCTTTTTTGTTTGTCTTATGGCAATGGAAAGTTGACTAACACATACCATTAGTGGTGCTATAAAGCAACAAAAGATAATCACCAGTGACATTGGTCACCGTGGCATTCCTATGTCATTCCATTCTCTTTAAGACTATCCAGATCTTGTTGTCTCCATTTTGGGCAACTCATTCATATTCATATTTGTAAGCAATGAAAGCCTGAAGCTATGACAAGCAAGACAGGTGGCACAATCTGCTTCTCCTCATATTTAGACATTTGTCTTAGCAAAGTGTCACTTAATTCAAAGTGACATAAAGTGCACATGCTCCACTTCTCAGCAGTACTTGCCCTATGTGACATTTCTCTCCATATAACTGAAAAAAAAATACATGATCACAATGTGGTGAGAAAAAAATCGAGGACTTGGACCCACCAGTGTTCAGCTAGGAAATTCTTCTACATTTCTTATATCTAGATTGTTAAATGGACTCTACACAGACACTTGAAGTGAGAAGGAAAGTTCCTATTTAATTATCTTGCAAAAGTAACAGTTTAGGGAGATTTTTTAATGGCAAATATTTGTGGAAATAAATAGGAAAATATTGCCATAACTTTACTAGTATCCTCAAAATTCATACATTATAACATGATTATTAATGTGATAATATTTGGAGATGAGGCTTTGGGAGTTGATTAGATCCCAAGGTCAGAGCCTTTAGGTGTAAAGTTAGGACCTTTATGGAAGAAGGTCTCAATAATCACTCCTCTCCTCCCTGAGGTTCAATGAGAAGTGCCTCACTAGACCCTGATTCAACCTGCAACTACATTATGTACAAGAAAATTTTGTAGCAGTTCAAATGGAATCAGACAAAACATTCTTTTTTTTTTTAGCATTCCATTTCTTTTTTTTTTTTTTTTTTTTTGGGTCCGGTCGTGGGGCCTGAACTCTGGGCCTGGGTGCTGTCCCTCAGCTCTTCAGCTCAAGGCAAACACTCTACCACTTGAGCCACAGCGCCACTTCCGGCTTTTTTCTTTTTGCATATGTGGTGCTGAGGAATCGAACCCAGGGCCTCTGGCATGCAAGGCAAGCGCTCTACCACTGAGCCACCTTCCCAGCCCAGCATTCCATTTCTAAGACAAATGACTCTTCCATTTCGTAAAGAAGCCATAGTTCTCTCTATTTGAACTATGTAGGCAAACAGGACAACTTGCCCTAACCTTCCGTTAAGAATGTACCCATCAGATTCACTGGTAAGGCTTTATGTTTTTCATAAAATTTATTTATCTATTTATTTATTTTTTCTATATTCAATTCATAATGAAATGTCAAGTATTTCAAAACTAAATATTTATGATGAGGATAAAAATATTTTTATCCCTTCTATCACATTTTCCAACATTTGAATGCTTGAAAGCTGTATTATAATGCTTTTTTTCCCTTTTCATATAAAATTGAAGAGCTCATGCACTCAAGTTGTTGTAGTTGATTATTCAAATTGTTTAATCGTGACATTATTTCATCTCGGAGTGAAATTCAAATCTCCAATATTCATAAACTATTGTTCTTCCATGTCAATTTCTAGGTCAGTAGAAATATTATTTCTCCTTATGAAATATTAAATATATGTTGATGGTAAAATTAGACTTTTCTTTGTACTTAGCTTTAATTATTTGCTTTTTGTTCTCTTATAGTATAAGGCATAATTATTAAGTTCAATTGTCTCATGTGTAACACTCATATAACTATTGTCAGATATTCTACATGCCAAGTATCTTCCAGTTCTTAGTTCTATTAAGATCAGGTGAGTGTGCCCTGCATCTTGTATATACACTTCTCTAATTTGGTGAGGGGAAGGGAAAACAAAATGCTTAAATAGGGATACAGGTTGACCGATTGTAACAATGAGATGCACAAGATACTATGTTGAAAAATGAACTTTACAATTTAGGTGTGTGGGGTCGGGGTAGGAGTATAGTTGTGGAGGTGGGAGGGAAGGGATGATAGGGGAAAAACAAAGGGGGAGGTAAAAATGCTTGATAGGAAATGTACTCATTACATTGTTCATGTAACTGTAACCCCTCCATACAGTATTTTTACAATAAAATGTATTAAAATAAATATTTAGAGAGGTAAGAAATAATTATTTTATTTCTTTACACTTATTCTTGAAAATGACTCAATGCAGTATTGCTCTGGACCAATATATGTACTACAAATACAATCGACCATGGAAAATGACAGTTTTTGGATTGTTACCCAATGAATATCACAATCTACACATATCATGTGATTCAGACATTATTTTATATAAAGCATTTAAACATTACTCTATTTTGCTAAAAATAATCTGCCTTGCAGCCATATATTAAGTATAACATTATATGTAGTAATTGGGCTTCCCAAATACATCATGCATCGGTTCATATTATAAAATCCACTTTGTAAGCATGAATACTAGGGCACAGTGGAATATTTTACATACAGTCATCTTAATGGAAATTATTGGAGTCAGTATCTAAATCAAGTAAGTCTAGCTCAATTACCTGCTGGAATTGCACAGTATGTCTTTGTAGCTTTAATTACATAGAACAAGCAAGCAATAATGCTCAGCCATATGTGGGATAATTTTTCTATTACTTTGATCTCAACCTTGTCACATTTCCTTCAGATTCTTATTCACAAATACTTCAGTTAACATTTTCCAAATGATTATTAGACCTCTTAATAGTGCTGTAAAGAAAATAATTACATTGTGACATTTTAAACATAGAATTTTTGTAAAGCACTCTTTTAATTCAAATTACATAAATAGCCCAATCTAGGTCAAACCTACAATTGGCTATATAAAAATATAAATATTACCTGAAATTCTTTTTAGTATCTATGATTATAATCCTCACAAAATAAACATTATGAGGACTCACAATGTTAAATAATTCTAGTAATCATTCTAGTAAATAAATTTAGTAATGTTATCTTATATTTAATCTGAAGTATTTGAGCTGTATAGAGAAAATAAAGAGCTAGATAAATTGCTATTTTATTAGAGTCTTCACACTTATTTATTTGTTTACTTTTTTAATGAGATGGAAAGATTTGTACAACAATTCTTGTTCTGTTATGATTTATGACAGATGAATAAACATAGATTCTACACTTAGAATGATGGTTATTCTAATAAGCTTTCTCAGTGGCAGGATTTTATATCTATGGATGAAGTAAAACATTATGAGTTCTATTTGTGCAGTTTACTAAAACTTATAACAAGGAAATGTCATTAGAGAAGGTGATACTGAGTGAAGAAACAGCACAATCACTTTGTGATAGCCATGAAACGTTGCCACTATCTCTTTACATTTTGATTAATGGCCTAGCTATTGGCTCTGTGGCTGCACATTCCTCCCTAAGATGCTACTGAGGCAAAAATGCATTTTTATTGAGACTCATGGGATCAAGAAACACAAACTCTAGGAAAGATTTATGTAATAACAACAACCAAAAGTAGATGAATATTGAGAGAAAGCAAAACCCTAAGCCAATTCATTACCTGTAACAATATATTTTTCCTTACTTCACATTTATAACAAATGCCATTGGTGAATTGGTGTACATTGTTATACATTTCAGTGGTTTCTTTATTGACAGTAAAAAGTAAATCTTCAATTTGTGGGCTGTTGAGATTGCATAGAACAAAACATGTTTTTTTTTTCTTCTGCCTGTCCTGGGGCTTGAACTCAGGGCCTGGGTAGTGTCCTTGGGCTTCTTTTTACTCAAGACGAGCATTCTACCCCTTGAGTGACAAAACCACTTCTGGCTTTTTCTGTGCATGTGGTACTGAGAAATCGAACCCAGGGCTTCATGTATGTAAGGCAAGCATTCTTCCACTAAGCCACATTCCCAATCCAACAAAATTTATTCTTATAGGAGAGTTTTTAAAAATGAGTACTCAATAAAGAGATTTTTGTCAGGAACTGTCACCTTCTTCTATCTGCTAAAGAAAGTCATAAGTATATGCAAGAAACTTGCCTCCTAGTTCAGATATTTAGTCATTTTGTTAGGGAATCTAACATTTTTTTGGGGGGGTGGTGGGTCCGGTCGTGGAGCCTGAACTCTAAGCCTGGGCGCTGTCCCTCAGCTCTTCAACTCAAGCCTAGCACTCTACCACTTGAGCCACAGCGCCACTTCTGGCTTTTTTCTTTTTGCTTATGTGGTGCTGAGGAATCCAACCCAGGGCCTTATGCATGCAAGGCAAGCACTGTACCACTGAGCCACCTTCCCAGCCCCTAACATATTTTTCTTATACTGAACATTTCTAAAGATTGAGTCCTATAATAACCAGTCAACATTACCTGCTTCAGTTTAAGTAAATTGAATCAGTCCACTAAAAACAGTCAGATGATATATCGTCAACTTGTCTCCCAAGGAACAAGAGATTCAGTACCTCTAGATGTGCTAAGAATTTGTATTTTGTAGATGAACTAGTTAAAGAGTTTATACTTTGTAGATAAACTAGTTAAAATCCAAGTTTTCCCATTTAGAAATAATAGTAGGTATTTAAACTCAATAATATTTTAATTTATCTATTGAAAATAAGACTGATCTGCTTCATATGTAAGTGTTTAAAAATGAACTTCCCCCGAAATACATTCATACACTAACTCAGGTAGCCACTTAACTTCTTACAGAAAATAAGAAGTAGGAAATTCAATGTGAACGTTTTCTGAAATAGACTTGGAAATTTGATCTGAGGGCCTATTTATCTTAGTTTCCCTTGTCATTTCTCTCATTGTCCCAAGGTGTCTGATATAATTTTAGCTTTTATAAATGCCTTCAATTCAGGAGCAAAAATGACAGGGAAATGAGTGACTAGAGAACATTCTTCTTTAATCTCATTTGTTTTTCCAAAACAGTATCATCTAAGAGGTCTGAAATCCAGAAGACCTTGGCTGAGATAGCCCTTCCAGTTTTTTAGGTGTCATAAATGGTAGCAAAAAAAATAGAAATAGAGGATAAATATAAATTAAAGTAAGGATACACAATTATACAGTTCATCACAAATATTGATGCTGAAGCAGCCTGGGCCAACTAATATATTTTTTAAATTATCTATAAGTAGCTGTACAAAGGAGTTGCCTTTTGTCAAAGAAGTTTATGAATACAATGCATCTTGATCAATTTAACTCCTTTCAATATTCTCATCCTTCCCTCATAATTCTTAATTTTGTGAATTATATATTTAATTTTATACTGCATTCCCCACCCCTCTTCTTCATTTCACTACTCATTTCCCCTTGACCCCATCCCACACATTTTGCATATGTGTTCCTTGGTATTTATTTTGTTGAATTTTGAATTCTAAGTAATTTTACTATTTGAATTATCCCTTGAATGTACCATATTTCTGTTAATACATTTACATACACTTGCATATCACCCAACTTATTTACTTATAAGTTTATAAGCTAAATCTAGTTCTACATATAAGGGAAATCAGGCAATCTTTGCCTATCTGGGCCCGACTTCCCTTGACATCATTTTTTTTTCTTTTTTTTCTTTTACTTTACTTGATAATTTTTCTTTACTTCACATAATTTACCATTCTTTTCAAATGCTCCAATATCATTCTTTCTAAGAGATAAGTCAAAAGCCATCTAATGTTGATAATAAAACTCAAACATAGGCTGGAACAAGGACAATCTCTTCAAAAAATGGTGCTTGGAAATTGGATATCCACATGCAGAAAACTGAATCTGTACCCTTTGCTATCAGCTGTGGCGGCAACAATTCAAAATGGATCAATGTCCTTAATGTAAGACCAGAGAGTATAACACTGTTACAGAAAGATGTGATAGAAACATTAGGATTGCTTTGGCATGGAAAGAACTTTCTGTGTTAAGATCCAAAAGCACAGAAAATTAAAGAAATATTTGATAAATGAGATTTCATCATACTTAAAAAGTTTCTGCACAGCAAGGTATATAACCAAATAGATAAAAAGGCAACCTAAAGAATGGGAGAATATTTTTGCCATGGTCTAATATTGTTATTATGTTCCATAAAAATCCTATAATTCTATTTTTAGAAATATTAGTATTTTTATCTTAAACATTCTACCTGGATGACTATCTTTATGTCATATATATTCAAGTTGAATGCATTATCATGAATTTCTGTAAGTAAAAATGTATTTAAATTTTAAATGTAATGCATAATTAATATATTCAGATTATTTCTGATAATATTATCAATAAGCATATCAATACAAATCTTGTCTTTAAGAAATCCTTGAAGAGTTTTGAACCATATATTCTAGTTTTTTATTTTTTATTTTTTGGTCATGGGACCTGAATTCTGGGCCTGGGCTCTGTCCCTCAGCTCTTCAGCTCAAGGCTAGCACTCTACCACTTGAGTTACAGCAATATGTCCAGTTTTCTGGTGGTTTATTAGAGATAAGAGTCCCAAGATCTTTCCTGCCCAGGCTGGCTTTGAACTGTGATCCTCAGATCTCAGCCTCCGGAGTAGCTAGAATTACAGACATGAACCACTAATGCCTGGCCTATATTCTAATTTCACATATTTTAATTCCATAAAGACTTTCTATACCAATCATATTACCCTCCACATGAACAAGTGTGGTGAAGACATTGAAACAGACATGTATTAATGAGTTTTAGTAACTGTTTACAGTTTACACTTCCACTTCAAGTATGAATAAAACCCAAATGGGTTTTATGTGGAAGGTCAAGAGTATTCGATACCATTACATTGATTGCTTAATTTCCAACAATGTATGTGCTCATTTTTAGAACATAATACAGAAAAATTTAATTCAAATTATTTAAAGAGAAGTTTTAATCCATAATTCTCTACTGCAGAGACTATGTTTCAGTTGAAATTGGTTTATGTTAAGTAGCATATGGTTTCAACACATGGTCACTAAATCATAAGCTAGGAAAAATTTTGTTGTTTTTCCACACATCTAATTTTTACAATCAGTAACTGATTCTTTAGCTCTTGGAACTGTTTATTTAATTTTACTTCCTTAGGAAAAATTTCAAGCACTGATGAGCATCTACTACATTGGGCTTTGTTAAACTGATGTACTCTATAATACATGCCATAATGGTAAAAACAGAAAGCTAGGTATATTACATAAAATACTAAACAGAATATAAATATGAAATAAATGAATTAAAATATTTACATAGCTTGTTTTCCTTAATCTTTATTTTATTACATTGTTTTTTATCTTTTCATATTTTAGTTTTTAATTTTTATTATTAATTTACTTTATTATTATTATAGAGGTGATGTACAGAGGGATTACAATTACATTAGTCAGGTAATGAGTACATTTCTTTTGTGCAATGTTTCCTGTTCCCTCAATCTCTCCCAGTCTCTCTCTCCCATCTCCACCCATGAGTTGTGTAGTTCACTTTCATCAGTGTCCAGTGAGCTACACTGCTGTACTTTTTAACCCTTTTCACCCCAGTTTTGTACCCTCTCCTTTCCAAAGAAGTGCACTTGAACATACCATACATAATATAAAAACAAATCACCAAAACCTAAAAATTAAAAATATGGAAAAAAGAGGTCTCTTTTTTCCAATCTCAGAGTTTATTTTATATAAATATGAAGAAATACTTAGATATTTCTATCCTGAGTATTCTTTTCTGGTCTCACTGTGTGTGAGTATCTAAAATCCTGTATAATTTATCATACACCATTTTTTATCTAATTTCCACATATCAAAAATTTAACAAGGGTTTTGAAGTTATATATATGATCCAAACTTTATCATTTTACACGAGTAAACACTATAAGTAAAACACTTAAATATCTACTTTTTGTTACTATCTTATAAAGTCTTGTCTCATCATCATAAGAATATATATTATCTAAAGGATGAAAGAAGGGCTGGTGGGAGTGTTAGAAATGGAAATTATTTGACATTATTAGTAAGAATGTAAATCAGTAAAGTTGTTGTGGACACAGTATGAAATCTCCACCAAATAGTAAATCCTAAAATTCCAGATGATTCATGCTGAGAATCTATCTAAAATATATAAAACAAAGTGTTTTATTTGTAGGGAGAGTATAACTAAATCTGTAACAAACAGTATTGAACATTGGTTAACAAAGATAGTCTAACAGAATGTAGAACCACTAATGCATAAAACTCTTCAGATCTAGTGCTAATTGTATACAGTCACATGATAATATTTTATTCCATATCATTCATAGACTTTTCACTTTTTTATTATTATAATAATTCAGTGATTTAGCATCGAAAGTTTTAGAAATGACAAGTTAAATGAATGATATATTGAACAACATTTTTAAATGGTTTAAATGATCTGATAAATGTGCAAATGTAGTGTTTCCTTGAGTAAGTATTAATCCTAGTTAATCTATCAAAATCACTTATTTAGCGTTCTGTTTTGATTTTTCATTTTTTTCTTATATGAAGATTAAAGATTAGCTTTATGCTTTCTGATGAGTTATGCTACAGTTACAAATGAGACTACCATCCTAACTTTCTGGACTTTAATCAATGGCTATATAACTGCATGTAGATAAAAATATATTGATTTTATATGTGGTAAAACTTTCCTTTCAAAACAGGAATGGATTTGAGGAGTGAATAATCATTCTTTATTTATTGATCATAGATTAAAAAAATACAGTTCCTTACTTTCAAAACATTTAAGTAATATCCAAATACATATGTGTGTATTTACATGAATACATGCATGCTTATGCATATGCATGGTTTTTATGGGTGTTTATGTGTTTCCCTAATCACTTTCAAGACTAGCACAGAATGGTGGCAAAAAAGCTCACAGTGAATTGAAAGTAATCAGAATTTATTCTTTTCCATAATAAGAGAAAATAAGTAGCACAGACTTGACACATTATTAAAGGAAGTGAGAGTATATCTTCAATGACAAATTCAAGTTTGACAGACTAGTGAATAATAAAAGATAGGAATGTAAAATAACAATTGGGTAATCAATAGGTTATAATCCATGTAGATATGAAAGAATGTTGGAGTGTAGGTATTGACAGATAGATTTGAAAATGAATTGAAAGTCAGCAAGTTGTCCAATTATATCCAGTCCAGTATTAAATATGAAAGTGTGCCTAAAGCCCATACTAAGTTGAATTCATTCCCAGAATTACTACTTCTAGACCTGCAGTATTTTCCTCTTTAACATTTATTATTATTTAAATAGAAGCTAAAATTATTCCTAGATATATACAGTGTTTTCTTCCTCTCCAGTGTTCTATCTCTAGTTTCTAGAAAATTCCTATGAATTTGATACTGTAATAAAACCCCTGTATATCATAACTACTACATTATAGAAACATTTTATAGCCTGTGTTCTAATGCTGAGAAACACTAAACAGAGAAGGTGTTATTTGCACTCCAGTGCCCATAAACTTACCGGAAATTATAGAACGTTCCCTCTAATTCCTCTGTGAGGTATGCAGTACTTTTGGGGGTTATAGGTAGAGATGAGAATAAAAGAATACAAGTAGCCTTAATACACAGTTTTTCTGGAATCATTGAATGGCCATTTTTGTCATTGTAGAAGTATCCAAATTTGATTAACAATCCATACATCTGCTCACATTATTTATGTCAGAACCTGGATATTAACAATTTTCTTTTAGAAGACAAATTTCTTTAGCAACAGTGATGAATTAGTAAATATAAGTATTTTCTAGTACTTTTCTTAGTTTTGTTATATGGTCTCTACTTTCCCTTAGAAAGAATTAAATTATTACCTCATAAAGAAGGAGACTAATACTGCACTTGTCATTTTATCATGTGTGCATAATGATATTCTTTGTTAGCCCCAGCAATATTTTCAAGCCAAGGGATGGGAGAATGAAACAATTTTATACAAATAACCTACATTCCTTTATATGTTAATGGACAAATAAAAGGCACAAACTTGGGGCTGGCAAGGTGGCTCAGTGGTAGAGTACTTGCCTTGCATGCATGAGGCCCTGAGTTCGATTCCTCAGCACCACATAAGCAAAAAGAAAAAAGCCGGAAGTGGCGCTGTGGCTCAAGTGGTAGAGCGCTAGCCTTGAGCTGAAGAGCTGAGGGACAGTGCCCAGGCCAAGAGTTCAGGCCCCATGACCAGACCCAAAAAACAAAAAAAAACAAAACAAAAAAACCAAAAGGCACAAAGTTATATGACTGAGTATTGAAAGGGAAAATACATAGTTCAGTGATGAGAGTCACATTGAATTGCCTTTTCATCCTAATTACAATGATCAGTTGGTATTTAGGGTTCCATCAATTTAAACTTAAATTAGCAAATATCATCAGTTATAAAAATACAAGCTTTTCTACTTAACTTTTTTCACTTATTCATTTATAATCAATGGAAGCAGAGTCACACACATGGATATGGAATATGTGATTCAAAGTACACCCATATTAAAAGAAACAAAATTAATGACATCCACGAAAACCTTTGAGGCATAATTTTTATATCTGGATATTCTTTTATTATTAATAAGTTTTTTATTGTGAAAATACTGTACAGAGGGGTTACAATTACATGAGCAAGATAATGAGTACATTTCTTTTTTTAATTGTGAAAATACTGTACAGACAAGTTTCAATTTTATAAAGCATTGTTGCCTCATCCTTTGTTTCCCCTTACCATCTCTGCCCTCCCATCTCCTCCCACACCACCTCCAGCCCCAGCCAAAGTTGTAAAGTTCGCTTTTCGACATAACGTCTTGAGCATCTCATTGTTGCAATGGGTCCACATGTATCCCTATTTAAACACTTTGTTTTTTCCCTTCCCCTCCCCAAATTATACCAACATCAAATACAGTAAAAATAGGGGTTATACCATGGGGGAGGGACATACAAAGCAACAAAGAAATCATCTTATAAATATGTTAGAAACAATAGCAAGAAAGAAAAAACATGTGAGTCCTTATCTTGTTATATCTGGATTCCATATAGTCCAGACTGTAAGCATGTAAGAAGGAAGGTTCCTAGAGTTCTCACATCACACTGTAGATACTTTCTTTGTAAGAGAAATATGAATGAAAACAGTAAAATTATCTGAAGCACTTGGAAAATATTGCCTTCTGATTATTCTTATATGCATTCGGTATATATACAAATAAAAAATTTACACTCACTAAATATATACCCTTTACTATAGTAGATATCATATGAGTATTTAAGAGATAATATCAAAAGTTTCTATGCATTTATTGGCTTTTATGCAACAGATGTAAAATTGAATATGATTTTTATCTATGCATATAGAAATTGTAAGAATGTCAGTGTTACAGTTATTTTAATAATTATGATGGTATTTGTTCCCTATGGAGGTGATTATTCATATTTACAAAAATTTAAATACAGTACAATAGAAAGTGACAGTAAAGTTAATGACTGTATGAGAACCAAGAACTAAGTTTAGAGTTTTATAAAGATTGCAATTACATTGGCCGGCTATGATTTATGAGTTAGTCTTGCTGTTTATGTCACAGCAATTGATTATCATCCAGATGTTAAAAACTCTCCATCCGTCGTCTTAATTTTCAATTAGTTTGAATTTTTGTCTTATGGTTTCTCTTATGGAAGTGCATAACTTCCTTTAGAGAAGAATATATATTAGAATTGTAAAACTATCCTCTGAGAATTTCATAAATCCATGATCACTATGTCTATAGGAGCTTTAATCTTTAGTCGACAGCACCCTGAGTGGCCATAGAAAACAGTGAATATCCCTTCCATCCTAGTTTAATGGCTCTCTCTTAGAAACTATAGGCACACAATCCTTGTAAGACCTAGCATAAACATTTAACATCTTTATCTAGCTAGTGAGTAGGCAATTGCAGCTATTATGACTTAAAATTCAAGCTGCATCTTATCTGAACATATGTTGCAGAATAAAAGCTTGAAACTAAAAACATTGAATCAGATGGATATGTTTTCCTTTTTGTTTGCCCTCCTATCTTCTCTCTACAAAGACACTTATAAAACATATACATATAGCCGGGCGCTGGTGGCTCACGCCTGTAAACCTAGCTACTCAGGAGGCTGAGATCTGAGGATCGCGGTTGAAAGCCAGCCCGGGCAGGAGAGACCGTGAGACTCCTATCTCCAATAAACCACCAGAAAACCGGAAGTGGCGCTATAGCTCAAGTGGTAGAGCGCTCGCCTTGAGCTGAAGAGCTGAAGGACAGCGCCCAGGCCCAGAGTTCAAGCCCCAGGACCGACAAAAAAAAAAAAAAAACATATACATAAAGGTTTCCTTTAAGGTGTGGTAAGTTCTCTTACTGCTTAGAAGTTAATTTTTGACTGAATCTCAGAAATTAATTGACTTTTTCTTGACTCAATCCATGTATTATGCTTCTATCAGCATCAAGAAGTACCAATATTTTTAGATTTTCTTATATTTTATAGAATTAAATGCTCCACAAGCAAGTTCTATCTCCCGATCTATCGCTGAAGACAGCACTAACACATGTATTATTAATATTATACAGACAATAAACTCTAGCCTGAATTGTATATACTACTGTCATACAAACGACTAAGACATTATGTGTGTTTAGAATTTTTCTAACAGGAAAACATATTTTCTGGTATCATTTTTATATAGTAACAAAATGTAATTTAAGCTCCATTGAATTTGAAATATAAGTGAATTGTAATTTTAATATACTTAATATAATTGAAGTAAATTCAAGTTTATACTTTAAACCTATTTATTAAAGATTTCTAAACACTAATGCACATTTCTCTCTTCTATTATAATAAAGTCCAATAACATAATAGACTTAGGTTGTATAAACCTATCATTTACACAAGACTTTTATATGTTATGTATTAGGTAATATTTTCCCACTAGTTGATACTCATCTTTCCTAAAACGATAAATATCTTCATTGTAGGATGACAGGAAATAATCTTTTCATATTTCCCAATCTATATACTAAGACAACACTACAGTTAGTCAAAAATGGAAACAACTAAACATACAATAATGTAAAACACCTGGTAAAACTATGAATCAGAATTGATATCTTTTATTAAAATGAAAAATCTTTTAGCATATATGTCCATTTGTCTCTGTTCATGGTTTCTGCATTCCCACTGAGCTTTTCTGGTGGCACACATCCATACAACTTTTCCATAATTTTCTTAAACACATTTTCTTTATTTTTTATTATGTTATTTCATGCCAGAGACTTCACACCAGAGTTTGCAAGTGTCACTAGCAGTGCAATGCATGATTCAGTAAATATTAAGCCCTGGCTTAATTTCTACTTCTGAAGATAGCACTCAAAGACTATTGAAAGACACACAAACACACACATGCACACAAACACACACACACATGCAAACTTAAGGTAATTGTAAGCATTTGTACCTGGAGGGAAGTGTGTCTCTTTCTTGTCATCTAGTTCATATGACAACTAATTTATGTTCAGACTGAACTTTTATTTTTCTCTTTGTCATAAATTACTAGATGATTTGAATTTTTCTGATTAAATCTTTTTCATTTTTGATTAAAAGTCTCTAATTCCATGAGATTTCTGTCTACTTTATAACAAGAAATCTTATACATTTGTTCCAAAGATAATGTCTCACCTTATGCTCTTTCTAAAATGTTAAGAGAGGCCATTGGAAACTCTCTCAGAATTCCGGTTCTTCTTTAGGGAGCACCACTTTTCTCCTCCACAAATCATTATGCAGGGCAGACAGGTTTCCACCAAGTTACACTAACCATAATCTTCTATGTTGAAGTCAAGTGACAGTTTCTTCCTTCTGGAACTAATGGATGAAGAGTGGATAATTTTCAAGGTCTGACAGTAGTTGTCACCAGTATCTCATAGGGTATATACTCATAGTGAATCTTGTTTTTGTAGAAATCTACAAGATTAGTAGTGTTCTTATTTCAGCATAAAGTAGAATCACCTGGGGAACCCAGGGACACATTGAAGGCTGAATATTTCCTCCCAAGAGTATGGATATGCCTTAGATCTCTTATTTCAATAAATAAATATATATTGGTGTATAGTAGTCCTTCATTTTACTTATTCTAACACTATGATAATCATCATATATTTATGATATTAGAAGGGTATGCTTGAAGATAACTATTCAGAGAAAAGTTTCTGAAATTGATAAGAATTCAATGTTTGCCTTTCTACAATGATAACACAGTAAGTTTAAAAAATGAACAACTATTTTTCTAATAAACAACCAGGTGACAATCAAACTTGAATTTAAAATACATTTTAACAACAACATCAGTGGCATCAATCATCTTTTCATCACATTTATTAGTATGATACAAACATATACTAGTTAAAGACAAAATTATAAAGCTGTGAGATTCTTCTGGGAAGAGAAATTTCTACTTTCAGGCTTACTAAAGTTTTCATAGCTGGAGGAGAGGAGATCCATTTTGGAAAGAAGAAATCAATTACATTCACTAATTAATGAACTTTTCATATATATATATATATATATACATATATATATGTAGTTCCCTCCTAGATTTATAGTAAAAGGAAATTTAAATTGTATGAGTATAGAAAACATTGTATAAGATGCTTGAAATGCCTTTAGTTGAAAAAAGTATGTAAATAAAACATGTCTATCTCAAAGAGAATGGATATACATTTGTTTATATATTTCTACAGTGAAAACTGCTCAATAATCAAAAAGATTCAGAATCCTGGTTTGTATTGCCATAGATATCTCTTAGGTATTGCTCAGGAAAAGATTTAAAGGTATACATTTTACTAGAGATCTTTTTCCTCACTTAGATTTCTAAATGTATAATGCAGAAAAAATACCCAATGGAATTGGAAATCAAATATTTTTCTTAGGAATACTGAAAAAATACAGTGGATATTTCGAGAATGAGAAGTGCTCAGTATTTTATCATCTTATGCAGAAAAGACATTCTTGTCAATTCCAGTTTCATGCAAGTTAACATTGTGCCTTTAATTCCATTTAAATTATACCAAGTTTCAGAAAGATACAATCTGGTTCATTCTCTGCATGTCTTGTGGGCCAGCTATAGTGGGCTGGCAATGGAGAATTAAAACCATAATAACTTGCCTCTTTATTCTTTTACATTAACCATGGACTAGTTTGCATAAAAATTCTCCTCCAAGCTATTGCCAAAGTGTTAATTTATTCATTTATAAAGCAAAAGATACACCCAGAATGAGAAATGGTTATTTCATAAATTGTTTCATTTAATTAATTCACTTATTTTGCCAAAAGAAATAAGTTCACTCCTAAATTTGTCATTTCAAAAATATTCTTACTAAAATATTTTGTAATAGTTATATTATATTTAGAAATGGCAATATAAGATGCATATTTTCTCAGAGTGAAGAATATTATGATATCTGACAATTGAGCAGTTGGTAGAGATTTTCATGCCAATATTGTTTCATTTGACTCAAACTTATGCTGCAAAAAAGGATAGAAGAATAAGATTTATGCAATTTCTTATCCAATTCAGGGAAAATAATAAGGAGAATTATTCTATTTCTGTATAGCATAATACATACTTATACTATATCTAATATATTTTGCTGTAAGATTCTCAAATAACCTTGAGATCTAAAATAAACTAAAATTGTCCTGTAAAATGAAAACCATGTTCATGCCTGCTTTTACAAAATTCAACTATGAAAATGAAATGTAACTATTGGATTCCCTCAAATTTTATTTCAGCTGTGTGACCTTGCATCTGACAAAGTTCTCCTCAGATATGGAATCCTTAGAATGCTATGTACACAATTTTTACTTATGTGGTTTTTTTCATATTTAGTAAAGAAAGAAATTACATTCTTAATACCAAGAATTCATCTAAAAATCAGTGAAGAGAAGCAGCAGTCCCCAGGTAAATTTTTAAATGTACACAAGGTAGGCATTGTTATTTTTTTTGGGGGGGGGGTCCGGTCGTGGGGCCTGAACTCTGGGCCTGGGCGCTGTCCCTCAGCTCTTCAGCTCAAGGCTAGCTCTCTACCACTTGAGCCACAGCACCACTTCCGGCTTTTTTTTGCTTATGTGGTGCTGAAGAATCGAACCCAGGGCCTCATGCATGCAAGACAAGTGCTCTACCACTGAGCCACTTTCCCAGCCCTGATAGGCATTGTTATTGCATAAACCACTTAAGTACATTCTTGAACATTTTCCAGTGTAATTAATTGCAAGATTGATCAGAAAATATATAGAGTTTTAATAAAACATGTCAAATTTAGAAAATATGAGGTGTCTATCTTTAGAGTAGCAGAGCTCTTGAATCAAGGTCTCCTATTACAGCATAGAAATATCTTTTTTGTCAATAACTTGGATCTAAAGTATTTTCCTATATTGGATGCATAGAGCAGAGGAAGTGCTAATAAGCAAGAAAATATTTATATATTTATCCCTTAGTAACTGCATATGATCATGTACTTAGATAACTACATGTAGTCATGTACCCCCCCCATACCTAACCTAATTTAAATCTAAAATCTACATGTGAAAAAATTAATTTACTGATTGGTCATTTACTACATTTGAGATAAACACAAAATCATGCCAGAGAATCATGTCTTCTTACTCTTAGGACATGAATGTCACAGTTTAGATGAGTAAATTAACAAAAACTAATGTCTACAATAATCAATAACTAACTAATTAGTGACTTAAGTATTACAGACAAAGGATCTCCCAATTTATAAGGAAGAAGTCCTACTTGCCTCAACTGATTATTTTGATGTGATTGCACATAGGAAAAACTCCTGGAGTCAGCCAACTCGTCTTTTCTCAACAAATCCGGGGTGAAATTCCCTTTCTAATGAATCCATTTCATGATAGAATCCCAGTCTTTGACAATGTGACAAAGAGATGGCTTTTTCCAATGGCTGCCAAACTAGCAGAGGCCGAAAGACTTTAGAAATTCATTTCTGGTTACTGTGCTTAGGAAATGGTTCCAGGATTATCAAAGTGCTTTGAGTCCTTTGCACATGTGTGTTCTCTGACTCTCCTCCTAAATTGTCTTGCCAAGAGAAACTACTCAGCTTTTAAGAATTGATCAGATTGGACACATCCACATGGAAAATCCAGAGTATAGTTTCTCTTTTAAGGTCTCTGACTAATCACATTTACAAATTCATGTATACTATGAAAAAAAACAAATTGTAATTTTTGGAAATTTGGGCAATGACTGGGTCATATTCAGTTGACCCTCAAAGCCATGTCAATGTCATCAATGTAAGGATTGCTGAAATTTTCACTTCAATATATAGCTCTGCCAAGTGAGACTTGTCAGATAAGAATTAAAATATATATTAGAACAAGGATCGACAAATATTTGATCAAATCAGTATTACATATAGAAACATAGATGTGTCTGTATATGTCACCTGCATGCATTAGTAAAGATTAAAAATTGAAAAATGTTTATGTTCATTAATGTTTTGTGCATTTTTAAAAAAATGAATCTCATTGAGAACAGAATGGATGCTTGAAGACAATAAGGAAAAAAGAAAAGGCAATCTGATTAGCCTGACTGAGAAATTGCACAGTTTCCTCATATTTTGCTCCCATTTCTGATGAGTTATGAAGTAAGTTATCTCTCCTCCCTTATTCTTTTTTCATAAATTCATAAGTGATTGCATTTGATCTTTGTAACTTGGCTATGCTATACATACTAAATTTTTCTGTAAAGGTCAGCCTACAACAAAACTGTAGTATATTTTAAAAAACTGAATTATCCATTTATTATCAGTAGCCCACATTATAAGGAAAAATAATTTGTCATAAGCACACAGAGATTATATGTCAAATGTAATTCAGAGCTAGACAAAAGAACATGTCAATGTATTCCTTTAATTGTAGCTTAATAGATCCAGGTGATTAAAAAAAGTATTCAATTGAATTTTTGTCGAAACCTTACATTACTGTGCTGAATGAAGTAATAAAGCTAGATAGAAAGTAGTATTAAAAGTTGCCAGAAGCTAGGACAGGACAGGTGGTGTAGGGAGTTGTGGATAACAGTTGTTTTATTGTTTGTTGTGTTTTATTAAATATACTCTCTGTAGTAGACAAAATAATGGTCAAACCCAGAAACTTGGGATTAAGGGCTCGGAAGGTGGCTCAGTGGTAGAGTGCTTGCCTTGCATGCATGAGGCCCTGGGTTCGATTCCTCAGCACCACATAAGCAAAAAGAAAAAAGCCGGAAGTGGCACTGTGGCTCCAGTGGTAGAGTGCTAGCTTTGAGCTGAAGAGCTGAGGGACAGCGCCCAGGCCCAGAGTTCAGGCCCCACGACTGGACCCCCCCCAAAAAAAAGAAATTTGGGATTAACATTGTGATCCAAAGGAACTGTGGACATTTTTATTCACAAGGATTTTGTAGATTTGATGAAAGAACAGGTTATATTCACTAGGTGAGCCTAGTGAAAACATACTTGCCCTCAATAATAAAAGAGAGGCAAGAAGCTCTAGATCAGAAAAAAGAAAATGTGAGTGCTACAGTGCTGACGTGGAGGACACACCAGGGACTGTGAGCCAGGTACTCCTTCCATAAGCCAAGTAACTGGATTTGCCACGAGACTTCGTGGAAAACCCTTCTTTATAAACCAGTGTTATCTACATTTTAGAATTTAGTTTTCCAGCACTGTTTGTTCTGTTTTAAATATGTATTTTATATTTTGCTTCTTCAACAGTCATGAGTAATTAATATACTGCAATATTCTCAGTATCAAAAACAGTCCTCACAAATAAATCAAATAGTAAGGCCTTTATATCAAACCAATTATGGGGACTAGAAACTACTACAAGTGTATTTTAAAATATACATACATATACATATTCACTGAATACGTATATAAATATGATTTTCTGGATCATATTTATGTGTTGTGTTAATAAAATTTGCCTGGTATATATATATATATATATGTTGTATACATATGCTTATATATGTATATATTAACACATATATTTGCTCATAAAATAATTTTATTATCAAAAAGTTAAAATGTCATATACTTAATTCCTTTTCAAAATTTTAGCATTTTGATGTTTAGCATTGGAGTCAGAGAACTATACAAATTAATACACAATAAAATTAAAAGTCTTAAAACTTTAAATAAATGTTGGTTTTCTTACTCACTTCTGTTCTTTTAATATATGAAATCATGCATATACACCACATATAAAACATAATAATAAGCTTAAATCATACTCTTATTAGTTTAAACACTACAAGCAAGTATAAATGTGTAAGAAATCTGAAATACAGCTCTTTATATACTTTTACCAAAAGAAAATACTTTTTTATTTGGGAAGCATCGAAAAGGATAATATTTAAGTGAAATTATTATGAAATCATTCAATGGAAGATTTAGATAAAAATGAACCATAGGACCAGCTGGGTTGTGATTAAATCACCTTTGTCTGGGACAGTGAGTGGATCATTGATAAATACTAAGACATTGTAATGCAAGTAAAAATCTCAGTCTTCACAGACAAGGCTGAGTGATCTCTTACCAGAGAAGTACAGTGGTTATATTGTCATAATTGAAAGGATTATTTGCCAAATAAAATTCTAAATTTTCAGATAATGCAAATAAAAACTCACAGAACACATTCTAGCAATAGAGCTATGCTAATTAACTTTTAACAAGTATGGACATTACAGATGTGAAATGAAGTACTCTTCTTTGGTATAAGGAGAAAGCATGCTTTCTTGGTACTTAACTTGCTTAACACACTGGAAAAAAATCAGCACACCATAATCTTTTCTGTATGTATGAAATTCCTATATTTGCTTGCTGAAGAGTTTCTTAGAGTATGGTTCCAAATATCATTATAGATTTTAGGGGAAAAAAGTCCACATATTATTCTAAGTTCTTTAATACTTGACACTTAATAAGTATTGTTAAATTCCAGAGTGTTAAGTTTGTAACACCAAGGTAAGTATAAATTAGCACTTTCTCAATCTCATATAGCATCAGTTAGAGGAAATATCTATAACTAGTGGGAAGAAAACTGAAAACTAGAAATATGGAATAACTTGGGTCAAAGATTTTGCACAAATATAATATTATTGGCCTGAGCGATTTTAAGTTCCTTTGAAAGCATGCCATTACTATAATAAAAGGTCAAGAAAAATTAATTTTTCATGGGTGACATTTTTTAATTCTCACCTATTTCCCCAAAGAGTTGCTTAATTAAAACTTGGAAATCTATATAAGGCTCAATTGTCAGCACAAAGCAAAAAATAGCACAAGTTATAAGTATAAACTAAAATCAACACAGGCCCACACCCTTAATTTTAAGGCCAATGTTTCACAAGCCTTTGTTTGCTTGGAAATGATTATGTCATTTTTCTCATTTAAAATTTTCAGGGATACAACAAATATCTATCAGTTCATTTGAAGTGCCAATTGCATATCTATGATGGACAAACCACTAGGTGAGTTATATAGAAAAATGGGTACTCATTCATGGGAACATTTACAACTTCAGTACTAGAAAAGTAAATTCAGATAGTGTATGAAGGGATTGGCACGTACTTTCTTTTGATGGTTTCAGCCTGGAGCTATTTTTAGTAATCTAGAAATATGCTCATAAATTTTTAATTGGCTCAAAAGTAGTTATGACTGTCACAAACATTAGATCTTTTGAAATGTCCAAGGCTTTTTTAAATTTTAGAATGGGTATCATTCCAGGCCGGTGGCTCATGCCTGGAATCCTACCTACTCAGGAGGATGAGATCTGAAGATTTCATGCCAGCCCAGGCATGAAAGGCCATGAGACTCTTATATCCAATAAACCACCAGAAAACTGGAAGTGGTGCTGTGGCTCAAGTGGTAGCGCACTAGCACTGAAGAGCTGAGGAACAGTGTCCTAAGCCTCATGACCAGAAAAAAAAGATTTACATATAAATATGAATATAGGCTTATTGCAGAAACATTCATATAAAAAGATTATGTTCCATATATTTAGTTTTTGCTGAAAAAATACATAATCCTGAAAATTTTTGATGTGATGCCATCATTTCATGAAAAAATACATTGATTAGAGTTGCCAGACTAAATTCCAACTAAGTTCCTTTATGTTTCATTTTTAATGATCAAGGTAATGTACAGAATTACATAAATAAGGCAGTAAGTTCATTTCTTGTCCAACTAGTTACCCCTTCCCTTCTCTCAACTAAGTTCTTTGCTTTTTAAAATTTTTCTTTCTTTTTTAAAGTTTTTTATTGTAAAAATACTGTACAGAGGGGTTTCAGTTACATGAACAAGGTAATGAGTACATTTCCTATCAAGCATTATTGCCTCTTCCTTTGTTTTTCCCGTACCATCCCTTCCCATCTCCACAACTACCACCCTCATCTAAACTGTAAAATTCATTTTCCAACATAGTGTCTTGTACATCTCATTGTTACAATGGGATCCCTATTTAAACATTTTGTTTTTTACCTTTCCCTTCCCATTAGAGAAGTGTATATACAAGATGCAGGGCACAGACATCAAATACAGTGAAAACAGGGGGAGGAACATACAAAGTAACAAAAAAATCACTTGGTACATTAAGTGAAAGGCTGGAATAAAATCTACCAAGCAAATAACCCCCATAAACGGGAGGGATTTGCAATCCTAATATCACATAAAATAGACTTCAATTAAAATTAGTGAGAAGAGATAAAGAAGGTCACTACATATTAACAAAGGGATCTCTCTTTCAGGGGGATATTGCAATTCTAAATATCTATTCACCAAACAATGGAGCACCCAATTTATTAAAAAACACCACCTTCCCTCAAATCTCACACAGATCCAAGGACATTAATTGTTGAGGACTTTAACACACCACTACACCCACTAGATAGATCAAGTCATCAAAAACACAACAGAGAAATCACAGATCAAAACAACTGCATAGATCAACTAGATTTAACAGACATCTACTGAATATTTCACCCAGCAGTATCAGAATACATGTTCTTCTCAGCAGCACACAGAAGATTTTCCAAAATAGACCACATTTTAGGTCACAATGCAAACTTTTCCAAATTCAGAAACATTGAAGTTATACCTTGCATTCTCTCTCAGACCACAAGGGAATAAAATTAGTACTCAACACCAAAAACCACCAAAGAAAGTCCTGTAACACATGGAGGCTGAACAAAACACTGTTGAATCACCAGTGGGTCATGGAAGAGATTAGAAAGGAAATTCAAATGTTCGTGATATTAAAAAAAATGAACACACAAATTACCAGCTCCTCTGGGAAACAGCAAAGGCAGTATTCAGAGGCAAGTTCATAGCCCTGAGTTCCTATATCAACAAATTGGAGAGATCTTAAACCAACAATTTAATGAAGCATCTGAACTTCCTTGAAAAAGAGCAGAAAGCTAAACCCCCAGAAATAAATAATTAATTTTCTTATTGTAAAGATACTGTACAGAGGGGTTAAAGTTACATGAGTAAGGTAAGAGCATATTTCCTATTGAACATTGTTACTCCCTCCTTTGTTTTTCCCCTACTGTCTTTTTCCTTCCCTCCTCCACAACTCCTACGCTCCCCTACCCCAGTTGTAAAGTTCATTTTCAATATAGTGTCTTGTATGTCTCATTGTTACAATGGGTCAACCTTTATCTTTGGTTCAACATTTTGTTGTTTACCTACACATCCCCTAATTATATGTAAGGCACCAGAATCATATATAGTGACAAAATGTAAAGAGTGCAATATTTTAAAACAAAATGTCTTGCAATACTTGCTGATGTCCTCATTGTTAAGAGAGTTTTTTTCCAGTATTTTCTTATTGTTTGTGACCTTGAACTGTGATCTGCAATTTTAAGTCCTAAATTTTTAAGTTTGCATTACACAATGCCCGAAGAAATCTTTACATTGATAGCTATATTTAATAAGGATTTGCAGACATTATAGAAGATTATGCAATTAATGTTAAAATTATAACCTGATGAATAGAACACTATTATATTTTATTAAATTTGTTTAAAAGTACATTTATATGTTTTCTGTTTAGGATTTGCAGTTTTATTATGTAACATCTCAGAAAACCTGGAAACATTGTTGCACAAATACCTTACTCTGCATGTTTTTCTTTTAGAGTCAAAGAAAGGAAATACATGAAGAAAAAAAAAGTGCATAACTTTTTTTTTTGGTGGGAGGATAGTCAAATTCAACAGATCCTATGTCCTAAGTGGTCAGAGAAAAATGGAGAGAATCACTTGATTTTCAGTTGGTCTATCTTCCCTTTGTGATGATAATGACAAATAGATTTTGTGTGTTCTCATTTATTTTATTGTTATTCTGCATCCACTATTTTCCCTAAATTTGAAGTCAGAGATCATCAGTCTCCTCAAGCCTACTACGAAAGAAACTTTCATTTTTATGTCTACATTCATTCTGAATGAAACAGCTTTTGATATTAGAAATAATTTCAGAAAACTGAGCTAAATTTAAGAAAAAAAAGGTCAGATAATGTGATGTTAGGAAAATGAACCCTTAAATATGTATTTTAATGTTTTCGTTTCTTTCATGCATGTGTTTCTAACGCATTTATAAGATTATTTCTTTGTTGCTTTGTATGTCCCTCCCCCACAGTGTAACCCCCGCTTTCACTATATTTGATGTCAGTATAACATGTGGAGGAGATGGGGACAAACAAGTCGTTTAAGGATTCAGGTGGACCTGTTGCAACAATGAGAAGTACAAAATGTCATGTCAAAACCAACTTTACAATGTCGGTGTGGGGGGGAGGGGGGTATAATTGGGTGGGGGGAGGGGGGAGGCTGGGAAGGGAGGTGAAGGGTAAACAAAGGAGGAGGCTGCAATGCTTGGTAAGAAATGTATGCATTATCCTGCCCATGTAATTGTAGCCCCTCTGTACAGTATGTTCTCAAATAAAATAAAATTAAAAAAAAAAAAGAAAAAATGTCTCTGCTAGACACTATCAGTATTATGTCAGTCTATGTCAAGCAAAAGGAAACAATAAAATAAGTCTGCCATCTATAAACACCTGCAATCATGTGATTAGTTTTTAAGTGAATAGAATGTTTTAGCAAAAAAAAAAAAAAAAGAATAGAAGGATCAAAACAAAACTATATATAAGTACATTAAGCAACCCCGAGAAAAGTAAACTCTTGTGTTGCAGAAAGTTCTCAGGTCAAAGTCCTCATAAATACCAGAAAAATATAACTACTGCCTTGAAAGCAGCTGTATCTCCTATAGCCACATGGAGAAGGTTAAAATCAAAGCCAAAGGTTAAAATGCTGGGGGTGTAAATAGTATACAAACTGAATTGAAATGCATTTTCTGAAAAGTTCATTACACATATTGACTAGGAAGGTCTAAAAAATATGGAACATATGAAGTCATGATGATACTTAGGATTTTAAGCTGAATCCTCCTTCTAAATAATGAATACTAATGAATGAGGAATGTATACATGTACACCTCCACTGTAACGTGTCTACAGTTTAGGTGCTTGCAACACGATAGCCAGAGGATTTTCACTGGTTCTAGCACTAACATTCCATCTACAGTTAAAATCAAGATGAACTTAAAATTTGATATATCCTACATTGCCTCTTGACCTAAAACAGCTGTGGGATAAGAAATCTGTGCTTGTTTTAGTCATTTGTCTCTGTAATCATGTTTTATGCCGAAATAAAATATTCACAGACAGTGTTTTCTTATTCCCTTTCAACCATGTTCTAAAAACAGACAAAACAATCAGTGATGCAAAAATGGCCCACAGACAATTTATTAAAACTATCCATGGTGACAGACATGTCCGGACTCTTCCATCTGTGAACACCATATGTACTGGAGGTTCAACTGCTCTTCAGGGTGGGCAGAAAGGCCAGGATAAGTTAGAGGAAAGCCTAACTCAGAAATTACCAACATGCAGTCATTCTTGTTGTTGGTGGTGGTGGTGGTGCTCGTGGAGCCTGAACTCTGGCCCTGGGCACCGTCCCTCAGCTCTTCAGATCAAGGCAAGCGCTCTATCACTGAGCCCCCTTCCCAGCCCAGCATGCAGTCATTCTAATTCTTGCTTTCCATTCTCCCTCTGTCTTTCTGTCTGTCTCTGTCTCTGTTTATCTCTGTCTGTCTGTCTGTCTTTCTGTCTGTATCTCTCTCTCATACACACACACACACACACACACACACACACAGTACAAGTATCCATCATTCCTCGCAACATTTATCTCTACTAGATGAAAATCTAAGCAAGAGAAGAAAACATTTCCACTGGGAAAACTTGTCTCAGCAACTCAGTTGTATGTGAAGGCGAAAGTAAAATAAATAAAAGTATATGCATGTGTTCATCACATAGACAAAACACACACACAACCACACAGACTCTCATTTATAAATTATGGGAAAATCACAGAGAGTTGGGAAAACAAAATATTCATTTAAAGTACATATAATATCATACCACACATTCCAGCTGACAATAAATACTAGAAGAGTGGGGAAAGTAGTGGATAATCAGCACAATAAAACATCTGAATGGAAAAATATGAAAATTTAGGTTATGTGTAAAAAGTAAAACAATAAATGTATATCATATAGAATGGTGGAAGTTCATGATATCTTAGGAATATAAGAAAACTTGAATACCCAAGATTAAAAACATTGAAACAATAAGCAAAAATACTTATACATTGCAATACATAAAAAATATTTGAGATGGATGACACTAATCAAGATGTACTATATTGATAAACAGCTTTTTGAATGGAAATTCCATGTAAAATTATGTAAAGATAAAAAATATTATCTTGACAAACTTCACCATAAAGACAAAATACTAATTATATTGAACTGTTACTTGCAACTTGAAGAGACATGCCAACACAAACATTATTTTAAGAATCAATACACATCTGAAATGACTTTCAGTATTATTATCATACATGCCAATTAAAGCTAGGAAATTATAAAACTTTACCCTTGCCATAATTTCTAAAGGTAAAATCAAATATACCAGTAATTGATTCATAAATATATGCTGTAACTTAAACTGTGTGAACTGCTGTAGGTTAGACGTTTTAATTATCTTCTTAGCACATTGTACTATATTATTTACCAAAGTTAAATATTTGTCTAAATATTACTGCCACAATTCCTTTATTATTACCAGATAGGAAAAGTCAAACACAAGACAGCTTTGTGAACTTTTTTCTTAAGAGTACTATAAAATAAAAATTTAAAAAAACATTTAATCATAAAACAAAGATACATATATTCTGGCATTTTCTTATAATACAAAAAACACATTATACACACCAAAATGACTAAATTTTGTATATATCTAAAAATAGTTTATTTAATTTTTGAATCATAATATGGAAATTTACTGACCAAAGTGATGTGTGTGTGTGTGTGTGTGTGTGTGTGTGTGTGTGTGTGTGTGTGTGTGTGCATGCACATGTACCAGTAAGTCCTTGGGTTGAAACTCAGGGCCTGGGTCATGTCCTTGAGCTTTTTTGGTCAAGGCAAGAGCTCTAAAACCTGAGACACAGCCTAGACTAGTTTTGAAGTATGATGCTCAGATCTCAGACTTCTGAATAGCTAGGTTTACAAATACCTGGCTCCAAAGTGAGTTTTGTCTTAAATACTGAATCTTAAAATCCTCAAAAGATAATCAGGAGGGATTTTAACAAATGTTTATGTGCATATCAAGTATAAAAGAATCATGAAAGAGTCAGACATAGTCATAAAAATAGATTTCAGAAAAATGAGTAAAAATGAATTTTAAATATTAGTTTCATGTAAATACAATATAGAAATTCTCATGAGTTAAGTAAACCCATAATTCATTTAGAATATAAACTCCGTAGGACAAAATTTATTTCATGTTTGAATTTTAAAGCAACCAGTTTCAAAAAGTGGAAGCAGCCATTTGGAAGTGGTTTGACATGGCTGGGCATGGTGGTACACATGCATGTCATATTATCCCGTAGGGGGCTGAAGCTGCTTGCAAGTTAGAGGATTACACAGAGAGTTCAAGGCCAGCCTGTGACACATACCAATATGCTATTTCAAAAATAAATAATAAAGAGGAAAGATACAAATGTATTTTGTTTTTCACCACTGTCTCTTTAATCTTCCACTAAGAGTAGCTTCATAAAATTTATGAATTTTGAATAATATCCTCATCCATATACACATTCATGGGTATCAAAGAAAGCAAAACCAGGAACTCAAGACAATTAGAAGTCACACTAAAGCTACTAGCATGACTATGTTTATTGCAGCATTATTTAACAACCAAGATACCCCTCAGTAGATGAATGGATCAAGAAAATGTGGTATACACAATGGAATTCTATGCCTCCATCAGAAAGAATGACACTGCCCCACTTGTTAGAAAATGGAAAGACTTGGAAAAAATTATATTAAGTGAAGTAAGCCAGGCCCAAAGAAACATAGGTCCCATGGTTTCCCTTATTTGCAATATCTAGTATATGTATGAGTCAAGCAGAAAAGGTCAGGTAAGTTAATGTTAGGGAAATGAACCCTAAGATTTGTATTCAAATGTTTTTTTTTCTTTCAGGTGATTGTTTCTAACACATTTATAAGATTATTTCTTTTTTGCTTTGTATGTCCCTCCCTCATGGTCTACCCCCTGCTTTCACTGTATTTGAGGTTGGTATAATTTGTGGAGGGGAAGGGAAAAAACAAATCATTTAAATAGGGTTACAAGTAGTTCCATTGCAACAATGAGATGTACAAGTCGTTATGTGGAAAAACGAACTTTACAACTTAGGTGGGGGGGAGAAGGATTGGGTGGGGGTTGGGGGGAGGATGGGAAGGGATGGGAAGGGGAAACAAAGAAGGAGGCTACAATGCTTGATAAGAAATGTACTCATTATCTTGCCCATGTAATCGTAACCCCTCTGTACAGTATTTTCACAATAAAAAAAACTTTGAAAGTGGATATTCTGTATGGTGTCATGAAAGGTATGTAAATATGAAATTCTTTACCTAGAGGGAGAGCTCATTTGGTTACTGAGCAAAATAAGACCCAGAGGACTGTTGAAATTATTTTTTCTATCTATCTATCTATCTATCTATCTATCTATCTATCAATCTATCTATCTATCTATCTATCTATCTATAACTTTTATCTAAGTTGTGAAATATCAGGAATGCATTTTAAATACTTATAAATAACATCTCCAACTAATCATCTCTCCCAGCTCTTGGGCCATCATGTGTTTCAATAATTATAAAAATAGTAAAATTAGAATAAGAGTCATTCACATATTTAACTAATGTATATGTAATGAGAATTCATAAAATGTTAATACCCATGGAAGGACTTTCTTCTTTCTTTTTCAGTTTACCTTTCTTTATGCCAACTAATTTCCCTAAACAATTTAAAAGCCAATGATCAAATATCACCTGAATGGTCTTGGTTCCTATTCTGGTCTTCTTCTCTACCTTTCTTCCTTCTTCTCTTCCTTTCTCTTCAATCACCTCACCTTCCCCCTGCTCCCGCCCCACCCCCCTGCCGCACACAGACACAGCTTAGAATATTCCTATGGGTTATTATAGTATGATAGTTATGACAGTACAGTATAGAGTTCTTCAATTAGAGTTTATTTACTTGTTTGAGTATATACCTACAATCATATTGTAGTATGCCTTTATTTTTAATGGAAAAGATTTTTAATATTTTAAGTATCTTTCAGTAGTTGTACAAACAGGCTTCAATCCAACATGTCAATTTCTGTTCAACATTACCCTTTCACAGTTCTCCACAATGTCTTACAACTCTGCCTATCCTCTCCATGTTGGTGCCCTTTTATACATATCTTGTACATTATGCCTGTATTTACTCATCCTTCTTTAGTTTTACATGGTAGCTGTACTAATTGAAGAGTGGTACCTTTTACTCCAGATTCTAATTAACATGCCTTTTTTTGTTTTCTTTTTTCTTTTACTGTTTTTCTTTTCTTTCTCCTTTTTGTTCCTTTTAACTCCTTCCTTCCTTCCTTCCTTCTTACTTTCCTTCCTTCCATCCATCCTTCCTTCCTTCCTTGCGTGCTTTCTTGCTTTCTTTCCTTCTTTTTTCCATTGTAGGGCTTAAACTCTAGGCCTGGGTGCTCTCCCTGAGCTCTTCAGCTTAAGGCTAGTGCTCTACCACTTGAGCCACAGTGCCAATTCTGGACTTTTCTGTTTATGTGGAGCCGATGAGTTGAACCCAGGGCCTCATGCATGGGAGACAAGCACTCTACCATTGAGCCACCTTTTAAGCCCCTCTTTCTTTCTTTCTCTGCATACTATTTTTTTCCTTTTTTATTATGTGAGTGTAGTTTGAATTCACAGGCTAGTTCTTGCTAAGTAAGTATTCTACCAACAGAGATATGCATATAGCTCTGTTTTTCATGGCAACTTTATTCTAGCTGGCATTCAGTGTATCTTTCTGCCTTGGCTGACCTGAAGCATGATCCTAGAGATCTTAGCCTCCATGCTTTCTGGAAGGTCTTTAGAATAATTATATCAGCAGATAAATGGGCAAAAACAATGTGTCAGATACACACATACATAGATATATAGATAGATACATAGATGAGTGTATATCTATACATATATATATATAATTTAGATCTAGAAATTATGGAGACCTTATAATTTGCAACAGCAGGCATAATACTGAATGGACACTACTCTATTGGAATTGTGTTCACTATAGAGAGACAGGAACTACATAATTCCATTTCAATAAAATCTCAAGTGGCAAAAGTTATAGAACCAGACAGTTGCAGTTGCTATTGCCAGATGATCAGGGAAAGGAGGAATTGAAGCCTTCATGCGCTTTTGTTTATTATAGCTTCTTTATAATAGGTCCCTAAACTTCCTATGCTTTTGTTTATTTTAGCTTCCTTATAATAGGTCCCTAAACCTGTGTCTTCACTTGTAATTTCAATTATCCTTGGTCAAACATTAGTATATTAAGATTTTAGAAATACTCTACTTAATATATTTCTTTCCAAATCTTTTCATGTCCTTATGAATGGTCCAATGTCACTCTTTCTGGTGGATGAGTAACTCATTGTGACGTCACTGTGCAGTGTTTTGTTTTGCTTTATTTTAAAATATGTAAATAGTAATTCCTCACCAATAGTAAGAATTATGTACCAGAGACCCCTGAGATAGATGAAAATAGAATAGAGCAATAAACTGTGATATAGCAAAGGACAGGATGGCTAGCTAAGTCTTACTTCATGGATTTTCACCTATCACAGGGGTCTCTGGAAGGTAACTCCCAGGATAGGTGAGGGACTACTTGTACTACATTTTCTAGATCCATTCATCCATTGAGGGGTTAATTCCATATTTTGGCTATGGCCAATAGTGCTGCAATGAATATGGTTGTACTGGTATAGTTTGAATGTTTCCCCTCATTTGGGATAGCTAGAATCGCCTATAAATCTATGAGTGGACACAATGGATGGTTAAAAGAAAAAAATACACTGAGACAGGATACACAATGGATGGTTAAAAGAAAAAAATACACTGAGACAGGTCTCACACACAATGAGACCAAAGGAGAATATTCTTAGGAGAAGATCACAAAAACTACATAGCTATATGCATCAGATTATATAAAAACAATATAGTCAAAATTAACTTTCGGAAATGGTGGCAAGAGTTTTTTTTCTTTGTTACTGTTTTGGTTTTCTCTTCTTTTTGTCATGTTTGTTCATTTTTCTGCCTTTGGGCATGCACAAGGGGGAACAGAAATGGCTGGACAAAGGGTGAACAAATGCAGCAGTGATTCTCACTAGACACTGTGTTGAAAATGAGCTACACAACTTGGGGATGGGGATGGGAGGGGAAAACCGGGAGAGAGTGAGAGAAGAGGTGACATTGTTTAAAAAGAAATGTTCTCTTTATCTGACTTAGTATCTGCAACGCCTCCGTTCATCACTTATATAATGACAATAAAATAATGCATGGGACTAAAAGATTTCAGAAATAAACAGTGGTAACAATTGAATGGTAGTACATTCCAAGCAGCGTGATAAAATCACATCCTGTTCATTTGCTTTGTTTCGCTGTGAACTTTGTCTTTTCCCAGTGTACCCAGAGTATTTATTTCACCTGCCCACTCACCACTTAGTAACCATCTGTGTGATCAGAGGAACTATTGGGTTGTTGTAGTGCTTGCTTTGATTCAATAGTTTTTATTTATTTATTTATTTTTATTGTGAAAATACCATCGAGAGGGGTTACAATTACACGGGCAATGTAATGAGTACATTTCCTATCAAGTATTGTTGCTTCCTCCTTTGTTTCCCTTCCCATTCTTCCATCTCCCCCGTCCTGTCCCCCTCACGGCAAAGTTGTAAAATTCATTTTAAACATAACAATAACATCTTGTACAACTCATTGTTGCAATGGGTCCACGTGTATCCCTGTTTAAACAATTTGTTTTTTTTCCTTCCCCTCCACAAATTATACCAACATCAAATACAGTGAAAACAGGAATTATACCGTGGCGGAGGGACATACAAAGCAACAAAGAAATCATCTTATAATTATGTTAGAAAAAATAGCCAGAAAGAAAAAAAAAACATTTGATTTCTTAATCTTGGGGTTCATTTCTCTTAACACCAACTTTTCTGACCTTTTCTGCTTGTCTCAGTTATATACTAGCTATTGCAAATAAGGGAAACCATGGGACCTGTGTTTCTTTGGGCCTGGCTTACTTCACTTAATATAATTTTTTCCAAGTCTTTCCATTTCCTAACAAATGGGGAAATGTCATTCTTTCTAATAGAGGCATAGAATTCCATTGTATATAATACCACATTTTCTTGAGCCATTCATCTACTGAGCGGCATCTGAGTTTGTTCCATATCTTAGCTATGGTAAATAATGCTGCAATAAACATAGTCATGCTGGTAGATTTAGTATGATTTTGTTTGTGATCATTTGGGTAAATTTCCAAAAGTGGGATTGCTGGGTCATAGGGGACCTCTATGTGGAGTCTTTTGAGGAACCTCCATACTACTTTCCAAAGTGGTTGAACAAGTTTACACTCCCACCAACAATGCAGTAGGGTTCTCTTCTGTCCACATCCCCTCAAGCATCTGTTGTTATCAGAGTTCTTGATTATTGCCATTCTAACTGGGGTGAGGTGGTATCTCAAGATTTTTTGGATTTGCATTTCTTTTGTGGTTAGGGAGGTTGAACATTTCTGCATGTGTCTATCGGCCATCCTTCTTTCCTCTTCAGAGAAGTTTCTCTGTAAGTCTTTAGCCCACTCATTTATTGGGCAGTTGTTTCTTTGAGGATTTGTTATTGGGAGAGTTAAGGTTTTGAGTTCCAGGTATATTTTACATATGAGACCCTTGTCCATTGTATGGTTAGTGAAGATCTTCTCCCAATCTGTGGGCTTTCTATTGATCTTGCTTATATGTCCTTTGCCATGCAGAAGCTCTGCAACTTCATGCAATCCCATTTGTCCAACTCTCTTTGATTTGTTGTGTTTCTCAGTCTCTTTTAAGAAAATTTCAGCCTATTTTTAAATTAATAACTTCTCCAAATAAGAGAATGATGATACTGCCAATTTGAATGAGAAGAAGGGAGCTGTAATATGCTCCCTTAACAGAGAAAGGGATAAATAAATAAAAAGGAAAAGAAGGAAAAAACACAGGATGTGATTGCTAAGATCTTTGTGGGGTTTAATTCCACGTGAAATTGGGAAAATAAATAAATTTTAGTTAAGTTTTTTGCTATGAATCAAAGTATGAAAGTTATAATGATTCCATGTGCTATAGAGTATTTAATTAAGATGAAGAAAACTTTCTGTAATGCATTTTTTATGTGCAGGACAATACACCATGTATAATAAGGTATGGTACAATCTGGAGTTCCAAGCATCTTCTGGGGTCCTTAGGATAAACACTGTGAATAAGGGAGAGCTTTACTGTTCCATCTTATGTAAACAAAGAGTCAAGATGTTTTCACCCATCCTTCCACAGAGGTATGCTCATATCATGCAAGTCTGGCCTTAAATGATGTCTTTCCAAATAACTAGATATGGAAAAGCTCTCCCTAATGAAACATTTAATATAATCTGTGTTATATTCTCCAATATATCTTTCTGATTAGTTTACCCTTGTCTTTTATTATTATTTTCCCTATACAACATAGCTTTGTACTTCTTGATGGCAGGAAACTTGTCACTAAAACTCCCTACTATATTTATTATTGCATGAAATAAAGTTAGTAGTATTTTATCTACAGCATCCAATGGATAAAGAATTTTGGATAGTGCTAATTTGCTATAATACTGTATTAGTGATGTTAAAATTCTAGTACATTTTTACAAATTCAAAATACTAAAAAAATAAAGTTATAATCATTTAAAAGTATTTTTCTGAACAAGAGTAAATCCATACTGATTTTTATCACATTTTCTGTTTATTTCTTTTCTATTATAAACATTCAATATGCCACTACATATCACATAATTCTACTTCTTGCTTAGTAATTTGCATTTTTCAACATAGACAATAACAATGTTGTACAATATAATCCTACCTTACAACACAACGACATAAAAGTTAGGTAAATATAGACTCCTAAAAAAACAATATTTAGGAAATAGTAACCCATAATTAGATATTTTACATACACTATCAGGACTTTCTATGAACAAAAAGCAAAATTTTTTAATTGAGGAATAAAAGGAAATAATCAACAAGGAAGTAAACACTGTACAGGTGTTTAACATTAGCAAAATGGGTAAAAATAAAACAGACCCTAAATCTCTATAATCTAGTATACATTTCTATAAAAATAACAAAATTTGTTCTTACTAAATTGAAATGTCATGAATGTAAAACAAAACAGGAAATAATTATACCTAACATATTAGCAACGATTAATTAACAGTACTGAAAGCTTGTGGGAGTGCAAATATTGCTGGTGGGGTATGACTTGAAACACCTCTCTAGTGCTCAAATTACAAGTATTTATTCAATGCCTATGATGTGCCTGTTCATTCTGAGAATTTCATATTTGGTGATTTATATTAGATAATGAAAGATAAATATGAATTTTTATGTAACAGATATGATTAGTCATGCTTGACTAATATTATAAACAGCACATTTGAGATAATGCCTAATTGGGTTGCAGAGAAATGAAAACACATATTATTAATGTTGAAGAAGATATAAGTTTGATTGTTTCAAAAGTAATATTCTGATAAAATGCCAATTATGATGCAATGGAGCATATTCTAATGCATACAGATACAGGACCACTTCTGCCCATGATAATTCAATGACAGACAGAAGTATATCTACTTACTACTGACATAAACCTTTTGCTTTATAAATGTATTCTTCATATTACCTCTTCATCTTCTTGCTTATTAACCTCTCGTACTGCTGGATCTGTAGCAGCTATCCCTCTATTTTAGCAAAGTTCTCCCATGATACTATTTTATCTTCATTCATGTTATTAGACAGGTTTTCCAAACATGAGCACAGTTGGAACATCCATATCCAACGTAAGAGGGCCAAATCATTTTGCTTTATTCAAATATCTAAATAAAATGTAGAATACATCAATCATGTTAACATTAATTTTGTCTTTATTCCATTTGCTGAAATGACCTTAATAGTTTCTCTCTTTACATCAATTCATGAAAGTTAGATGCACTTGATTACAATGAGAGTCTAGTGTTTTTCTGACACTGGAACTTAAACAAATAAGTAAACATAAAGGGAAAAAGGTTGTGATGGCATCCAATTATTTTAAGAATCCCATTTAAATGCTAGAAATCAAATAGTATTTCCTGTGCAGTTGACAACAAACCAAAATACTTTTTAAAAATACTTTTCATGGAAAAGAATTAGAAATCAATAGGTGTATAAGGGGGGATATGTGTGATTTGCAAATCCACATACCTTTCCAATTTAGATTCTAGGAGCAATTGAATGTGAGGAGACAAGTATGGATATAGTATGATCATGTTTGAGACTAATCTTAATCTATCAATAAAGTTGAAACCCTTAGATTAAATGTAGTATGAAAACATACTTAGAGGTGTTGGTAAATTTCAAGAAATTTTTGTTATAATTATGGGCATTCATAAGTTAATTTGTTTATTGACAGAAAGTTGATATATCTTTTAGTGTGTGTGTATGTGTCCATTACAATTATTTAAATCGCCAGGCCAGTGGCTTACACCTGTAATTCTAGATACATAGGAAGCAGAGATCTGATGATCGTGGTTCAAAGCCAGCCTGGGCAGGAAAGTCCATGAGTCTCTCTCTCTCTCTCTTTATTTGGGGGTGGGGTGGGGGATCTGGTCGTGGGGCCTGAACTCTGGGCCTGGGCTCTGTCCCTCAGCTCTTCAGCTCAAGGCTAGCGGTCTACCACTTGAGCCAGAGCGCCACTTCCAGCTTTTTGCTTATGTGTTGCTGAGGAATCGAACCCAGGGCCTCATGCATGCAAGGCAAGCGCTCTACCACTAAGCCACCTTCCCAGTCCTCCATGAGTCTCTTATCTCCAATAAACCACCTGAATACCGGAAGTGGCACTGTGTTTCAAGAGATAGAATGCTAGCTTTGAGGGAAAGAGATGAGGGACAGAGCCCAGGCCCAGAATTCACACACCATGTCCAAAAGAATTGTTTAAATCCAGCATTGAAATAGACCTTGGATGTCTTCTTAAATATTTATTACAGAAAAAAGACAAAAGAGTTTCATACAGCTCAACAATACAGGAATTATTTGGAAATATCTAGAAGAGAAATTACATTTGTAAAAACATTTTCCAGAAGATAATGGCTTCCAATAAAATAACTAAGAGAGCAATACATTAAAATTATTGTTTAAGGATAAGTAACTAACACCTTCTTTCATTTCTCCAGGGCTGAGAATCAAGGAAAAAAGACGATTTGTAGAAAATAAAACTAGCAATCTTAATGAGAACAAAGTGACTTGAAATTGAAGAGACATAAAAGGAATGGAGTGATGATGGTATAATTAAGCCTCCTAGCTACAGCTCGATGTAACACACATGACACTATCTAGGGCTAGCTGTGATAATTATTTTATATGTGTCTCAGAAGCATATGGCGCCCCAAAATGATGTGTCCACATATGTTGTTGGGTAATGAGTTTTCTTACTGTGCTTATGTAGATTTGATATTCAAGTGCAGCATGGAGCAGGATACCACCTGCCATTTCTCTGACTGTGACATAGACTGTGAAATTAGTGTACTGAACATTTCTGCAGAGAAGGTGGTTATCATGAACATTGAACATTTTACATTTAGAATATCATCCTATTAGTGGATGTATAGTCAACTCTCATTTGTGATAGTTCTGAAAAGAGTATCTAAAATCCTAAAATAGAAAATAAAAATGTTTAGTTTGTGTATGTTTGTGTGTGTGTGTGTGTGTGTGTGTGTGTGAGAGAGAGAGAGAGAGAGAGAAAGAGAGAGAGAGAGAGAGAGAGAGAGAGAGAGAGAGAGAGAGAGAGAGAGAGAGAGAGACAGAGGGGGGAGAGAGAGGAGAGAGATTAGGAGAGATTAGGATTCGAATTATAGATGAGTGACACACACATATTGATTACAAAATGACAGGTTATTTTTATCTTTATTTATTAGTAACTTTATGTTGTGATTCTTTTTTGTACTTTTTTATTGCAAAAATGCTGTACAGAGAGGTTACAGTTACAAGAGATAAATGAGGACATTTCCTATTGAGCATTATTTCCTCCTCCTTTGTTTTCCCCTTCCAATCCCTTCCCTCCCACCTCCCCAACTACTCCCCCTCCAAAGTTGTAAAGTTTGTTTTCAACATAGTGTTTTGTACATCTGATTGTTACAATGGGTCAACCTGTACATGTTGTGATTCTTATTTGAAAGTAGGATTGTTCTATTGACTATGGCAACTTGAAGTTGAATTTATCACAATCTTCTTGTACAACAAAGACATAAAGCTTGAGGGGGGAGCCCTAGTGTAAATGTGAAGGAAGCGATGGTAGGGAAAAAAGAAAGGAGAAGGCAAAAATGCTTGACAAGAAATGTACTCATTACCTTGCTCATGTAGCTATCACCCCTCTGTACAGCATTTTCACAATAAAATACATAAAAAATAAAAAGACATAAAGCTTCATATATTTTCTTCATGCAATTGTTAAAATCTAGAAGCTTATATATGCAAAATAAATTTTAAAATAGTCATCAGCTTTATTTAAATCATCACATTTATCTTTTGTCTAACTTTTTTTATTTTATTGTGAAAATACTGTAGAGAGGAGTTACAATTACAAGGTAATGAGTACATTTCTTATCAAGCATTGTTGCCTCCTCCTTTGTTTCCCCCTCCCATCTCTCCCCACATCCCCCCCTCGCCCCCTGAGGAAGATGGCAGCAGAGATGCTGGAGATGTTCTCTAACTTCTATGACAGAAGATGTACTCTTGCTTTCTAGTCTCCCTTATTAAGAACAATTGCACAGGCAAACTAAAGCAGGGGAAAATAATTTTATTGACACAAACAATTCTCCAAAATCACAAACTACATGTTTATTTTCTTTTTTCTTCAGTTTGACAATTAAATACTTATGGTCATATTTTAGAAAATCAAAATTATAAAAAATCCAAACACTTTTAATATATAGAAAATGTATAAACTTTATATTGGCTCACTTCTTAGTAATCTCTTAAGATATTGATATGTATTGATATAACCTATCAAGATTCTAATATATATGCATTTATATCACACATGCATTTACACATACATGCACCCTCAAAATACACTTTTATAATTTATGTATTGATATCATAGTAGCTTAAGGCAATGTTCTCCTAATGATCATTATATTATATATTTTTTTTCATGTCTTCCTAATTTGGGTTATATATCTACATTTAATGGTTATTATAAAATTTTCTCTGTGATGCTTATTTGAAATCGTCGAGTCTGTAATGTCTTGCAAAAAAAAAAATCTTGTGTAGTTAAATGTGAACCATTCAAATACTTATATCCTTTGTCTTTTCTCTGAGTATATAAGAATAGAAGAGGCTTTATATTTACTTATGAATCTTATTCCTGAAAGCGGTTATGAATAGCTCCATCTTTCAGGAAAGCAAAATACTACCCTATAAGATCCAATGCAGTCTACTATATCATATGCTTAGAACCACCTAAGCATGTGGTGTCCTCAAATGTTCCTTTTTTACTATGGATGAGCCAAAATGAATCAAGGATAAGGTTAAATTTCAGCAACTCTTCAATGAAGTGTCTTATCCTTTTACTACCAACCATTCTAGATCAACTTATACTTGCCTAGTACCTCTGCTGAGTCTATACATTGTCTAACAGAGCCAACTCTCCCTCACTGTAAGCTGAAGCTGAGCACACACTTCTCAAGCCCATCTCTCCATGTATTTTGGGAGATACAAAAGTCATTGGAAACATCACTTCAATAAGCATCTGATACATGAATTGCTCACTTTTTTCCAATTGTATAATTGTCAGCCAATGTTTTTGATGATTATCCTTAATTACATGTTTAAAGTCCCAGAATAGAGTTAAGTATTTCATTTTTTTTTTGGCAGGGGGAGGGGTCTGGTTGTGGGGCCTGACCTCTGGGCCTGGGCGCTGTCTCTCAGCTCTTCAGCTCAATGCTAGCACTCTACCACTTGAGCCACAGCGCCACTTCTGGCTGTTTTCTTTTTGTTTATGTGGTGCTGAGGAATTGAACCCAGGGCCTCAGGCATGCAAGGCAAATGCTCTACCACTAATGCTCTAGCCACCTTCCCAGCCCCTAAATGTTTTATTTTTAAATTGACCTTAGATATTCTCATATTCTTCCTGAAATACGCCAATTTTCAAAACAAGATATGGAGCCATGTTTCCTTGATCTTGAAAAATCTATTTCACCACTTACACACACAAAATAAGAAAGCATGGTGGAGATGATGAAGATGATGAGTTTTCACAATTGATTTAGATTTCCCAATTTGACCAATGCTTGCCCCGTGAAGTGAGGAACATCTAACAGCTAACAGTTAGATTCTACATGGAGAGCCCCACCAGGAGCAAAACCTGAGAATTCCATGTTCTCACACTTTCAAATGTGAAAAACCTTCTCCAGATGATTCTACTCTGAAATTGGGATGTTTCCTCTGAGAACTTTGGCCCATTGGAGAGGCATTGTCACTCTCAATATCATCTATCCAAACAAATGATGTTCAGAATATATAGTCACAGATATTTTTTATGTTGTAAAATTGTAGGGCAAACTTATATCCCTGTGTTAGTTCAAGTGTAGTCTTGACACAATATATTAAAACAACCTCTCATTATTTATACTTTAATGTTTAATGGAGCCTTAAATTCAGCCCCTAAACTAGTCACTTCTATTTAATAATCTAGCACCTTTGATCTAAAGTCTTAATTCTTTGTTGTTTAGTAGTTGTTTAGGGAAAAGTTCACATTCTCATGTAAGATACTTAGAATTTTATTGAGTATATCCTGTCCTACTTTCAACTTTCATTTACAAGAGTTGGATATCTTACCTGTTGGAGCAAAGTCTCATCAAAATAGTTTTATTATATTCTAAGTGAGAAAGTTCCTTTCTTAGAAAAACATCATATCCAAACTGCTCTTTCAACTGTTTATTCAGACATAATTTTATAACTAGCAGGTTCTATGTGGTGACCTGTATGACATGAAATACTGCTTTTTTAATTTAAAATTATTGATGTAGTGTGCCATTTTGCAAAATTTTGTCCATAATCAAACAAGTAGGTGTTCATCTGGTGGAACTATCTAAGGCTTTAGGATCAACACTTCATACCACACAGTACAGAAAAATAAAATGGCATCCCTCCTTAGTGGAAGATATTTAATATAATGAACTTTCTACCCAATTTACAGTTGATGGATTCAGAGAATATTGGCTTTTAGGTTTTAGCCACTCTCTTGCAAATTAGATATTTGTATTTTTGCTTTGACCATCTTGTTCAAGATATTCATTAGTGATTTTTCTACAGTGTAGATCTGTGAAGAATATTAAAATATGTTAATTAATATTAATTAATAGGAAGGAAATATGACAGTGACAGAATAGTCTTTTTCAAATGTTTTTTGTAATGTAGAAATATTGGTTTAGTTGAGTATCATATAAGTTTATTTCCAAAAAATCAACATGTAATTCACTTAGCTCACTGAAAGAAAGCTTTTACAGAATTGGTTGGTGAAATGTTCTCTGAGGCCCTTGATCCTGGCATGGACCAGCACATCAGGAGTGCTGACCACGAAAGCCTGAGTGAAGGGAATCACTGTCGATTAAGAAAACAGTACTCGGTTATTTTAAGACATTAATGAAATATTCCCAAAGAAATATGGTAATCAGAAAATGCAAACTACTGATTACACTTCAGTTAGCATTGAATTTGCAACATATGGAGCAATTAAATCTTTATGGATCAATGAAAACCTAACGAAGGTGATTTCCAAAGTCAGTGTTCAGATCGGCACATGAAGTTAGAGAAACATGAAGGTCTTTTCAATTACAGGTTCTTAACAAATAACCAAGAATTCATTCATATTGTTAAAGTATAATCTCACCTCCCTGTTATTTTATAAATGACTACATACAAAATTTGAACACTGAAATAAGAACAGAGCTATTTTTCAAAATTCTCATAAATTTCAGTAATTAAAAAATTAACTTCCAAGAATTTCCTAATCCAGAAATAATAAAAAATCTAAGCATTACATCTAAATACAAACAGAAAAACTAAGGTAGAAAAAATAGCAACTTACATTTTTACCCAGCACCTCGTTGAAGCATTTAGTAAAATTTTCCAACTTCCGAAAAAATGTCATTATTATGATTTACTTTATATGTTTGATTTTCAGTTTCCCAAAATGTCACCTTAAGAAATATTTTGAACAGACAATACAGCTCACTGAATTATAAATATAGCCAATTGTGTTAAAATGATTCCTTCTAATAAATGTTTTTATTAACTAGATTTTAGAAACCTCATAAACTGAAAATATTATATTGAGGTTTTAAGATTACTGTTATAAGCAAGAGAAAAGAAAATAAATATCACTTAGTCTTAGAGTTAATATCATTGCAATATAAAAATATTTGATCAATAATTTTAATTAAAACAGAATAACTAGAACCATTTTTAGGGCTAATTTAAGTTATACAGAGATAATCTTTTAAAGAAATAAATTTCTAACTCTACAAAGTTCATTACATTCTTAGACAACTATGTAAAATCAGATAATTTACTGATGCTCTATTTAGAGTCTCACACATCGAGGTTCATTTGTCAACTTATTTATACATTTAAAACCTCAAGATGTACTAATTTAACATATGCAAAATTTCTACTTGCATTGTTGTACATTTTGTAATTTTCAATAATAATCTTAAAAGGCATTCAAAAGCACTTCAATGAAACAAAACAATGTAAACATTTCCACAGAATAATTTAAAATAGAAAATAATATAATATTTTGATAATATATACAAATGGATGAGGTAAAATATTGCCAATTCAAGGGAGAACTCAAATAATGCAGATCCTTAGAAAGGCAAAGTCAAATTTCAGTAAAATAAGACACTAAAAAGGGAGTACTGGAAAGGGTTGGGTGGAGTCAAGGAGAAAAGTTTGAACAAATAAGAGAAAAGGAAGATAATGCAGTAAATTATATACATATATATATATCCATTAAAATCAAGAATGGTGAGGGAAAGAATAGATAAGGGAAGGATAAGAATGTAAGAATGTTGAAAGGGGTGACAATGTCAAGATATATTGTATTCCTAAACTGCTTGGTAAATGATAACTCCTTTGTACAGCTATAAGATCAATAGAAAGCCCAAGGATTGGGAGAAGATCTTCACTAGTCATATAATGGACAAGGGTCTCATATCTCAAAAAATTAAATTCCCAAAAACAAATCCTCAAAGAAACAACTGCCCAATAAATAAGTGGGCTAAAGACATAAAGAGAAATTCTCTGAAGAGGAAAGAAGGATGGCCAATAGACACATGAAGAAAGATTCAACCTCCCTAGCCATAAGAGAAATGCAAATCCAAACAACATTGAGTTACCACCTCACCCCAGTTAGAATGGCTATAATCAAGAACTCTAATAACAACAGATGCTGGAGGAGATGTGTCCAGAAGGGAACTCTACTGCATTATTGTTGGGAGTGTAAACTTGTTCAACCACTTTGGAAATCAGTATGGAGGTTCCTGAAAAGATTCCACATAGAGGTCCCTTATGACCCAGCAATCCCACTTTTGGCATTTAACCAAATGATCAGAAACAAGACCATACTGAAACTACCAGCACAACTATATTTACTGCAGCACTTTTTACCATAGTTAAGATATGAAACCAACCCAGATGCCCCTCAGTAGATGAATGGATCAAGAAAATGTGGTATATATGCACAATTGAATTATATGCCTCCATAAGAAAGAATGAAATTGCCCTATTTGTTAGGAAATGGAAAGACTTGGAAAAATTATATTAAGTGAAGTAAGCCAGGCCCAAAGAAACATAGTTCCCATGGTTTCCCTTATTTGCAGTAACTAATGCATGTGTAGGATAAGCAGAAAAGGCCAAAAGCTGTGTATATATGACCATATAAGATGATGTTAATCAAAATGAACCCCAAGATAGGGACAGAAATATATTTTTTTCTTTTTGCCATTGTTTCTAACATATTTATAATATGCCATGTCATTTTTTGTTGCTTTGTATATTCCTCCCAGAGTATATGTTTTAAATATAGAAAGTTACCAACTTTAAAGTCAAGTAATCATTTAACAATCAGCCATCATCATAATTATATATGTACTATATATTTATATTTAAAACTTTTCACTTGATATTTCATTCATTTCCTAAAAATATAAGCTAATCACAGGTCTACAGTCATTTCCATATTTTTGTATACAAATCCAGAAAATAACCAAATATTCAGGTACAAATTGAAGACACACTTCATGATAAAATATTATTCCTTAATTTGATGAAGCTGATCCATATAAGAACATATGATTGTCTAATTTATAATTTTTAGACAACTATATTTAGACTAAATTTTTTATTTTATTTATTTTATTTATGTTTTTTATTATGAAAATACTGTACAGAGGGGTTACAATTACATGGGCAAGATAATGAGTACATTTCTTATCAAGCATTGTTGCCTCCTCCTTTGTTTCCCCTTCCCATCCCTTCCCATCCTCCCCCACAAGTTGTAAATATTGTTTTTCTACATAACGACTTGTACCTCTCATTGTTGCATTGAGTATCCCTATTTACACAATTTGGTTTTTTTTCCCTTCCCCTCCACAAAATATACCAACATCAAATACAGTGAAAGCAGGGGCTATACCGTGGGGGAGGGACACACAAACAACAAAGAAATCATCTTATAAATATGTTTGAAACAATTGCATGAAAGCAAAAACATTTGAATACGTATCTTTGGGTTCATGTCACCTAACATCAACTTATGTGCCCTATTCTGCTTGTCTCAGACATATACTAGTTAATGCAAATAAGGGAAACCATGGGAACTATGTTTCTTTGGGTCTGGCTTTTTTCACTTAATATAATTTTTTCCAGGCCTTTCCATTTCCTAACAAATAGGGCAATGTCATTCTTTCTGATGGAAGCATAGAATTCGCTTGTTTATATATACCACATTTTCTTGATCCATTTATCTACTGAGGGGCATCTGGGTTGGTTCCATATCTTAGCTATAGTAAATAATGCTGCAATAAACATAGTTGTGCTGGTAGCTTTAGTATGGTCTTGTTTGTGATCATTTGGGTAAATGCCCAAAAGTGGGATTGCTGAGTCATAGGGGAGCTCTATGTGGAGTATTTTGAAGCACCTCCATACTACTTTCGAGTGATTGAACTAGACTAAATTTTATAACTGATAATTTTTTCTTCTGGTAATGTCTAGTTTCTTATAAGATACTATAATATACAAGTGGTATATTAAACTCACTCAAATTTAAATGAGATGTGAACACTGCTTGTTATAGTCTTTATTTTCTTTGCTTTTATGTTTTATCTTTTAATTATATTTTATTGTCTTTAAGTATTTATACAAAGCACTTACCATTCTTATGAGAATTATATCTGGTAGTTTGAAACTTTGTAAAAACTGCTGTGTAGATTGTGCATATATTTTTATAACATTAGTTTAATAGCATTAACATGTATACTAAATTCTGATTTTTAATTTCTGTACATTTAAGATGAATAATAGCTGGCATCAGCAGCTCACACCCACGATTCTAGCTACTCAGGAGGCTGTCATTTGAGGATAGTAGTTCAAAGCCAGTGTGGGCATGAAAGTCTCTGAGACTCTTATCTCCAATTAATCATCAGAAAAATGGATGTGGCAATGCGACTGAACTGGTAGAGCTGAAAGTTCAGGGACAGCGCACAGGCCCAGAGTTCAAGCCCCATGACCAACCAAAAAAAAAAAAAAAGGTAAATATTACTTCTATAATAGTGCACTTAATTCATTTATGGAGCTCAGTTCTTAGTGCATTAAATACTTTCTTGTCTATACTTTCAATTCTACTCTTAGTTCTGAAGGTTTACAAATTCAATTCCAGACTAAGAAAGTAAATTTTGAAGCAGCAAACCAGAATTTGTCACCTATGTGCATCTAGTCATGTTTCTATGTTACCATAGCTTTTGTGCCACAGCATATGTCTTAAAAACAGTGCAAATACTCTCCCTTAAAAATATAGTATCATTGAAAAATGCAAATGTAGTTCTCCACATGTCATCCTAGCTCCTCAGAAAGATGAGAACTGGAAAGTCATAGTTCAAAGTCAGCCCATACAGAAAAGTTCAAGAGAATTCATTCCAAATTAGACAGCAAGAAAATAAGCTGAGGGCATGGCTTTAATGGTGGAATAGAAGCTAAAATCAAGAAACAGAACAAGAGGGCAAGGCCTTGAGTTCAAACCCTGATAATAGCAAGAAGAAAAATAACGTTAGTTTGTTAGAACAGGAAGTCATAATCCTTTAGCTGCTTAAAGGTGTTATTCAATGAATGACTGCTCAGTGATCAGGGTAATTTGTACTGGAATTAGAGTGTCTCTTGTAATTTCTTAAAAGAGGAGAGTGAAAAATTTGTCTCTAGTATGGAATACATTTTAACTTTATTGGCCTATAGTAGTCTTTCAAAACTGGAGCCAATTCTTTCAAAAACAGCCAGTCTTACCAGCTAGACTTCTGTAATATTTTAAATCCTTTGTGGGCTTTTCACATGTCTGCATAGAAACATCTTCAATAGCAGTAGAACCTACCTCAGGAAACCCTTTTCTTTACTTATCCATAAGAAGCAACTCATCCAAGTTTTATGACATTGCAACAATTTTGTCATCCCCTCAGGCTGCACATCTATTCCCTTTGACATTTCCACCCGTTCTACAGGAACTACTCCTCCAATGAAGGCTGAGGCCCTCAGAACTATCCGTTATTGAGGAAATCAAGGTTTTCCAAACTCTTACTATTGATAATATTGTGACCTTCTGTAAATCATAAATTTTTTTAGTGAAATATAGGTTGATGAATGTTTTCTGTTTATTTTGCTCAGATTTGTCAGAAGAACCAATCTGTGTGAAAACCAGAGCTTTCCAAAACCCACTCATTAACTAATAAAACCTAAAAATGCACTTGTTTCCCCTTAATCATTGGCTGCAGAATGGATGTGAATAAGTAAACCGTCACCCTGTGTGACCATATGCATGTGCAGTGTGCATATCTTATAACAATCTTTATTTCTGAACAGTAGGTGTCAACAGTGTGCTAAAATTTATTCTGTAAGCCTTGCTGCAAACACAGGCTTTGTTATTTCATTCACAGGGCATAGACTGTATAATTTTTGATACTTCTTAACAGTCTGAGTGTTTTCAAAATGATAAGTCAGTATTGGTTTTAACTCAAAAGTTGGACCATGAATTACTCATTAAAAGAAAATTCAGCTCAACATTGAAGTTGGCTATTGGCTTCTACTCTCTAGTTATGAATTTCCCAAAGGATATTTGCTTCTAACCGGTTACAGTTTTATGTACACTAAACATATGTTTGCTTAACACAGTCAGTACCTTCATTAGGAAATTAGTTTGATGTTCTGTGTAATTTCCTGCCGGTTCCACATAAGATCTTCTTAATTCACCAAGCAATTTTATCTGATGAAAAAAACTTCCTTCCTCTAATCTCAAAAAAGAGTGACCAGTAACTGCAAATTAAAGTCTTCATCATGGCATTTGTTTGAAAATGAGCGACTCAAGAGAACATGGTGGGTGCTGTTATTTGTATTCTAAAAGGACTGTAATCACTGGTGCACCAGCAAAAGTACTGTTTGGTTTTCTATTGGCTAATTGATAATAGGGCTAACTAATTTTCTAATTTATAACATGGCTGATACAATAGAGTTATCATTTAGTCAATATCATCTTTTAAAATGCCTTTCAAACTAGACTTATACATTTCTAGCTTTTGATATGAAAGAAAAGACTTATTTGAACTTTCACACTCCGTTGTTGAGCTATTAGTTGGCATGTTTGCAGTATTGTTGAGTCAAGGAATGGCAATGAATTGCCTGGCATGTGGATCTCAATGATAATACTAGCTTCTCAGGCAGTAGAGGATGTTAAAAATGTGACTTCAATAGCCCAGGGGTAAATTATTAAGTCTCTTTCTCAAGGAACAAAAGCAATGCAGTAGCACATATATGTTTGTAACTGCAACTATTTGGGAAGCTATAAAGTAAGGAAGAGCTAGGTAAAACAACCAAAAACAAACAGATAAAGGAGTGGGGTGGTGGGAATGTACAATTCAAATGACAGAAACGAAGCCTCAAGTCTAAAATGAGTATTTAAAACAAAAGCAAATAAACAATACTAATGCAATAATTATGCCCCCCCCCAAAAAAATAAAGAAATAACCATAAAGCCTAAGCTGAGGCTGGAATCATTCCCATATTGTTCCTGGGATCTATGTCAGCAGGAGAGGCAACGCTGCTAGTCACATGTCACTGCAGCAGATCCAAATGAAATGAACTGGGACATTATTAAAGTGTTATGTGGAGAAAAAAACGTGAATGCTTGCCATGAAAACATACTGTTACCAAGGGTCTTCCTCTACTGAAGGCTCACAAAACTAGTTCTATTTTTTTCCTATAACAAAACTAAATCTGTTGTTTTGTAATGCATGAAATATTTGCAAAGGATGATAAAGATTATTGTAGATCGACTCTGTTTTATGGAATGGCAACTCATTACTCCTCTTATTTCCATCCATTTCTTACTGTACTGTAATTTGATCTCTTTTTAGCTTCCTAAGTTAAATAATTGTTTATGTTCTTATATGTCATTTGCATTTTAGTTCTAAGGCTCTATGCTTTTAATTAACCCTCATATACTTTAATTACCAGGCATAGTCATTGCAGTTTTGTTTTGAAATAAAATATTTTTATTATTTTTTAGTATTCTCCATGTTTCAAAATTTTAATTTTCCCTATCTTTCTTTCAGGCCATCGATAAAGTTTACAACATATCCACTCCAATTATTCATAACACTTAAAGTGAATTGTATTTACTTTGCAGTAGCTAGGCGAATTTTTAGTAAGATAATCAAGTTGTTTAAATACATTCATAGTTCCTATGAATACTATGCAGATTTTGATGTTATTTAAATAACACCTAAAAATAAGACCAATTGTTCTGTTGTTGCTTAAAGAGTAGAATACAGAATAAAGATCCGTATTGTGTTCACATTTCTATCTTTAGATTGTAACATCTAAGCCAATGGTATTAGAAGGTAGAACCTTGAAGATTGACTGTGTCATAATGCTGGAGCTTCAGGAAGGAAATTGAGGGAATCTTGATCCTGAAACCAGGAGACAGCACAAAAATAAAAAAGAAGCACCATTACAAGGCACTGATTGTTGTGCTGCCCATGAACAGGAGACAAATCCAGCCAAGATTCACTGAGTTCTTGCATTTTCCAGCCTTTAATATTGAGAGAATAAATGTAATTTCTAAATGACCCAATTACAGCAATCAGGATACAATAACACATTTCTAAGAGTCACAAAGCTTTATGGCTTTCTGTGTTGAAAGCCATTCTAAAATACATGTATATTTTAATAAAATGTGTACCTGTTGATTATGACCTCCAACTCTATCCTTCTATTAATTAGATTTTTCAGTTAAGATTAAAACTACAAGGAAATCTTAGAGTTCATATAATTACAAAAGGTTGTATTTAATTTCACTTTTAAGTAAAGGTATATAGAAACCTAAGAATCTATATACCATAAGGCTTTAAATAATATGTTATTTCTGTTCTTTTGATCCAATTCTCTATCTATGTGAGATACTATTTGTAAACAACTTTTAACTTTTGGTTATTTGTGGTTAGTTTTGCCCTTCTTTTTGGAATTTTACCACTGAATCTCCCAGAGTTTCTATTATGGATTTATTTTCACTGTGCTCATGCATACCATATTTTTCTTCTATTCATGGCACATATTCGTTTACTAACAATAATAATTATCTGCTTTTATATTTGAACATCTGCATTTTATCGAGGGATTTTTTGCCAGTCCTGGGGCTTGAACTCAGGGCCTGGGCACTGCCCCTAAGCTTCTTTTGCTCAAGGCTAGTAGTCTACCACTTGAGCTATAGCACCATTTCTGGAGTTTTCTGTTTATGTGGTACTAAAGAATCAAACCCAGGTCATGGTAGGCAAGTATTCTACCACTTAGCCATATTCTTAGCCCTACCTGTGAAATTTAATTTAAAACAATCACATAGGTGATGTTTTTATTCTTGTGAACTAGTTTTTAAAATAAACATATCATAATTTTTAGCAAACTACTTACATATATATGCATACAACAAATATTAAAACCATAGAAATTTTATTTGCTCTTGGAAAATCTATAAGATGTTTAAAGCAACTATTTTGGCAGGTAAACAATTATACTAAGTCTAAAGGATAGAAATCAATAAACAAAACCAATGTACTTTCTATTTTTAAAATGAAAATCATCTAAGTTTACATAAAATCAAGAAAAAAATCCAAGATAGAATATGAGCAAAGGGAAAAACATGAACTATATAGAAATAATTAATCATTAAGTCACATATACATTTACCAAACTCCCCCTCAGTCTCTCTGTTTTTTTTCTCTCTCTCTTTCTCTGCAACTTACTGACCGTATGTGTTATGCTTTGTCACATAGTGAAATTTTCTTGATTTACGGATAGATAATTATAATTTTATTTTTCTTTCTTTTGGCTTTGATTGTGGCTTCTTAGTGTATCTTCCATTTTTTTTGTTAGAGGAATCTCAGATAGGCTTCAGAATAGAAAATTTTATTATAATGGGTACATTTTTTCTTGACTATCTTCATATTCATTGTGAATGGCAGAAATTAAACATACAGAAATATAGAGCTTATTTCAAAAATATGTGTTTATTCTTTTTAATTTTTAATTTGGTCACAAGTGGCAAATCTTTGGTACTTGTGTCTGTAAGTTAAATATGCTTAGAGCTGGGGATTAAGATGAAAGCCTACCTCATTATTGCAAGTATTAAATTGCTGGTCATTGCTGATCATTGCTTAATTATTTAGCCTCTGTACATTTAGGGCCCCTTTATGTTATCCTATGGATGTTGTGGTTTGTGTTCAATAGGAATCTTGCTAATAGTTGATATAGATTCCTGATGTTCACTTCTTTAAGGTTTCATTTATCCCAATTTTGTCTTTCAAATCACAATCCAAGCCCTTTGACAGAATTAAATTCCATCTATTGTGTTTGCATGCTAGGAGCTCTTTTGGTTTCTGCTATAAATCTGTGCTCTCCAACTATATTCAGGGAAGTGATTTTCTAAGCCAGGAGATTGAAAATTTCCTATCTCACCAGTTTTCTTGAGTTTTTGTAGAGCCACACTCAAATAAACATCCAAATTTGGTTGGGTGTGTGCGCACACCCAACCACACACATCCACACACCACTAGCTACTTTCAACTTGTGAACTAGTAAAATTTAGAACACTGTCCTGGACAATACCAGAATTTTCTCTGTTAATATTTAAAACATGATTAAATTTAAGTCTTTCAGGAAGTTGGATTCCTTTTCTAGTCATTTAGTTTTATGGTCCAACCTTCTATTGACACTCCATCATCATAGTTTATGTTTGGGGAATTAATAAGAGCTAATTTTCAATGGGGATGACTTCCTATGGAAACAAACATTCTCTCCTTTGGGATTCACTGTGCTAACTGCTGCACTTGTTAGATACTTATGATTCACTATTTATGTGAGTATTTGCTGAGTACTCCCAACACAGGCATAAGTGTGCATCTGGATCTAATTCCCACACCAACAAGGAGGAATGTTTTCCAGTGTTTTTGCCCATTGAAACTTCATTTTGGCTTGATTGGAGATATCAGTTCCCTCTCGGCTTTTGATATCCACAGGCTGCTTTGGAATAATGGCCCTTTTCCCAACATTGATCCAGTTTCCTTCTTTGTTTTAGATATCTACAAATGCTCTTAGATAAGTATACAATAAGATATGGAACATGTTTTTATATATTATATTTACAATAATTATTATTGTGAAGATATAGTGAGCTGGATCACCATCTCTGTGTAGTAATATATATATATATGTATATATATATATATAGAGAGAGAGAGAGAGAGACAGAGAGACAGAGACAGAGACAGAGACAGAGACAGAGACAGAGAGACGAGAGAGAGAGAGAAGCTTAAATAAGATATCTACTTGAAAAATCTAGATTTGTGTATGTTTCTTTATGAAATTTTTTTTGTATTATCACAAATGTAAGGTAGTTATTTTACTCATGGTTAAGGTATATATATAGAGAGAAAGAAAATTCAATTCTAGTATTAATAATTATAGTCAATTATAATTCTATTTATGATGGGAAAATTTGTAGACATATCTTGATTATTATGACTGAGAGTTTTCTCTCGAAATATACTGAAATTCTTATATAGATACATTGAGAAGCAGGATATTACTAGTTTTGATTAACAAACATTAAGATTTTTAGCTCTTTGATTATTTTGAATCAGTTTAAATTAATAAAATAATGTGATTCTATGTATCAGTTGTATTAGGTCTAGAAAAACAAAGTAATTTAAAAAACCCTAAAGCTCCATATAATATGAAAATGAAAGTATTTTAGTTTTAATTAGTAAATATGTAATTGCTATATACATTCAACAAATAAAATACACATATTGTATATTAAAGTTTGTTGTATAATCCATTTTTAAATATATATATATTTAAACATATTTTATTAATTTATATATAAAATAAATGTAAGACAAGAAAATTAAGTTTTTAAGCAATAGGAGGTCAGATAGAATAATAGAAAATGAGAGTGATAAAAGTGAAAAAATGAATAAATTTTATATGTATGTGCAGTACTCTAATGGTATCTATTTTTGCAATTAATATGCACCAAAACCAAAATAAAATAACAGAACAGTAAAACAATTTACATAGAAGATCAGGAACTGAGGAGGGGTTACTGAGAGAGAGAATAGGCTGTATTTGGTGAAATCATTTTATATTTGTGTATGAAAATAGAACAAAGACATATAGTAGAATTCTTTTAAGAATGGGATAGAGGAATGAATGAAAGAGATAGAAGGGTAAATTTCATTGTGGAACATTGTACATATATATGGAAATATCACATTAAAATGTCCTCTTGTACAAAGAACATATATTGATAAAATTTTAAAAATCAGATAAGATCAACCTTGTTAGATAACATTTATAGAATATGAGGAGGACCATGAGACCCAAGTTGGCCATTAGAATTTTCTTTGAGGATTCATACAGTCAGAAATCAGAGCCCGAGAATCTCATTGGTATTAGAGTAGAAATGGTGTACTGAACAAAGTAAAATATATTTGTAGTTGGTAAGATAGAAATACCACAGAGACGCAATGGAGATGCCTAATCACGTATGTCTGAATCTAATTGGCTTTGGGGAAATTTATTTTTATTGTATATTAACCATATTATTTTATAAGGTTTTATATTTTACTCTAAAAAAGGAAATTACCTGCTATGATCTTTCCAAGTTCATCATGTGTGAACTAACAAAGATTAAGTTTAACATTTTTTTTCAAATTTATGATAATTTCAATTTGGAAGTCATTAGTAAGACCAATGAAAGCCAATGATAACTCCTTCAGATGAAAACACGCTTGCAAATGCTATCCTGAATGTGGCTAAATGCAGAAAATTTCAGACCTGTCTTCCAGGAACTTGCACAATAACCTTTCAGAAAAAAAAATTTTATTCACTATTAGCCTCAAGCCAGTTGAAACTCTGGAGAGTTTTGGAAAACTCTGCTTTTTGACTTACTCGTATGTAGTTCTTTCCATGTCAAGATTTCCACTTTTTTATTATGTCATGGTGATAACCAGTATCTTAACAGGATAATAATGTAAATTGCTATGGAATTCAATTTGTAAGTCTGTGAAGCAATTAAAAACTAAAGCAGATACTTAGCAAGGGACTCTGGCTCAACAGAAGCAAAATGATGTTCATATATTGAAGTTAAAACAAAATGGTTACAGATAGGCTCTGATGGAGAGTTTTGAAGACCTCCCCCCAAAAAAATTTCAGAATCAATATATTCTAGAGTTGTATTCAAAATATAATGAGGTCTCAAATAGGAATTTATGAACGTATATCTCATTATAATTATAATCTGCTAAATTGGGCTTATCTATTTAAGAAGTATAAGCAAGTTCATATATATCTTATGTGTTTCAATAGATATGTATGATCAATATGAGACAACACACTGTATCAAACATGCATATATATATATATATATATATATATGTTCCTAAATAGAAAAAAATAGATGATTTTCTATGGGAACAAAAGATCACAGTGTCAACAATGGGATGAGACCTTGTCTGGTTTTATATGTTGTCACTATGGAAGAAATTATTGGAGAGACAAGAAGAATGATGCAAAGCAGTTTATAGAAATGGAACGTATACCCGTGAGGGGAGTTACCAGGTGCAAGCCAAACAACCACCCACGAGCCCTGTGGTTGGGATTAGTTTTCTCTTCATTCTCCAAGGATAGGTTTCTGGACACTTGTAATTGAGGAGATTATATTGGGGTTTATACTGACAGGTTGGGATTATATAACCCAAACTATTCTGTGCATGTGATAAAGGCTCATTCTGTTTTTTTGTTTGTTTGTTTGTTCTTGATCCGATGCAAGAAATGTAAGTGATACTTGGTGCTGTTAAATAGGGAAAATCATTTACATGTGTTCATGGAGTCACACATATTCAAGAAAATGTATTCTCTGAGACCAGTGAGAATTGGGGAGAGGTCTTCCTCCCTTCCCCTGTATGCAGGATGGGGAGGAGTGCACGAATTGAGGTGATCATCACAAAAGATGAATTTGGGGCTCCTCTCTACTTCCAGATATGATTCTCTTCACACCTATATTACATAGCTCAGCTTTGTGCTTGTCTTTGTCTTCAGGCCCCAGTTATCTATATAAAGAGCAGTATCACAAAAAAGGAAAATACATTTTAAACTAGAAGTTGGGTTATTAGCTAAATAATTGAAAAGTGGAAAAAGAATCCCAAATATTGTGCAAATAGGAAGTGAAAAATAAACACAGTGCTGAGCAAAATGGAAGTAATTGTGGAGTCATTCAAGCTTAGAAACTTCCAGAAGGGATGACTGGAAATAAAAACTCAGCTCTCTGAAGTATAGTTGATGCCTTACTGGTGCAGAGTTCCAATGAGAACTCCTATGACTCTCCACAGAACTGCCACTCAGACTTCTAGGGCAGAATGCCAACTGAATGGCACAAATGCTTTTGAAGTGGAACTCAGTGACATTGCTTTTGCAAACACTGAAAAATTGAGTATGTGCTTCAGCAACTGTTTTAGAAATTATTTCTACTTCAAAGAAGCATGGGAGAACCGTATAAGGAACTCATTGTGGCTAGATAGGGGCATACATTCCACTTTCTCTTTCTAAACTAAGTACTTCTGTTTAGTATTCCCCCATGGTGTACACATTCTAGAAAATCATCCAGGAGAGGGGTAGTAGGGGAAGGATGAGTGAGAACATTGAAAGGGATAACAAGGATCAAAATGCACTGTATTCCTAAACTGTTAAGTGGAAACTCCTTGGTGCAACTACTTAAAGATAATAAAATTAAAAAATTGTTTTTTAGAATAAATGAAATGAGTCCAGAAAAAGGAGTGTAGTGTGTAGAAACACAATGAGAGAAGGCAAGAAAGAAAATGGAAGGGTAATCTTGAACTTGGAATAGTTTGACATCAGTATACATAGGACATGTATGTATATAATCTACATTTAGAGTCTTCAATCTGTGCACTTGTCCAATTAGACACTATCTAATTAAACTCTAAGGTCCTTATGAATTACTTCTGCTCTACCCTTAATATATATTAAGTGATGAAGGTTTAATTTAAAGTATTTCAAGAAAATTCTTTATTTTTTGTTTATTTTCTTCACAAGGCTTTGCACTCTACCACTTGAACCCCAGCTCCTCTTCTACCTCTGGCTTTCTGGTGTTATTTGAAGGCAAAGTCACATATGCATTACTCTCTGAATTGGCTTCTGTCATAGCATCTTAGCCTCCTGAGTAGCTAGATTTATAGGCATGAGCCACTAGATCCCAGCTCAAAACAATAGTTTAAGACAAGTAAAAGATGCCATTATTATCAACTATACACAATTGCATAGATCTCTGAAAATGTCAAGTATTTAACAGTAGTATTTTTACCCAAAATGTTAGGAAGTAAAGAAGATATAAGAAAATCATTGTTTTATTTAACTTTTAATCTTCTCTCTATATATCTATATCTATATCTATATCTATATCATTTCTTTTTGGTGGCTCTTCCTTGAACCCAGAGCCTCCTCCACTCAAGAGAAGTACTCTACTATACAGTTACATACCTAGTTTCACATATATTCTCAATAATTAGCATATATCTATGCAGGATATCAGTTGACATATGAAACAAGTAGAATGAAAGTCTGCAAAAATAACACAGTCATAAAACTCATTACTTCAGATTTTTATATGTTTTTATTATAAAAGGACTATTCAGAGGGGTTACAGTTACACAAGTAAGGTAAGAGTACATTCCTTATGGAGCACTGTTACCTCCTCCTTTGTTTTTCCCCTACCATCTCTTCCCTCCTCACCTCCCCAACTCCTCCCCATCCCCAGAAGTTGTAAAGTTGGTTTACACCATAGTGTCTTGTACATCTCATTGTTTCAATGGGTATCCTTAATTCAGCATTTTGTTATTTCCCTTCTCCTCCACAAATTAGAAAAATGTACATAGAAGATGCAGGGCACTGACATCAAATAAAGTGAAAACAGGGGTTATAACATGGGGAAAGAACATACAAGAGAAACAAACAAACAAAAAACATAGTACATTTTTAATACGTTCAAAACAATAGCAAGAAAAAAAAACAAACACACACTTGTGTTCCTCTCTTGGGGTTCATTTCCCTTATCATCTTGCAGGGTCATATGTACAAAGCTTTTGACCTTTTCTGCTTGTCCTAGACTTACACAAGGGAAACCATGGGACCTGTATTTTTTTGGGTCTGACTTACTTCACTTAATATATTTTTTTCCAAGTCTTTTCATTTCCTAACAAATAGGGCTATGCTGGAGGGGTTGTGGCCAAAAGGGAACCCTACTGCATTGTTGGTCTGAGTGTAAACTTGTTCAATCACTTCAGAAAGCAGTATAGAGGTTCCTCAAAGGACTCCAAATAGAGCTCCCCAGCAATCCACTTTTGGGCATTTACCCAAACCATCACAAACAAGGCTATCCTAAAGCTACCAGCACAACTATGTTTATCGTAGCATTATTTACCATAGCTAAGATATGGAACCAACTCAGATGCCCCTCAGTAGAAGAAGTAGCATTATTTACCATAGCTAAGATATGGAACCAACTCAGATGCCCCTCAGTAGAAGAATGGATCAGGAAAATGTGGTATATTTATACTTCAGTTTTTTTTTAATTTAAAACTTGGGAAAATACTTTTTAATTCTCTAATTATTTAATTATTCTTCCTAAGACATTTTTTGTAAGCAAGTTATAGGGCATATTGAATGAGGAATATATGATTAAGTTTAGCAAAGAAAGAAAACACTCTAGTGCCTTACATTTTTTTTTCAATCTATTCTTTGAAAATTTACTGTATGGAGAAAAGAGATGCTTAATTTTATTTTAATAACACAGTTACCTGAAATGAAATAAGCAGGCATGAAAACATTTTCCCCCGGAAAGAAAAATATATAACAATGTTATTAATGTAATTTTTCATTGGAAATTTACCTAACAATAGCCTATGTTCATTTAGTGAAGGGTTTTATTTCCAGGAATTTAGGCCACAGAATAGTTCAGGATCTTGCCAACACATTTAATTATCTTAAGTAGCAGAACTTGTATTAATTGGAATTTATGAAATTTGTGTGTTGGCATATTCATAATATCAGAAAAATAACTATTTAAAATAGTTTGCTTAAAGAATCTGTCTACATGATTTCTTCTTCCTCTTATTATTATTATATTAATATTACTACGATGATTATGTTACATTTCGTGGTGCTGGTGATTGAATCCAAGATATATACATGTTAAGATATCTACATCTTTACTCCCAGAATAGTTCCAGAAAAATTCTGGAACTGTTCCAGCATTGTGTGTGTGTGTGTGTGTGTGCGCGCGTGCGTGCATACACCTGATCGTGCATAATTTTTTTCTCTAGGTCTGAAATCAAATTAGTTTTGGAACCAGTTAAGGACATTAAGGAAAATGCTATCTTCAGAATTCAATTCAAGCACAAATCCCAAGAGGGGCCGATTTTCAAATGTCTCAAAGGAAGTGAATATTTCAAAATTATTTGACTCATTATTTTTATCAAACTATATATTTTAGTTAAGCAACATTTACTCAAATTAAAAAAATGAAATTGATTACTTACAGGAAGACTATAGCTGATACAGAAAATTATTAATAAAATTCTAACATGTCTATAACATTTGTAAACAGCAAAATATTATTGAAGTAAATATATGTGTGTCTGTGTATACACATATGTATTTAAACACACTTATTTACATATGTGTGTACATATATTTGTTTATATAATATGCATATATTTAATTTTGACTATTACAGAAATTTTACATATTTATCAATACCAGGGACCACCCAAAATATTCTTGTAAATCTGCCAAAGATTATAGATTAAGTCACTAAAACATAGATTAAATTACATAGAAACATTGTCTTTACATGAAGAAGTGAATATAGAATATATACAAGTGAGACTATCTATGAGGGTGAATATTAATTTAAATAAGATAGATTAATTTGTTTTTTCTGGAAAAAGAATTGTTTAGGAATGAATGATAAGGTTTTAGAATTTTAATTGTTTACTTCCTGAACTTTAATAAGTTCAGATATTAAAACTACCAACTAAAGATTATATTCTGCAGGACATAGAACAATTCCACATAATAAATGAAGCCCTGAATTAAAATAGAAGTGAAAGCATGAATGCCTTTTGACAAAACTCATTCTTCTACCAAGTTTATGGGAAATAAAGGAGATAGGTAAGGCTCCTATATGCAAAAGAAAATAAGCCTTATTCACTGATGATCATAGACTTGTGGCAGTCCTCACAGATGAAAACTGAAATAACTAAGTATATGTCTTCATAGCTCCTAGCAAATGTAACCGAGTGACTATAAGTGGGAGATTGATAAAGAGAAAACAAAACCCAAAAAACATAGAAAAAGAAACCTATGTCAAATGTGGTGGAAGAAATGGATGGTGCTACAATAAACACTGTAAGCATAGGAGAAATTGTGGAAATGGAACTAGAAACAAAAGATCAAGGTACGATATAGTAGAAAAAAGAATAGATCAAATAGTAAGTAGATATTTGGAGATTGAGGATGCTAACGATTTGGAAGTAAATGGCAAAAATATTGTTGAGTAATTATAATAAGAGAGATGTTTGTTAATACAGAAGACAAAAATAGTTAACTTTGGTCCTTTTTAAAAGTTACATTAAAAATAAATGTTTTAGGAATTCACTTGGGCATTCTTCAGATTTCCAAAGTGCCATTTGGTTTCTTCTTGTTCTTCTTGTAAATACACCAACTGAAAAAATAATTATTATGACTGAGGTTTAGTAGGTTTGAAAACAAGCCCAAAACTGGTCCAACTGGTAGGTGACAGTTGAGAAAAAGCAAATAGAACAAATGAGAGAAGGAAAATGCAAAAGACCTTTGTGCTGAACAGGGGACACACATCTATAATCCCAGTAATCAGGAAGTAGAGATATACTTGGAACTCAAAAAATTAAACCCCCCAACAACAAATCCTCAAAGAAACAACTGCCTAATAAATAAGTGGGCGAAAGACTTAAAGAGGAACTTCTCTGAAGAAGAAAGAAGGATGGCCAATAGACACATGAAGAAATGTTCAACATCCCTAGCCATAAAAGAAATGCAAATCAAAACAACATTGAGATATCACCTCACCCCAGTTAGAACAGCAAAAATCAAGAACTCTAACAACAACAGATGCTGGAAGGGATGTGGACAGAAGGGAACCTTACTTCTTTGTTGGTGGGAATGTAAACTTGTTCAACCACTTTGGAAAGCAATATGGAGGTTCCTCAAAAGACTCCACATAGAACTCCCCTATGACCCAGCAATCCCACTTTTGGGCATTTACCCAAATGTTTACAAACAAGACCACACTAAAGCTACCAGCACAACAATGTTTATTGTAGCATTATTTACCATAGCTAAGATATGGAACCAACCCAGATGCCCCTCAGTAGATGAATGGATCAAGAAAATGTGGTATATATACACAATGGAATTCTATGCCTCCATCAGAAAGAATGACATTGCCCCATTTGTTAGGAAATGGAAAAACTTGGAAAAAATTATATTAAGTGAAGTAAGCCAGGCCCAAAGAAACATAGGTCCCATGGTTTCCCTTATTTGCAATATCTAGTATATGTATGAGTCAAGCGGAAAAGGTCAGATAATGTGATGTCAGGAAAATGAACCCTTAGATATGTATTTTAATGTTCTTTTCTTTCATGCATGTGTTTCTAATGCATTTATAAGATTATCTCTTTGTTGCTTTGTATGTCCCTCCTCCACAGTATAACCCCTGCTTTCACTATATTTGATGTCAGTATAACTTGAGGAGGAGATGGGGAAAAACCAGTTGTTTAAGGATACAGGTGGACCTGTTGCAACAATGAGAAGTACAAGTTGCCATCTCCAAAACGAGCTTTACAACGTCGGTGGGGGGGGGGGGAAGAAAGGGGGGAAAGGAGAAGGATTGGGATTGGGGGGAGGGGGGAGGCTGGGAAGGGATGTGAAGGGTAAACAAAAGGAGGAGGCTGCAATGCTTGGTAAGAAATGTACGCATTATCCTGCCCATGTAATTGTAACCCCTCTGTACAGTATGTTCACAAATAAAATAAAATAAATTAAAAAAAAAGATAACAGTGAGGCTATTCCAGGAAAAAAAAAATAGTAAGTCTCCATCTCAAATACAAACCAGAATTACAAACCTCTTATCATACCTAGTCAGAAGAAGAGAGATGTGGGAATATTGTAGTATGTGGCTGGCCATTGATGGGCCTATCTAAAACAACAAATTAAAAGCTAAGACTGTAGAGGGATGTGCTTCAATTGGTAGCGAACTGGCCTAGCATACATGAGGACATGAGTTTAGTCCCAGGCCAGAAAAACAAAACAAAACAAAACAACTAAAAGAAGATATATCTCACCAATTTTTGCTAAAATGTCATCAAGTTGAAAAGTTCAGAGAGTACCCACACAGTTTGTTAATGCATATCAAGGGTATGAAATCACAGAATATTCCAAGTGAACCAGAGGGTACTTATGAAGCAGGAAGGAGTATGTCAACCATCTAAGAAAAATCCTAAAGTGGAGAAAATATTTTTTTTCAAAAGGTGTGTCATTATATCTAATTAATTGTATTCCCTTGAAATCCATAAAGGCTCACCAAGTTCTTGAGAAAATGATGTCCACAGCATTACTGTCACCTTGGCTGAAAGGGAGAGAAGGGCAAACAAAATGAAAGGGTATCAGAATCCTAAAATTGTTTTAGCAGTTAAGATCCTGATCAAAATTATTTCAATAGCAAACACACATATCTCATATTGATTTTTGTTTTCTGCAGAAATGACTCACAAGGAACACTAAGCTTTGAGTTTGAGCTGTTTGGGAACCATAGATTGTTCCTAGAAATAAAGCAAAAAAACAAAAACAAAAACAAAGAAAACAACTTTCTTACTGGATTTCAGAACTCTTAAGGTAGAGAGATTAATTATCACTTTCTATTTTCTTTCCTTTGAACACAGGCTTATAATTCTTACTCTATTTTTAGCTTGCCATTATACATTGAAGCCTTTAGGGGCTTTTAGATATCTCCACAGATAAAAGAGTTCAATTTAACCCAGGGACAAATGATAAGATTTTGGAACTTGGGCTGGAATTGTCATTAAATTAAATGCTTAAGACATTTTGACCAGAGAGGGAATATATTTTCAAAGTGAGAGAAGAATAAGATACAAAGGTAACAAAACACATAATAGCCACAATTGGAAAACACCAGTTTCCTTTTTTCTGATGTATTGATCCGTATTTCCCTCAATTTTGATTATAAACTATACTTATCCTATAGGAAAGATATTTTACTTTTGTTTTTTTTTCCTAGTCCTGGGCTTGGATTCTGAGTATGGGATTTGTCCGTGTTGCTCAAGGTTAGTGCTTACCACTTGAGCCACAGCACCATTTTGGGCTGTTTTCTGAGTTGAATCTTACAGATGTTCCTGCCTGGGCTGGCTTGGATAATATCATCAGATCTCATACCCTGAGTAGCTAGGATTACAGGCATGAGTCACTGGTGACCAACTCCTATAGTGAATTTTGTTAAGCTAAGCATAAGAAAGAATTAACTTGAGCAGGCTATCTGATTTTTTCCTCTGTGTCCAAATCTCTGTACTATGATGGTTCACTTGGTGTGACTGTTTAGCCTTGGATTTTTTTTTTTTTTTCTGGAACGCTAAAACTAGTTTCTTTGTGTGCGCTTACTAAGTCCCCAGATACTTCATTCATATATATATATATATACATATATATATATATACATATATATATATGTATATATATATATAGTGTTTGTATTAGGCAAATGTAAATTTAAAAATTTACAAAACTACATTGAGTTACAGTTTAATTTAGGATGTAAAACCTGAGTGCCTTCACTTTGATTAAAATTGCTGAATAGTTGAGGAGGGATGGTGTCTATATTTATCTATTTTTATCTTTCTGTCTAATTTATCTATATTTATCTTTCTAATTATTTCTCAGTTTTGTATTGATGTAGCTTCTATCTCCTCATATATCAAGTTCTAAGAACAGGATTAGAAAGAATAAATTCTTATTTCAATAAATCTATGATCATTAATTTGGGGTCTCTTTGTATATGGCTCAAAATTGTGTGTTGTTTAATGACATTCCCATTCTTCTGTTTCTCTCCCTCGTCATCTTTTTGCTTCTCTCCTCCTCTTCTCATTTTTCTTAAAACTTCTCAATCATGAATCTTTAGTAGGTTTATTAAATCACACATTTTTAACAATAATCATATTTGCTCTCTTTAAAATTTACGATTCACTTGTATAAACTAGTAGGTTTCCTCTCTTCTAAATAGAATATATAAGAGCACTTGTCTCTACTAAGTATTCAGGTGACTATTGAATGAGTAAGTGTGCATAATTTCATAATCTGTACTTGACATCATTTTAACTTCCTGAATTTACAGATGGTGGTTTTTATAATTTGTGGATTCATGTAGGCTGTGTTTCTCATTGCATTATGGATTTGCATCCACAACATGGTGGCATTTTTGACTCACAAAGTGACATAGAAATGTTGTTATCAATCCAAAGATTGTAACAAGGTCAAAATTTTGATCATAAGAATTTAAATATCATAATTAGCTAGCATATTGCTCTTCACATTAACAATTTAAAATATTAAAGTAGGGGTATATGTGGTATTCACAATTGTACAATTATTCTTTTTTTTTATTTTTTGGGTCCGGTCGTGGGGCCTGAACTCTGGGCCTGGGCGCTGTCCCTCAGCTCTTCAGCTCAAGGCTTGCCCTCTACCACTTGAGCCACAGCGCCACTTCCGGCTTTTTTCTTTTTGCTTATGTGGTGCTGAGGAATCGAACCCAGGTCCTCATGCATGCAAGGCAAGCGCTCTATCACTGAGCCACCTTCCCAGCCCCTCACAAGTATTCTTTATTCATGATTGTATTGATATCCTAGTATACCTAAATCATTCCAAAATGATGTTATTATCAGTCAAGACATCATGGTCTCTTTGGATAATTTAAAAATACAACATCAAACAAATGACAATTTTGAACAAAGTAGATTGCTATTTAAAATCAAACATTTATAAACCAAAATGAAAACGGAGGAAGAAAAAGGAAAGATAGAAGAAAGAAATAATCACACTGCATTTAAAGGTTGTCAATTCTCAAAAAAGAAATTGTGAACTTTAAAAGCATGCCTTTCTCTTTGCTATTTGATTTGTATTTGCAGCCTGCTGTTTGACCAGCTATGGAGGAAAAAGTGCATGAATGTGTACAATTTTTGATCGATGTTCATTGCAATAGTAGAACTACAGAGGCCATTGTGAAGTATTGCCCAGCATTTTGGGGCTTTAAAAAAAGAATATATGAATTATTGTAGACTTTCCCGAGCAAAATGCACCAGAGTACAACATAAGTAAAGCAAGGTTCATTGGTTTCCACTCAGCAGGAAGAGATTTAGATTGTGATGTATATGGAATAAAATGCCTCAGATGGACTCAGTGCACAGTTACCCATGGGGTGCCATGAGGGGAGGTCAATTGAGGTGTCAGTGGTGATAGGCCATCCAGAAATTGTCTGGTAGTACATTTATGGTTCTGGTGAGAAAGAAGCTTTAACACTGTTGTCAGTGTACTCCCAATGTGTTTTCTCAGTGATTTTATTTATGTATGATTGGAATTTCTCTTTATACTAATTTAGACTCCCTTTTCTAGGAAACTAATTACATAACATACATGTTTGACTCTAGTCTTCACCAACACATACGTATGAAATTAAATTAACTAAAATTATATACATTTAGTATTCCACAAAGATAGTTTACTTTTCTGTGGTATTAGGGTTTGTGGTCAGATATTTGTGTTTGCTAGAAAGGGAGTTTAACTTTTAGCAACACCGTGGATCTTATGGTTTAGTTTCTTTTACCTCAGAACTAGAATTAGACCACAATCCTCCTCCTTATAATTCCAATGTAGCAAGGATTAATTTAATTTGTCCATAATCATGTCGATCCTGAGAATTCTCTTTTGTTCCTTTTCTTAGCTTTGATTTTTTTGTTAGCATGTTAGATACACAGAGATTTATTTGTTAAATTTGAATGCATGTTGAAAATATATTCTAATCTAACACCACTATCTCTCTCCCTGTCCCCTTTAAAGTATTTTTATGATCAAATATTTTATTCTGTTCTCTCCTAAATTATAACTGTATTTCTTTATTTCTGGACTAATATTTTATAAAGAATTATATATTATGGTACCTAGAATCACAAATATGCATAATTATATTAGCAGCATTATATATTAGACAAAAATTCATAATTGTATGGTTCACAATATTTTAGTAAAAAATTTCAGAGAAAATATTCAAATTTGGAAAATATTATCTTAATAGATATTTCATCATACTCAGCTAAAGGTATGTTTAGAACATTTTTTCTTCTCAAATGTAAATTTACTGTTCAGAGTTATTCTTATGGCCTAAATTATAGATATAATGAAATAATGAATGATGTATTAAACTAACCTTAGATATTTTGAAATGTTCAAAGTCAGAGCACTTCAGAATTTCTAATTTAGAAAAAAAATTTAATGCTGCAATAAACATAGTTGTGCTGGTAGCTTTAGTGTGGTCTTGTTTGTAAACATTTGGGTAAATGCCCAAAAGTGGGATTGCTGGATCATAGGGGAGATCTATGTGAAGTCTTTTGAGGAACCTCCATACTGCTTTCCAAAGTGGTTGAACAAGTTTACATTCCCACCAACAATGAAGTAAGGTTCCTTTCTGTCCACATCCCCTCCAGCATCTGTTGTTGTTAGAGTTCTTGATTTTTGCTGTTCTAACTGGAGTGAGGTGATATCCAACCCAGATGCCCCTCAGTAGATGAATGGATCAAGAAAATGTGGTATATATACACAATGGAATTCTATGCCTCCATCAGAAAGAATGAAATTTCCCCATTGTTAGGAAATGGAAAGGTTTGGAAAAAATTATATTAAGTGAAGTAAGCCAGGCCCAAAGAAACATAGGTCCCATAGTTTCCCTTATTTGCAATATCTAGTATAGGTATGAGTCAAGCGGAAAAGGTCAGATAATGTGATGTTAGGAAAATGAACCCTTAAATATGTATTTTAATGTTTTCGTTTCTTTCATGCATGTGTTTCTAACGCATTTATAAGATTATTTCTTTGTTGCTTTGTATGTCCCTCCCCCACAGTGTAACCCCCGCTTTTACTATATTTGATGTCAGTATAACATGTGGAGGAGATGGGGACAAACAAGTCGTTTAAGGATTCAGGTGGACCTGTTGCAACAATGAGAAGTACAAAATGTCATGTCAAAACCAGCTTTACAATGTTGGTGTGTGGGGGGGAGGGGGGTATGATTGGGTGGGGGGAGGGGGGTGGCTGGGAAGGGAGGTGAAGGGTAAACAAAGGAGGAGGCTGCAATGCTGGGTAAGAAATGTATGCATTATCCTGCCCATGTAATTGTAACCCCTCTGTACAGTATGTTCTCAAATAAAATAAAATAAAATTTTAAATTAAAAAAAAAGAAAAAAAATTTAAGTTCTCAGCAATTAATGCTAATGTATATTCTTTCAGCACTCTTGTTTAATTTGAGATTAACATTATGACATAAACATGCTGAGCTTTCTCTGCGATGGGTTTAAATCCTCCTGCTGGCTTCTCTAAATACTGCATTACAAAATTTTTAAATAAATATTATCATTTGTATGTATTTATATTATATTTTAATATTATATAATTTATATTATTTATTAGGTTATTATGTATTTATTTTATTATTATTTTACTATCATTATTTGTTATTGTTATTTATATTTATAGTATTATATGAGATTTCTATAGATATTTCAAAAACATCTCATATTTAATATGAAAGAGTATAATTCACATGTTGTCAATTTAAATTCATCCCAAATAATAAAAAACAATTTAAATTTTCCTATCAAAAATAAATCAATAATACAATAGCATTCTTTGTAATTCATTTATAAAATATCTGAATATAGTATTTTTTCTCTGAATATGGTATTTTTCTCATTTGTTTTACCTATTGCATGTATATTTTGTTCATACCTTCTCCATAATAGACATTTATTTAGACTTGTCATCTCTTCCCCCCACCCTCCATCCCTCCCTGCCTGCCTGCCTGCCTGCCTGCCTGCCTGCCTGCCTTCCTTCCTTCCTTCCTTCCTTCCTTCCTTCCTTCCTTCCTTCCTTCCTTCCTTCCTTCCTTCCTTCCTTCCTTCCTTCCTGTGGCTTGAACTCAGGGCTTGGGTGCAGTTCCTGAGCCTTGCTGAAAGCTAATGCTCTAGCTCTTTGAGCCACAGAGCCACTTCCAGTTTGCTGGGGATAATTGGAGGCAAGACTCCAGTGAACTTTCTTGCCTGGGCCTGTTCTGAACCATGTTCCTCAGATCTCAGCCTAGGATTAAAGTAATGAACCATCAGTACCCTGGTGTCTTTTACATTCATTAGTAGTTATTTGTTGTTGTTTTTCATTTTTGAATTTTATGTCATTGCTTCCCACAAATGCCTTCTCAAAATAGCTTTTATAAAATTATCTTTCAGAATACAAACCTAATCTTGGTTGTCATCATTTCCCGATACTTTAAAACAGTGAAATGTTCAAGATTTTTCACTTGCTTTACATAATTTTTGTCTTCCCCACTTCTCATATCATCTCTGAAGGTGTCTCTTACGGAAGCTCTAATGGAGAAATGGAACTATCATGAATGCATGTAATTCATGAGCAGTTTAACAAACTTCTGTTTGTTGGATCCTCTTCCCATTCTATATTTATATTGCTACCAAAATGCAGCAAAATTAAGCAAATGTTAATTTATTATTTAACAAACTTCTGTTTATTAAAATGATTTCAGTAAAAAGTGTCTATACCAACACCATCTATCATTCAATTTTCTTGTTGATTTTCCATTTCTCAACTCTTGTATTTTTCACCATGATTTCATGGTTTTAAATAAATGTTCTATAATGTATTTGTAGCTAAAGATCTAATTCAAAACTTCAAGTGTATTGCTTTATGGAAAGCGCTAATTTATGAGTCTTACAATTCAAGTAACATCTGTCATCTGTCATCATTATTTCTCAGTTTTAGACATTTTAAGGTTTCATATTTTAATATTAGTGAATTATGAGTTAAATCCAGTTTATTCTATGAGACTACAGTTAAAAGCATTTCAAAAAAAAATGCTTAGCTGAAAAGTAATTAAGAGAATCACCAACAACAGCACAATTTTCAAGACTGAGAAGATTCCCAATTTTAAATGATGTATTTTCTCAAGTTTTCTTTATAAAACTATTCTCTTTCCATAAATGGACTAAGTTGAAGGAAGATCCAGACATCCTAGTTTCCTCTAAAGTGACATTTGTATAAATTTTGATTTATTTGAAAGAGCAATGAACAATTAGGAAGACATAGTTGCTATTGCTACAAATTAATATTATCATTATAGATTGACAATTAATTATGTTATATTTTTAAACTATTATTCCTGCTTTGATACTTCTTTCTGTAGTAAAAACGTGGATTTACCTTTATTTTTTAATTCCATTCCCACCTACTTCTTTACTTTAACAATACCTTGTACAAATTCTGTCTACTCTGATCCTAACTGACTTTTTTTCAGAGCACTTAAAATTATCTGATTTATTTGAACATCCTTTTGACCTTTCAGGTTGTCCCAATGGAAGATTCACTTACTTTATTTTTCACAATCTCTAGTTTCTATATTGCATTTTAACACTCATTTTAACACTCAAGTTGATTAAATTTTAAGTATAACTTTACATGATAAACCATTTGCCTGAAATAATAAATTAGCAATTTTGATATAACAGAACACATTTCACTACTTCCTTTGGAGGACATCTTCTTATATATGGAGATTATCCATCATACTTAAAATAGGGAACCAACCAAGATCTTCCTCAGTAGATAAGTGAATCAAGAAATTGTGATATATATATATATATATATATATATATATATATGAAGTCTATGCTTCCTTCAGAAAGAATGTCACCACCCATTTGTTAGGAAATGAAAAGACTTGGAACAAATAATATTAAGTGAAGTAAGCCAGATCCAAAAGTTTAGGTCCCATGCTTTCTCTGATTTGCAATAATTAGTATATGTATAGGATCATTTTATTAGATGAGCAGAAAAAGCTCAAAAGCTATGTTCATATGACCGTATAAGATGACGCTAAATGAAATGAACCCACGATACGGACACAGAGTTCTTTCCTTGTTCTTTCCTAGGAGATCTTTTTGTTTCTTTTGTATGTTCTTCCCCCTATGGCATATCCCCTGTTGTCACTATACTTGATTTTGGTACCCTAATTCTTGTTTATACATTTGTCTAATCTGAGGAGGGGAAGGGGAATAACAAAATGCTGAAACAGGGACACAAGGTGACCCACTACAACAAGGATACCCACAAGACGGTTTGTTGGCAATGACCTTTACAACTTCGGGCGGGGTAGGGAGTGGTGAGGGAGGTGAGGGCTGGAAAGGACAGTGGGAGAAGAACACCAGGGGAAGGGGTAATAATGCTTGACAAGTAATATCAATGTACAATTGCCTACTCATGTAACTCTAGCACCTCTGTACAGCATCTTTACAATAAAATAAAACAAAAAAATAAATAAATAAAATAAAATATGAGAACCTACCCTGGGTAGTATATATACATTTATCTGGATTAGGAAAGGGAAGGGGAACAACACAATGGTGAACAGAAGATAAAGGGGAACCAATGAGACAGAGATATACACAACACAATATGTTGTAAATGAACTGTATAACTTTCGGGGGGTCGCAGGTGGGTATCTTGGAAAAGAATGAGGGACTGTGTAAGAAGTGCGATGAGAAATGTACTCACTACTTATGTAACTGTATTATCTCTGTACATCACTTTGACCAAAAAAATTAAAATTTAAAATATAAGGAAAACAGATCTGACAAGATATAATCTATCTAGCAACATTAAAAGTCCAAGTCATGACAAAAAATAAAAAATGAGAGCTTGAATGATAAAGAAACTATGGATAGATTTTACTTTTTTCAAGTGAATTATTCTTTTTACTGAACTACATATAACTATAGCAAATAGACTCACCTCATATATTAAATAAACACATAATATTCTATTGTAGCAGTTATTATTTGAACCAGTGTAGCATTACCTAATGAAATGCACTTTGCAATATGCAAGTTAATTAATTAGTGACATAACTAGCAGGCCTTATCATCTATATGGAGGAGACAACATAGAAACATGTGTTAAGATGGTTGTGTCAGATGCTCATGCTTTGATGATCTTTGTCTTCATATATATTCCATCATTATGATTAAAATATCTTTATCTTCTATTCTAGGAAATTAATTTATTATAGTTCGAAGGTTTTAATTTTAAAATTTATCTATACTAGGAAAAAATGTATTGATAACTGGTAAGATACTAAAGAGATTGTAAATAACATTTTTAAATTTATTTATTTATTTTTTTGCATCTGGAATGGTTTGCAAAACTTAATTACTGACATCAGTCAGTACCATGGGATATGTATGTACAATGTATGGAACTCCAACTTTCCTGCTTCAAGAAATATTTTTGAACTTCCATGCCATTAACTTAATAGGCCTTTGGTTCTGTATAGGCTACTTTGGCTAGCAGAGATTTGATTATTTTTCATCTTTTATATGTGAATAGTGTCAATTTGTATGTTTAATGCAAGAATTATATTACATGTAATTATTTGTAGTAAACATTTATAGACCAGTATTATTATAATTGTGATAAATTTGTGTTTCTTGAAATTTCTGTCTGTAATAAATAGGTAGGAAAAATTTTTGCCCGAGCTGTTTATATTGCTACCAAAAATTTTCAAATTAAGCAAATACTAATTTATTATCCAAGATATTAATATAGATTTTTAAAGAAAAATGTAAACTTTCTTTCTAAAGTTCATCTTGATCAAAAAAGGAGAAATAGAAAGCAGAAATAGAGTCTAAAATGTGCTTTTATCCCCAAACTACACAGTTACAATGATTAACATCCATTTTTATTCAGGTGGAAGTTGCTATTAGAAATTATGATTTATAATTCATCTTCTTCCTTTTTATTCCCCATTTGGCCTGTAATTATATTATGCATGTTATCAGTAAAATACTTCCCACTGTGTGTCCTTATGAAATAATATGCCACATGGCATAGAAAAGGTTCATATTCAAACTGTTATTTTGGTTTCTTTGGCAGTACAAATGCACCTGTTCACAACACAATTAGGATGAGCCATATTGGAGATAATCAAAACAAATAATGAAAAATTATTTTGCTTGATTTAGAAAATAAGCCATAATGTCTACTGAGGCATTGGCAAAGCTTTGATAGCAGTACTGTGTGGAATTAACATCTTTAATGAAAATTGATTCTGTTTATGTTCAGAGGTAATGGATATGCCTGCATAATTTCTGGGCACTGACTCTGAGATATTAATTATTATTTTATAATTTACACAAGACTGTTCAAGCCAAAGGTAGCATCTGTTTGGCACCAAGATTCTACTTAGATTTAATTTTCCAGATCAAGAGAAATAACTACAGAGAGTCAAATAAACTAGTCAAGGTCACGGAAGAATATTTTGCTTTGATTAGAGATAATCTATTGCATTTCAGATACTCAATTAAAGTGGGTCAACCAACAAAATAAATTCCAGTCCACATGAAATTAAGAGAAAAAAATAGGAGGAAAGATAAAATGAGTTACAGATCTGGTTTACATTTTCATATTTTCTGTTCATTAATAAATTTTTACATTATATTATTTGCCTCATTTTCTTTCTCACTCAGAATATAATATTAATAGTATTATTAATAATAATAATAACAATTCACTTCAAAATGTGTGTCCAGTAGTTTTTTGGAAATAAACAAACCATATTTACATATATGGCTAACATTAAACATATGAGTCATATTTAAGCTGCATTTTCAAAATGTACCCTAAAAAATCCATCCACTAAGCAATAACCCAAAGAAAGTGCACCTGATATATGTAAACTTGATAAATGTGTGGTTTTTGTTTTAGATTTACAATTCAGTTTATGGTATAATTAAATTTTGATGGATAGTCACAAAAGAATTCACAAGCACATTATCATTAGATTTTTGTTAATGATATGACTTCACAGTAGAATTGACATTAAAAGGATATGATTGTAAGAAGAGTGTATTTAATAAGTAGCCAGAAATCAGTCACGTCATTTCCACTCCAGGACATGTATCTTATTGACTGCCATATCTTTAGTATTAAAGACTACTACAAAGCCCAGAGTGGGATCTAAATGATGTTGGGGAAATAAATTACATTGAAATTATCTCATTTTACCATCATGAATTACTCAGGGACAGAAATGGCCACTTATATAGTGTAACAATTTCAAGCATATTCTTGTATAAAATTTTGAAATTTTATAGCAGACATAGGTAGTAAAGTTTGTGTGACTCATATCCAATTTACCAGCAAAAAGCCCAAAATGGATGTGTAACCTAAATGGTAGAGCAACATCTTTGTGCAAAAACACTAAGAGAGATTGCCCAGTTTAAGCCCCAATACTGGTACCAAAAAGCAATAACAAAAAAATTTAATGTACATTTTCACATGAAACTTCTAAATCTTTTCATTGGTTATCTTTTAATTTTGGTAGTATTTAAAATATTTTAAGGATACATTTTCAGATGACTGTCTTTACATATTTCAGACAAATTTCTCTAAAAGCTAACACACAGTATTCTAAGTGATAGTAAATATGAATGTATACATACAGCAAAAGAGAAGACAATGTATTACTAAAATATTTTAGAATAATTGAAACAGGATTCTTGATTTTTTTGTGTGTGAAGAACAACTTCATATGGTAGATTTTATCATCTGAATGCAATAAATGTATATACTTGCTGTTTCTCTTTCTTTGGAAATCATGTCTCTTCCTTCTCTGTTTCTCTTCTACATGCTCACAATTGTATTCACATACTTGGATGCACATGTGCATGCTTTTTAAATTTTTTGAAGATACTAAGTTTTAATGATAGAATCATTTTTTCATAATCTCTAAAATGGTAGGATTTATGTATATCCACTTTTCTTTCAGTACTTCCATTTATCTGATGCTGTCATGAATCCTCATATCATCTTTTCTTTCCTCCTTTTTTCTTCCTTTTCTTTCCTTCTTTTATTCCTTCCTTCTTTCCTTCCTTCCTTCCTTCCTTCCTTCTTTCTTTCCTTCCTTCTTCCTGATTTTCTTTTCTTTTGCCTCTTAATAAGTTCCATGAAAGACTTGATAAAATACTTCTTCATAAAACACTAGTAAGAATCACACTGGGCTGAAACCATAAGTGCAGACAGAAAGCAAGTCTTGTATGTGTAAAGCCTGAGAGACGAGTCATCATTTTTTTCCAGTGTTTAGTTACTGTATAGAAATAACCCAAATGTTGTTTTCAGGAAATTCTGGCAAGGAGAAAATATGAAGAACTAATAACAAAGTTGTCACATAATGATTAAATGCTGTATTGATTTACTGGCTCTAATTTAATATATTACAATATAATGAGATCCTAGAAAACAGAAGTCCACTATGCAATCATTAGCAGAATAAAAACAAATCCCTGAGATCTCTTTGCTTTTTATAAGAACTCATCTTCTCTTTGTGAATTCGTGTTATTCTTCCTCGATGACTCTACCATATCATAATATCCTTCTCTTTTTTTTTCAGCTTGGTGTAAGACCTACCTTATGACTTTATTTTATCTTAGTTATACAGACACACAAAACAAATACAAAGTATGGGATTAGGAGTCAACAATCTAACCATGAAGTCAAATCCAGAGACTTCATTTCAAACATGAATAAATGAATAAGTGAAATCTCACCTACATATTATAAAAATGTACTTCTTGAAACTCAGTAGTGATAGAGTACTTTCTTCTCTTCTTTTTGAGGACATTAGACTGTAATTCAGTCTATGCTAGTTTCTTTGTTTTGGGTTTTTCGGTGTCCTGTTTCCAATGAAGTCATATTCTGAGTAAAGACGGTGATCCTTGAATTTTTGAGGATCACCATCTTTTAGCTCATTATATGCTCTAATGAAAGCAGATTAGAAAAAAAAAGCACACACACATGCACACAAGTTAGCGAATAGAGACTCTTTTTAACTATAAGAGGATAAGTCTTTTTCCATTTTTGAACCAAATTTAAGTTCTAAATTTAGAGTTTTGAGGTGTAGCAAATCATAAACGGTAGGGTGGCAACAGCCTGTTGGGCAAAGGTTTGAGAAAAATAGAATGAGGCTGACGGGAAGGCAAAAACTTACATTATGTAGACAAGTGAGGGTCATGGTAACAACTTTTATTTATTTACTTTTTGATGGAAAGTGTTTTAAGAGTTATGTAAGACATAAGGTGCATAACATGACATATTCTGACAGCAATGATAAAAGTTAAAGATCAAATAAATATCAGTCAAATTAGATGTATTGGAACCTGTGTGTTTTGTAGATAAGATGTAACAATAATTTTCTCTTTCCAATTAAAATCCCTTACACAAATATGCCAGAAATATGAACAAATCAGGGCTGCAGTATACATCACTGTAAGACTGTACTTCCCTTTCATTAAGAATCTAATTGGAAGCACACTGTGAAGCTACAAAACTCATCAGAATTGCATGCTTGTTTTTGAAAAAAAAAGATAGCCAAAGAGAATTTATTGAAAATTTTAAAAAAGGCATCTTCTTCCCTGATCTTTTATTATCGGGAATGATTATTTGACAAACAAAGAGCAGTGCGTGCGAAAAAGTGCCAGGATTTATACACAGATGCAGAATAACTTGATTGTGTTCTCCTTCAATGGAAGTCCAAAGACCGCTGAGGCAGTGGGTGCTCATTAAGCCAGCATCTGAAAAGAGTTGCCAGTGATCCAATTTCCAGGGAAAGAAAGTGTTGAAAGAATTAAAAGAGGCCTAAAATTGTCATCTTTATGACCCAAATATCCTAACGACTAATGACTCACTCTGGACAACATATAAGCAAATGTTTTCCTTTCCAATTTAACACATTACAAACACTAGTTTGAGGGTAATGTATAAACTGGCATTTGTTTTCTTTAAATTGCTTTTTGTAAATTTTATCAAGGTTGAAGTCTAAAAAAGGCACTAGATCTACCTAAGTCTCCTTTGGTAGAAGCCACAGGTTTCTTCTCCCCAAATTACAAATGAAAAACAAACACCACCACCAACAACAACAAAAACCCTCCATGTACCCTTTGAAAAATGTATTACATGAGTCTTAATACACTTAGACATTTTTAGCATAATTTAAATAATCTCAAATTCAGTGTTTCATTTTAGTTTATTTTTGTCACAATAATGACAAGACTAAAGTAGAAGTCATAGTTCTAGCAAATTATATAATAAATCACAGAGCTGGGGAGAAATTATGCTGTAAAACACATGGCATTCCAGTGTGTCAATTCAAAGGCTCACTGCAGAAAAATGGAATTTTGAAAAAAAGTTACAAAATGAGTTCACTATTTACTATGATCTCTGTAAGGTAAAACTACTTAGAACTGCTAGTTGTAGAAGAGGAAAGTTTCAGTCTAAACTCCATCTTTTCACTGGGAACCAGTGGTCATGATTATAATTCTAGCTAATCTGATCATAGCATTTCAAAGGCAGACAGGACAGGAAAGTTAGTGAGACTCTCCTATCCAGAAGCACAAGTAGCAGAGTGCTAGCCTTGAGCACAAAAGCTCAGGAACAGCTTGTAGCTCCTGAGTTCAAAACGCAGGATCGGCACAAAGGAAAACAAACAAACAAACAACAACAAGAAGAAGTAAAATACATTTCCCTACTTATATATTTGTGTTTTTGTATGTATACAGACAAGAATAGAGAGAAGGATATTGTAGATCAATTCATGATCTTATTGAAAATAAGAGAGGTGTGCATGAGAATTACAGATCCAAACTTCAGGGGAATAAAAGGGCATGATAATTTTGTGGTGACATTTTATCAACAAGTCACAAACAATATTTAAGATTATAGTTGAGCAAATAATTCAAAGAAGAAAAAATGTCTCTCTGCACAGGTAATTTCTCCTGGGTGAGGATGGTGAGACATGCAGATGAAATTATTACGCTGAGTGGCCAGGATGATGGGGTTGGTGATATAAGCAACTCTCCATGCTATCTTATTTCCATTACAATAGACTATATACTGAGTCTGGTTGAAAATCATGTCGTGATGAGTAGAAGTTGCTCTAACATGACTATTCCATCCAAAGGGATGTACTCATATAGAAATGTATTTTTACAGTAAAATCAGTGCTTACAAGGTGTTACATACACATATTTTATAATAAACATTTCCCCTTCCTTTTGGAAAAAATCTCTGTCAAATTTATAAATGGTATCACTGATCTAAAAATATCCAGATAAAGTCAATTTATGGTGATATTGTAATTGTGTCTGATTATGAATTTAGTGCAGTGATGAAAATATATGCTTGAGACTTTCAGTTCTTTAATTTAAATTATTATTTTTGGGAAAAGGTTACTTGGTTTAAACTCAAGGCCTCACCAATGATCCACTCCCCAGGTCTTTTGGCTGTAGGGTATTTTTAGGTAGAGCCTCTTCCTTTTACCCAGGATAGGTTTGGTTCACAATTCTTACACTTCAGGCTCTTAAGTAGATGGGATTAAAGTTAACTACTACTATGATTGAATTGTTTGTTAAAACTTGTTATTACTAAATCTTTTGCCTTTGTCTGGCTTCAAACAAGATCCTAATAACAATACATCTTGATTAGCTAGTCTAATTGATTTGTGTTACTTCACTTGGCCACATTTTGTCTGCATATTCTTAGTTACATTAACAAAATATTCTATAGTAGCAAATAATGACTCTGGGATATAGAACTGTCATATAGTAAATTGGGGGCTGGATTATTCTATAGGAAAAAATATCCCCAAATTCTGATGGTTGAACAGATTTTAAGTACGTATCTATTTTCTTCGTAGAAGATATTAGTGCTTTGTGTTGAGTGGTGCATCTACCCATCTCATGCTTATCAATCATGTGCATAATCACTGCTAGTGTGTGTCTGGAACTTTACAAGTCAGCCAGTAGTCATAAAACTCCAGATATTAACACAAGTCCATTCTTCTAAGATTTTGGTCATCTGTGCCCTTTCTTCATTCTTATGCTAATTCCTTATTTCTATGGAGAGGATATTGTGCCAAGAGGCGCTATAGAGGTACCTACAACATCAGGACAGATCCATGTTAGTATGACTAGTATTCTTTTTTCAGTCTTGGGGCTTGAATTTGGCCTGGGCTCTTCAGCTCAAGGCTAGCGCTTTACCACTTCAGCCACAGTGCCACTTCCGGCTTTGTTATGGTTTATTGGAGATAAGAGTCTCACGGAGTTTCCTGACCCTGCTAGCTTGGATAGGTTATCCTCAGATCCCAGCTTCCTGCGTAGCTAGGATTACAGGTGTGAGCCAATGCCTGGCATATGACTAGTATTTTGTAGCACAGGTTCAAGGGAGTTTGTTCTCCTTCCTATATATAAGTGTGCAGCAAAACAGTGCTTTGTGAGCTTGCCTTAGCTTCCTTTGATCTTGCATCTAGTCTCCAATACTCTGAGCAATGCATTGTTCATTTTATTCCCTCTATACAATGGTTTTTACTATTAGACTATATTTGCTTTCTATCCATATTAACTGCATCTGCCCCTGACAGTGTGGAAAAAAGACTGTTTACTGAATAATGTCTCAAGTTCACTTTTAGCTTTTGAGTCCACATAGTTGTGGGATTCTCTGAAGACTTCTACATTCACATATGATTTTGTGTTGTTTGAATATTTATATTTAGTTATTTTTATGCTTTTTGTCCTAAGTAACTGTGAATTTGTTATTAATTTTATTATCATTTCATTTAACTACAATTTATCTTCACAGCCAAAATCATCACCCATTTGAATGCAAACAAAACAACCAAGTAAGACTTGTATATGTGTTCTTTATTGCACTGAATCTTCATATATTTTGGCTTAGTGTGGATTCCTTGGAACTAGCAACACTGTAGTCACTCATCTGTGTCCCATTACACAGTTGCTTTTATAATGAGCACCAAGGCCTTACCGTGGATATTATTCTAGCTTTATCATGAATTCCTTCAAAATATGCAAGGAAATAGTTTTCAGCTATCATAAATGAGCTCTTATCTTTTATAATCACATCTGAAACATTTATAGCATCTCTAGTTATTTCTAGTTATTTACAATGTATGAACAGTATCAATTATTTTAATCATTTATTTCTATAAAAACTTACTAGGCACAGCAACAAATTCACACTGATAAATTTCCACCTTCTCACCTTAGTGAATCTATTAAATGCATTTAAGTTTTCCTAGCCATTATCATAAAAAATACCCAATACACAGTCCCTAAATTATGTATTCTATAAGAAATTACTCAAGGATTTATTAAAAATTTGTCAGCCAAACACACACATATTGCTGTTGTTGGGTTGTCATATTTTATCTGACTCCTAGGTCCCAATTTACACTTTTATCACACTGCTGTGTGTTCTTAAATTCTGTGGAAACAAATCAGTCCAAAATCACAGGAAGTTAACTGGGAAATTTATTTTCCAGCAATTAAACATATCATTAAGCCTGAGGGAGAGAATTATCTTTGATGACCACTGCCCCTCAGAGAAGCGGTGCATCCCTGAGCTGGAACAAGACAAGGAAACGCACACTATTAAAGTTGAAAGAACAGAAAACATGTATCAGTTATATTCATAATCAAATTCAATAAACCAGGAGTCATTTCACACAAAAATGCCAAATGGAAATAAGCAGAAAACACAGACTCTACAACTATACAAGATGAGTCATTTCTATATGTGTTCCTTCCTCCCAATTTATATAAATCTAGTTGTTTATAAAGAGAATATGCAAATTATATAGATTACAATAACTACATGATTAAGGAAATAATGATCTCATCCCCAGAAAAAATACAGAAAATGTAATCTTGTCATTGAAAATACTCCAATGGGTTGGGTTCCCCCCCCTTTTTTCTTATTAAAGGCAGGGTAAAGGGTAAATGTTGTCCTTAATGTAATAGTACTTCTGGGAGTCATTTTATGATTTTATGATTGTTCAGGGTAAGCTATCCTCCTGCATTATTTGTTTACCTCATGAGACCACAAAATTTCTATGAGTAATATATGGTTATCACAACCCAAAAAATGGAGCTATAACTTTTACTTTTATAATTCCTTTGACTCTGCGCATGAAGAATTAGTTCCTAGACTTCAAATGGTATATTTATATCCCAGTTTTAAAGAGAGCTAGGACCCTGTCAGACTCTTGAACTTTAATATCAGGGAGTTCAACAAATTCCTCTGACTTAATCTGTTTCCATGCACTGAAGGTATTTATAGAAGATTATTGAGAGAAGGTTTGTACAGAACAGTTGATTTATCTTTCCATATAAACAACATTTTGCCCAGTTGGAGTGATGCAGTGATGAGAAAAATACATTAGAAATGCATTTTCCAGCAATGCATTTCCTTTGCGGGTAACAATCAAACTGGTATGTTAACTTTTCTACATTGGAAATAATATAGGTTTTTTTCCTTAATTTTCTTTCTGTTTAAACTTATGATGAATACCAAAAATTTGCCCTTTACCTTCATGGTAGATCTGAAAAAGAAACATGGCCTTCCCTCTCCCATCAGAATGGAGAAACGATGTTTCTTCATTTCTGACACTTAGAGTGAAATTAGAGATTGTGATGATTAAAAGCTTGAAATGTAATTACCCATTAGGACAATCTCTTTCCTTCTATTAGGAAGCCCTGTCATGGATGCGGTATGAGGAGTCATCCAAACCTTTTAAAAAAGAAGTGAGAAACATGCAGTCCATTTGTCCTGGTTGTTTCAGTTCATAACCACCTAAAGACTCACCCAGTCTCATTCTTTCATCTCTGTGAATTCACCCAACTCTGTTGGGGAGGGATGCCCTGTCCTCACTCCCTTTCATCACCTTCCTTTTTTTCCTCCCTTCTTTTCTTCCTTTCCCCTGCTCTTTCATTCTGTTGCAACTATACAACTATAAACAAGATCATCCAAAATAGACACCACTTTTGCTAAATGTTCAGGGCAATTTATGTTGTCCTCAATTCCCTGGACATTTGCCCCAATCCATCTCAGTAACAAACTAGTTATTTAAATCCAGATTACCAGTGAAACTGAATCATGTGTTCAGTTAAAAAAAAGATTTGAGTCAAACATTGCAGTAATTGGCATTTATTTCAAAGAAAATTATTAACAATCACTAAGCTTTGTTAAAAGTTTTCAACTTCTTTAAAAGTTAAAAAACATACAATTTAGCTGGGCACTGGTGTCTTACACCTGTAATCCTAGCTATGCAGGAGGCTAAGATCTGAGGATTATGGCTCAAAGCCAGACTGAGCAGGAAAGTCTGTGATACTCTTATCTCCAATTAAACACAAGAAAACAGGAAGTGCTGCTGTGGCTCAAGAGCTGAAGAGCTGAGGGACCCTGCCCAGGTCCAGAGTTCAAGCCCCACAACCAAAAAAAAAAAAAAAAGATAAAATTTGTAAGTAGAACATAAAATTGAATACTAGATTTGCATTACATTACCTGGAGAAAATTATGTCTTTTTTTGTTCTGTCATTTTTTAAATTGATGAGGTAGGCAAAATAACTACAATATACTCAAAGGTCAGTTGGAAACAAATACATAAGAGACTTTGTGACTTCTTAAGATTTACTATTATTTATATTTTTCTAACTTTTTATATTTTTCTAACTATTATTTATGTTTTCTCTAACTTCAGCTTTTTCATAGGCTTACAATAGTAATAACAACACCAAATGTGTAAAGCTGTGAAAGTAGTAATCACATCTATTTTACAGTGTCAGAGTCTTATATTTATGCTTACATATGAGGTTGATATTTCATCTTATAAAAACCACACAAGGATAATCTTTGTAAATTTAACAATATTAAAAATAACTTACTTTGAGGGTGTTCTGATTATGTAATATTGAAGAATTTTCTGCACACAAGTAATTTTTTCATTAATTGTAAAATAATTGCCAATACATAGGAAGGCTGATAACATTAAAATATTCTGTGATTTGATCATTTTTCCTCAGAAGTTAGAGTTTCAAAAGCAAATTTTAATCAATATTGTACTCTTTATTTAAATGTAAATTAAAAGAGAAACATTAGTAGCTCACACCTGTTTGTCAGATACTCGGGATTCTGAAATCAAAATGGACCATGTTTTGAAATCATCATTAACAGAAAAGTAAGAAGGACTATACGTTCACCACTAAAGTGCATCATTGGAGAAGTAGCTCAAGAGATAGAACAAAAGCATAGAGAAAATAGAGTGACAACAAAAGCCACGGAGTTCAATTCCAAATAATGATATAAAAATTAGCTAAATACATAAATATATAAATAAAAATAAACTGTAGATCATTTATGAAATGAACTAAATCGCTTTGGTGTATCTTTTTTGATAATAGAAAACATAAAACCTGTAATATACTGCAAATATAAAAGATTTTTAGAAATATTTAAAGAAAAATATTAATCTAGAAGCTGTAATTACTGTTCCTTTTGAAAGAAATACTCATTTGAAAGCTTCTACACATTTCCTAATTTTGATCAACCATAGTTCATAAAACTAAAATAATGATACTTTTTATCTAGCTTCTCACGTGTATGGTTAGTAGTATGAACTTTTCTTTTATTAATAAAAATTAATATTTAAGAAGAGTAGCAATAGTATTCAATGTTTGGTTGCCACTATCACACCAGAACCAAATCCATCTTGTGATTCAATAATGTAATATAATTATGCAATCATACTTTATGCATAATGTTGAAAATTTCCTAGTAGAAGTACTCAATACATTTTAATATATTAGAAGGTAACAATTTTCAATATAGGCTACAAATGGTTGTTTTATTTGTAGTATTTATGTTTTTTATCATCATTTTTGTGGCAGTGCATCAATTTATCTTAGTTACAAATCCAAATAGCTCAAAATAACTACCAATATTGAAATATTCATTCCTTTTGATAATGAAATCCCAAGTAACCCATTAAATATTTGATTTTATTTGTGTTTTTGTATTTTCTAAGTAGATAATTTTAGCATCAGAAATTATGTAATTCTGGTAATCCATATGGCTTTCAAATCCTTTATTCTAGAATATGATCTAGACTAAATTCCTCTTGGCTTTATTTATTGAAAGCATGCCTTATCTTCATATAAAATGTGAATATCACTTTTTTCCATTATATATGGTGATTTTCTCTGGAGGAAAATGTTTCTACTGGTTTCCCTCAGGCAGTGGAATATGGAGAGGGGACACCACTTGCTATGTAGGATGAATACAATCAATCATACCACATTCACAACGCCTTCTCAAGCTCATGTGGCAGGGACCAGGACAAAGAGACGGGAACATCAAATAAGAAGAAAAACTTGAATTTGAAATTGTGCTACAGGTGAGGAATCAAGTTGAAGTCTTGTGAGAATCCCCTTAATTGCTTAAGTCTGTAACAGAACTACCAGGGATTTTATAAGTACAGTCAGACATAAAAGAGGGACATGAGAGTTTTTCCTGTTTTAGCACGTTGAATATAAAAGGCATTCACTCATTTATTCTTCCAATGACACTGCAATAATGCTGTAGTGATTTACTGAGTTTCTTTTGTATTAAAGAACTATACTAGGTTTTTGAAAATTATAGGATTAAAATAAACTTTCTCCATGCAGAAGGGATTTGAAATTGGTTGCAAATTTAATTTCACCTGAATAATGATCCCTTCAGTACAAAAAGAGATACATAATCTAATGGAGTAAATATAAGGGTGTGTGTAAGAATAGGACAAAAATCTACCTTAATTCATCCTAGTAGAGCAGGGAGAATATGAGAAAGAATGGAGAATGGGGAGTTAGGGAAAGCTTCAAGTAGACTGGCATTTAAACTGCATTTCTGAGAACTAACAGATTCAGACCCAAGGATAGTAAGAGTAGGGTTTCAAGTAGATAAACCAGAGAAGGCTGGTGTGGTCTGTATTGTGCAATGTCTTCAGAGCTGGAACTATGGTGGCCAATATTTGAAGCAGTCATATTCCACTTCTAACAGATCTATTCATCCACCTTCTAAAGTGGATTCAATTCAATTTATCCACTGCACATCATCATTCTGGCAGCTTTCTGGTCGGCCTTGTAAGTAGATTGGGTTTAAAGAGAAGCCCCTGGCAGGAAGAACCTCTACAGTGAAGAGAAATGGAGATGAAGGAACTCATTGCCAGTGTAGTATTTACATATTGTCTGATAATGAGATATACATAATGGTAGAAATAACCCTGGGTTGTATGAAGCTTCACCTGTATTTGAAGAGCCTGACAGCCCTGAGGAAAGGAAATGGAGACATTCATATATGTTTACTGAAAGCATAAACCACATGAGATTATTATGATCAAAAGTGCTCAAATAGAGCTGGGAATGTGGAGTGGTAGGGTGCTTGCATAACATGCATAAAGCCCTCGGTTTGATTCCTTAGTACCACATTAAAAGAAAAAGCCAGAAGTTGTTCTGTGACTCAAGTGTTTTGCCTTGAGCAAAACAAAAGCAGCTCAGGAACAGTGCCGAGGCCCTGAGCTCAAGCCGCAGGACTGGCAATACAAGGGAAAAAAAGTAATATTTTCATTAGGAATAAATCTCAAAGTCCCAACAATGGTCGGTAATATAGGCTTTCTCTACAATTACAAACAATGCTCACTGCTGTTTAGATTGTATCTCCTCAAATAATTCCAGACTATTGCTTGGTTTTCCTGTCTTTCAAACAATACTGCCCTCTAATCCCTGAAATTCAGTCTCTGACAAGTATTAATAGGTTATTCAGTTTGTATTCTGTAATTACAATATATCTTGAATGGAAATAGAAGAGTTAACACAAACTTAATAATCAAAAAAATTCCCTTAAAATAAAATATTTTTTCATCTAAAATAAAAAAATATTAATCTTATTTACCATGAACATTGTGCTAGACAGATCAAGCAAAGTACAAATGACTGGATTTTTTTTAATATAGTCATTTTTTCTCAGAGTTTTGGAACATAGAAGTTCAAGTTCAAGTTCAAGATGCTGACAGATTCAGGGTCTTCTGAAAAACCATTTCTTTTTTTGAACAGAACATCCTTGCTGTGATTTCAGTGATCTAAGCCTTATCAATTTCCCAAAGGTCCTGCTTATGTAAAACACATTGAAGATTAGGACATTATCAGACAAATTTGGATGACAGAAAAACAAGAAACAGGATCCTAGTAAGTTCACACCCTTAATATTTTTGAACAGAAGAATATGTAGAGAGATATGTAGGGAGTTTTGTAGGTAAAAAGACAGAAAATTATACAAGCTTAGCCATAAATAGATATAGCTAAAAAATTTGCAGTCATTTAGCAAGTCTTGAGCAAATATCAATAAATATGATTCATTGGGTAACATAAAACAAAGTATTCATAATTTCTAGCAAGTGGTATTTACTAATGAAATTCTGTTTCTCATTTATGAGGGAAACATCAAAAAATTAAATGTATTATTCTTTAGAATTTGAAACTATAGAAAAATTACAGAAGAATAAGTAACACATGAACTTTAATGAAATAATTATCTAAGACGAAAGTTTAAAAAAATATGAATTTGAGAATTACACATACCACATTATAGTGTCATTCATAGATAAAGGAAATGGCAAGCAAAAAAAGAACAATTAGGTTTTGTCTCAAACAAAATGACATAAAAAAAACTACAATATAAAAATTAGTATTTTAGATTTTGGTCATTCATGTAATAGTTATATCAAATTAAATTCATTTTCTATACTCTAGTGGTTTCCAGGACCTAGATTTCTTTGCTATATTGTTACTGTTTTTATTATAATATTCATTTTGTTTCATTAATTTCACCTTATTTGGGTTAAAGTATATTATTTATCAAAGGAGTTTCATTATGCTTATTTCACACATATATTATGTATTTTGAACAAGTTCAGTTTGCCATTATTCTTTCTTTTTCACATTTTTTTCAGTTTTAAGTTGGCTTTCTTATGCTTTTCACACACACACACACACACACACACACACAATATACTTAGATCTTATTCACTCTCTGTTATCTTCTCTTTACCACTTTCCTCCCTTAGATATTAGGACATAGTTATAATAACCTATTATTATTATTATTATTATTATTATATTCTTTTAGGTTTAGATAAGTTTTCAATTTTTATTTTATCATTTTCGTTGTGAGTTTTATGAAAAGTTTACTAGATAACAACATAAATATATATATGCATATATGTATTGTAAACTTTTGTATAGAAAACTCCCATTTTTACAACTACATACATGTTTACACTGTATTCCAAAATGTGATATGTTGATTTTAAAAGAACAAAAAAGTAAGCAAGTACCTAAATAATTGACAATATGGATAAAAATACCTTGCACAAAATTAAAATTAATTTAAAATTTTGATTTACAAAATTAAGACTATTCATCTTAATTTGCTCTGAACTAACATAATGAAACATTAAACCATTTTATTTACACAGAATATCTAAAAATAGAGTTTATTTGGTTGGAGATTCTTCATAAAATAATTATAATTTCCCAATGATTTAGATTGTCTCAATTTATTTGTTTGGAGTTGGTATTCTAAAAACATTTTAGTAATTAAACTGATTTTACAGTGAGACAAGAGTGTAAGTACAAAATTAGTAGGATCTCAGTACATTTATTTAAAAACACTAGCAATTATCTTGTAAGCTTTACTAACTTCTTAGCTTAATTATTTTCTCTATAGTGAGATGATAGTATTAACCAATCATCTGCAGGGAATGTGCTTTGAGCAGTACTCTTGATGTAATTAGAAAGGTGATTGAATAGCCACTAAATAAAGATGGGGTTTTGAAAAGACCGCTTAGGAGAATATATACATTAAACAAGTACAGTCTTTCTGTAATCACTATGCTTTAAACCTAATTAAATTCGAGAGTAATTTAATGAAGGAGAAACAATAAGATAATAAAATGATTTGATGATGAGTTTGATACTTTATTCTTTAAGAATAAACCCTATGATTCAAGTTTTAGGAAAGGGTTGCTGCACAAAGTGAATTGTCAGATTCTGGATGTCAATTTCTGTAGTGAATTCTACCAGCTGCATGAAATAATGAAAGGCAGGCTTAAAAATAACAGTGGACAGGACTTGAGCTCAGTGGGAGAGTTTGCACTTCACATACCTGAAGGCTCATGTTCATTTCCACAAAAACAACTGTGGCAAGGAAATTTGTTCTTAAATATGTAAACTAGCGCCAACAGATTAAGGTTAAGTACTACAAAATGCTACTCAGAGACTATTTTACATACCTAAATTTTCTATGGACAGCATTACAATACATAATGTAAATTTAATGTTCTTGGCAAATACATGAATATTTACCATATACACACATTTATATATGTATTTATTTGTCACATGCCATGTATTCATGTATATTTGAAGGGAAATAAATAGCTGTTCTAAAATTTAAGCAGAATATAATATGAATATTAAAAAATGCATGGTGGTATATATCCTTCTCCAGTATCATCTGAGGTAGAGGCAAGGGAATTCCAACTCTGCAGTACAAAAGTGGACTTTTAGATTAATACTAAAACTTGTTCTATTAAAAATACATTGATCATGCGACCTTTTTTTAGTTAAAGAGAGATTAAATGTTTGGATTAACAAGAGGTTCTGAGGATGCCTGTGTTAATGCATGATGTTCAAATGAGAATAAAATATTCTGAAAATTCCCCCCCCAAACATATTTTTTTCCTGTTGTCCCATGAGAATTGCTGTCCTAGTACCTTGGTCCTAGGTATGATAATGTGAAATAATGGTAAAACATAAACCTTATTCTGCCAGAGGTGTGGGCACTAGTGGTAGAGGAAAGAGAGAGAAACAGAGAGAGAGAAAGGTAAATTTGGTTAAAATTCATTGCATATGAAAGTAAATGGTCAGATAACTTAATGTTAAGTGAAATGAACCCCAAGTTAAGGACTCAATTTTTTTTTTCTTTCTTGCTATTGTGACTAACAAATTTATGAGATATTTCTTTATTGCTTTGTATGTCCCTCCCCCAGGGTATAACCCCTACTTTCACTGTATTTGATATTGGTATAATTTGGGAAAAAACAAATTGTTTAAATGGGGATACAAGTGGACCCATTGCAACAATGAGATATACAAAATGTTATGTGGAAAACGAAGTTTACAACTCTGGCGTGGGGGTGGGGGAGATGGAAAAGGATGGGGAAACAAAGAGGAGGCAACAATGCTTGATAAGAAATGCACTCATTACCTTGCCCATGTAATTGTAACCCTTCTGTATGGTATTTTCACAATAAAAAAATAAATAAAAGAAAAAAGAAAAAAAAGGAAAGAATAAAAAAAATAAGAAAGTTGAACACTGAAGTTTATTAGGATTGGTGTTAGAAAGAGAAGAAGGAGATCAAGGAAAGTGATGGACTGGTTGAGTCTGATCAAAGTACATTTTATAAGATATATGGAAATGGCAAAATAAATCTACTTGTACAACTGAACATAGAAAAACGTTAAAAAAAATATATGATGTGAAGCCAAGCACCAGTGGTTCATGCTTGTAAGCCTTGCTATTCTGGAGGCTGAAATCTGAAGTTTATGGCTAGATGCCAGTCACTGAGATTGTTATCTCTAATTAACCACCCAAAAGCCAGAACTGAAGCTGTGGCTCAAGTGGTAGAGCACTAGTTTTGAGCCAAAAAGTTCAAGGACAGTGTATAGGCCCTGACTTCAACCTGCTGCAACTGGGAAAGTGGCTCAGTGGTAGAGTGCTTGCCTGTGCATGCATGAGGCCCTGGGTTTGATTCCTAAGAACCACATAAACAGAAAAAACAAAACAAAACAAAACAAAACAGAAGTGGTGCTGTGGCTCAAGTGGTAGAGCGCTAGCCTTGAACTGAAGAGCTGAGGGACAGTGCCCAGGTCCAGAGTTCAAGCCCCACGACTGACAAAAACAACCAACCAAAGAAAAAATTAACTGCAAAATGTAGCACATTTTGAAAGTGGAAATAAGATGAAAGATCACTCCCTGGGTGATGATGCATACACACACAGATTTTAAACCATTATTAATGAGCAGATTTGGTATTCTGATAGCAACAAGGTGTTGAGTAACCATCATGACTGTACAAGTTGGATTTTCCTGATATATGTGGTGGCTATCATCTTATGCTCTTGAAATAAATAGCCCAGGCCTCCTTCACTTTCTGCTTCTTACTGAGCAAATCACCTAATATCTAATTTATATTTTATCCTTATAGCTGGGCATATTTTATGTTTATTTGATCTCATAGATTATATATTTTTATTTTTTGACTTTTTAATTGTTTATTAGATTAAATTTTATTTTCTTGTAAAGATGCTGTACACAGAGGTTATAAGTACAGAGGTAATAAGTACATTTCTTGTCAGGCATTGTTAACCCCGCCTTTGTTTATCTTAATGCTTTATATTAAATACCATCAATATTACACTGTATCTTTTGTCCTTCATTATAAAGTACACAAGTTAAATGTTCATGCCTTGTATTTTAGTGAGAATAGAAAGCAATTGCCTCATGCTAGTGAAGTAAAATTTCTCACAGACACAATAATAAAAAAGTGCAATATGGAGATAACTGCTGACAAATGTAGCTGTGTGGCTCAAGATCCACTGTATCTCCAGTGAGAAGTTACATAGATCCTGAGAGCCCTCTGTCAACTTTTTATGAAAATTAGAATTTTTTAGGTTATTAACTAACATATTAAATAAAAGCCTAAAAAGTAATGAGCCATTTTGGAAAAATGTCGGCATAAACCTAATAGCAAGTTTTAACTTATTACATGCATGTGTAATTTTGTATGATCATCCTTATTAGTTCCTTGATCTCTCTCTGTATAAGGGCAAATTTTAATAGTTTATAAATTGAGAGGTATTATACTTAATTTAACATTTATAATAATTTTATAGGCATACACTGATTATTTTTCAACCTTTTCTATCAGGATAATACATATATAATATATATAATATATATTATAAAATATAATCAATCTATAATATATAATGGATTATATGTCATATAATTAAAATAAAAATATAATAAACATTATATATATATATTGTCTGCTAAACCATTGTGTAGGAAACCTACACTTAATGGCATGAAACTCACCGTAGTTTTAATTAAAAATAAAACATAACTCTTGAGTACTGAGACCAAATATCCATTGAAAACACATTTTTTTATATTTTCCACAATGTGCATTTGGAGCTCTATACTGTTATAGGAAGAAAATGAATCAACTAAAAATGTTTAATATCGAAAGGAAAAAGTACTTTATTGATTTTCATTTTAAATGAAAAACTTGAGCCTCAAAGGCATGAGCTGATTCCCTTACTTCATCTGCTCTGGAGTTTCAGATGAAACTTTCAAAAAATTTTGGTCATTTGGGATGATGAACAAAAAATTGTCATTCATTTTTTCAGTTTAAATAAGATCTTTTCTCTTGGTTGCTAATTTGTATAAGCAACAACATCAGAGTACCTTTAATTTCTCATATAGCTCTAATTAAATTCGACTAGTTGTACTTTGTGGTCCTATATTACATGCATTTTATTCATTTATATAAGATTTCTTTGGCCTTGAATACAAAGCCAATGCTTTGTTTGAACTTTAGTGTTCTTTCTAAATTGATTTTTACTGATATAGATTTAAAACATGTATTACTTTTGAAATCTATATCCGATGACAATAAGTGGAATATAAATGACGTATAGAATCACTTTGAATGTGGTCAATTCTAGGATTAGGGACTATTAATAGCTCTTCATTCTCAAGTCAATAAGTATGTTGTGCCTTGAAGTTTGAATTAACAGTACAAATGTTTTTTTTTCTTTCTTGTGATTGTTTCTAACATATTTATAAGATATTTCTTTGTTGCTGTGTATGTCCCTCCACCAAGGTATAACCCCTGTTTTCACTGTATTTGTTGTTGGTATAATTTGTGGAGGGGAAGGGAAAAAACAAATCGTTTAAATAGAGATACAGGTGGACCCATTGGCAACACTGAGATGTACAATTATGTCAAAAAACAAATTTTACAACTTTGGCACGGAGGTGAGGTGTGGGGGTGGAGGTGGGGTTGAGGGGATGGGGGGGTTGATGGGAAGGGATGGTAAAGGGAAACAAAGGAGGAGGCAACAATGCTTGACAAGAAATGTACTCATTCTCATGTACTCTTGCCTATGTAATCATAACCCCTCTGTACTGTATTTGCACAATTTAAAAAAACATAAAAATAAATAAATAAATAAAAATGCTCTGTGGTTAGATGTAAATGAGATGAATGTAATCACAGCCCCTAAATGCTGATGGACTGGGAATGATCCACAAAATTAGTGTTTCTGTCATTACTAAACAGATATAGTTGTAGAGGATGTACAGAAGATGAACTTATTTACCCTGTGTGTGTGTGTGTGTGTGTGTGTGTGTGTGTGTGTGTGTGTGTGCGTACGTATGTGTTTGAACAAACTATCTAGATCTGAAATCTTAGTCACAAAATGCAGCTGAATATAATATTAAATAAAAAAAATAAATTTTTGCTAATTGTTTGCTTGGTCAAACTGTCTCTTCATAAATATAGTCCTTACCTAAAACATACTAAATTGAACCTTAGAGATACTGCTCATGAATTTAATACTGATAAGTTACTCTCACTAGTTATTAAGTATGTTTATATGTTTGAACACTTAACTAATGTATTAATGCCATTTGGAAATTAAAGTGTTGATTATCTTAAAAATATATGCTCATTTCAAAGTGTCAGAAAATATCATCGAATATACATGTAAAGTGTGGTAGAAATAATCTTGTAATGAGGCAAAAATAGAGTAAGTGATTAGTCTTGTAGAACATAAAGGTAGAAAAAAGTATTAAAGAAAGATATTTGAGGAAATATGACCAATGTTTAGGCAGATTTGACACTTCTAAGATGGTTAATTTATCATGTATATGGCTTGTGTAATATGCAGTAATTTCCCAACTACCCAGATTTTTAAAAAATGTAGTTATCTGATGTGGCATTACATAATAAGAAGACAACAGTTGATAACTAGATACCAAGTATCTTAATAAAGAGCCAGGCGCTAGTTACTCATGCCTATAATCCTAGCTACTCAGGAGGCTGAGATATGAGGATCACAGTTCAAAGCCAGCCCCAGTAGAAAAGTTCATGAGATTCTTATTTCCACCTAACCACTAGAAAAACAGAAGTGACACTGTGGCTCAAATGATAGAGTGCTTGCTTTGAGCTGTACTTCAGGAACAGTACCCAGGCCCACAGTTCAAGCCCGATGACCAACCAAAAAAATAAATAAATAAAAAGCAAACAAAAAAACAAACAGATAAAGCAGCTAGTAGAAGGGACACTGAGTGATTTGTACAATGCAGAAATGATAGTGGATTATGATGATGGATATGTTGGACCTGGTTTACACACATTACACAATTTCAATATAACTCCTATCAGAGTGCTGTAGGTATGAAAACCGATTAGCCTGCATAGAGTTGTCATTCTTACACAAAGTCTATAGTTTGAGTTTACATATTCTGTGGTTTGTATCAAGTAGGTAAGAGCATCTAATCCCAACTGGGACCATGAATTATAGCTTATTTCTTCTAAAAAGCATCTGAATGCACTCTGTCATCAAATCTCTCTTTCTACCAGCTGCTGACAGTCTCTGACAGATTACTGTCTCTTTAAATTTCATTTTCTTTCCACATGTGATATAGTTGTAATCATAAACAATAGACTGCCTTAATATTTTACTTTTTATCAGTAACTGGCATTTAGGTTTTTCCATGCTCTTTAATGGCTTTCTAGCACATACTTTTCAACACTGAACAATATTCCAATTTTTGGATATACCATAGCTTTTATCTATCTAACAACCAAAAATATCTCGTTTTCCTGTAAGTTAGAGAAATTATGAATTAAAGTACTAGTTTTGTATATGTTTTTATAAGCGATATTTATTTTTAATTAATTTGATCTACAACAAGCAATTTCTTGACGAAATGTTACAAGGATACTTAATTCTGTAAAGATCTCAGTATCTTTCAAAGTTGTTATGCTGTTTATATTACTTCCAGCACTAAATGAGAGTTCCTTTATTTGCTTTGTACAATAATATTTATATTGTCATTAAGTAGTTGTACAAAGAGATACCATTCAACAAGTCAGGTTATAAATAAAGTCAGATGCATCACTTCCATTCTTCTCCCCATCCTTTCCAAACCCACCAACTCCCCTCAAGTTTCAAGGGATACGTACTGAATATTATACTGTGTGGCCTCCCTCCTTTCCTCTTTTCATTCTTCTACTCCTCTTCCCTTAAGCTCCCCTTCAGACCTTTCAAGTGGCAATTTGATTTTCATTTTGTTAAACAGATTGAGTATTCTGTCTGCCTGATGACAAAAAGTAAAATGGTAGAGTGCTAGCTGTGATCACAAAAAGGTCAGGGACTTCTTTTTTTTTTTTCCTTGTGCTTTATTTCTTCCCCTCCCCCACCCTCCCCACACACACAATGGTATATCCCTGTTTGTCACTGTATTTGATTTTTGGTACACTGAGCATTGTAGGTATGTTTATCTGAATTGGAGAAGGAACAAAATGGTGAGATAAAGAACAAAGGGGGAAACAATTCAATAGTGACATTCACAAGATAACGTGTTGTTGGTGAAGGGGCATTTTGGGGAGGGAAAGTGGGAGAAATAGGAGGGAGGGGGTAACAATATTTGACAAAAAATGTACTCACTAACTTATGGTGTATAACTGCAACCCCTCTGTTCACCACCTTGACACTAAAATTAAATTTAAAAAGAAAAAACAAACTAAATGCTCAGGGACGGTGCCTAAGTCCTGAGTCTAGCCCCAGGACTGACAAATAAGAGAAACAAACACAAAAACAAACAAACAACAACTACAAATATACTTAAAGCCCTCTAAGATCTCCATTGTTTCCCTAATCCTTCAAGTATTTTTTAAAATTATCTCCATTAAGTATCTCTGAAGGGAAGGGGCAGCTCGTTCTACCAGCGCTTAAAGGACCACCTATCTGTTTCCATAACTTCGAAAACCTCATAATTTTCAAAATATGGGATTTTTCTTTTTCTATGGTAGCTACTTCCGCTGACACCTCAAACCCCACTAGCATGGCATATATCGTACAGTGTCTGCCTTTCAAAATAGCAAGTAAATGGAATATGAACTAAAACTGTAAGTATCTATAAATTTCTATCAGCATCGACCTATTTTTTTCTTTTGTCAGCTCTTCAGCTCAAGGCTAGCACTCTACCACCTGAGCTACAGCACCACTTCTGGTTTTCTGGTGGTTTACTGGAGATGAGAGTTTCATGGACTTTCCTGCCCTGACTGGCTTTGAACTGCCATCCACAGATCTCAGCCTCCTGAGTAGCTAGGATTGTAAGCATGAGTCACCGGTGCACGGCCGACTTATTGTTTTTATTTCCAAATTCAAATTATTTTTTTTTCTGCCTCATCTACATACATCCAACTCGGTAAACCTTAAAACATATTAAAAACACTTTTATGTTTATTCCATAGGAACCATTTTATTCTCTGCATTTCTCTAAGTATCTGCTCCCTTGATTTGAATTATTTATTTCTAAATATTTCTTTTCAATTTCCTTTTCAGTTTTGGTTACCATTTCCTCATCTACCTGACTTTAGTTACCTCATCTGTTTCACCCACATAGTGTTTAAATTGTACTTTATACTTTTTTTCTACTTTACTTATCAGTGATAAGTAAAAGCTTTTTGATTAATAAGTAAAGCTTTTGATTAATAAACATTCCAAACTCAACTTCACTTTTCCTCATGTGAAATCATGTATTACCTGAGAAAATTATATTTAAATACTCAGATTCTCTATTTATTTTTATAACTAAACTTGGTCTTCATCACATTTTTTCCCATTTCAGCAAATGTCAGCACCATCTACACATTTGCTCAAGGAGAAATAGTTGGTTTACTAGCTATATGCCAGGTGTTTTGTACATCTCATTATTTTTATATCACTTTGCTTTTCAAATTACATCTGATTCTTCTTTGCAAATCCAAAAACTTGTCCCTAAGTAAGCTTTAAAACCTTTCCAAAGTCACATAAACATGACCTAATGCATTCATTTTTAATCAAGCTACTTTTCATAAATAATTATATAAAAATTCAGTGCAACTCATTTTGAAAGGAACAAAATATGACTCATTTTTCGTGACTTTTTTCCTTGAAGTGAAGCATCTGTGTGTCTTAGCATTTATTCCAGGGATATTCCATTTTTCAAATAGTTTAAGCTTCCCGTAGTATCTGAAAATGCTTAATCCTTGCTTTTTGAGGATCTATTAAGACACAAATTCTTTAGAAATTTTACTGCTAAAAGAAATTGTTGGAGATAGTTAAAACAAAGAGGGTTTTCTTTTAGTAATGTAGAAATAAAGTTGAAATATATAATGTAATGCATTGAAATATGTGCTCATGTATTTTATATTCAGCTTTTGTTTTCTTTTAACATAATTACTCTGAGAGGCATGTGAGTGAGTTTTGCTTAAGTATTTTTTTTTCCAGGCACATTCTGGAGTTGTTAATCTGATAGTTTATGAGCCATAAAATTCATTCATAAACTTGTATTCATATTTAATTAGAAACTTATAAATTTTTAATTGTGATAAAGTATTTCTGTAAATAAAAGGGCCTTTTATCTGTCTATTTGTGAATTGAGTTATACAAGGAAAAATGCATTACATGTGACTGTGGAAACTAATTACTTTTAATTTGTAATTTAGAATTAGTGAAACATTAGCTACCTTTCCTCCTCTGTACTGTTATGTAAGCAACTTCTTGCATGGTTGATGTTTTAGAAGGAATTAAAATGGTTTTTCAATGATGTTTGTATAACATTTGCTGATGAAATGATAACTACAGACTTAATTGTAAAGAGTAGAACTTTTATTTCCTTAGGAACATATTCTTCCTCTTCCTGGGAAAGCTGATTCGATCCATTCTCAAAAGGGAAAAAATACAAATTCAGATACTATATTCATTGAAGAGGTAATTTCTAATCATGTTATTTTTAATAGTAAATTCAACAGTGTTGAATATATATTAAAAGTTTGCCGTCTTCCATCATTTGAGTGTTGTAGAAGTTGTTCCTTAATTCTTTCCTTAAATTTAATTTTACTGTCAAGGTGATGTACAGAGGAGATAGTTACATAGGGTGGCAGAGAGTATATTTCTGGGGGGAGGGGAGGCAAGGGATGGTAGGGGAAAACAAAGGAGGGGCTAACAATGCATGAAAGGAAATGTTCTCATTACCTTACTCATGTAACTGTAACCCCTCTATACAGTATGCATACAATAAAAAATATATTAAAAATGTTTTTGGAGAGAAAAAACCATTTGCAATGAAATCTCTGAGTATATTAATATTTAGTAATCAAGAAGATTTAAAATGTAGAAAATGAACTGAAGGCTAAAAGTGAACAAAAAATAGTGAGTTTGTATTTTTCCTCATAAATACATGACTTCTGGTATTTTGGGTACAGAAACAAAGGAATTAAGAATCATATGTATAGACACACACACACACATATCCCAGGTATATTTAAGTACTTGAAGTACACACAGGCAAGAAAATTAAGAAAACATACAGTAACATTTTCAAAGTGTGTAAGAATCCCTATTTGTCCTATATCAGATGATTATGATTATGAGCAATTTGTATGTACTTATCATCTCTGTCTTACTTATTCATATTTCCTCACCTCTGTCCTCAGCGCTGTGACTTACTAGACATATTTTTTTTAATATTTTTATGTATGAATGTTTTTCTTGGTGTCAGTAACAAGTAATATAAGAGTTAGTCAGTGATAAATAATACTAAGGGTAGTGATATGATTTATATTTTTATTCTTTATTATATCAGATGCTGTTTTAATTATGTTAAAGAAAAAGAGTTTGATAAATCATAAAGAAAATTTCAGTGAGCATCATTCTGGTAAATGTCACCACAGTCAAACTAAAGTAAAGAAATTCAGCTCTACTCTGAAAGCAGCATGAACTCTTAAGGATATGCAGCTATGGAGGTGGCTTTCTAAGTGTTGCAAGGAAAATTAGTAAAGATAGACAAGGGAAAGAGATTCTGTATAAACCTAATAGAATTCTTGTAAAAGAGAGGCTAGAATGATCAAATCCCAAGTGAGATATGAAGAACTTGATCATATCTCAAAGATGAACAGCTATCAAGATTGGGATTATTCTATCTAGTTAAAGCAAAGTCCAGGAGAAATGAAGCTAAGGACAGGTGTGTTCAAGAGAAGATCTCAGAGACCTTTACTAAAGTCTGCTCAAGGAAAGCATCTTTTCCTGTGAGTTTTGGTACATTGACATAAAGTTGTCTTTTTGCATGGGACTTATCTTTTAATTTCCTCTCCGTGTTTGAGAATAGATAGACATTGCTAATGACTGGTTCCCACTTATGAACTAATTAATGACTTCCTTCTGATTTAGATTTTCATATCACAGTACTAAGCACTCATTATAAATAATAATAATTCCACAAATCAATAAATCTCTCTATTATTGAAAATAGATGAAGGGCCAAGAGAAGCTAAGTAACAGGCAAGAAATGTCAGTCCTTAAAGGTAACTGGCTAGCCAAAATGCATATCTTCAATGTAAATATAATTCCTATGTTACAAATTATTTTACTTTATTTTTGTTTGTTTATTTATTTATTTTGTCGGTTGTGGGGCTTGAAGTCTGGGCCTCAGCTCTTCAGCTCAAGGCGAGCACTCTACCACTTGAGCTACAAGCCACTTCTGGTTTTCTTGTGGTTTATTGCAGGTAAGAGTTTCATGGACTCTCCTGCCCAGGCTGGCTTTGTACAGCAATCCTCAGATCTCTGCCACCTGAGTAGCTAGGATTGCAGGCATAAGCCACCAGTGCCCGGCTACAAATTATTTTCTATCAGAGAAAATTCTAGATTACTTATTATGGAACCCAGAATGTCATAAATCATTTGACATAATACATAAACACACAAAGAAAAAGATCTGGAACCACATTTTAAAAGTAATTCAGTTTATTTGACAATAAAACATATTAAAACACTGTTAAATTTTCCAAGATCCAAAATTAGTATAGCTAGTCTTTATGAAGCAATATATAAATAATCAGAGTTAATGATAGTAGAGAACAACAAATTACAAGAAATAGTCTACAGAGTATGTTTTATAACGGAATATATGACTAAATGAGAGTGTATTCTTGAAAAACCAGATTGCTTAACTTATATAATGTTATCGAATACAAAGGAAATAAATGAAAGTTTGAATAAAAATTTAAACAAATATTTCTTAATGCTAATCACTTAAGACTACCGATTGTTTGAAAAAAAATATATATTTCAGTAACAAGAAGATGACATTTGTGACTACTTGCAAAGATCTCTGTTTTTTTCAAAATAGTTTAATTTAATAGAAAATATTGTTCTGTTCTTTTTTTAAATAGTTAATATTTTACAAAATTATGTAGCATTTTCAGGAACACTTTATATATTTCTCAACTGGGTCAAAAGTATTGGCTAATTGTATATTTATGTCGTGTTTTCCTCTGACATTTTTTTTTTTGTGTCGGTCATGAGGCTTGAACTCTGGGCTTGAGCGCTGTCCCTGCGCTCTTCAGCTCAAGGCGAGTGCTCTACCGCTTTAGCCACAGCACCACTTCTGATTTTATAGTGGGTTATTGGAGATAAGAGTCTTACGAACTTTCCTGCCCTGTCTGGCTTTGAACCGTGATCCTCAGATCTCAGCCTCCTGAGTACCTAAGATTACAGGCGTGAGCCACCTGTGCCCGGCTCCTCTGACATTTTAAATCATGCTATCTTGTTTTCTCTTGGAACTAGAATACTTAATACTTCAATGTGAACTTCATAAAGCACTTATGGCTACATTTTTTCTGTGTTTAAAATACAATAAGCCTGGATATCTTGAAAAGAGAACAGTTTTTTACATTTTAAATATTTGATTATATATACTCAATCAATATGTGTGATTCTCCAGAAGCATTTCCTCTAAAACTAAGTGGTGATCCATGAATTGAATAAACATGTCATCTCAAGCTCCATCTCCTGTTTTTGGTTAACATTTGCAGTTTCAGATTCCTTCCATAGAAGGAAAAACACAACATGAAGATATTTATCAGAGAAACCAGCAAGATGCTGCTCCATTCTATATTTCTAATCATAAGGTGTCAGATGTTTAAAACAAAATTTTATTTGAAGGCCAAATCACAGTTTGAATGTGTTTTGTTTCAAATTATTCTCTGTGCTGAATGGGTATCCTAATTGTACTTATAAATGAAACATGACTACAGGTAATAACTGTTGAAACAAGGAGGTAGGTGCATGTTGATTCAAAGAAAACACATCATTCTCCTTTTGCATTTTTGAAAGGTAAACAATCAAGGTTGTTTGCTGCCTTATATAATGGTTTCTTCAATATTTGGTAAAAATAAATTTAAAATCTCCTCTATGAAAATACATTTTTTGTACATTATCTTTCTACTATGACTTCTTTCAAGATTCATAGGACCACAGGTAGCATTCAATACCCTCCTTTTTTCATTCTTGCATTGACTTCTACATGCAGAACCTGATAGACACAGTATGTGTGAATCAATCTAATTAATCCGTTGGGTTCAGGATGGCAGGAAATGTCATTTTACATTTGACAACTTGAATGTCTTATCCTAATGATATTGTGCATTCCTTTTCAACAGGCCTAGCCCATGCACATTGACTCAGTACCCATTAAAAACAATTCTTTGTGTCTGAATACCCCATCCAACACACACATGGGATTTTCAGAACTCCTTTAGTCTACTTTTCGTAATTTACTATAGTTTCCTTATATAGCATAAAGTCATAGTTATAAATTATTTGCCTTTACAAATAAATAAAAATCTGTCTTTATTGCTTCATAAGATTTCACTGTTTCTGTACTTTGCGATTCTAGCAACTTGCAATAGTTTGATTACCTATGTCATTACTTTCCTTGCTAAACTGTGGCTGGTTCCATAGGTATACCCATGGAGCAGCTGGTCTTATGGGCATAGTATATATTCAATGATGATGACTACATACTTAATAAAAACACAAATGGAAGTCCTTTATTCAATACTCAGACTGCCTTAGGCCAAGAGTCTGTTGTATCAGAAAATGCAATTTACATATTTATTTTTATAGTCGGTCGTGGGGCTTGAACTCTGGTCCTGGGCACTGTCCCTACGCTCTTCAGCTCAAGGCAAGCACTCTACTGCTTGAGCCACAGCACCAATTCCAGCTTTCGAGTGGTTTATTGGAGATAAGAGTCTCACAGACTTTCCTGCCCGGGCTGGCATTTAACAGAAATTCTCAGATCTCAGCCTTCTGAGTAGCTAGGATTACAGGTGTGAGCCACCGGCATCGGGCTACAACTACATTTTAATTATGGAGTAATTATGCTTGGCTGTCCAAGTCTATTTTTGTATTACTGAACAGCTAGGAATTATTTATATCTATAGATCATACATTTATCTTAGTTATTTAACCATTCATTCGAACACATCTTTAGGTAAGTAAACAGAAATGTAGTGAAGAAGATGGTTAATAAACAAACTAAACTCATGAAGACAGAGTTCCTGGGAGATAAGCAAGCTAAAAAGTCAAATAAAAAGTTAAACCTACATTATTATTTTTAATGTAAGTATTTTGACAGTGGTTGGTATAAAGGGGAGATGCTACTGAAAGTTTCCATGGTTTCAGTGAAGATGCAACCCATGTACCTAAGGATAGAAAAATCCAAGCCAAAGGAATTCCTGTGTCTGAGGGTTTAGGTCTTGCATGATAGGATAAGCAGAGTAACTCAAACAGGGATGTGTATATCTTTTTGAAAGTTTGAATAGTTAAAAAAAATTTAAACAGAAAGTGACCCGGAATTATGAAATAGCTTCTTTCTATCCATTCTTTATCAAATCCATAGCAAGTTTTTTTATACTCACAATTTCTCATAAAATAGAGGATAAATGAGTCTGAAGCCATTTATTCATCAATTAGTGAGGCACCATTAACAGCTCCAGTGGCTATTTCTACAGGAGTAATGTGCTCCTTCAAATGCCTTTGTAGTTCACAACATTTCTGTTGATAAGGTAAAATTTAACCTATGACTGGCTTTGATGAGTGATGGTTCGCTTCTATGACTTTTATATGAATTTAATTGTGAATGATCTGACAAAAGAATTTTAAATTGCTTAGGAAAGATACATTTTCTCCCTTTATGGGTGTTTGCATATGTTTAAAATCAGAGAAATAAACTCATAGTTTTTTTAAACGCATCCCAAGATCAGCTAACAATAAAAACAGAATGTAAATTTGAGTAGAAATAATATATCTTGCACATTTAACAAAGTTAATTCCAGAAATAGCACACTTGAAATTGAAGTAACCTGTATCTGATGTCTTATTCTTCTATGCTAAATGATCTAACTGTAAAGTCTGTAAAGTACATTGATAAATTATTTGTTACTTTCTTATGAAGATATATGAATATTTAACTATATTAATCAGTAATTTCACTCCAAACTATTTTCCCAAAGACACTTGAAAATTTTTCATGTGCACATTTCTGTATATTATTCATCATTCTGAAGCCCTTAAAATACTATATGAATGTTCAGATTCATATGCATACTGATTCATCTATGTCATAGAATAGGAACCATACAAAAAAACCAAGTGCAGAGACACAAAATGGTGATGGTCAAGAGCATTCGTCTACATCAGAAAAGCTACAGACATGTTTAGGTGCAGTGGTTTACATTTGTAGTTAACTCTAACAGTAGTTCAAGGCTAGGACCAGCAAAATAGTAGTGAAACCTCATATCAAGCAACAATTAAGTCTAGATAAAAGTGCTTTGCCATCTAAGCTTCAAGGATATCATACATAAAAGGATCACAGTCTAGGCCAGCCAGGATAAATTGTGAGTCTCTAATTACAAAATAATTAAGCATCAAGGAGCTGTAGTATAGTTTAAATCATGAACCAGCAAGTATAAAAGTCTGAGTTCAAACTCTACTATATATAAATACATACATACTAACATACATACATACATACATACATACATACATACATACATACATACATACATACATAAGACACAAAATGTTACACATTCTAAGATCACATTTCTAACAATTTGTAGCAAAACAAAATTACAGAAATGAAATCAAATATAAGTAGTTCATAATTGTTAGCAAGTTCATTCTTATAGGAAATAAGGACATAAAATAAGATTGTTTCCTCAGGCCATATTCCTTTTATATTTGTATCTTCCTACTAGAAGTGAATCTTCTAGATTCACTACAATTAGACCATGTTATAGTCTCAATTGGGCCCTAGGAACCCCAAGCTTGGGAGGGCTGTGGCCTTCCCAGGCGTTTTATATTCCGTGCTCAGTCCTCCGCTCCCATAATGATGTATAACACAGGACATCTTGGGAAGTTGTTGAAGATACTTCTGTCTTCAACTGTGAGAGAGCTTTATACTCACAGGACACAAAAGACCCTCTGGTATGATTGGCCTGAACTGATGGAGGAACATTTATTTTAATATAAAACTCCATTGTGACTGAACTCACTCATGGCCTTAAAAAGAAAATCATTAATGTCATTACTGTAAACTAAAACAAACGGAAAATTAAATTTGAGAAAATGTTCCCCATGACACTGGGACAAATTTATCACTCTACTAACCCTAAAACATTATTTTCTACCTAGACTACTTTTTTTTTTTTTTTTTTTTTGGGTCCAGTCGTGGGGCCTGAACTCTGGGCCTGGGCGCTGTCCCTCAGCTCTTCAGCTCAAGGCTAGCGCTCTACCACTTGAGCCACAGCACCACTTCCGGCTTTTTTCCTTTTGCTTATGTGGTGCTGAGGAATCGAACCCAGGGCCTCAGGCTTGCAAGGCAAGCGCTTCTACCACTGAGCCAACTTCCCAGCCCCTAGACTACTTTTTGATCTGAATACATTCTGTATTCAAACAATTATTCTCACATTCAACAATTTATCCATTCATCAAACATTTACTGGGTATTTGATTCAAACTGTAGAAACTACCTTGGGTGGTATCTCATCTTGACTAAAATCATGGCTGTCTCGCATTCTGTACTTTGGTTCTGTTTCATAGCTTTAATATATAAAACCAATCTTCCCAATTCTTTAGCTGAAGCGAGCCACCACTTTTCAGACTAGTTGTACAACTGCCATTTTTAATAGAGACTCTATTATTTAGATTCAGCACATTTACTTCTAATTCTCAGAAGCAGCAAGCCTAATTTTCTCCTTATATTTCACAAACACTAATGGCAGGTCTATGTAAGCAACAAAGAATGAAATTATTTTTCACAAACAAAGCCAAGTGCTGCCTTTGTTTTCTTACATTTCACTAAATCCCAAACCACTTATTACTTAAGCATGTCAGAATTTATAAAATGCTCATGCTTGACATTTTCTACAAAAAGAAACCTCGCAAAGGTATACAAAAGACAAACTAAAATATCATTTCCAGTGAACTTTTATCACAAGTGAATTAAGTATACCATGCAATTAAGAAAGATAGAATTAATTTTTTATTGTGAAAATACCATACAGTGGGGTTACAATTTCATGGGCAAGGTAATGAGTACATTTCTTATCTATCATTGTTGCCTCCTCCTTTGTATATTATGCAACTAAGAAAGATAGAATCATTTTTGATAGAGAAAATTGAAGTCAAACATTTGGATCATAGTTTGTCTTTTCTTGAGTTAATTGTAATAGGTTAATCATTTAAGTTTTTTATATGGTAGAAAATCAGAATCTTATGTATACAAATATTGTGAATGAATAGTTATCTGAAAACAATGAAGACATTACTGATTACATAATTACGTAATTGTTTACTTATCAGTTATTCAATCATTAATCAATGATCAATGTTTCAAGTCATACTCAAAATGTTTGCTCTTGTGATTCTGCGTTTATAGTAGCTCTACTTAAGAATATTAGGGTGAAAGGCAAAATTTTATATGATATAAAGAAAAAGCGAAGAGAAGATGGGGAGATTCAATGAGATCTCAACGTGTAACCTCTAACGTTAAGAAGCGTGAAGGAAGGGATGTGTAGGGTGGAATGGATACAAATGAGGAAAGAGGTGACATACAGAAAGACATTATTTTCTTCAACTGCATTCTCAAATGGCCAATCTTTTGTATTATTTGTTATTATTATTATTATTTTATTATTTGTATTACAAATAATAAAGAGAAAGAAATGATAAGGTGGCCTAGGCAACTAATAGAAAATAACTTCTTTCACACAAATTTAGAACAAATTTCTGGATGACTCTGGCTCACATAGCTCTTCGGTGTTTTTCTTCCTTGCAGTTCTCAGAGTATAAAGGATGGACTGGGATTCTGTATTCTAAAATAAGGAGGGGATGTCTGGAATAAACTACATCATTCCTACTTCACCAAGAAGAGAATTTATCTAATGTTTTAGCATAAAACTCAGTTTGTATTGTGTTCACAATACCTCCACTGCATTACAAAGTCTGGCCTATGCAGAAGGATTCTATGTCCATCAGCTTTCCTAAGATATGTCAGATTAGCTTTCCTTGAACATTAGGCTTCTGCCTGCCTTCACTACCTGTCTATAAGTATTCAAGCTTATTGTTATTCTGTCTTACTGGAGTCATGAAAATGATAGAATAACTTGTCCTTGGTAAATCTGCTTCGGAGCACAACTGAAGCTAAAGATAATGTGACATCATCTGGTAAGTCATAAATAGTGTGATCAATAAATTCATGTTTATCATTGATTGCATAGACCAACAGCCATTCCATGACTTAGAGATTATGTCCATGTGTTGACACAAAACCTCTTTACTATGCTCCTCTAGATGTTACAAATGCTCATTATGTAGTTGTCAAGAGATTCAGTTTTCTCAAGACCAAGTTATAAATAAGCAGGACAGTGAGTTAAATAAATTAGAAATGGTAAGTGAGCAGGAATCATTGCAGAGATGGTGGGAAAGGCATCTCAATGTGAGCTTTGGATTCAGTGTCCTGTTCTAGCATCCAAACTTTTCCCTGACAATTACCCATGCAGTGAGCTTCCGGATGCACCTGGTGTCCTGTAGGTGTGATTCCACAGTTGGTGACACTTGGCTAAAATAAGTAATGTGATGAAAGAGAATCTGCAACAGGTGCTGGTAAACAAAAGCAGATTTCATTTACAAATATGGAATATCACCACAACTTTCTATTTATCATGTTTCTACTTGGATATTTTTGTTATTTTCCCTGCATATAAAACTTATTAAAAGCCGGGAGCTGGTAGGTGGCTCACACCTGTAATCCTAGCTACTCAGGAGGTTGAGATCTGAGGATTACAGTTCAAAGCAAGCAGGGGCAATAAAGTCCATGAGACTCTTATCTCCAATTAACTACTAAAAAACCAGAAGTGGTGCTGTGGCTCAAGAGGTAGGATGCTAGCCTTGAGCTGAATAGCTGAGGGACATCGCCAGGCCCAGAGTTCAAGCCCCAGGACTGACCCTCCCCCAAAAACAAGAAACTTATTAAAAATAAATTGAGATTTACATAACTTTTTTCCCTTGAAAATTTAAAGTACAATAGTTTTAATGTTCATAACGCTAGTGTAAAGATGAAATAATTACTCAGGTAATGTTGGTTATTTACTCAACGACTGACTTTGTAATAATAAAATCAGGACTCTGCCATATAGAAATACTGAAGTAAATACATCAATGATTGCATTCTGTCACTTTAGTATTGGTCTGGTCCAATTTATAGGGACAAACACAAAGTCAAACATTGAGTTGTCTAAATGTATATTGATAGCTATGAGGACAACAAAGGCTCCAGGAAGGTAACACTGCTGGCAACAGTTAAGATATGACTATGATTCATGAATAAATCCTCCAGAATGTGTCCAGAACAGGGCAGAGATTTAAAATAATGAGTAACCCCATACCACCAAACAGTGCTGCAGCTTTGTTCTGATCATACTTTAAGAATACTTTAAGATAACAGCTTACATGCTGAGACAAATACATAGAGTCCAGAGCATAGGTTACAAGTATTTATTGCTCACAATTCTGGATGCCTGGCTGTCCAAGTCCAGCGTGGTGACAAACACAGAGTTCAATGAAGTTTATCTTTCTAACATCCCTGCTCATCTTTATGTTCACCAGGCCAGGATAGACAGCTCAGTCGCACACTAATCTCATCCCAAACTGTACTCTCAGGATGCCATCTAAACCAAATTACTTCACCCAGGCCTCATTTAAATCTGGGAGGGATCCAGATAGTGCAGCAATGTGCACAATTTAAGATTTTATGCTTATAGGTTTACTCTGAAGTATATAATGTCCATTTACCCCCCGCCTGCACTGTTGGTACTACTGATCCTACTATAGAGTTGAAATAGATACTTGCAAGTGTTCTCTGATTTCTACACAAGATAGACCTGGAGAAGTCTCAGTGTCTTATGTTTTATCTTTGGATTCCACATTATTTTTACTTAAACAATTTTACACTCTTCAAATATGTAGACTTTTCTTAGTTATATAATGTTTGAGTAATATCAATGGCAGACCTATGTCTTAAATAAGAAGCTAATACATTTGGTTTTTCAGGCAAATTCATTTTCTATTATTTCCTTTTTATCTTCCCTTTTCCTTTCCCTTTCCCTTCTTCCTCTTTCTTTCTTTTTCCTCTCTTCATTGCTTCCTATTGACAATAAAGATAAATTGTGATTATGGAGGTAGAGTGTATCAAGTTCACTTTACTTAGATAAATTAATTTCAAAACTCATATTGCAGTGTTCACTTCGGCAACACATATACTAAAATTGGGACTATACAGAGAAGATTAGCATGGCCCCTGCGCAAGGATGACTCGCAAATTCATGAAGCGTTCCATATTTTTTTGGTATAATTTGTGGAGGGGAAGGGGAAAAACAAATAGTTTAAATAGGGACACAGATGGACTCATTGCAACAATGAGATGTGCAAGTCGTTATGTTGAAAATGAACTTTACAACTTTGGTGTGGTGCGGGGAGAGGCTGGGAAGGGATGGGAAGGGGAAACAAAGGAGGAGGATACAATGCTTGATAAGAAATATACTCATTATCTTGCCCATGTAATTGTAACCCTTCTGTACAGTATTTTCACAATAAAAAAATAAATAAAATAAAAAATCATATTGCATAGCAGGGTTTAGAATATAAATTCTGAAGGATCTTGCTATTCAGGTTCCTCTAATAGCAGGTAGCTGCAATTTACTCCACCATTACTTTTAAATATTTTACTTTAAGTGTAATGGGTACAGAAGAAAAGTTTTCATTGCTAGAGTATATATCATTGTATGTAGATTCTTACCAAAAATTCTGAAAGCTAGATATTTCTAAAATTGAAATATAACTTAGTTACTCATACCTTTAAAGAACAATTGATTATAATTTCAACATAGCATTTATAAATTGGATAAATGTGTCCAAGAGTGTGGGTAACATTGAATAAAATTCTTGTGGTAAAAAGAAGGTAACCTCATGTTGTTTAAATAATATTAGCCATGAAGAAATTTTCTACTACTTTAGAAAAATTCAGTCTTCAAACATAATAGATTCATAAATATAAGGTTGATTCAGTTGTAATCAGTTTCCCATAGTTTGGGTAACTTGAGATAGAAGGTACACTTTTACAAACAAGAATTACTTCCATTTATATCCTCAGTTTCATGTGAGTATCATTGAGAATTTTGCACTGGATTTTTCAATCGCTAATGCCTCACATTTAAGATTAATTAAACATGGTTTTGGAAATAAGAGTACTTTCCTTTTTCATTTTGTCTTTCTTTCTTTTTAGACAGTGACACCCCTTCCTTTGAATAATACTCTGAATCAGGTTTTTAAAGAAAAGGAAAAAAACATCTCAGTCCCATCATACCTTGATAATGCGTTAGTACTTCTGGGATTTGAACTCAGCTCTACATGCTTCCTAGGCAGGTACCTCTATGTGTCCAACTCATTTCATTCTTCCTGAATGGGTGACTGGAACAAAATCCACCTATTTTAGATTTTTCTTTGTTGGGGCTGGGGTCACAAATGTGCCTCAGCATGTCTAGCTTCTTTAGACAGAATCTCAGAGATGTCTTATGGCCAGGCTGGCCTAGAACCATGATTCTCTCGATTTTAACCTCTCATATGCCTAGATAAAGAGGCATTCACCACCATGTGTAGTTACAGGTTAACATAAGGTCCCATAAGCTTTTGTGCCAGGCTGGCCTTAAAGTACTGTTCTTCTTATCTCTGCCTACAAAATAGGATTACAAGCACAAACCACTAGCAAACAGCCCATGACATTTTTTAAAATTATAATTATTATCTTGGTTTCTCTAATCTTCAGATGAATGTAAAACATCAAGCTCCCAAATCAGGCAGAAGATATAGGTCTATTCTTCAGGATGGATTGAATATGAGAAAGGAGAAAGTTTGTTCTCCAATAATAATCTTTGTAGTCGTAATAATACACAGTAGCATCTAACAGGACACGCTGATTTGGGTAAAGGAGAAATTATTATGAGCATGCTATTTTCACACATTCCTGTTATTTAAAATGTTCTTTTAGGCTTCGAAAAGAATGCCTTCACTAAATAATGTGCTAGTGCTAAAGCTGTTAGCTATTAGGGTGAAATCCATGTAGGTGACAATTACAGACTGCTCAAAAAGGAACAAAGGAATAGAGATTGAATTTCTTCTCTATTTTTTAAAATCTGAGAGTCCTTGAAGCAGAATAACTCAGTGCTGTATATACCTTAGACAATAGAGGTGACAGAATTGGCTTGCACATTCAAGTCAAAATTTCATGACTCAGTTTCTTTAATTGTATAGCTTCAGTAAACTCCCTGTCAACACAGAATAACAAACTAAGAGCTTATTAACAACATCAAAAAAGTAAATGTCTCACTTGAATAAATTAAATTTAAGGGGCTGGGAAGGTGGCTCAGTTGTAGAGCACTTGCCTTGCATACATGAGGCTCTGGGTTCGATTCCTTAGCTCCATATAAGCAAAAAGAAAAATGCCGGAAGTGGTGCTGTGGCTCAAGTGGTAGAGCGCTAGCCTTGAGCTGAAGAGCTGAGGGACAGAGCCCAGGCCCAGAGTTCAGGCCCCATGACTGGACTCCCCTCTAAAAAATTAAATTTAAAAGATAGGTTATTTTAAAAATTACACTAAAAACATTTTTACAATATTTGTAGAAACAAGACCAGTGAATAACATTTTATCCTACACTATTTTTTTTTTTGTCAAGGTGATGTGCAGAGTACAGTTCTTGTCAAACTTGTTATCCCTTCCATCATTTTCCCCCAACTTTTACTCCCCCCACCTTCCCAACCCCCAGGTTGTACATATCATTTCCCACACACTGTCATGTGTATATTGCTGTTGCAGTTGGTTTTCTGTCTCACCGTTCTGTTGTTCCCCTTCCCTTCCCTAGCTCCCTGTAACCTGAACTAAGCAGCAAAGGTCAAATAGAAGAAAAGCAACATTGAAGGAGGTACTATGTTGGAGAAAAGGGTTAAACTGGTTGAAAGAAAATATAGGAGGGAGAACCAAGAAAACTGACTAGAGAAAGAGCAACATCGGAGCTCCGTCTACACAATCAGAAGCACAAAGTTCTAATCCGGAAATCCACCTTGCAAATGGACCCTAGGCAAGCAGTGAGAGCCCAGCACCAATCGAGAAACATCAAGAAAATCGAAGAGCATGGCAGATTTAGCGGTGGCGGGATGGAGAAACACTGGAAGTGGCAAGCAGGAAAGTAAGGTACACCAAAGCACGACCAACCTGATAAATGGGTGAGGAAAAGAGCTGTCACAGTGCACAGTACATTCAGCCTGATATGACCACAGGGACCAATTGGTGACTGGAATGCAGGTCTCTTAACACCAAGCATCAAACTCTATTATGCTACTTTGCTTCTTAACTGCTGTCTCCACCTTAATTTCCATAGTCCTTTCTGAGACATTCTCCACCATTTTATTATTTTTTAAAATATCCATTCTTTGTGTGTGTGTGTGTGTGTGTGTGTGTGTGTGTGTGTGTGTGTGCGCATGTCTGTGTGTGTGTGTGTGTGTGTGTGTGTGTGTGTGTGTGTGTGTGCATGTCTGTGTGTGTATGTATGTGCTAAGGATTAATCCAATTTGCATAGCATGTTGGAGGTCTACCACTTAAGCAATATTCCCATCCTCTTAAGTTTCTTTCTGAAAAGGCCAATGTGATCTGATCTTGTATTAGTTACTTCAGCAACGCATATTCTTGCTTTCAGAAAGAAACTGAAATTCTCACATGACACACAGGGTGAGTTATTGTTTGGACCCCATCTCTTTTTGGACAAAGGGCCTATCCTAATACCCTTTTTGTTTCATCCTTCCATAGCTAGTGGAACTTTCCATATGTGGTATGCACCTGTGTCTGCTTGCCTTTGCAGATGATTTCCTTTTGACTTGGAATGTTTTCCCTCCCTTTCTTCAGTTAATGCCTATTCTTCAAGGCCATCATTGATAGATCTTTTAAACCATGAGTGGCCCATAATAGAAAATGTGGTTAAGTTAGGTAGGAATCTGCCTTTCTGTTGTATAGAGCTAGGTAATTAACAAGAAATGACTCAAATTTCTATCTGAGAATAATAAAAAATTAATGTCAACATCAAACAAAATTATTTCATTATGTGTATTTATTCATCCATTCATCTGTCTATTTAGCTCAGGATTTACTTTTTGCTACTACGGAAGAAGTGATGATGAATATAAAGGATATATTTAGTAAATGGTTCTTTCTGAGGTAAAATGAATAGGGATGTATTTTCTTAATAATTCAGGAAAGAGAAAGGAAAGAAAAAGGAAGGAAGGAAGGAAGGAAGGAAGGAAGGAAGGAAGGGAAAGAAAGAGGAGAGGGAAGGAGGACAGGAGGAAGGGAGGGAAAAAGCAAGGAAGGGACAAAAGGAGGAAGGATAAGGAAAACAAAGAAAGCTAGAAAGTGAAGACAGGGAACAAAGAAGATAAAGGGGAAAGAAAGGAAAGCAATTGTGTTAGTTATCAATAAGACATTTCATAAATCTCTAAAATTTGAACTTGTTTGGAAATTGATTAGAAAAATAAACATAATAGAAACAAAAGGAAGAATTAGGACATTAGACTCTCTCCTCTCTCTCTCTCTCTCTCTCTCTCTCTGTCTCTCTCTCTCTCTCTCTCTCTCTCTCTCTCTCTCTCTTTCTGTCTCCCCCCCCTCTTGTTTGGACCAAATGTTGCTTTTGAACACTTGATGACACCACAGTGTTATAGAAAAGGAATTGTATTCTGGTCACACCAACCAGATGCTCAATTCTATGTGTAGGTGAGAAATTTTCACATTTAAAAGGCAGATTTGTCCTCACTGCCAAAGTAAGTCCTTACTACAGCAAGGGGAATAATCAGTTCTGCATGGAAGCCTCAGGAAAGCTTCCTAAGAAGTGACAAAATCTGATCTGGATTTTGAAAGGGGGAATAGCTCAGTCCAACTCAATATGCATTGTGGGCTTATTAAATGCAAGTTACTCTGCTAAGGTGCCGTGAAGCATAGAGAAGGGAATAAAATACAAATTCTCCAATCTAGGGATTTACAGTCTAATGAAGGAGACGATACATGCACATAAGCCCCTGTGGAAGTTCTCTTGACATCATTAAGTTTAATCCTGAAACATACTGAGGTGTCTGGCATTCTTAAAGAGCTTCGCCATTAAAACATAGGCTGCAATGACTTAGGACAAGCTGCCTAGCCAAAATAAGGCTGTGGATGATTGGTTTCTTTATAAATTTACTATGTGCTCATTCAATAAATGGCTGTTGACTGTCTGTCTGAAAAGGGAAATATGAAATCCTGGAGAAGCAAGGAAAAATTTCAGGTCATTTTTATCAGAGAGACCAATATTACACTAAAAAGATTTAGACCCTCTAACTCATTTAAACACACATTTTATAATAGTCATGCACCAAGCATTTAATAATCACATGCAGGTGATATAAACGGATTGCATAGTGCTATGTTTGCAGCCTATTTTTTCTTACAGTGACACTTGTAAGATAGTGGGACTTGTGATCATTCTTTGCAGATGAAGAAACCAAAGTGCAACGTTGTTAACTTGATCCACGATGAAAGGGGGAACTTCACTTTACAGCTAGAGAATACATCTCTAGAGGGCCCGTATCAGCAGATGGAAGAAAGACACTTACATAAACTGTGTAAAATGTTCTGGACATGGATGGGGTTTTCAGGAGTTTAGTAAGAATTGGGATGGAAAGGGTATGGAAAAGTGACTAGAAATAATGAGATAAGAATGATGTGAAAACAGAGTGAGAAAGTTGGTCATAGAGGCCAACGACACAAGAATGAAAAGTTCTGAGCTTTTTAAAGGAAATTTTGAAGGATCGAGTGTTCCACACTATTTGCCTCCTTTAAAGGTGGATGTTGGGCAAGTGTAATTTGAGGATATTTTTGCTTTTCACTCAGATGATCCATTTTAATTGGGATATTTAGGTATTATATTTGAATATTGATAGGGATAAAATTCTGTCCATTGTCAACCAAAATCACACTCAGTGTGTGTTTGTTCCTGATACACTGGAACTAACAAAGTACACGGGACATTCCTGAAGTTGTGATATATTGCTGTTTCCTCTTCCTTCCGGTAAGCCATACATATAGTATCTTTCCTCATTATCTCATTCAGACCCCAAATACTATAATATTAATGCAAACCAGTGTTTTATGAGTTCTTCTACTGCCTGTTAAGGCTAATCCCAAATTGTTACTTTGATTATTTATAGTTTATCTATTTAGTTATTATTGTCATTAGTATAATTAATGTGAGAATCCTGTAACTCCTGGGAAGTATAATAATGATATAAAGTATAATAATGACATTTGTAAATGTTGATAGCTGTGGAAGGATGTATTCAGGTCTTCAGGATTTAATCTTTTCTTAACAGAAACTTTTTCATCTGCTCTTTAGATACCATTATATGCCACTGTCTGGCATAGAATACATTGACGTGAATTCCAAAGTTCACATGTAGAATAAATATATAATTACTCTAGGAAAGTTTAAGTAGGATAATGAGCTTTGAGCTAAGTTGTTAAAGGTAAGTGAAAATCAATTCAGAGAACATGGGTCAAGAGAGGTCAGTAAAAAGAGGGGGGACGTTTATTTTATTGAAATATATGGCTGCAAGAGAGTAGGCTACGTAGGAAATCACCTATTAAATCTTACCCTTGTGAGTAGACTTAATAAACCAATTTAAGTCTAGTGTTCAAATAAGTGTTGATTTTTGCTTTATACATAACAGTTTGTTATTCCTGAGTGTGGAAAAATTTACCCCCCTTCTTTCTTACATCAATGGTCTTTTGTTTGTGGAAAAAATCCATTTATAACCTCTCTGCAGGTGAAAAGTGCAGGACTTTAAAATAAAAATGACATTTATTTGCACTGTCTTCTAATATATTGCATGCTCCTTACAGAAATTAAACAATGTGATATTCCTAACCAAATGGAATTTTGTTGTCTGCAATTCTTTTCTAGATATTTGGGCATTAGATGTTTTGCAGTCATATAACAATAATAATTATAATTACAATAATGATCGTAAGAAAACATTGCACTGACATTTTGAGGTATTTTAAATATTACCCTGAATTTCTAGGGTTTTTTGTTTGTTTGATGGATCATTTCATTTTTCTATCAATGCTAGTATGATACCCTTGATTCATGCTTCTACTCCACTAAATGTGGTTCTACTGTTATGAAAATCAACTTCTCTTTCCTCTGATACCCAGGGTTGATCTCAATACCTGACACATACTAGATAGGCGCTCCTATCACTTGAGCCTTATCATAGCTCTACAATACTGTTATGAATAATCGTCTTCTCTCACTTAGCCCTGAAAACTGACTCCTCAGAGTATCTACCGATTTATTGGCTGTCATCACAACTCTTCATTAGTAAAGTCCAAGCAGATAACATGAAATACTTCTCTATGTTTTTTAATACTCTTTATTTCAGATATTTACAAGAAAAATGTTTTCACTCAGTTCTAAATTTGTCAAAAGCAGGAGAAAGGCCTACATTAAAAATTTATTTCACAGAATAGGCATTATAACATACATATTTTATGAATGCATTTGAAAATTAATGTTTATTCTTCTTTTTCACTCTAGTTTCTAATTGTCATAATTAATTTTGATAATTGTTTAGAATTGAAGAGTTACACACTCTATTTCCAGAGTTCATGTAAATCTTATGAATAGGTTTTTCAATTTTAAACGTGTTTCCAAATACTCTATTAACAATCTATTTAATTTTCAAGTTTAGAAGATTGTTTTATATTATAATTATTATAGTAGAGGCTATACACTAGTGGCTCACACTTGTTAATCCTAGCAACACAAGAGGCTGAGATCTGAGAATCATTGCTGAAAATCAGCCCAGGTAAAAACATCTATGAGATTTTTATCTACAATTAGATACCAAAAATAAAAATAGAAGTTGATAAATGGAGCTATGTCTCTGTGGTAGAGTGCTAGCCTTGAGAAAAATTGCTCAGAAACATTGTTAAGACTCTGAGTTCTTGAAAGTTACTCGGGTAATTGTCTCAAGTGAACCAAATTGAATCAAACTAATACGTTTCTTGCACCAAACTGTAAGATTTGGTCTATAGAATTCGTTTAGAAGAGGAAAAAAATAACTTTAGAAAGGTAGAAAAGAGTACCTGTGGCTCACACCATACTGCTTACAGCTAGCTACTCAATGGCTGAGATCTGGGAATCATGGTTTGAAGCCAGCAGACATAGTAAAGTATGTGACTTTTATTTTCAAGATACTACCAAAAAAGACAAACTCAAGTGGCTCAAATCGTAGAGCACTAGCCTTGAGCAAAAGAAATTCAGGGATAGTGTACCATGACTTCAAAAGTCAGGACCATATTAAAAAATAATTCCATATAACCACTACCTGAGCTCTAAGAAGATCAAGTTTATACTTCCATTTGGGAGCTAGAGAAAGTTAAACTCAGTACCAGACCAGCCATGGTGAAAATCAGTGTCAGGCTACACTCCTAGAATCCCCTAAAACCATGCTGTAGCTAGAGTGAGATGTTTTAACTTTATTGACCAAGAAGTAATGAGATCCCTCCTATCTCTATTTCCTGAGTACCTTACATAACACGCCATTGTTCCTAACAAAGACAACCTTATGGATACCTTTGTAAGATTGTTTAAACTTACTTTTGAAATTCTCTTATATAAGCATTAATAATGTTCAGACAACTTTCATCATAGACAGATAGATACAGAGTTACCTCCACAAATATGAAAAAGAGAAAACTGACACAAGCTTAATTATATGTATATATTTCTATGATATTTATTACATATTATCACAGAAGTATTCAAGATATATATCTAGGGATTCACTACAAAGACCTTCTGTGTGTATCTTTATGATATTTGTCCCTTATGTTGGAAATGATTATGTACTTACATATCCATCATTTCATCATATAGGGGGTCCATTTTTTAAGTATCCATACATTTACACAATATCCCCAATCAGCCTTCCCTTCAACTCTCTCCCTCATGCCTTCACCTCCTTTTTAAAACATTAATGTCTTTTTCCAATGTGCTGCTTTTGATATTATACTCTAACAAGTAGTTGAGAAAATGTTTTATTGAAAAGCTGTTGTAAATACTAGACAGAATCTATGCAGATATGAAATTGTGTGCTCCTCAGAGAAAAATCATAAAAACCAACAAACACAAAACAACCACCAGGCCTCAGGGGTACAGGCCGCTAATCCCAGTTACTCAGGAGGCTGAGATTTGAGCATCTTGATTCAAAGCCAGCTGAGGCATAAAAGTCCATGAGACTCTTATCTACAATAAACTACTCAGAAAAAGCTAGCAGTAGAGTTGTAGCTCAAGTGGCAAAGTGCTAACTTTAAGCAAGAGAACCTTGGGTTCTCTTGCTTAGGCTCAAAGTTCAAGCCTCAGGACTGGAAAACAAAACAAAACAAAAAAAAAAAAACCCAAAACAAAAAGAACATCACAAATGTGTATAGGCAATTAGACAATGCAAATTAGTGTTTTTTTTTCTTATTACCTTTAAGTAGTTATACAAAAGGGTTTGGAATATGATATATCTTGATTAATGGTACCCCTTCAGTCTTCATTAGTTGTCCCCAAACCTACCCATTCTCTCATGACCTGGTTCCGTTTTCACATTTGTACATTGGGTATTATGACTGTATTCACTCATCATTTCTCTTTTCATTTGTCTTTTCCCCTTTCCTCTCAGTCTTCATCCCCCTCAAACAAAATGTGTTTCAGTTTACCTTTATTCATTTTGTTAAACTGTATAGCTAATTCTTCACAGAGTATTTTACTGGTTTTAGAAGTTAAAGTAATTAGGGTAACATTATTCAACAGCAGTTTAAACATAGCTAGATGGATGCTCATATTAATATAAATTTGATACAGCCATAGGCCAACTTAAGCTTAGTCCGGTTAGAACTATTATTTGTAAGTAGATATTTTCTGTCTCTAACTTTGAAGCACAAATGAGACTTGGGAAGGTAGAAACCAGCTTGCCAGCATAATAAAATTTGGCACAAGAGATTTATTTTCTGACATCTTTATTTCAGAAAAACTGTGCCTGGAATATGGATTAGTCAGAACTGCTGGCCTGTCAGGCTAATCAGGGCAATCCTGTCACTTTCCATGTCACTAGTTGACTTCAGGCCTAAAGCATGCCATTAGCTGAACCTTGGTTGTTTTAAAGTCATCTTGCTCGGTTTGACATTCTAATGGGTGTGGGCATTGTCATTAGGGTTCCTTGCCATACAATGTCCTGATAGGAAAATTTGTGTCATTAAAATTTTTATAAATGGTTCACTAACAATGTGAGTATCTTGTTGTTACTTCCTTCTAAAGATGTATGACATAAAGTAGTTATCATTGAAAGGTTTTATGTTTTAATGTTATGGTAATTTAGTCACTTATTTTTCAAAGGCAAGCATTCTCATGCTTGTTAACAGAAAAAGTTAAACTTTACCTGTTGAAGACTTCAGCAGGAGATGCTATTCTTTTTCTGAGTATTGGGTGACTGGAATTTCTGTGTTCAGCCGTGCTGAAATGCCTGAGTGGGTGAGTGTATGCGAATAGTAGGTGCACTGCTGAGGCTCTCCACATTTCAAACTAAGTAACAATCATTGATAAAGTCCTTATGTTGAAAAACGAACTTTGCAAATTCGGCGGGGTGGGGGGGTGGGGGGGAGGGGGGAGGGGGGGAGGGGCGGGGGGAGGGATCCGAAGGGGAAACAAAGGAGGAGGCAACAATGCTCCATAAGAAATGTACTCATTATCTTGCCCATGTAATTGTAACCACTCCATATGGTATTTTCACAATAAAAAAATCCATCAATGAACAAAAAAAAAGATCTCTCTTAATCTTCAAATAAAAACAACCATAGATGCATAGCATGTATAAGTATATATTTGAAATGTCAAAAGCAACATATATTAGCGATATGATCAATTCATTGCTAACTATGCCTTCTCTACTACTGATAGTTTTATGACCCTCCTAATAATGTTAATCCATTTTCTCTTCAGAAAAATGGATACCATTGCAGCAACATGCTTAATACTGTTTTCCTACATTAAATAAAAACACACTTCCATCTATGTGAATAATGGTTAACTAATAATTTAGAGGCATGTGTTATTTTCAAAAAAATATATATATATATTTCAGAAAGTTCTTATGATTATATCCAACTTAGTTCATGTAGGCTTTAATAAGTATTTATATCTTATAAGCAAAATCATAGTTTGAAAATATAATAAATAAAGCTATTGCGATGAATATTTTCATTTTGTTTTCTCATAACTAATTAAAAGAATATTTTCCTTTTTGGTCACTGTAATTACTCACTAGTGAGAAAAAATGTCAGCCTCTGTTCAGCTCTGCTCAATGAGGAATCACATTACTGATCCTCTCTGATCTACAGTTAAAAGGTGAATTATATACCACGGTTAAAATGAACGCTGTTATGTTTAATTTGAGTAAGATTTTGCTCTCAAGAAGAATCACAGAGCAGCAAATATATCTCACAGTACACTATGGGACATTATAAAGTTTTGCAGGAGACAAAGGTGTTTCCCATCTGTCTCAAATTGAACAAAATACTAATTGGAGGAGTTCATAGTTTTAGCTCTTAATTAGGTTCTTCAACTTTTCCATGATGTCATTTTAATGAGTGTGTCAAATATTGAGCATTCAATTACCCCAAACTGTCTTTTATTTTTATAAAATTGCCTTTTATCTTATTCGCACTAAAATTAAATTTCCTTTATCCTAAAGAACATGTAAATTTAAACTTTTGCTCCTTCATTTAATAACTGTGTGACTTGCAACAATATCTTGAACTTCAGCGACCCCCTGGTTATTTAAATGATCCTGTGGAATGATGAAACATGCAAGATTAGATGAACCCCTGAATTGAACTTGTTAACCTTCAGTAAACCCACTGTGCATCCACAACCTGTGTTGTTTCTTCCAGGGTATAACTTTCCCCATCCCTCCCCAGCACAGCATGTGCTTTTTGTTTTGCAATTCTCTTCAGCATCTATGTAAAATTCAAGGACAAATCTCGTCCAGTGATGAAAGTCTGACACCACCACTAAGTTGATATGTTTTGCAGAAAGAAAAGACATTAAACGCAAAAGGTGCTTGCAGTTTTTGCCTTTCTCTGTGGAACAGAAAAAGAGAGGGTTGAAGAAGAGAAAGTAAAGAGAGAAGCAAGTGGAAGATCTGGATATCTACCTTCATCCAGTTTTAAAGAATTTGGATTAATGAGGTATAAATCACTGTATTCAAAGTACTATAGACAAAATTTTTCTGCATCATTTTTTATTGTTATGTTAAAGCCACTTTTAAGGTCCATACAGGAAGTTTTTCATAGTGTGTGGTAAATGCAATTCAAATTAATGACTTGTTAACCATCAGCTAAAGGAAGGCGAAACTGCTTACCCTAATGTTGGTGCAGAAACTGAAGAAAATTCAATGAGCAGATTCTGGTTTATTAGCATGCAGCTATGCCTGCTCTTTGCCCAAAGCTAGCTTCTGTGCTTACATTTTCCATCCTTTCATGCTTTGCTGATTGGAACACTGCATTTGGCCTTTGTAATGGTCAAAGAAGTAGAAGGGAGTTACACTGGAATGGTTGTCCTGAAAAATAAACACATTCAATGTGTAAAATCAGTTGTAGTATATGACATTCACATTGTTCTCCTTGAAAGTTTTCAATAGTTGCAATACCAAAGCGTAAGTATTCTTTTATATAATTTAATATAATTGGAGAAAAGTGAAATGAAAGGGCCATATCTATTGAAATATTGATTTAATTATTTTGATATCTTAAGATAAATATACACATCACATTTATTAAGATCCATGCCAAGTTCATTTAATGTATTAATAAAAGGTTTTCAAGTTTAATACATTTATTAGCAAAGTCAATATAAGCTATCTATTACCTAAATGAGATTACTATTATTTTTCTATCTGATATATGTGAAGTTATAAATTGTTTCTGAGTTAACAAATGCAGATATAAAATCAGATGCAGAAGTCCATTTAAACAACATTCAAAGAGATTATAAAGTGTTTATAGTACAGCGTACAAATATGTAATGAATTTTAATATGAATTATTGTAATATGAATTACTGAATTGTATTCTTTGCTTTATAAATTGCTTTGGGATCCTAAAAACAATCTATATCATTTAGCTATTGATCTGATCACAAAAGAACGATTAGCAATAACTGTTTAGTTCAGAGAAAAACATTTTCTAAATAACTGTATTAGAGTAAGGTACCTATTCACTCATAGGAATCTATGTTTTTAGATAAAACTGGAAAATAATGTTTTGCTTATTAATATCCCACCAAAATTCTTGTTTTAAAATCTATCTCCAGGTTTTCCTTTGAAAACTGTTCAGTTTCTATTTAAAGGAGAAGATTCTATCTCATTGGTTTGTATTGTTTTTAATTCTACAGTTCTCACATTATATTCTATCAGTGGAGTAAAAGATATCATAGTTGGTATAATTTTAGGTACTATTTGAAATTTGAAATAAAATATTCAATAAAACAAAATCTAATATATCATATATTTAAGGTTGAGACACTGTGAATTACAGAGTTCTTATTATCTTCTCTGCTTATCACCTAGGAGGTACCAATTTATTTCTGGAGTTAATGATTTACATTATATTGAGAAGATGTAATTTCAGTGAAGTGTAATTCCAGGAGTCAGTAAACAGACTTGGAATGTAATACTCTATGTCTGCTAGTGATTCTCTGTGAAGGTGTTGAACGTTACTACATTTATTTATTACGTGGGCAAAACTACAAAGGAAAGCACAAAAAAATCCATGTACATTCACCAAAGGTGTTTTTTTGTAATATTTTTTTAAAATTTATTATGAAAATACTGTACAGAGGGGTTACAATTACATGGGCAAGATAATGAGTACATTTCTTATCAAGCATTGTAGTCTCCTCCTTTGTTTCCCCTTCCCATCCCTTCCTATCCTCCCCTCCCAGTCCCTCCCCATCCTCCCTGCCCTCCCCTACACCAAAGATGTAAAGTTTGTTTTCGACATAACGACTTGAACATCTCATTTTTGCAATGACACCAAGTTTTTTTTTGTTTGTTTTGTCTGTCACAGGACTTGAACTCTGGGCCAGGTTGCTGTCCCTCAGGTCTTCAGCTCAAAGCGAGCTCTACCACTTGATCCACAACGCTACTTCTGATATTCTCGTGGCATATTGGACATAAAAGTCCCACAGACATACTTGCCCAGGCTGGCTTTGAAAGGCAATTCTCAGATCTCAGCCTCCTGAATAGCTAGGATTACAGGTGTGAGCCACCAACACCTGGCTTTCAAAGGTTATTTTTATTTTGTTTGAAGTATTTTTTCCATATTTTTTTAAAATTTGTATTATCTTTAATTGTACAAAGGAGTTCCCATTCTATAAATCAGGTTATGAACAGAGTACATATGTCTTTATCAATGTTACCACTTCAAAATTCTCGAGCACCACTCCCAGCCCGGCCTTCTCTCACTTTTCTATTATTTCAGGGTACGTAATGATGTCCTTGCCATTTAACAAAGCAGTTTATATGTCCCATACTTTGTGATCCGTGTTATTTCTTGAACATGTTCAAAATTCCACAATATATTCCAAACCAATTAAACCATACTTCAAATCTAGGCACTGATTGCTCTTGCCAATATTGCTAGCTAATCAGGAATCTCAAATCAAGAGGATATTTTCTTTCTTTCTTTCTTTCTTTTTCAAGGCTAATCCAATACATAATTTCACCAGATTCCAACTCCAAAATTACCAGCAAAATATTTGGCTGGTAGTGTGGCTCAAGTTGTAGAATTCCAGTATAGAGAAATGAAAGATTCAGAGTTTAAACCTCAGAAACACATAGTTTCAAATCTAATGTGAACATTTTTTTAATTCATTGACTTAGTATGCTCAGTAAGCAAACTGAAATTTTATGAAATTTGGAGCAAATTTTGAAACAAAATTTTCATAACAAACACTCTAAAATCTTTGTTAAAATTCAGATAAGATAAAATGAGCAGGGCACTGGTGGCTCATGCCTGTCATCTTAGCTACTCAGGAGGCTGAGATCTGAGGATCGAGGTTCAAAGCCAGCCTGGGCAGAAAAGTCCATGAGACTTTTATCTCCAATAAACCACTAGAAAATCAGAAATGGCGCCGTGGCTCAAGTGGTAGAACTCTGACCTTGAGTTGAAAAGCCGAGAGACAGCGCCCAGGCCCAGAGTTCAAGTCCCACAACCGACAAAAAAAAAACAAAAAAGAGGAAGCAATAGTCATCATCAGATTTAAATTCTATTAACGTGTTAATTAATGTACTAATAGTACTCAATAAACTATACATCATAATTAATGTATAATTATATATTATAATCAATAAATGGAAAAATACTAAAATTGTAGTATGAAAATAATTTATTGCATATTTGTAGTGACTGAATACATAGTGTGCATATATTTGATGATGTATATTTTATAACTTGGCCATTGTATAGCAAGTACTTGCAAAAACATGTACTGGGAATGATATTTTAGGTTGCTGCAGCAATGAAAAACACTAAAATCTCACCTCTGATGGAACCCGTGAATGCATGATTGCATTCAATTCATAGCAATATGCTTTTGCAAATGGAATCAAAACAAATGTAAATCTAAATTTTAACTATTTCTAGAAAGGACATATTATTTAAAAATAAAGTATTCACTTCAGCATTTTTATGACTTCTTTCCTCCTCTAGCAGTACTTCACCATCAGAGTGCAATGTGTGGTAAACCACCAGAAAACTGGAAGTGGCACTGTAGCTCAAGTGGTAGAGCGCTAGCCTTGAGCTGAAGAACACAGTCACAGCACCCAGGCCTAGAGTTCAGGCCCCACCACTGACAAAAATAAATGAATAAATTAATTAAATAAATAAAATTTCAGCAACTAAAATGAGCTAATAGGATATTCTGGGAATAGTTTTTAAATCCCTGATAAAATATACTCTTGGCAGAAACTAATGTTGAATTTTATACTATATGACATATAGATTAAAAAGTAAGGGAAATTCAGTTCTATAAAGAGACAAAAAACAGAAAATAATTTTTTTAAAGACTAAGAATACATTACCATCTGTTACAGAAGAAAAATAAAGTTAACACAGAACTCCTTTCTCCATAGAACTCTATTATTTATAAAATTAGCATTAAATAATAAGTGAAGAAGAATAATTCATGTCCTGTTTCCATTTTTCCCAGCAAATCATATTGGGTTATTATTATAATATGCGAAGTAAACAAATCTTTCTCCAATCCATGTTCTAAGCAGTGTCTGCCAGGTGGTGATATCTCCACGATGTTGGCTTTTCCTGTGTGGCAATGTCCACTATAGCAATGACGATTCAATTTTCACATTTTTTCTGTGGATTACTGATGAATAGCTCATTTGAATTTTAGCAAAGCACTTGTTAAATTCTTTTCACATGCCATCATCGGCGCCTTCCTGTAGTCCTCTACATCCTCTTCAAAAATGACCACAATCCCTGCCAGTTGCTAAAATGAAGCTGATTGCATTTACTGTGCCAGAATAATTGGTTCTATTATGGCTATTTACATGACTCACAGAGCAAAATCAAATGTGTTTTTCCCAGCCAAATTTCAAAAGATTCATCCAAGAAAAGTCACTTTTTAATATCAATACCTAAATGATCTAAACCTGAGAATATTATGAATTAACCCTACTATGGTTTTATTCGATGTTGTAAAAATAAATAATTACATACCATATATAAATTAGCTAATAGTATCATAATATTAACAACCCTACAAAGATAGTGAACATGAGTTATCATATGACTTAATCCATTCTAGAAGAGCTTGCCATATACACATATAAAATATTTTCTGAACATATTCATTAAATAAAAACTCTGAACTTGAAAGATGGAAGATGAAAGTGAGAAACATACATATACATGCAATTAATATACATGTGCTTTTATTTACAGAGATGTACAAAACATAAAATTTCAGTAAATGAAAATGGAAGCATGCTCATGATTCTTTCAATTTTTTATTTAACCTAAAATTTTCAAAGATTATTCTGTGTATTCTATGAGTCAGTGTCATATAATGTTTAAAATCTTAATTTTCTATGTATGTGCATGAATGTAGATTTGCTGTGGGTTTGTTTATTTTACTCTCAGGATTAAATTGAGGAGGACTTAAGGAAGGCAATGAAATGTTATCATCCCTGTGGGTCCTGGGTAATCAGAGAAAACAACACACAAAGGTTTTGGAATGATCACTAAGCTACAGTGGCTTTTAATTTTACTGTTCCTTTTAATTTAATGGTACATATTATGTTCATTCTATTCTGGACAAGATATATTTTACAATTTCTCTTTAATGAGAATAAAGAAAAGATGGTATATATAGTCCTTTACCTAAGAGCTTCTAGCGTTAACTTGTTTTCTGCAGCATAAAATCCCAATTCCTAGCATGGCCCCAAAGCTCAGCCCTTAGGTTGAGCAAATTCATCCTTTGCAACCTCATCTCCCATCAGTTTTGTCCCAGACCTATATGCTAGGGCAATTATTCACAATCATTTCCCAAGTATATACCTGAGCTACACACTTACAGGTCTCTCTGCCTCCTATGAACTCTTCTTCATTCATCTGGTTAGCTCCTCTACTTTCAAACTCAGACACTAGAAATTGAATAGAACCTTCCTTCATAATTCTTTTACATTTCTTTAAATATTTGGACAAAGAGTTGCCATTTAACAAAGCACCACATGGATACACTAAATCTAGATAAATGTCACCCCTTTCAACATTCTTAGCTATTACTCCCCTACCCCACATCTTCCCATACTCTTTTTAATTTTGTAAGATATACAGTAGCTTTTAAGAACCATGCATGTGTTGTTCTGAAGAGCTGGATTCTGAGAATTCACAGTTGTGAAGCTTTCCTACATCTTCCTGCAATTTCTTTCCCTCCAGGTCTTCAGCGTGTTCCCTGGCTCAGTGTGCCACTGGCTGAACGCAGGACAGAGGGCCACAGTGAACTGCCTCATCAGAGCCTGAGAACATCACATGAAAGGATGGGGAAGTAGAGCTAGAGCTCTTCAACTTGTGGGAAATACCACTTACAGCAACTGAGAAAGGTTGTGAGGAACCGAATGAATCTGAAAGGGTCCATCCAAGGAAGAGAGGCAGTGACAGACAATGTTTATCTCAATAGCATCTTATCCCAGTCAGCTTATGTCAATAAGCAGCACTTACTGAGGAAGAACAAACATACCACAAGTAATCATCAACAGATTTTCTTCTCACCCTAGATTCAGACAGCTTCTCCTTGGTTAACTGCTATTGATGGTAACGGCGGTGTTAATGGACACCTTGGGAAGTTTTTTTTCTAGGCTTTCAATTTTTGTTTTGAATCAAAAGAACATTTAATAAAGGTAAACTTTCAAACTTGGTGTATAATCTTAGTCTAAACTAATCTTTGGATGTTAATAGTCTGCAACACAGCTTGAAAGGACTGTTCTAAGGGAGCTGCAGTACAGGGAGTCAAATTTGCATACATTATTCTCAGCTGAATTCAGTAGAAATGGTTCATGTTCATAAAATGTCACCATTATATTTAATGAGGAAAGTTAAAATGGAATGTTTACTATTTTCATACAGTGTTTTCTTTAAAATTTTGTATTTTAGGTTTCTTTTTATTGCTTGGATATGATTTCCTAAACTTAGTAATCTATTTTTGATGTTAAATTATTTAAAATTATCATATTTCATGTCCAATTATTTGAAATTGATCATATATTTATCTTTATAATTAAATTTCAATTAATTGTATTGTGATAGAACATTGTTGGCCAGAAGTTAATTTTACATTGGTTGAGATCTGTTAATCTCTGAAAAACCTTTATGGAACGTAATGTGGTTAATTTGAGGAAACAACCTTATTTTTATCTTGTTCATGAATGGAATAACTTTATTTAGGTTAATTTTAGGTTAATTACCTCCTCAAATACCCCCCTCCAAATTCTGGTCATTCTTAGACTGTGAATTAGGATGAGTAAAAAATTTTAGAGGGTTACAATCAGTCCAAAATGTATGTGTACACATTGTGACTTAATATATTTTTCTATTACTTTATAAAATATGTGATTCTGTGATATTTATTTATTCATTCACTTATTCACTTACTATAAGAAACTTAAAGCTTAAACTTAGTGGTTATACAACAAATGCCAATGTATTTTCCATAAATGTTTCTTTTCATAAAGAAAGTCCCCACTTTTATTGCCAAATACAGAAATAATAATCTTTTGGAGACTATTGGAAAAAAGTGAGAAAACATGCTTGGGAAATGTTACAGAGGTCTATTTAGATGGCAGTGAATTATTGAGCAAAAAAAAATATTAGACATTATTTTACCACCAGGAAGTACTACATTAGAAGGAAGGAATTGGGGTTGTTCAGCACAGTGTTTTTATTAGCAAAATGGTTAATTTTCTCTTGGAGAGATTTTAGATAAGTAGTGTATATAGACATTTATCCTGCTGAGGTTTCTAGTTTATTTTCAAAGTATGCTATTATCATCTTGATCCTTTGGATTTTGTAGAGTACTTTTCAACTCTAATATTATTAATTTGAGTCCCTTTTCTCTTTTTGGTCAAATTAGCTATGGGCTTAGTTTTTCAGAGAAACATGTTTTTAATTTTATTGTAAAGATGCTGTACAGACCACAGTGACCCACAAAATCATGAATACAAGTAAGGCAATGAGTACATTACTTGTTGATCATTGTTACTCCTTCCCTTATTGTTGTCCCATTATCCCTTCCCTCTCTGACTCCCACACTGCTCCCCACCACAGCCCACTCCCCCACCAGAAGTTGTAAAGTTCGTATCCAATACACTGTCCTATGGGTATCATTATTACAATGGATCATCCTATGTCCTTGTTTAGTTATTCTCCTTTCCCTCCCCAGATAAGACAAATGTATATAACAAAATCAAGTACAGTGACAATAGGGATATGTCACAGGGGGATGAACATACAAAGGAAACATCAAAAAAAATCACATAGTATATTTAAAACAACAACAACAAATACAGACCTCTTTGTTTCACCAGTTCTGTAGTATTTTAGTCTTTATCTCTGCTCTAAATTTTATTATTTCTTTCTTCCTACTTGTTTCTGATTTGACTTGTTCTTGAAGTTTGAGATACATCATTAGGCTCGTTAAATGAGTGCTCTCTTTTTCTCTTTTTTAGCTTGTAAAGCTCATAAAAATCTCATCTGTTCCTTGTCTTAGTTGTATCACAAAAAAATCTGTGGGGTAAATGGGACTCTGGAAACCATGAGATACATGTGTATATAACAAGACTCTTTCTTACTCAATTTCAGCACATGGGTTAGGATCAGACCCTTGACACTGGTTCACTAGCCTCAGTCTCAAAATTTCTTTGCCACTCTGGCTGGCCTCTGGCATTGAGTATCTCTTCTAGTAAAGGAGGAGGGTGTTATGCCCAACTACTGCCCTGGCCTCCAGATTCTCAGCTCCTTATATTGGTGCTGCTAAGAGAGAATCTTAAGATGCTGTGCTTCCCCTGTGTGGATGACCACAGTGGCCCACAAAGTCATGTCTACATATCCCAACCTGAACTCACACAGCTTCTTTAATTGGCAATATCTAGATTTAGCTTCTAATTTAACCCGACAGATTTCCTCTGACTATTATTTCTACTCATTAAAGTAGTACAATTAATGAATATATTTGGATTTTTCCTTAACTACACATTTTTTATGGAATCTGTAAATGATTTCAGATGTTTGAAATTGCTTTCAAAAAGGAATATAACATTGGATTTCTTTTAAATTATTCATTTGTACTGCTTATCTATGTCAGTCAATTACTCCAGACAGAATGCTAATAAATAGATAACAAATAGACTACAGGTAGATGCACAGTACATACACACACACACACACACACACACACACACACACACACACACACACACACACATATATATGCATGCATGCCTCCCTCCCTCCCTCCCTTCCTCCCTTCCTCCCTTCCTCCCTCCCTCCCTACCTACCTACCTACATACATACATACATACATACATACATACATACATACATACACACGTACATACATACATACATACATACATGAGGGGGCATTTGACAGGAACATCAGATCACAAGTGACATATATGATTGTGCCTTAAACCAAGGATAGTTCTATGGATTAAAATATAATCACTCAACATTAAATCACAAGTAGTATATTGGACAAACCAATGAACAATGGTTCCTTTAATGTATATTTAAAAACCTGTTCAAGAATTGTGTTTCTATTTTTGTTGTTGTTGATCATGGGGCTTGAAATAAGTTCTTGGACTTAGTCCTTGAGCTTTTCTCTTCAAGGCTAGTACTCTACTATTATGAGCCACATCTCCACTTCTAATTTTCTGGTGGTTAATTGGAGATGACTTTCCCCCATGGTATAACCCTGTTTTCACTGCATTTGATGCTGATGCCCTGCATCTTGTATATACACTTCTCTAATTTGGGGAGGGGAAGGGAAAAAAAAAACAAAATCCTTAAACAGGGATACAGGTTGACCCATTGTAACAATGAGATGTGCAAGACAATATGTGAAAGCGAACTTTACAACTTCGGTGGTGGTGGGGGGAATGGAGGTTGTAGAGGTGGGAGGGAAGGGATGGTAGGGGGAAAAAAAAGCAGGAGGCAACAATGCTTGATAGGAAATGTACTCATTACCTTGCTCATGTAACTGTTACCACTCTGTACAGTATTTTTACCAAAAAATGTACAAAAAATGTCTCACAGACTCTTCTAACAAGCATTACTACCTCCTCCTTTATTTTTCCCCTATCATCCCTTCCCTTCCCATCCCCCCAAGTTGTAAAGTTTATTTTCAACATAGTGTCTTATACATCTTATTGTTACAATGGGTCAACCTGTATCCTTATTTCAGCATTTTGTTTTTTCTGCCCAGGCTTGCTTTGGATTGCAATCTTCACATCTCAGCTTACTGAGTATCTAGGATTACAGGCGTGAGCCACCAGCACCTAGTTTATTATTTTTATGTAGTACTTGTTAAGCTCACCAAGAAATAAAATTACAGCTAAAGTTGAAAAATACTTAAATAAAATCTGACAAATCATCTTGGGAAAACATCACTCTTATTTATCAGACTGACATGAAATTCAGCATATAGAATTTTCAATGTTGAATGCTTTAAGGTTTACCCATTGAAACATTCTGTGTTTACACAAGTTTAGAAAGATAGGTTCCTTTTATTTTCTATAAATATATCTCCAAAAAAGAAAGAGAAATCATTTGAATAAATATTATTCCATTATCTCTAAACTTCTTGAGCCACAAGTATGTTTTATAATTATTATTTTTATTATTTTAAATTTATTATCAAGGTGATGTACAGAGGTGTCACAGTTACCTATGTAAGGTAGTGAGTACATTTCTTGTCAAAACTTGTTACCCCCTTCTTCATTTTTGTCCTACTTTCCCTCCTCGCCATCCTCCCAGTTTGTATAAATATTTAAATAGGATGTAGAACAAAGTTTGATTAACTTTCATTTGGAATATATTTCTCTGGTGATAAAATTCTGCTGCAATAATTATCCTGTTCTATAGAATACTTATGAACAAACCAATAATTGGCGTCTGTGTCTTCGATTTAAAAAAAGTGAAATCTATCGGCTACCACAGCATTATTTTTATCAGCACTTTCCCATCCTTGTGTTGTTATCTAAACTGCAAGAATTTATGAACTACATCTTTAAAGGATGTCACATTTACCCTTGTCGGGACATTATATCTACCACTATAATTACTATGTCACTATGAATTTACAGTGCTTTGTTTAATACTGAAAATTCTCTTGTTATCTCAACAGCTATACTACCTTGAAATTAAATATGCCAAGTTAAAAAAGTCCTTTCTAATAAAGAATGAAATTTACTTTAGACATTTTTATTGCATGAGATGTATCATAAACACTGTGTAGTTTAGATTTATGTGTTAGACATAATTGCCCATTAAAATGAATAGAAAACATATTGCTCATTTCAGGTAACAAAATATCACTGAATCAAATCCTAAAATACATGCTAAGGTGTAACATTTCTTGGTGTATTTACTCCATAGTTTAACTAATATAATTTCCTATTAGTGTGGTCATTGCTATAAAGAGAAAGTTGTTCAGCCAATTACTTCAATATACAATATGGGCATAGTTGATTAGATTTAATTTTATAAGTTTGATTACCTATTCATATGCACTAAACAATCTTCAAACAAACTAGAAATGCATCAAGGTTAAAAGTTCAAGGACAAATCACCTTATAAATCTCCAAAATTGTTCCTTAGCCCCAAAAGGAATTATCATTAGTGTTAATATGTTTATCTCATAGGAAGGAGAACTTTGTTTACAGTGACCTCCCAAACATAAGCTCAATAACATCACACAGATTTATTAGTAATTAAAATGAAAATGAAATAATTTTTGAAAGGCCAAGAAAAGTGATGGGAAATAAATATTTTTACATTTCGAAGGATAACTCACATTTTAGAACTTAATTAACTGTAATTTATATAATATAATTTACTTTTCTTTAAAACAAACAAATTTGAACCTACAGCCAATATTATACTTAATGGTGAAAAACTAAAGCAATTTCCTCTTAGCTTGGGAACGAGACAAGGATGTCAACTCTCTCCACTTCTCTTCAATCTAGTATTAGAATGCCTAGCTACAGCAATAAGACAAGATGCAAACATAAAGGGGATCCAAATAGGGAAAGATGAAGTAAAACTCTCCCTCTTTGAAGATGACATGATCTTATAGTTAAAGAATCCCATGGACTCCACTCCCAAATTACTCAAGCTAATTCAAAAGTTTGGCAAAGTAGCAGGGTATAAAATTAACCCTCAAAAATCAATGGCTTTTCTGCATGCCAACAATGAGAAAAGTGTGGCTGAAATCAGGAAAGCAACTCCATTCATAATAGCCCCACAAAAAATAAAATACCTCGGTACTAACTTAAGCAAAGAAGTGAAGGACCTCTATGATGAAAACTTTAAAAACCTGAAAAAAGAAATCAAAACAGAACTTAGAAAGTGGCAAAACCTTTCATGCTCCTGGATTGGAAGGATCAACATCGTGAAAATGGCAATACTTCCCAAAGCTATCTACAAATTCAATGCAATACCTATCAATATTCCAACCTCATTTTTCAAGGAAATAGAAGAGGCAATCCAAAAATTCATATGGAAAAATAAAAGACCCTGAATAGCAAAACGATCCTTAACAGAAAGAACAGTGCTGGAGGAATATCAATATCAAATTTCAAACTCTACTACAAAGCCATAGTAATCAAGACAACTTGCTACTGGCACAAGAACAGACCTCAGGACCAATGGAATAGAATTGAAAACCCAGAAATGAACCTACAGACCTGTAGCCATCTAATCTTCAATAAGCGAGATAAAAAAATAGAATGGAAGAAAGACAGCCTCTTCAGTAAATGGTGCTGGAAAAATTGGTTAACTACTTGTAGAAAACTAAAGCTAGATCCTTATATATCACCCTGCACCAGAAGCAACTTCAAATGGATCAAAGACTTCGGAGTCAAAGCAGACACTCTGAAAACATTACAGGATGGTATAGGAGAGACGCTAGGTCTATTTGGCACAGGCCCAAATTTTCTGAATAGAGACCAAGAAACACAACAAATCAAAGAAAGGGTGGACAAATGGGATTGCATGAACCCGCAGAGCTTCTGCATGGCAAAGGACAAAGCTGGCAAGATCAATAGAAAGCCCACGGATTGGGAGAAGACCTTCAGTAGCCATACAACGGACAAGGGTCTCATATCTAAAATATAGCTGGAACTCAAAAAATTAAATCCCCCAACAACAAATCCTCAAAGAAACAACTGCCCAGTAAATAAGTGGGCTAAAGACTTAAAGAGAAACTTCTCTGAAGAGGAAAGAAGGATGGCCAATAGACACATGAAGAAATGCTCAACTTCTCTAGCCATAAAAGAAATGCAAATCAAAACAACATTGAGATACCACCTCACCCCAGTTAGAATGGCTATAATCAAGAACTCTAATAACAACAGATGATGGAGGGGATATGGACAGAAGGGAACCCTAGTGCATTGTTGGTGGGAGTATAAACTTGTCCAACCACTTTGGAAAGTAGTATGGAGGTTCCTCAAAAGACTCCACATAGAGCTCCCCTATGATCCACCAATCCCACTTTTGGGCATTTACCCAGATGATCACAAACAAGACCATACTAAAGCTATCAGCACAACTATGTTTATTGCAGCATTATTTATCATAACTAAGATATGGACACAACCCAGATGCTCCTCAGTAGATGAATGGATGAAGAAAATGTGGTATATATACACAATGGAATTCTATGCCTCCATCAGAAAGAATGGCATTGCCCCATGTGTTAGGAAATGGAAAGACTTGGAAAAAATTATATTAAGTGAAGTAAGCCAGGCCCAAAGAAACATAGGTCCAATGGTTTCCCTTATTTGCAATATCTAGTATATGTCTGAGTTAAGCAGAAAAGGACAGATAAGGTGATGTTAGGAAAATAAACCCTAAGATAGGTATTCAAATGTATTTTTTTTATCTTTCATGTGATTGTTTCTAACACATTTTTAAGATTATTTCTTTGTTACTTTGTATGTCTCTCCCCCACAGTATAACCCCTGCTTTCATTGTATTTGATGTCAGTATAATTTGTGGAGGGGAAGGGCAAAAACAAGTCATTTTTATAAGGATACAGGTGGAACCACTGCAACAATGAGAAGTACAAGTTGTTATGTCGAAAACTAACTTTACAACTTGGTGGGGGGGGGCGGGGAAGATTGAGTGGGGGGGGGGGAAGAAGATGGGAAGGGATGGGAAGGGGAAACAAAGGAGTAGGCTACAATGCTTGATAAGAAATGTACTCATTATCTTGCCCATGTAATTGTAACCCCTCTGTACAGTATTTTCACAATAAAAAATAAATAAAAATTAAAAAAATAATAAATGATTGGAATATTACTATGTTTAAATTTTTATGTCATATCCAAACTTACGTAGTGTACGAAGTGCAGTTAAACATGGCAGGAATGGTTTTACCTAAATCTACAATAATAAACTCAATTATATACATACATAGAAATGGGATTTTATCAGATTGCCCTCAGTAGATGAATGCATTAAGAAAATGTGGTATATATATACACATTGGAACTCTGTGCTTCTATTAGGAAGAATGGCATCACCCCATTCACTATGAAATGTAAAGACTTGTAAAAAGAAAGTATTAAGTGAAATAAGCCAAACCCAAAGGAAAATAGGCTCCATGGTTTCCTTCATTTGAATGAAATGATGCTAATTCAAATGAAGTTCAAGATAGGGAAACAAGAGGGTTTTGTTGTTGTTGCTGCTGCTGTTAAGGTACAGTGTGAAGTTCTTTCTTTCTTTCTTCTTTTTTCCTTTGTCTTATCTCCCGTTGTCACTGTTTTTTATTTTTTACCCTGTGTCTTGTATATAGGTTTATGTGATTTGAGGAAATGAATGGGAATCACAAAATCGTCAGAAAAAGGACAAAGGATGAACCAATGCAAGAGTGATACTCACATGACACTATGTTGGAAATGAACTTTACAACTTCAGGAGAAAGAAATGGGAAGGGGAAGGAAGAGTTGGAGAAAACAAGGGAGGAGTCACAATTTTCGACAAGACGTGCACTTATTACTCATGTAACTGTATCCCCTCTGTATATCACTTTCACAATAAAAAATACTTAAATTAAAAAAACAAAAACAGAAATAGGGGTTTGTAAAAGGCTCATTGGGAATGTGTTACAGTACATTAAATACTTCTAATTATAATCCTGGAATCACATCAAGGGAATTAGCTTGATATCTGAATAATATCATTTTTATGGAGAACAAAAGAACATTTTGATTTAAGGATAAGTCTAAGCAAAATAGTGCTTTAAGTTTAAGAAACATAGTTTACTAGTTGGTCAAACTGATGCCAACATTATTAGTACCTTTCATATACATTATTTAGACAGCTTTATAATTGGATCTTCAGATCATTTCATTTTAAAATTTAGCCTTTCAATAGTTGGAATTGAACTTGGTGTGTGCTATATTCCCTACTCCTGCCATTGCTGTGATAATCAGGAGGTTGTTCCAGTTATTCTGGAATGGAATATAGAACTATTTCTGTCTTTCTCTAGAGGAGTTTATACAGTAAGGAAGCATGACAAATTGCTGAAAATGCTCAGATTGCTAAGTTACATTAGGCTGTTCCTGTAGAAAACAATGTTTTGACTTCAACTGTAAAGTAGTTCATGTACGCAGGTATGATCACTATTTTAAGCAAATGATTGAGAGTGGTGAATCAGTGTAGGATACAGTGATAAGAAAAAATCAGGTGACGTGGCACATTGATGAAACTCTATTAAGGGGAAAAAAAGGTTAGATGTGACAAGCTGATGGAAATTGTCCTTAAGAAAGTTTGCTGATCACCTATTGGTTGAGATAGGGGTACCAGATATGAGAAAAGAGACTTAGCATGGGTTATAAGGGATAGATTAAATCAACTCATAGACTAAAATGGCCTTTTAAAATTATTTGTAGCCGAGCGCAGGTGGATCACTCCTGTAATCCTAGCTACTCAGGAGTCTGAGATCTGAGGATCACAGTTTAAAGCCAGCCCAGGCAGGAAAGTCCGTATGACTCTTATCTCCAATAAACCACTAGAAAACAGGAAATGGTCTTGTGGCTCAAGCAGTAGAGCGCTCGCCCTGAGCTGAAGAACTCAAAGACAGCGCAGAAGCCCAGAATTCAAGACCCAGGATGCAGAACATATTAGAGCTTTCAAATATTCTCCAAACCCTAAATTAGTAAATAGAAATAAAATCAAACTTCCTGTGTTTAAGAATGAGAGACATAGAGAGATATGTGTAATGGAGATGTTGTTGTTGCTGTTCTTACTTTGCAAGATTGTGATAGCCAATCACAACAATGATTACTTATTTGAAATTGACTCAAAAATAATGTTTTCCATTAATTTGATGGAGCTATTTTATAGGTAGAGATGTGAATACATGATATAGAATAGGTCAGATATGCTATCTGATATATATGTATATAATGTATATATATATGATATGTATAGGTATACATATATAAGTATATATGGAGAGAGATACATAGAGATTATGTGAAACATATAATAGTCATGAAATAACATTTTTATCTTATTAGCTACAACATAAGAATAGAAAATTCATATGTATATATTTTTTGTTAACATTTTCATAGATGTATTCACTGAGGCCACAAATATTACACAGTTACGGTTCTGTAGTTGTATTTTTCATAATTATAAATATTAAACAAATATTAGAAATCTCTGAGGGCATGCCAGGATTTTTGCTTGTTTCAATAAAATAATTGTTGTTTCTCTTGGAACTTCAAATAATGCAAGTGAGTCCCTGCGCAGTACTATAAACATCATGGAATAAATCTAAGTATGTTTACAAAAACAATTTTATACTTAAATATATGTTTACTTTGGTATCATTTTATACTTCTTTTCTCTCCAAAGACTGTATAGATATTTTATAGATATTTTACTCTTTCCTATCTCAGTTGGATGAAATATTTATTGTTTTAGTAAGGTACTATATTGCATAAAAGTATTCATTAAAATGTATCAAAGTACCTCATGTATTAATGGCTCCCTCTTTCTCCTTTTCCATGTGTCTCCAGAAACAGATGAACAGGGAGTGATTTATAATAAAATGATTGTGGCTAGTGCTGTCCATTTCTATTCAGATGGATCATAAATGGATTTTAGATAGTGCAGAGAAGCAAGCTTTCAAAATATTTTTACTATTAATTGCATGAGAATTCACGTGGAATGAATTAGCAGATTATTTCCAGTGTTTATTTCAATTCAGCAACACTCATCTCTAACAAAGATACAATTTATTTAAGTTTTAATGTCTATTAAGATGTACAATTCCACATATTAATGGGTACCTTGTGATATTTCAATACATGGATTCAATATGCAATAGCTAATGTCCGACCTATATTTATGCAACTACATTTCACTTCTCAAAATCTCATAGTCATTTTACAATCATGTCAACTTTTTTGATCCTATCATCCATCATTTTTTAGTGTTACTGGGGTTAAAAACCTAGTAGTTCATCCTTGCTAGAAAGCGACTCAACTACTAAGGTATGCCTCTGGTCTTTTTTGTCTTGAACATCATTTTTGTGCCAGTATGGGGGCTTGAACTCAGGACTTCATCACTGTTTTAACTCAAGGCTGGTGTTCTAACACTTGAGTTACAGCCTCACTTTTGAAGTGGTGGGGGGGGACAGTAGTGGTGTGTGTGTGTGTGTGTGTGTGTGTGTGTGTGTGTGTGTGTGTGTGTGTAGATGGGTGGTTCATTGGAACTAAGAATCTCATAGACCTTTTCTGCCTGGACTGGTTTAATTCCAAGATCCTCAGATCTCAGCCCCCTGAATAGCTAAGTGAATTGGTTAATTTTGAATTATGGCTTTGCATCCTATCCAAGAACACAGCTTCACTGGGATACTTTTTTTTCATCTCTAAATATGTTTGGGACAATAGACACGCATCATCATAAGCAGCTCCTTCAGGGAGGAAGTAATCCTGTGAACTTCCCTGCCTAGATGGGCCTGGATCCATGATTTTCTCATTGCAGTCTCTCATTTTGTCATTATGACAGGCATAAGCCAATCTTTTTAACTTCAGAATAGAAAAGAGAATATGCAGTACTTTGCTTCGGTGTCTAGATTTTTTTATTTTAAACTTCATTAACAGTTTAAATAACTGTTTAAATAACTCTATGGCCTAAAGCTAGAAGGTTTGATTCCAGGTGTAGAGCACCAGCCATGAGTGAGTCAACAAGAAGAGCTACAGCTCAAAACCTTGAGTTTAAATCCTTCATCACTCACTCACACACACACACACACACACACACACACACACACACACACACACACACACACACACACAAACCTGCCTATATAAGGGAAGTGTTAGTGAATCCTCCTATAAGAGAGAAGAATAAAAATTGTTGGCAGCAAGGTGAATATGCACCATATAGTAAATGAAATTCTGATAAACGAATAGCCTCAAAATTCTCTTCACAAAGCACCACAGGAATAAGAATCTATAAGTATTCAATACTTTGTACAAGTTAGTTGTGAAAATATCTCCTATAATTTTTTTCATTTCTTTCCTATATAAGTAAGTTTTATACAAAATTCCACTTGCATAGACCTATGTGCAGCTTCAATGTGGCTGATATTCATGGGTTGAATCAGTGAGTGTAAATATATGCAGGCATCTTCTGGAGCTGGGGCTCCAGAAACAATGCCAATGCCTGCTTGCAATAGGATGTTTTTGTTGTGGAGTAGCTCAGTTTAGGAACACAAATCAATTGCTAATCTTAATATGTGCTCTTGTATTCCTTTGGCTCCAAATCAAATTATACTGATGTACCCAGATACAGTGAGATGTAAAATGACTCTAAGGCCATTGAAAAATTTAAATCTCAAGGAATAAATATATCTTTATAAAAAATTAAAAAATAATGCAATGACAGTATAACAAAGTGCATTAATTTGTAACTAATTTAGGAGTAGATTAGAACTAAGCAACTTGAAATACTTATGTATACATTATTTATTACCATATATTATGGTTTCTCTTAATTAAAATGCATTTTAAATAATATAAAAAACAAAAATATAACTTAAACCTATTTCCATCAATACCACTATTTATCAATCCAGAAATCAATTTCTTGTCACTAAAATTTTATTTATCTGCTTCAACTAATTGAGTATAGATAGAGATTTCTCAAACCATAGTCACATACTTTTTTCAAAAGGATTCCTGTAAACCACAAAAAAGAAAACGATAGAAAGAAAGAAAAAAAGAAAAAAGATCAATGTGTTTTAAATAGAATAATGAAATGTATACATTCACATCTGTTATATATTCACACACACACACACACACACACACACACACACACACACACACACACACACACACAAACACACACACACTTTAACGCCAATCCTGCAGTTTGAACTCAGGTCCTGGGAGCTGCCCTTGAGCTAATTTGCTCAAGGCTAGCACTGTACCACTAGAGCCACAGGTCCATTTCTGGAATTTTTTGTGGCTTAATTGTAGATAAGGGTCTCATAGTTTTTTTTTTTTTGTTTTTGTTTTTTTTTTGCCCAGGATGGCTTTGAACTGTAGTCATCAGATATCAGTCTCTTAAGTAGCTAGGATTCCATGCACAAATTACTGGTGCCTGACTGTATTCATATTTTTATTTAAGTTTTATTTTTTTAAGTTCTTCACCTATGATATAACTCCTGTTGTCACTGTATTTGATTCCGGTGCCCTGCATCTTGTATACACCTTTTTTTTCTAATTTGGGGAGTGAAAGGGAAAAAAAAATATTCTGAAACAATGATACAGGTTGACCCATTTTAGCAATGAGATGTACAAGACACTATGTGGAAAATGAACTTTACAACTCCCAGGGTGAGGGGGTTGTTGGGGAAGTTGGAAGAGAAGGGATAGTAGGAGAAAAACAAAGGAGGGAGTAATAATGCTTAATAGGAAATGTACTCATTATTCACATAACTCTAACTTCTCTGTACAGTATCTTTACAATGAAAAATATACAAAAAGAACATTTATGTATGTGCAATTGTATAACTTATGTCAACAAGGAAAATTATGCCTGTCTTTAAAAAATAGAAAATGTTTAATATGTTTAAATATTACCAATATAAATTAAGAAATCTATATAATTCTTGGAATTTTATTGAAAATTTAGAAAGCCATACATTAATAAGTTCATCATTATTAAATAATACTTTATATTTGGATAATTTACATTAAAAACACATAATTCATTTAATTGTTTTTAAACATCATATTAAACGGGAAAGGTTTAATACCTTATTATATAGTAAGTAGAAATCTTACAAAACATTACAAGTTAGATACTTTTCATTTGAATTTTTGTACAAGATATGAGCAAGGAAATTTAAAATATGTCTTAACTCCATTAGCTTATTAACTAACCATATAATATGATTTTTTAGAGAGGGAAATTGGTCATTTCTGCTCACATCATTTGTAATGACCATCATTATGAAGACTTTCCCCAATTTGGGGGCTTTAAGCATGAATAAAATTACACTTACGTATGTGCATTTAAATCTAGATGGAGTAAAAAAAAGATTTATGTCAAAATGAATCTTTTGCTAACTGGGTAGTTTAAAAAACTTTAAACATGGACAGGTGTGAGCTGTCATGGTTGAGTGTTCTGCTCAACAGAGCATAAAAACAAATTAAAAGCTACATTTTACAATTTTAGTTATCACATTGATTTTTCAAATTGGCAGCTGTTAATTCCCAGAGGAATCAGTTACTCCCATGTTCATTTCAGAAAGGAGGAGAGGAGGATAGAAGGATGGAAGAAGGAATGAAGGAAGGATGGAAGAAGGAAGGAAGGAAGGAAGGAAGGAAGGAAGACAGGAAGGAAGGAAGGAAGGAAGGAAGGAAGGAAGGAAGGAAGGAAGAGAGGGAGGGAGGGAGGGAGGGAAGGAAAAGAGGGAGGAAAGAAGGGAAAGAAAGGAGGGAAGGAGGGAAAGAAGGAGGGAAGGAAAACAGAGAAGGAAAACAGAAAGAAGAAATATAAATGTTGGGCACTTTCAGTAGCTGACTCTCAGTAGGAAAATTCTAATCAATCTCACAACAAACTAGAGAGAATATGTGAGAGCTTAAATAATTGTGATAGATAGATTTTAGGAGCAATTCTACTTTAAAATAACGTTGCTTCACAATTCACACCTCACATCTCAGATGGAATTTGCATATTAATATTTTACATGTTTCAATCTGGACCACCAGGTTTCCATCAGCCAATATATAAAACTGAACAGGTTCCTGTACTTCTCTGTTTGGTCAAATATTTTTGAAATACCCCTCATGATCTAAGTAGAGGTAACGGTGAATTAAGCATATCAAAATGCACAAAGAGTCTAGTGGGTGCAATACAAAGCATATTATACAATTAATCAAAATTATATTAGTTAACTATTGAGGAAGCATTGAGGATTTATTAAACACAAAATCCTAATCTGAATTTCAACATGTTATTTCATTTATTTTTCACATTTTTATGATTTAGTTTTAATAACCTTCCTAATTTTACACATTAAAAATGTACAAAAGCCAATACCCAAGCTTCCAGATATGTAATACTGAAATTTGAACTCAAGAGTTTGCTTTCTTTTTACCATGAGTGTCTGTAGAGAATGGAATGAGATTCATTGAAAACTTTATTTCAACAGCCATTAAAGATTATTCATATATGATCACAATTTGTTGTTCATATTATTTCTATGTTTACCTACAAGTAAACATTGTGCATGCAGGGTCAGCCATAAACACTTGGGTATAGTTTCATGCATGTTTTTATTTAATTCCAAAATATATAGTTTGGGTTTGCTTTTTAAACAATAAAAATCTCAATGTAACTAACAAATTACTGATAGATAATATAAACAACTGCCACGCCGACCCCAGTAGAGTCTGCTTAGCATGGGAAACCATCTATCAGACCATGATAGGGGCTTCGAGACCTATCTCTGAGTTTTGGGACTTCACCGAAGTCTACCTCAGAGAATGGGGCTTTACAGAAACCTATCTCCAAGTTTTGGGACTTCACCGAAGTCTACCTCGGAGAATAGGGCTTCTAAGAGGCCTACTCCTGGGAAAAGGCTGGAAAAACCCCTGGGAAAAGATGTGTTTCTGTCTTTCTTCTCATAAGAGTGCCTATCAATCTTTTACTGTTTCTGCTGTTCATTGTACTTACTCATTGTCAATGTTCCCTTATTCAAAGCTCTTTCTTAAGAGTGTTGACGACTCCAATATCTGATGAGTGTCTTAAAAATATGACTAACTCACCAGAGTTAAGTGCTACCCTGAAACTCCTCTTATGGAGGCTAGTAGACAAGCCATAAGCAAATATAAAAGTATTGGGGGTTTCACAAAGTCACTCCAGCAGAAGGAATTGTAAGAAATTTACAAGAAGCTGTAGGCTCAGCTAGAACAGAAAGAATGTATGGCAATTGCTGAGATAACTACTTAGGAGAAAGAACTTCCTGTTACTCTCTTTCATTTGTTAAGAGACTTGCTAGATCTAGGCCTCCGTGGTGCTTACTATTAAAGAAGGAACAGGAAAGATCTTAATGGGACAGTTAAGGCCTCTATAGAATAAAGTAGTGGTTAATTGGTGACAATCATCGAAACCCACTGTATTTCTTAAAAATAGAGGTAAAGCCGGAAACAAGTGCCTATCAGGTGACCAGCTGGTGACCGCCCAAGAATGAAGCCCTGCAGCAAGATTATGTAACCTTTTGCCCTTTCTTATGGAGACTTTTTGCTATAAAAGTTTGTTATCCTCTGCATTAAATCACACTCAGCACTCAGCACTCAGCATCCACTCCTAATGTGTGTGAGTTGTCTGTTTGCCATCTCCCCATCCTATTCCAGGTTCCTCCCCTAGGTATCCTCCGTCGTCCCGACAGAACCCGGTCCGCGGCAAACAACCACATATAGTATGTCATATTTACAGAAACTCATTAATCTGATATAAATCCTGCTTTTCCAAATTGACAACTCCATTATTCTGAATAAAGAATTATTTAATATTTCTACACAATAAGGTACTGTTATTGTTTGCTACAACAACGGAGTTGTACATGTTCTTATCTCTAATTCAGTGTAATATCTGCTATAAAGAGATGATATTATTTCTGACCTTTACTTTTCCCAGATTTTGCTCCTGGAAGCTTCTTCCAGACCCCGTTGCAACTCTCTCATTGTCTCAAGTGGTATTTTCAGAATCCTAAACCACGATGAATCTCAAACTTCCCAGATGAAACAGATATTTTCAAACACAGCAAAGAATGGAGCACATTATTGCCATAGAAAGTACTAATACTAAGCCATAATAGTCCTTGATACTGTGAATCTTTGATATTACTGAAATATTTCAAAGATAATAATTATTGTGTTGATACCAATTACAGTAACAACCTCAAAGCTATAGTTACTTTTCAGTAATTAGTATTTAGAGCAGAAAATATTACAAAAATATTGTGATATAAAATTCATTTAATTATAGAGTCTGAATTGTTAAGCTTAATTTTAAGGCTTAAAATTAGTTTTATACAAGATGCAGGGTACCAAAATCAAATATGGTGACAATATGGGATATGCCTTAGGGGGAAGAACTTACAAAAGAAACAAAAAAATCCACATACCACATTAAAAACAACAACAAAAAATCTTGTGCCCATATCTTGGAGCTTATTTGGTTAAGTATCATCTTATATAGTCAAATGTACATAGCTTTTGAGCTTTTCTGCTCATCTGATAAGTTTATCCTAGACATATACTAATTGTTGCAAATAAGGAAAACCATGGGATATATATTTCTTTGTGTTTGGCTTACTTCATTTAACATGATTTGGGGTGGGGAAGGGGAATAACAAAATGCTGAAACAAGGGACACAAAGACATAGGATGACCCATTGTAATGATACTCACAAGACACAAGGAGTAGGGGGAGGGAAGGGATAGTAGGAGAAAAATGGAGGAGGGGTGACAATGTTCAACAAGAAATGTACTTATCTGACCTTTTCCGCTTGACTCATACCTCTACTAGATATTGCAAATAAGGGAAACCATGGGGCCTATGTTTCTTTGGGCCTGGCTTACTTCACTTAATATAATTTTTTTCCAAGCCTTTCCATTTCCTAATAAATGGGGAAATGTCATTCTTTCTGATGGAGGCATAGAATTCCATTGTGTATATATACCACATTTTCTTGATCCATTCATCTACTGAGGGGCATCTGGGTTGGTTCCATATCTTAGCTATGGTAAATAATGCTGCAATAAACATAATTCTGCTGGTAGCTTTAGTGTGGTCTTGTTTGTAAACATTTGGGTAAATGCCCAAAAGTGGGATTGCTGGGTCATAGGGGAGCTCTATGTGAAGTCTTTTCAGGAACCTCCATACTGCTTTCCAAAGTGATTGAACAAGTTTACACTCCCACCAACAATGCAGTAAGGTTCCCTTCTGTCCACATCCCCTCCAGCATCTGTTGTTGTTAGAGTTCTTAATTATAGCCATTCTAACTGGGGTGAGGTGGTATCTCAATGTTGTCTTGATTTGCATTTCTTTTATGGCTAGGGATGTTGAGCATTTCTTCATGTGTCTATTGGCCATCCTTCTTTCTTCTTCAGAGAAGGTTCTCTTTAAGTCTTTCGCCCACTTATTTATTGGGCAGTTGTTTCTTTGAGGATTTGTTGTTGGGTGGTTTAATTTTTTGAGTTCCAAGTATATTTTAGTTAACCAATTTTGCCAGCACCATTTACTGAAGAGGCTGTCTTTCTTCCATTCTATTTTTTTTTAATCTCCCTTATCGAAGATTAGATGGCTATAGGTCTGTAGGTTCATTTCTGGGTTTTCAATTCTATTCCATTGGTCCTGAGGTCTGTTCTTATGCCATTACCAAGCTGTTTTGATTACTATGGCTTTATAGTAGAGTTTGAAATTTGGTATTGATATTCCTCCAGCATTGTTCTTTCTGTTGAGGAGCGTTTTTGCTATTCGGGGTCTTTTATTGTTCCATATGAATTTTTGGATTGCCTTTTCTATTTCCTTGATGAATGAGGATGGAATTTTGATAGGTATCGCGTTGAATTTGTAGATAGCCTTGGGAAGTATTGCCATTTTCACGATGTTAATCTTGCCAATCCAGGAGCATGGGAGGTTTTGCCATTTTTTAAAGTTCTGTGTTGATTTCCTTTTTCAAGATTTTAAAGTTTTCATCATAGAGGTCCTTCACTTCTTTAGTTAAGTTAATTTCTAGGTATTTTATTTTTTGTGGGGCTATTACAAATGGAGTTGCTTTCCTAATTTCAGCCACACTTTTCTCATTGTTGTCATACAGAAAAGCCTTTGATTTTGGGGGGTTAATTTTATAACCTGCTACCTTGCCAAAGTTTTGAATCAGCTTGAGTAATTTGGGAGTGGAGTCTATGGGATTCTTTAAATACAAGATCATGTCATCTGCAAAGAGGGAGAGTTTTATTTCTTCTTTCCCTATTTGGATCCCCTTTATGTCTACATCTTGTCTTATTGCTGTAGCTAGGCATTCTCATACTAGATTGAAGAGAAGTGGAGAGAGTGGGCATCCTTGTCTTGTTCCTGAGTTAAGAGGAAATGGCTTTAGTTTTTCACCATTGAGTATAATGCTGGCTGTAGGTTTGTCATATACAGCCTTTATTGTATTGAGGAATGTTCCATGGATTCCTAATTTTTCCAAAACCTTCATCATAAAGGGGTGTTGGATCTTGTCGAATGCTTTTTCTGCGTCTATTGAGATAACCATGTGGTTCTTGTTCTTGCTCCTGTTGATGTGATGAATAATATTATTTGATTTGCGTATTATGATCCAGATTTGCATCCCTGAAATGAATCCTGTTTGATCGTGGTGTATGATTTTTGGGATGAATTGTTGAAGTCAGTTGGCCAAAATTTTGTTGAGAAGTTTTGCATCAATGTTCATCAAAGAAATGGGTCTATAGTACTCTTTCTTTGATGAGTCCCTGCCTGGTTTTGGGATGAGGGTTATGATGGCTTCATAGAATGTGTTCGGTAGTGAGCTTTCTCTTTCAATTTCATTGAAGAGTTGGAGGACAATTGGTGTGAGCTCTGCTTTGACGGCCTTGTAAAATTCCGCTGTAAAACCATCTGGTCCTGGACTTTCCTTAGCTGGGAGGTCTCTTATTGCTGTTTCTATTTCAATGCTTGATATGGGCCTGTTAAGATAGTTTAACTCATCTTGGTTAAGTTTTGGCATGTCAATATTTGCTAGGAAAAGGTCCATTTCTGTCAAGTTCTCAAACTTATTAGCATAAAGTTTTGAGAAGTATTCCCTTATAATGTTCTGAATCTTGGTTGTTTCCGTGGTGATGTTTCCATTCTCATCTCTGAGTTTATTAATTTGGTGTGTTCTCTCCTTTTTCTGATAAGATTTGCTAAGGGTCTGTCAATTTTGGTAATTTTTTTGAAGAGCCAACTCTTTGTTTTGTTGATACTTTCTATAGTTTTTTTGGATTCTAATTCATTTAATTCTGATATAATTTTGATTATTTCTTTCTGTCTACTGGATTGGGGTTTATCTTGCTGCTCTTTTTCAAGGAGGTTTAGATGTGTCATTAAATTGTTAGTTTCAGATCTCTCCAATTTGTTGATGTAGGAGCTCAGAGCTATAAACTTGCCTCTGAGTACTGCCTTTGCTGTGTCCCAGAAGAGCTGGTAATTTGTGTGTTCATTTTTCTTGAATAGCATTAACATTTGAATTTCCTTTCTAATCTCTTCCATGACCCACTCATGATTCAGCAGTGTGTTGTTCAGCCTCCATGTGATACCGGACTTTCTCTGGTGGCTTTTGGTGTTGAGTTCTAATTTTATTCCCTTGTGGTCAGAGAGAATGCAAGGTATAACTTCAATGTTTCTGAATTTAGACAAGTTCGTGTAACTGTAACCCCTCCCCTCTGTACAGAATCTTTATAATAAAATAAAATTAAAAAAAATAGTTTAAGGCCTTCTGTAATAGCTTGCATAAATAATCCCAGCTACTCAAGAATTACAGATCAAGAGACTCTTATAACAATGCCAGTCCATGCAAAAAGTTAGAACATCCATACCTCAACAACAAAGATGGGTGTGGTGGCACTGTCTTTGATCCCATTTGTGTGGTAGGTAATAGGTGGGATAATTACTACACCTGGCTGACCCAGGCAAAATTATGATGATTATGAGAGATTCCCATACATATATATACACCTATATGCACATATATATGTGTGTACATATATATACATATATACATACATATGTGTGTATATATTCCCAATATATATGTATTTATATAGAATACAGAATACATATACATATAATATATATACTATACATATAATATATACATATATATATATAATTTTAAAAGAAAACATGGCTCCACTTTTAGCATCCCTATGTAGCTAATTGTAGGCCCTATGTCTGTGTTCAAGCACTAGTAGCTCTTCTTTAAAAGCAAATTACAAAAGAAAGAAGGAAAAAAATTAAAAGTCATTCTTTATCTAAATAAAATTAATTATAATAATCAAAATCCATTATTTACTATCCTATAAAGGTTTCTATTTGTAATTTTCAAGGTTATTCATAGTATCATCATCACAATGACCACTTTATATAAAGCCACACTTCCATTTTGACCTGAGTTAAAAATAGAATAGTTAAAAATTTCCCTGGAGTCCTATAAACATCTGGATTTCTTTTCCATAAGACACGTTTGACATCATAAGTAAATTAATGCCACTGTTTTAAGGTTGTATGTATCTTCTGGTAATCTGTTCCAGTGGCATCCTGTTTGTGAATTATACGTACATGTCAGATGAGCTGCTGGCTGGACAGGACTTCACAGTGAGGTTCCACAGTCCATAAATTAGAGTTGTGATGCTTGCTAGTGATTCACTTCTTTTCTTTGCTAACAATCTCAGTGCATAAGTGTGAAACCAAGAGAGGTTATTTGAAAAATAAGATGATAAATACACATGTTTTAGGTTATATGTCATATTAATTGATTTTTCTGTTTCTTTCTTTGTTAAAGAGGTTCTAGATGTTCGACTCCAATTTATAAAATCTTACTATAGCAAATTAAATTTATATTGTAGAATATGTACTTTGCAATAAATGATTTATTTTGTGTAGAAATAGACTTTGTTTGGATGGAAACTAAGATGGAAAATAAACATTAAAAATGATACTGATGTCTATCCTGTGAAATTTTCCATTGAGTGGATGGTGAAGGCACTGGTCTAGTGAAAGTTTGAGAGATGATCATGGCTATTTCATGGACTTGGAATAAGCTCAATACCTGATTAATTGCAGAAATTAACTAAAGATTTTTTTTTATTTCTGTACTTTGTACGACTTCTTGAGAAAATCATTAAAACTATATAACTTGTAAAATTTAATTGATGGGAATTTCAATAGGCATTTGAAGTCAATACTTTGACATTGTTAAAAAGGAAATACACTCTTTCTCTGTCTTATTGAACCAGAGCCCCTCTGTACATCTCTTTTACAATAACAATAAATAAATTTAAAAATGAGCAGCAAGTTCCAACTCAAATCACTCTGCATTAAGAAGTATTGTAAGTTGACTCTGCTTTTTCCCAAAGTCCTCAAAGCATCAACATAGGAAGTGAAGCTAGTATCATTGGTGAGTCTTCTAATTATCTAACAGAAATTAGACAATGAAGTTGAAAAAGTAGATGAAGAAAACATAGGATCTAACTCATCTTTCTCATGCTCTCAAAGACCATGTGAGAAAGTAGCACAAACTTACATACATAAAACAAACATTTTGATGGAGAAAATAATTACATATTTCCGAAGGATTTATACAAAAATTCATCATTTGATTTAAAATTTCATTAATATGCACAGGCTAAGGAATATGAATTTGGAGAAGCTGAATTGAGTGGAGAAAGAGAAAAAATTATATGATCCTCTTGTGTCATATGTGATTTATGTGACAAATATGGATTTATGTGACAAATGCTCCTTTTCAGTTGCTTGGGTAAACTGAGGAGTCATTATTTAGGAAAAACTAAGGTGTTATTAATCTTTCAAACTGTGTATTGGTAAAAGACCTAATGTTTATGAAAAACCATATACTAAAGCCCAAATCACAAGTATGATTTAGTTAGTAAGGGGAACTTTTGGGAGGTATTTACTTTTGACTAGGTCAACCTCAATAAATAAAAAGTGAGTGTTGGGGCTGGGAAGGTGGCTCAGTGGTAGAGCTCTTGCCTTGCATGCATGAGGCCCTGGGTTCGATTCCCCAGCACCATATAAACAAAAAGAAAAAAGCCGGAAGTGGCGTTGTGGCTCAAGTGGTAGAGCAACTAGCCTTGAGCTGAAGAGCTGAGGAACAGCGTCCAGGCCCAGTGTTCAGGCCCCACGACACCCCCTCCCAAAAAAAGTGAGTGTCTACGTAAGGAAAGATGATGGCTCTCTCCATTATTCTGTAAAATTATAGTTCAGTGATAAGCAGAAACTCAGGAAGAAAGGAGACAACTGCTTACTTGTTTCTTCCAGGATATAGATAGCCAGAAGTCGTTGTCTACGAAGACAAAATTGTAACCTCACCCAGACCACTTTTTAATCTTGATATCCAACCCTCCTGGAGAAGTAGGACTAATATTAGTAGTCTACATCTATAAGCTTCTGAGTAGCTAACAAGAAGGCAGAAAATAAATTAGTTAAACAAATAAAAGTGTATAAAACTGGACAGTGGGTGGGCGCGGGTGGCTCACCCCTGTAATCCTAGCTTTTCAGGAGGCTGAGATCTGAGGATCGCGGTTGAGAGACAGGCCTGGTAGGAACGTTTGTGAGACTCTTATCTCCAACAAACCACCAGAAAACCGGAAGTGGCTCATTGGCTCAAGGAGTGGAAAGCTAGCCTTTGAGCTGAAGAGCTGAGGGACAGCTCCCAGGCCCAGAGTTTAAGCCTATGACGGAAAAACTGGACAGTGAAAATGCTATTGAGGTAAATGAAAGAAGAAAAATCATATTAGTGAGTTGATAGATTAAAAAAAATTAGATGAATGGACAAAAATGCATGAATTTCACATTGTAAGTACATAAGAGGGAACTAACTTCCTTCACTTCTTTGTTCCTTTCCCTCTTTCTCTCTCCCTCCCTCTCCCCCCTTTTTTTTCTCTCTCTCCTCTCTCTCCTTCCCTTCCCCTCTCTTTCTGATCATCCTAAGGCTTAATGGCTTAAGGTTAGTGGTCTACCACTTGAGCCACAGCTTCATTTCTAGCTTTTGCTTATTTATTTATTGATAACTAGTTGGAAATAAGAGTCTCCTAGACTTTCCTGCCTGGTGTGTCCTCTAACCACAATCCTCAGGGCTCAGCCTTCTGAGTAGCTGGGTTTAGAGGCATGAGCCACTTGTTGTCTCTCCTTTTTTATTTTCTATTTTATTTTTCTTGGGGATAAATATTTCCAATTGTTCCTCCTCCATGCTATAATCCCTATTTTCACCGTATTTAATGTCGGTGCCCTGCATCTTGTATATACAATTCTCTAACTCTGGGAGGGGAAGGGAAAAAACAAAATGCTTAAATAAGGATACAGGTTGACCCATAGTAACAATGAGATGTACAAACACTATGTTGAAAACGAACTTAACAACTTCGGCCTTGGGCGGTGTGTGTGTGGGGGTAGTTGTGGAGGTGGGAGGGCAGGGATGGTAGGGGAAAACAATGCTCAATAGAAATGCACTCATTATCTTGCTCATGTAACTGTAACTCCTCTGTACAGTATTTTCACAATTAAAAAACATACAAAAAAAGGAAAAAAAAAGAAAAACTGGAGAACCATTTTGGAGAGAGACATGATATTTGTTTCTTATTTATTTATTTTTTTTGTGGAAGACAATGTAACCAGGAAATCATGCAGAACAATTGTAGAATTGAAGTGAAGAGAATGATGAAAGAGTATACAGAGTACACAGAGGCTTTGAAGACTTGCAAAGACCTGAATAATGTGGGAAACCACAGGAAGATATGAGTAGCTCATGTCTCAAGTATGAAATATTGGTTTAAATTTATAAAGGGAGCCAATAGCAGGAGAAAGGAAATTTGTGTGGGAGAGTTTCACAATTATTCAGATAATGTATATCCCTGTCTTGTAGTTGGGTATTTGAATTCCACTTATATAGTTGAAAAGGAATAAAGACTATTTAAGCCCAAATTACCTACAGGAAGTGTATATCATCACAGAGTACATAATTAATGATTAGCAATCTACTCCATCTTTTTTTTTCTTGGCCATAGATTAGTAACAGGCTAACCTGTATCTTTATAGATAATCACAGAACTGTCCAAGTTAAGATTAAAGATAGCAATTCCTTACACAGCCCAATTTCCTGACTCTGCCACATATTTTATTTATTCATTGCTCAGTAGTATTCTTTATTCTATGTCTTTTGTAGCACTTAGAAAACAGAATAATCAATAGGTAAAATACCAAATTGCTAGCTGTGCATATTATCCAATGTGAAACTTTTAGAACTATAATTTTGTCACATTAACGTGTTTATAATCATGTATACCCTTCACAGTTAGTTTATCTTTTATCTAAATATATTTTCTTCATTGTCTTACAATATATTTTTGTAATTTTGGCCTTTATTCTATACGTATACTTTCCATGAGTTATAATTCCCTTATAATGCATAATCCTATTTTTTACCTTTTAAATTCCAGTTTCTGTTAATTTGATAAAATTGTATATTTTACTTTCTTTTCCAATTATTTATGAGTTTAAACTTTAGACAAGCAGCCATCGGATTCTAAAATAAAAGGAAACAAGTAGAGTGTACAAGCAAAATCGCTAAAACAGATGAGTTATTCAAACACAGTAAACATCAGGAATGGATACATTTTATTATTGATTCTTCCTATAATATGCATATATTTATTTTAATTTTACTTTTGTATATAATTTTGTTATAAAATATTTTTATTTGGATTTCATTATTCATCCTTTGGATATATAATTACAATTGCATACTAAGAGGAAGCAACAAAAGAGTAAAGTAGATTTACAAATAGTTTTATATTTGTTGAAGAAGTTGAAAAAACAGGGACCAGTTATACCATTAATACTTAAAATCTGTGTGTAAACTGTAATCACTGAAAGAATTTTACTCATACATTCATTTCACAGTATAGTGAAATAGTTTTGGCACAAGTGAGTGATGACAATTTTTAAGTAATACATTCTTTCAGAAATTCAAGTAAGGGATGATATAAAAAGTAGATGGCAACTCCACAGTTGTGTACTCAGTATTTCATAAAATCATACTTGAAGACTGACATTAATTATTGTTTTCCTTCTTATTATTTTTCCTTTGGCTTATCCCCTATTGTCACTGTTTTTGATTTTGGTACCCCATGTCTTCTATATATGTCTATATGTCCTAGTGAAGGGAACAGGAATAACAAATGTTGAGACAAAGGACAAAGGGTGAACCAATGCAACAGTGATCCTCACAAAACACTATTTTGGAAATGAACTTTACAACTTGTGAGGAAGAGGAGCCTTTTGGAGGGGGCGGGGTTGGGAGAAAACAAGGGAAAGTGTAACACTGCTTGACAAGAAATTTACTTATTACCTTATATATCTGTACATCATTTTTGCAATTAAAAAGATGAAGATCACAGAGAAAGATTGATTACATGAGGCTGAATAAGATTCAAGATGGAAAAGGTACAAGCAGCAGAATAGCCCTGAAACCATCTAACAGCAGGGCAGTGACCTTTCTGTAGAAGTAAAACAGGAAAAAAAGTAATAAGTGCCTTGAAGGTATAAGGTAAACATGTGTACTGGTCAAAATACACATTTATTATAATAGACTAAGCACATTTTACATTTTCCAAAATTTATATATGAATGATTTTGGCTAAAGTCCAGACTTTTCCTTAATATTTTCTTCTGTAGCACAATATAGGGAAATTCTATTTTTTACAGTTTTTTGCAGATTTAAAATATAGTTTTGATAGCCTTCCTAGATGTATAAATAAATTTCCCTCACCACAACCTATTACATGCAATGTACAGGTAAAGCATACATCCACACATGTATATATAGCCATACATATAAACATAGATGTATGAAATTAGTTCTTAACATAGTGAGAACAGAAATCACCTTGAGCCATACTTAATCTCTATACTTAATGTTATTTAAATGTTATTTATAATATGTTCTATCTCATACATTACAAAAATACTTTAAAATTTTATCTGATATGATTATATGATGCTTATCTATGTGCTTTGAATTCAAAATATAAAACACAGTTTTGCATCATATTTTTATTGATTTTTCCATTCAGTGATTTTTATGCCATGTGGATATTCACAGGACACTGCAGAATGGAAAATCTTATACTACAAATTGGTGTTGTAAGATAGAAATCTATTGTCACCTCTCAGTGACTATGAATGACTGGTGAAAACTTACAGTTGTAAAAAAACTCATTGACTGCTTATGTTCAGTATGTAAACTATAAAGGTAAAGCCTGTAATCCTACTTACTCAAGAGGCTGAGATCTGAGGATCATAGTTAGAAGACCCCCTGGGCAGGAAAGTTCTTGAGACTCATGTCCAATTACCCACTAAAAGCTGGCTCAAGTACAGGACTGCTAATCTTGAGTGAAATTGACAGGACTAATATAAATAAATAAATAAGAAGAAAAACAAAGATTGAAAGGAGAATAGGTTCAAGTCAATTTCTATGCTAACATCATCCTCATAACAATATGTGCAAAAGAATAACAATCACAAACACTAATTTCATCCTCATAAATAATGATGTCAAAATATTTATGTGAAGACTGATTTAATAAATTTTCTTTAGTAGATAAATGTTAATTTGTTTATATTAGGTGTTATTCAACATATAACTATAAAAGAAGAGCAATATTCCATGGTTATTTTTTTAATCTAGAATTGTAGGTAAGGTCAAAGTTTTAATGTTATTTCAGATTGCAATGTTAGCAATCAAGTGAATAAAAAGTGACAATAACCATATAATCAACCAAATAGGAAAAGTGGATGGAAAACATCATGGAAAATATAGACAGAAAAAAAGCATCATATACTGAAATTAAAAAGGAAAACTAAACGATGGTTTGGAAGTAGAAAAGAGACTATGAAAACACAGAAGGGCTAGAATAAGTAATGTGTCCAAGAATAGCAGGCATGTATGAAATGCCGCAGTGAGATACATTCATTCCCACAAGTGATATATATTAATAATTAAAATAATCATATTTTTGGCTTATCCTCCAGTCAGCTTGCAGTTTTATCTTTACTGTGTTCCTCATAAATAACAAGTTAGAAAACGATCAAGGCACAATTGAGCCACATCCTACCACAGCCTCTGAACCCTTATGATATGCATGGGAAGGAGATTTTTATTCCTGGTGCTCCTTGTAATACTTAAACAGAATCTTCTTGTCAACTTGCGTGGGCTGACTTCTCCCTTATATAGGAAAATGTATATTTATTTTCTAGAATACATGCGTCATTTAATAATGATTTTTTTTTCTCGTCACAAATGAGAAAGTACTAAAGACCCTGAGATTTTTACCCAACTTGTAAACCTCCAAATCACCTGGACATAGTTCAATAGAGGCTCCTGAGAGATTGGTTCAGATTGCGTCAGAGAACAATGTCATTAGTACCCAGAGCCGAGCAAGAAAATCCACCTTGGGTTGAGAGGTGTCCCTTAGGAAAGTGAGGTCCAGGCTGTGACATAATCATGTCACAGATGATGAACTTCACGATCGAACCTTGTACAGGCAGTTGCAGGAACATCTGCTTAACCCTGGCCTTAGGCGAGCAGACTTGCCAAACGTTGGTCCTTCCTGGATGAGAAAAGAAATGCTCTCATGACCTTGCTCATGTAATTATAACCCCTCTGTACCGTATTTTCACAATAAAAAAAGTATTAATAAAAAAAAAAGATATGCACTATGCTGAGAAACATATATCTAAAAAGAAAATTGGGGAGGTCTCCATTCACAAGTTTATAAACTGTGCAAAATTTCGGAATTGCTGTTTATATAAGCATATTTCCCCACGTATTTGTATATTGTGTGTGTGTGTGTGTGTGTGTGTGTGTGTGTGTGTGTGTGTGTGTGTGTGTGTTTGTGTGTGTGTGCGCGTGCGTGCCCATGCCCGCTGATCCTGGGGTTTGAACCAGATCCTGGGGCCTGAACAAGGACCTGGTGGTTGTCCCTGAGCTTTATTTGCTCAAGACTAGCACTCTACTTCTTTAGCCAAAGCCTATTTTTGGCTTTTTTTTTTTTTGATGCTTAATTGGAAATAAAGGATCTCACAAACTTTCTTGTCCAGAGTGTCTTTGAACCATGATACTTAGATTTTAGCCTCCTGAGTAGCTAGGATTGCAGGCATGAGCCATGAGCTCTCAACTTCGTAATTACCTTTATATACTTTTTACCATATATATATATATATGCATATACACACATATATATATATATATATATAAATATATATCCAACCGGATATGCTATGGATTTTCTTCTTCTGGTGAATTTTTGTATTGTACACTTGGTTTCACTATATTTCTAAGTTTATACACATATCTAAATATATACAGAGGGAAGTATGTAATATACACACACACCACACACACACATATACAATTATGTAAATAAAACCATTTGTCCTTTTTTGTGAATCATTGTATTTTTCCTCTCATATAAGCATATCATCTATCACTTGCACTGTTGAGCATTACTAATACTAAACTGATATTCAGTGTAAATTATATAGGTGCTATATCATCATATAAGTATTATATACATATATATATATATCATTATATATGTCTGAGTGTAGAGAAAGGGACAGAGAGCGAGGGAGAATAAGTGAACTACAACTCTATAAGCAAAGAAATAAATGTTTCCTAATATGTCTTATTATATCTATCTAAACTACACACTACACTATTTTGTTGGTCTTGGGGCTTGAACTATGGGCCTGGATGCTGTCCCTCAACACTTCAGTTCAAGGGTAGAGCTCTAACAGTTGAGCCACAGCATGACTTTTGGTTATCTGGTGGTTTATTGGAGATAAGAGTATCATGGTCTTCCCTGCCTGGGCTGGCTTTGAACCACAATCCTAAGATCTCAGCATCCTGAGTAGCTAGGATTGCAGGCATGAGCCATGGATGCCTGACAGCAGCACACAAACCACACTTTCATTATTCAAATTTTATTAAACAGTTATTACTGAAAGCCATGGCTGACCATTGTAATCCTGCCTATGCCAGTGACTGACCGTTGTAATCATGCCTACTCAGAAAACTGAGCTATGGAGATCACAAGTGTACTATGTAATTTTGTTTGTTTGTTCGTTTTCTTTGTATGTTCTTACCCCATGGTACAACCCCTGTTGTCACTGTATTTGATTCTGGTGCACTGCATCTTGTAAATACATTTTTCTAATTTGGATAGGGGCAAGGAAATAACCAAATGCTGAAATAAGGATACAGGTTGACCCATTGCAACAATGAGATGTACAAGACACTATGTTGAAAATAAACTTTACAATTTGTTGGGGAGAAGGAGGAGTTGGGGAGCTGGGGAGGGAAGGGATGGTAGGGGAAAAACAAAAGAGGAGGTAACAATGCTTGATAGGAAATGTACTCATTACCTTACTCATGTAACTATAACCCCTCTGTACAGTATCTTTACAATAAAAAGGAAAGAAAGGAAAAGGGAAAGAAAGAAGGAAAGAAAGAAAGAAGAAGAAGAAGGAGAAGAAGAAGAAGAAGAAGAAGAAGAAGAAGAAGAAGAAGAAGAAGAAGAAGAAGAAGAAGAAGAAGAAGAAGAAGAAGAAGAAGAAGAAGGGAAGAAAGAAAGAAAGAAACAAACAAACAAAGAAACAAACAAACAAAGAAACAAACAAACAAACAAAGAAAAGACAGCCTGAGAAGCATAGTTTATGAGAACTCTTCTCCAAAACAACCAGTGAAAAGCTGGGGTGGAGATATGAGCGGCTCAAGTGGGAGAGCTCCATTGAGAAAGAAGAAGCTGCGTTCAAACCAGTAATTATTCGTTTCTGGATTAAGTAATTTATGTAACTACAGAGTCACGTCTTTACTAACTCTATAAACCAGTTTGTTGTTTACTGATTAAATAAGCCCCTTTGAGAGAATTGTCATCTAAAATAATTTACATCTTCATCAAGTTTATGAAAGATGCAATGGCTATATCATTGTGTTTGATAATTTTAAAATTCAAGGAATGATGTTTAAATAAAAAAAGTCTAATTTATTGGGAAATTTTGCATGATACTTAAATAATCTATGGTACTTTAATATCTCTGTGAAAATATAATATGTTATTTTATATTGGATTCTAAAATATAGTCATGACTCTCGGGGATGGACAATGATGAAGACACAGTGATGAAGGTGAAATGCATGGATCACACCTTCAAAAGGAATGCACAACGTTGTAAAAATAACATAGTCAGTTATCAGCTCTAAAATCAATAACCTTCCTGCCCCCCCTCAGAGGGAAGCGGGAGGGAGTGTAATTGTAGAAGGGGAAGGGAAGGGATGGTAGGGGAAAAACAAAGGAAGAGGCAACAATGCTTGATAAGAAACTTATAAAAAATAAATATCCACAAAAGAATAAATATAAAAAAAATAACAACCTCAAATGATTTTGAAATTTTTTACCAAATATTAGGTTTATTAATGCTGTAAACATTAAAAAATATATCCAATATCCAGTGACATATTCCTTATAATTATATAATTTACCATAAACAGATATAGAAAAAGTGTTTCAAGCATTATGTAAAACTGAAGAGGGTATAAAATGAATACTTTGATTTTAATTAATAGCTGTTTGAATATATACTTTGAATCATCCATAAATAGATTCCAAGAGTAATAACGTGTGTTAAAATGTTATTTTGAATTTATGATAGATTTTTTAATAATAACTATTTTTTATTGTGAAAATACCATACAGAGCAATGTAATGAGTACATTTCTTTTTCTTAATATTTTTATTGTGAAAATACTGTACAGAGGGGTTACAATTAAATAGGCAGGATAATGAGTATATTTCTTATCAAGCATTGTAGCCTCCTCATTTGTTTACCCTTCCCATCCCTTCCCAGCTTCCCTCCCCACCGGCACCCCCACACCCAATCCTCCACCCCCCCCCGAACCCCCCCCCGACAAAAGTTGTAAAGTTCGTTTTCAACATGACAACTTGTACTTCTCATTGTTGCAATAGGTCCACCTGTATCTTCATTTAAACGACTTGTATTTCCCCTTCCCCTCCACAAATAATACTGACATCAAATACAGTGAAAGCAGGGGTTATACTGTGGGGGAGGGACATACAAAGCAACAAAGAATTAATTTTATAAATGCGTTAGAAACAAATGCACGAAAGAAAAAAAAACATTTAAATACATATCTTAGGGTTCATTTTCCCAACATCACCTTATCTGACCTTTTCTGCTTGACTCATCCATATACTAGATATTGCAAATAAGGGAAACCATGAGACCTATGTTTCTTTGTGCTTGGCTTACTTCACTTAATATAATTTTTTCCAAGTCTTTCCATTTCATAACAAATGGGGCAATGTCATTCTTTCTGATGGAGGCATAGAATTCCATTGTGTATATATACCACATTTTCTTGGTCCATTCATCTACTGAGGGGCATCTGGGTTGGTTCTATGTCAGCTATGGTAAATAATGCTGCAATAAACATAGTTGTGCTGGTAGCTTTAGTGTGGTCTTGTTTGTAAACATTTGGGTAAATGCCCAAAAGTGGGATTGCTGGGTCATAGGGGAGCTCTATGTGGAGTCTTTTGAGGAACATCCATACTACTTTCCAAATTGGTTGAACAAGTTTTCACTCCCACCAACAATGCACTAGGGTTCCCTTCTGGCCACATCCCCTCCAGCATCTGTTGTTATTAGAGTTCTTGATTTTTGCCATTCTAACTGGGGTGAGGTGGTATCTCAATGCTGTTTTGATTTGCATTTCTTTTATAGCTAGGGAGGTTGAGCATTTCTTCATGTGTCTATTGCCCATCCTTCTTTCTTCTTCAGAGAAGTTTCTCTTTAAGTCTTTAGCCCACTTATTTATTGGACAATTGTTTCTTTGAGGATTTGTTGTTGGAGGATTTAATTTTTTGAGTTCCAAATATATTTTAGATATGAGACCCTTGTCCATTGTATGGCTAGTGAAGATCTTCTCCCAATCCGTAGGCTTTCTATTGATCTTGCCAGCTATGTCCTTTGCCATGCAGAAGCTCTGCAACTTCATGCAATCCCATATGTCCAGCCTTTCTTTGATTTGTTGTGCTTCTTGGTCTCTATTAAGAAAATACCGGCCAGCCCCAAGAAGACCTAGGGTTTCTCCTATTCTATCCTGTAATGTTTTCAGAGTGTCTGCTTTGACTATGAGGTCTTTGATCCATTTGGAGTTGCTTCTGGTGCAGGGTGATATATAAGGATCTAGCTTTAGTTTTCTACAAGTAGTTACTGAAGAGGCTGTCTTTACTGAAGAGGCTGTCTTTCTTCCATTCTATTTTTTTTATCTCCCTTATCAAAGATTAGATGTCTATAGGTCTGTAGGTTCATTTCTGGGTTTTCAATTTTATTCCATTGGTCCTGAGGTCTGTTCTTGTACCAGTACCAAGTTGTTTTGATTACTATGGCTTTTTAGTAGAGTTTGAAATTTGGTGTTGATATTCCTCCAGCAGTGTTCTTTCCGATGAGGAGCATTTTTGCTATATGTGGTCTTTTATTGTTCCATATGAATTTTTGGATTGCCTCTTCTATTTCCTTGAAGAATGAGGTTGGAATTTTGATAGGTATCACATTGAATTTGTAGATAGCCTTGGGAAGTATTGCCATTTTCACGATGTTAATCTTTCCAATCCAGGAGCATGGGAGGTTTGGCCATTTTCTAAGTTCTGTTTTGATTTCCTTTTTCAAGTTTTTAAAGTTTTCATCATAGGGCTGGGAAGGTAGCTCAGCGGTAGAGTGCTTGCCTTGCAAGCATGAGTCCCTGGGTTCGATTCCTCAGCACCACATAAACAGAAAAAAGCTGGAAGTGGCGCTGTGGCTCCAGTGGTAGAGTGCTAGCCTTGAGCTGAAGAGCTGAGGGACAGCGCCCAGGCCCAGAGTTCAGGCCCCATGACTGGCAAAAAAAAAAAAAAAAAAAAAAAAAAAGTTTTCATCATAGAGGTCCTTCACTTCTTTGGTGAACTTAATTTCTAGGTATTTTATTTTTTGTGGGGCTATTACAAATGGAGTTGCTTTCCTAATTTCAGCCACACTTTTCTCATTGTTGTCATACAGAAAAGCCTTTGATTTTGGGGGGTTAATTTTATACCCTGCTACTTTGCCAAAGTTTTGAATCAGCTTGAGTAATTTGGGAGTGGAGTCTATGGGATTCTTTAAATACAAGATCAAATCATCTGCTAAGAGGAAGAGTTTTAATTCTTCTTTCCCTATTTGGATCCCGTTTGTGTTTGCATCTTTTCATATTGCTGTAGCTAGGCATTCTCATACTAGATTGAAGAGAAGTGGAGGGAATGGAGATCCTTGTCTTGTTCCTGAGTTAAGAGGAAATGGCTTTAGTTTTTCACCATTAAGTGTAATGCTGGCTGTAGATTTGACATATACAGCCTTCATTGTGTTGAGGAATGTTCCATGGATTCCTACTTTTTCCAAAACCTTCACATTAAGGGGTGTTGGATCTTCTCAAATGCTTTTTCTGCATCTATTGAGATAAGCATGTGGTTCTTGTTCTTGCTCCTGTTGATGTGAATAATAATATTATTTGATTTGCTCATATTGAACCAGCTTTGTATCTCTGAAATGAATCCTGTTTGATCATGGTGTATGATTTTTGGGATGAATTGTTGAAGTCAGTTAGCCAAAATTTTGTTGAGAAGTTTTGCATCAATATTTATCAAAGAAACGGGTCTATAGTTCTCTTTCTTTGATGAGTCCCTGCCTGGTTTTGGGATGAGGGTTATGATGGCTTCATAGAATGTGTTCGGTAGTGAGCTTTCTCTTTCAATTTCATTGAAGAGTTCAAGGAGTATTGGTGTGAGCTCTGCTTTGAAGGCCTTGTAGAATTCCGCTGTAAAACCATCTGGTCCTGGACTTTCCTTAGCTGGGAGGTCTCTTATTGCTGTTTCTATTTCAATGCTTGATATGGGCCTGTTAAGATGGTTTAACTCATCTTGGTTTAGTTTTGGATGTCAATATTTACTAGGAAAAGGTCCATTTCTGCCAAGTTCTCAAACTTATTAGCATAAAGGTTTGAGAAGTATTCCCTTATAATGTTCTGAATCCTGGTTGTTTCTGTGGTGATGTTTTCATTCTCATCTCTGAGTTTATTAATTTGGGTGTGTTCTCTTCTTTTTCTGATAAGATTTTCTAAGGGTCTGTCAATTTTGTTAATTTTTTTGAAGAGCCAACTCTTTGTTTTGTTGTTTCTTTCTATAGCTTTTTGGATTCTGATTCATTTAATTCTGATTTAATTTTAATTATTTCTTTCCATCTACTGGATTGGGGTTTATCTTGCTGCTCTTTTTCAAGGAGGTTCAGATGTGTCATTAAATTGTTGTTTTCAGATCTCTCCAATTTGTTGATGTAGGAGCTCAGAGCTATAAACTTGCCTCTGAGTACTGCCTTTGCTGTGTCCCAGAGGAACTGGTAATTTGTGTGCTCATTTTTGTTGAATAGCATGAACATTTGAATTTCCTTTCTAATCTCTTCCATGACCCACTCGTGATTCAGCAGTGTGTTGTTCAGCCTCCATGTGTTACCAGTCTTTCTTTGGTGGCTTTTGGTGTTGACTTCTAATTTTATTCTCTTGTGTTCAGAGAGAACGGAAGGTATAACTTCAATGTTTCTGAATTTGGTCAAGTTTGTTTTGTGGCCTAAAATGTGATCTAATTTAGAAAATGTTCCATGTGCTGCTGAGAAAAACGTATATTCTGATGCTGCTGTGTGAAATATATGGTGTATGTCTGTTAAATCTAGTTGATGTATGCAGCTGTTTAGATCTGCGGTTTCTCTGTTGCGTTTTTGCCGAGTTGATCTATCTAGTGGGGAGAGTGGTGTGTTAAAATCCGCAGCAATTTATGTCTTTGGATCTATGTGGGATTTGAGGGAAAGTAGTGTTTCTTGGATAAATTTGGGTGCTCCGTTGTTTGGTGAATAGATATTTAGAATTGTAATATCCTCCTGAAGGAGAGATCTCTTAATTAGTATGTTGTGACCTACTTTATCTCTTCTCACAAATTTTAATTTGAAGTCTATTTCATCTGATATTAGGATTGGAACTCCCACCTATTTATGGGTGTCGTTTGCTTGGCAGATTTTGTTTCAACCTTTAACTTTGAAAATGTGTTTGTTTTTACTGGCAAGATGTGACTCCTGAAGACAGCAGATAGAAGGATCTTGTTTTTTAATCCAACTAGACAGTCTATGTGGCTTATTTGGAGAGTTAAGTCCATAAATGTTGATAGCTAGGACTGAGAAGTATTTGGGAGTTCCTGGCATGTTATCCACCTTCTTGGGGGCTTTGAAAACTGTGTTCTTCCTATGGTTTTTGGATTCTCAATTTGGGTGCAGTTTCTTGCCCTTTATTGTGGTCTTGTTGGTTTTCTATGTGCAGGACATCTTTAAGAATCTTTTGTAGGGCTGGTTTGTGGAGATGTATTCTTTCAATTTTTCTTTGCTATGAAGGTTTTTATTTCGCCTTCAGTTATGAAGGAGAGTTTATCTGGGTACAGTATTCTTGGTTGATAGTTGTTTGTTTTTAGGGCTTGACATACATCATTCCAGGCTCTTGTCTCTACTGAGAAATCTGAGGTGATTCTAATTGGTTTCCATTTATTGGTGTTTAATCTTTTCTCCTTCACAGCTATAAGGATCTTTTCCTTGGTCTAAGTTGATCCTGTGTGGATTATAATGTGACAGTGGGATGTTCTATTCTGGTCTGGTCTATTTGGAGTTCTAAAAGCTTCTCGTATCTGTATCGGACTATCTTTTTCATGTTTGGGAAGTTCTCTGCTAGGATCCTGTTAAACAAATTTCCTAGACCATTAACTTCTGTTTCTAGGTGCTCCTCTACACCCATTATCCTTAGATTAGGCCTTCTGATGGTGTCTTCCAAGTATTGGATAGATCTATCATATTTTTTGGACCTGTCTTGGATGGTTGTACGTTCTTTCTCTATAATATCTAGGCTATCTTCAGTCCCCGAGATTTGATCTTCTGCATGGTCTAACCTGCTGTCAAGACTTTTTACTTTGTTTTTTATTTCTTTTCCTTTTAATTGATCAGCTTTGATGGCTTCAAATTCTTTGTTGAAGCTTTGTTTTATATCTTGTATGAACTTCTTTACTTCCTTAATTTGATGTTTAGTGTTTATTCTCAAATCACTTAGTTGATTGGTTATGGTTTCCTTGGACTCCCATTCCTTCTGTTGGGTTCCATTCAGCATTCCCTTTGTGGTCTCCCTGACTTCCTTCAGCTCTTTGTTAATGGATTCCATGAATGGCTTTAGTGAACTTTGTGTATTCTCATCCTGCTCTCTCAATTCCTGTATTACTGTTTGCTTAGCTTCCTCAGGTTCATGCCATTCCTGTAGTTCTCTTTGAGTGTTCTCAGCCTGTTCACACCATTCCGGCCTTTCTCTTTGAGTATTCTCAAGCTGCTCAAACAAATCCTGTATCAGTTTTTGAGTAGCTTCCTCACACTTATGATATTCCAGTATAAACTTTTGGATTGCCTCCTCTCTCCCTCTATCACACTTATACAGAGTCCTTTTTATGTTTTCAATCTTTTCATTTATCATGTTTGCCAGCAGTGTTTGTAGAGCTATTTGGGATCTCTCCTCTAGATTATTCATTATCTGTTCCGTCCACTGATTATCATGAGTGGGAGTTGAGATACCTGGACTTGACATTTTTCTTGTGTTTTTCTGGCTTACTCTGCCCATTTGGGATGAAAATAACACCAGTTTTGTGCTATAACACTATCTTATGGCAAGCATCAACCAAAGTCTGTATTTGCATAGTCAATAGTCCGCATATACAATCTAGTTCAACAAATACATCTATTCAACGTCAATCAACTGTATATTAATGGGCTACAAACCGCAAAGAAGAATTTTGGTAAACCAGAAATTATTAGGTTTGGGGAGAGATGTGGGTAAAAAATAGGAATAGAGTGATGTGGGAAGGCACAGGGAGGGTTAACTAAGTCCTAATCTCAAAGCAGGAAATAGGATGTATAGTATGGAAATAGAGAGAGAGCAAAAAAGAAGAATGAGAAAGGGAAAAAAAAGAGACCAGAAAAAATAGAAAAGTAGTAATTAAAAATATTATGGATAATTAAAAACAAAATATTCAGAGAAGAACGTGGATATAGTGAGAGAAGGGGAGGGATATAGAGGAGATGTGAAAAACTTAAAAATAAAAATACTTAAAATATTATATAGGTATAAAGAGGTAGTACTGCTATTAAGGAATTTAAGTCTAAGAGGTTTTGAATTGAGTAAAAAATTTGTGGATTATGTGTGTACACAATGTGGGATAAGGTTTATCTGAGGATGTGCAGAACAACAATTAAGTCACATAAAGAAGAACAAAAGAGAAGAAAAGGTGAAAAGGATAAGAAACAAAGAAAAAAGATCAGAAGTTCAGTAGGGCTAAACAAAAACAAAAAAAAAATTTGAAAAAGGAAAAAAAAAGAAAAAAAGAAAAACACACACAAACATATACCCCTAAAATAAAAATTATAAGAATAAAAAAAAGTTAATAGAAAACAATTTTTTTCAAAAAAAGGTAAAAATTAAAAATTAAAAGAAAAGTTTTAGAAAAAAATTTTTTTATAAAATGTGCAAAAAAAAAAAGGAAAAAAGTTTTTTATTATTTTTTGGAGGGGTGGAAAAAATCCTGTATCTCCCCTGTGTCGGTAACCAGCATCTTGTTGGAGTCTCTGGTCTTCTTGTAGTGTTTGATTTTCCTGTGGCTTGGTTAGTTTCTTAAGTCAGTTTGTTTGAACAGACAGAAAAATGTTCTGCTTAACCAGGATTTTGTGATCCTGTTCCCAGGCTAGTTCAATGGGAGGGAGATCTGCTTTGAGTATCACAGAAGAGGGAGATGGCTTTTTCCTAAAGTTTGGAGATGCTGTGATGAGGGTAGGTTCTGGGTAGAGTTGAGGCCTCTCAGAAAACAGTAGCTTTTCCCGGGGGCTAGTTTGTGAGAAACTCACAGAGCCCAGCCTGGAGCCACTCTCAGGGTTTCTGTTTACTGAATTTCAATTGATTGTCAGGCTGCTAAAGGGAGGGGCAACCTCTGGCTCTGACTACCCAGTGAAGGAAGCCACTCCTAGGTCTGGCGCCTGAGCTGGGTGACTTTTCCCTGGGTAGCGCTGAGTCTGGCAGGTCAGGTTAGGTTCTTGTGACCTGCTAAATGACTCTAGTTTTATTCCAAGGCCTGAGTTGGAGCTAGCAGGTCCACCAAGTTTTGTCAGTATCCAAGATGGAGATCTCCGGTACTGGGAGGGAGGGGTGGCCTTCCCTCCTCTGCTCCCTGCGAAGGAGTGAGGACGTCAGACTTCTACTCACTCCGAGTCTTGGTTCCTGGGTCGTCTCTGGACTGCGAATTGCAGGATGAAGATTTCTCCTCCTTGTCGGTTCTTGCTGATGTTTAGTAGAATCCAGTCGCCGGCCGCGTCTTGCTCCTTTGTCCCGGACTCTCTGTTTTGTAGGTATGATGGCTTTGGCCACTGCCGTCACCGCGGCTGCTGCCAAGATGACAGCTGCTGGCAAGTGCTCAGATGTGTCTCCTTGCCTGGATTTTCCCTCTCTGGCCTAACTCTCTGTCCTGTGATGGCACACTTGGTGTGATTCTCTGGCTTAGGACTGTTCACTGGAACTCTAAAACTGCTTTCTATGGGAGAGCTTGTTTAGCCTCCAGCTTTTCCTCTGCCATCTTCCCAGTATTCCATGAGTAAATTTCTTATCAAGTATTGTTGCCTCCTCCTTGGTTTTCCCTTACCAACCCTGCCCCATCTCCCCCCCACCGAAGTTGTAAAGTTCATTTTTCAACATACCGTCTTGTACATCTTGTTGTTACAATAGATTTTAATTCAATACCTTGAATATTAAATATTTCTTTCAATAAAGAAAATGAAGAGAATCTAAGCAGACATGCTACTATGTTTGATCATCTAAAGAGTGACATTTTTCATGATAAAAGCATAAAAAGTAACAGTAAAATCTATTGTTATATATAAGTCATTTAGAAGATGTAGAACACATAACTATGATATACTCAATCTTTTTGCTCTATTCTACAAATTTTAATTTCTTTTTTCTCTTTCTCAATGTGTAGAGGAGGACAAAGATAATCTCCACTTTCTGTAACAGTTTGCTTAGACTCATAACATTGTCTCTCACACACACACTTATACACATACCCATTCTGTCTTTCTCTGCCTCTCCTTTCCTTTCAGCAAATCCAAAGGTCAATGATTCAATGATTTTGGATTTCTCTTAGATTCTCTATGTTTACTGTTGCTGTTGCTTCCTTTTCTGCTGCCCACACCTCTTCTTACTGCTGCAAAATACTTATTGAATACACACTTGAAGTTTGGTCACAGATTTTTCTGAAGAATATTGTTTTAGTCCAGATTCATATTCTACATACATTTTCATTCTCCATAATTTATGAGGTTTTTTTCCTTGAATTCCATTTAATACCTTGTTCTACATGAGGACATTGGCAATACCACCATCAGCAACTTGTCAAACAGAAAGGGGTTTGAACACTTTCCTATGCCATCCCACTGATCCATCACAGTACACTTATTATAGTGGCAATCAACAGTAATATTCTTTTTATTGACAAATAAGAATGTATTTTTAATTATTTTTATTTTTTTGAGGAATTATTAAAACTCAACAAAGAAGTTCATGAATTCATGGACCCATGTCAATCCTTTCAACACAGAAAGAATGCATTTAGTTCCTCATAAATTTTTCTTCATGTATTGATATAGAAGTCATGATTACTTTAAAACTGTCCATAATTATTTTCTGAGTGTACATATTATCAATTTGGAGCTCCAACTATGGGGTTCTTCAAAATGTGGATGCAATTTCATTGTTTATTTCACCTTTCAATATTAAAACATTATCTAAATTTCTAAAGGAAAATTTGGCTCCTGTGAATTGCATATGTAATTTCAAATGATGATGTTAATAATGAAATTTGATTTGTAATAATCACTTGTTTGAAAACAAATTCCTTGTCATATTCTTCCTGAATTGTACCAATTGAAATGTGCTCTATACTGCATATGAGCTTTAAAAAAAAAACATTTTTATGTGTTTCTCTAGCTTGTTCTGCCCATTTGTTATGAAAATAAAATTAATTTCATGCTAGAACAATATTTTAAGGCAAGCATCAACCAGAGATGGAATTCTATGTCTCCATCAGAAAGAATGACCTTGTCCCATTTGTTAGGAAATGGAAAGACTTGGAAAAATTTGTATTAAGTCAAGTAAGCCAAATCCAAAGAAATGTAGGTTCCATAGTTTCCCTTGTTTGCAATAACTAGTGCATGTGTAGGACAAGCAGAATAGGCAAAAAGTTATGTACATATGATCAGATAAGAATATGTTAAGCAAAATGAACCCCAAGATAAGGACACAAATATTTTTTCTAACGTATTTATAATGTACAATATGACGTTTTTGTTTCTTTGTATGTTCCTTCCCACAGTATAACCCCTGTTTTCACTTTCTTTTATGTCTGTGCCCTGCATCTTTTACATACACTTCTGTAATTTGGGGAGGAGAAGGGAGAAAACAAAATGCTTAAATAAGGATACAGGTTGACCCATTGTACCAATGAGATTTACAAAACACTATGTTGAAAATGAACTTCACAACTTTTGCTGGGAGGTGGGATAGTTGTGGAGGTGGGAGGCAAGGGATGGTAGGGGGGAAACAAAGGAAGTGTTCAATAGTAAATATACTCATTACCTTGCTCATGTAACTATAACACCTCTGTATAGCATTTTACAATAAAAACATACAAAAAATTAAAAAAATAAAAATAAAAAGCATTTTCAAATAAAGAGAAATATCAGAACATAAGGTTTTCCTACATTACTATAATGACTAAGGTAATTTCATACTTGGTAATTATCACTATAAATAAATAAGCACTTCTTTGGAATAGAATACTAATTTAAAAGAAACTGCTCAAGTAAATGTTTGGGCTGGAGGACTATCTGCACTCAAATGTCTGTGCTCTTGCTGAAATAGGTTAGTGAATCAATTGGATAACAATTGCATGGATTAATTTCATGACTTAATTTAATGGCAAAGATATGGAATATGTTATGGATATGTTCTGTTATTAATATGTTATCAATCATGTTATGTATATTCTGTTCGTGTTATTTGGTTTTATTTTCAAATTGTATTTTGTAGTATTAGTTCCTTTTATTGCTATTCTTGCTTATACTATTCTTTCAGTAAATGAGTTATGAATTTAAAATAAATAAATAAACTGCTCATGGCTCATGTTTGTTATCCTACCGACTCAGGAGGCTGAGATCTGAACACTGAAGTTCAAAACCAATCTGGGCAGACAAATCTGTGAGATTCTTATCTCCTAGTAAATAGTTAAATGCCAGAAGTCCAGGTGTGTCTCAAGTAGAACTCCAGCCCTTTGTGAAAATGTTGAGAGAACGTGAGGCTCCATTCAAGTTTCAGTATGAACACAAGGAAGGACTGAAGGAATGAAAGTTAAGATGGGAGAGACAGAAAGAAAGAGAGAGAGACAGAGAGAGAAAGAGAAATGAGAAGGAAGGAATGAAGAAAGTAAGGAAGGATGGAAGAAAGGAGGCAGCTATGTTCATTAATAGATTCTGGTAAGAATTATAAGGTCATGAGATATTTTAATGAAAAATCAGTTCCTCTACTTATAACAAACTACTTTAAATAACACAAAAGAAACAAGCCACCTTTCCTTTGTAACTTGTCAATAAGTCCCTGTAAACTTCTTGTTAAATGAACTAGAAACACAGCAGCATTCCACTTAAGTGATTCAGAGAAGCATTTAGTTTATATTTATCTAAAAGACTTACTATGGGTTGGAGATGAAATTATTCTGAAGTTTAAAATTCCCTTAATGTGGAAGAGCACATGTATTAAATGTTTCAGGTGTGGAATCCAGAATGATTTAGAAAACACATTTCTTAAAGAGCAGGAAGAGAAATTTGATAGTAGGAATATAATTTAATTTCTTCACCCAACTCATGGGACATTTTCAATAGTTTGTGCTACAATAAGGACCCACAAGTTGTAGGAAAATAAAAATGGAGGTTTAACAAGCACAATGCATTTAAGATATTAAGACACAAAATTGCAGATTATTATTTGAGGTCTTTCAGGAAATATTAACCTTGAAAATTATCTAGTTTAATGAAAATAATTTTGGTTTACCAATAAACATTATTCAACTATGAGTATTTTATGATTACAATATATGACATTTCTTCTTCAGACCTTGGCTATATCATTTAAAAGGGGTGTAGAACATCTTAATGGATAAGTTAATTATTTTTCATATATCTAAAGCAAAAAACCAAGCTCATTTTGACATTTTACATACATATGTAGTAACGATTAATGGTTCTCAAACAGTTGTTTTAAGTTATCCTTACAAAATTGTCTAATTTTTTGTCTCCTCTTAGACTTATAAAGTTTTAATTTATATATACACATATATGTATATACATGTACAAGTTGAATAGGTTAATTTACTACACCTTTCACATGTTATTCCTTCCAATCATCATTATTTTTCATTTAACTAAGAAAATGATTCATGTTTTATCAGTACTCAAATTTTCTTTTTAAAACTTCAGCATGTAAACCAGAAAAAGTATTACTTGCAATACAGGCAAGATTAAAGGAATTCTCCAAAGATTTTCCTACCAAATTTAATATAAGTAACAAGACATTCCTTTAGTATAGTGCATCAGAACACTAAACCTGAATGTTACTACATCTGGGGCTTATAGGACCCCAGGTGAACTATCCTTTATTGCTCTATCTCACCTCTTTCATTTACCTAAAATTCTTGCACTGTATAGAATGCTCTGCACCTCTGCTTTCTATCCCCATTCCAGTAGAATATAATTATCATGAAGTTCCTGGTGAAAATAACTCCCTGTATCCATCATTCCACTATATAAGGAGAAATGTTTTATGTATAAACCTATAACAAAAAAATTATAATCCTCCTTTATAGTAATTAGCCAAATTTTTAGGTGATTATATAAATGTGTGGTTTAAAGTACAGTTGAAAGATCATAAAAACATAGAACTTAGTTTCTTGTTTTATTCTTGAAGCACATTCCATTGTATACAGATAACATTTTTTTTTATCCTATCATTCTGTATGTCTACTTGAAGATATATAGGGACATTCTATCTATCAAAAATGAGGAAAAGCACATGACCTATGTTTCTTTGGCTCTGGCTTACTTCACTTAATATAATTTGCTCCAAGTCTTTCCATTTCCTTAGGAATGGTAAAATATTCTGATGGATGAGTAGAATTCTATTGTGCACAAATATCACATTGTCTTAATCCGTTCAGCCACTGAAGGACATCTGGGTTGATTTCGGATTAGAGCTCAAAACATTAAATCCTCCCACTCAAAATTTCAACAACCCATTCAATAAATTGGCTTCTTAGAGGAAGAAATAAGAATGGCTAGACACATGACATGTTCAACATCCCTGATCATATAAGAAATGCAAATCTAAACAACATTGAGCCAGCGCTGGTGGCTCATACCTGTAATCCGAGCTACTCCAGAATCTGAGATCTTAGGAACATGGTTCAAAGCCAGTCTGGGCAGGAAAGTCTGTGAGAATCTTATCTTTAATAAACCACTAGAAAACCAGAAGTGTCACTGTGGCTCAAGCGGTAGATTGCTTGTTTTGGGGTGAAGAGCACAGGGACACCATCCAGGCCCCGAGTTCAAGCCTCACAACCGAAAAAAAAATTGAGAATCCACCTCATCCCAGTTAGAATGTCCACTATCAAGAAAAATAATAATAACAAATGCTGGTGGGGAAGCAGCCAAAAGGGAACTCTATTACACTGTTGGTGGGAGTGTAAACTTGTTCAACCACTCTGGAAAGCAATGTGGAGATTCTTCAAAAGACTAAACATACACTTCCCTTGAGTCAGAAATCTCATTCTTGGGCAAGTGTCTGATAGACCACAACCAAGGACACACTAGAGCTACCAGCACAACCATATTCATTGCAGCATTATTTTCCCTACTTTATCTAAATGGTTTTTCAAAAATCTTTGACTTCTCTACTTAATGCTTTTTGATATGAACCTTCAAATTCTCTGATACTTATACTTCAGTGAAATTGTGCAGGCTTCAGTTAGTTACATAATAATTTATCTTCTGCATATATTCATCATGATTCCCAAATGGTACTTGGAATTTAAGATTTTGATATTTAAATATGAAAGTAATACTCTTTTTTCTCTTTAAAGAAAGTTTTTACTTCAGCTGAAATGAGAGATTTGAAACTTGATGATGAAAAGAATATTTAATCCTACCTTCACGTGCTCTTTGGTCATCTGAGGACACTACAGAGAGAAATGAGAAAGATAACCTTCAATCTCCCTCTACTGATTTGCTTATTCTTCCTCTCCTAGGAAAAACTTTAAGGACCTTAGCTAACCTTGGCTATTACTATAAGAAAATCCTTTAAGGACTACAAAAAACAGTGTAGAAAAACAGTGATTATACTCAGCTCATTGATGTTCTCCATGATGGGTTCAGAAAAGTTGAACCAGAAGAAAGTTATTAAGGGTAACTGCAAGATTTCTTGGGTAATAATTCAAGCTGTTGGTACAGGTAATGATTTATTTCCCAGATTTTTCCAAAGGCACAAAAAGAAAAGTCAAACGAGACCATTGATATCATAATAAACTAAAAACTTCACACACACAAAATGTGAACACAGCATATATAAATACATTTATTCTTAGTTTGCATGCAAGCCTTACTTGTTTTAACTAACTTGGCAAAAATTCCCTTTGCCTAAATCCTCTCATGTCAGATGTCCATCTACTATGGAGCCTGATGGTTTACTTTACATAAGCTCATGATTTAAAACTACTTTAGAACATTTTTCCCTTACAATTGTTTCCATGCCATCTTATTTATACCCAAGAAAGTAGCACAGCTAAATCTTTACATTTATTTATTTTCTGATTGAAAATTGTAAAGGAGAAGAGAATTATTTGTTGGAGACATGAAGACAACTGTGTATTTCCTTCATTAGTATACTCAATTGATCTATGCCCCCATGACTCACACTGGTCTTTCTGTCAACCTTAAATGCATAGCTTATGGTCCAAAGCCCACCATGACAGAAAATTTCTTGAGACTTTTACTGGATGGGTGCTGGATGTGGGGATGTGCATCTGTGATTCTTTATAAAATGGGAAACCTGAAGTTGTTTCTCCTCAGGTCAGTCTGAAAACAAACAAACAAAAAAACATAACTACTGCAAAACTGAGCTGCAAACATGTGTCAGTGGTATTGAATCAGACTCATAAAGGCAAAACCCTGAGTTCAAAGTTTAGTACTGGAAAAAAAGAGAGAGAAAATTAAAAATGAATCACTGTATTTTTTTTTTTTTGGAAAGCTAACCAAGTTTAGGGAAGCTATTTCATTGATATTTTGGGGTCTAACATTTTACCTGGGACTAGCCTTGATTACAGTCTTCCTGTCTTTGGCTCCCTTGTAGGTAAGGTGACAAGTAGGGACACCATGCCTTGGATATGTTTATTGATCTGAGGTCTCAGTATTTTTTATCCAACATGACCTTCAACTATACATTTTTCTGATCTCTGCTTCTGGTTGAGCTGGGATTGTAGACATAAACTATTATGCCTAATTCATTCTTTGCAATTTTTATAAAGGATGGTGTGCTCAGGACATAATAAAATAATCATTTTTATTCTGTTTTAATCACAGTAATTATATATAAAACATATAGTACATATTGTATATATATACATACATACATACCTAAAGGACATAATTTGTTTGCAGAATCTCTGTTCAAGTAAATCTTTCATTCCATTCAAGTTTCAGACGAGTTTGTTGCATTTGCTATGTTACCTCCCAGCACCTAATTTATGATTTATGGGGAGTCCATAGATGTAGAAAGCCACTCATTAAAATTAAGGAGCATCACTCTCCATTGAGTTTTGTCAGGTGCATAATATATCACTCAGAAAAATTTCTGATTCTTGTCAATGTAAATTTGGAAAGCTAAGCAATAAGCCTGGGAAAAGACAGAATGCTCATGAATAAAAATCAGATTCAGCAATCTTGTTTTATTCAGATTAGTGAAGAATAACATTAAGTAGCATATATAGGTAATCAGAAAATTCAGCCTCCTCAAACATTTTGTCATGTGGAATAACTAGTTTGAAAATTACTTCTTTATTTTTTACCAAATCTTTGAGAAAAGTTGAAGAATATTGATAGAAAAGTTGTCAGTGAGCACACTAAAACCAAACACTTATTATAATAAATCTTTTTTTCTTAGAGCCCATTTTTTCTTCATATTTTCATCCTCCAACTATGATCCATGCCTCCTTCAGTTTCATTTAGGCACAGATTTCTTCTGGATATCACCCTTAAATAGGAATATGAATTTCTTGGGTCTATTCATAATTTCTATCACAATTAAAATTAAATAGACAGAATTTAGGCCCTTATTTTCTTTCTTCCCCTATGTTCTTGCTAACTGACTCATATATAAATCATTTTACATTTTCCCTTAGAATTGTAACTGGATGTATATTTACATTTAGTCATATTTTTAAAAATAAAATACCATATTAAAATAATTCAACAGATTATTGTTTGTTTTATTTGTAATGGATTCTTCATTCTTAGATTGTAATTCTTTTTGTTAACAAAGTTTTAGTTCACGGACATGTGATCATAGGCAATTTCTCTGTTACTTGGAGCCTCTATCACAGCCAGTTGTATTCAGTTATTTTTCAAGGAAGATATCATGTTTTGGTTCATCTCCCACCCCAGATTGTGTTCCTCTATCCCCACCTCTCACTTAGTGGGCATTACAAATATGACACACCATGCTCTTCCTTTATATGATTTTACAAGACTTTTAAGTCTTCTATTAACAGACATGGCAATTCCTCTATAAATAATTTTCTACTTAAGATATTTTTACAAAGGTCATTCCTGTGTAAGTTTTATTTGCACTTATGATGCTGAATTTTTGCTTTCAAGTTATGTGCTGTAAATTTGTCTGTGCAATAATTTGAATATAACATTTAAATTATAAATACTCTCAATGGATAATTATTCTACTTTTGTTTTAGATCATGTAAAATGTCACAAGTATCCATCCCTTATTATTTAATAATACCAACCGAGTCATTTTTTCTTAGACATGAAATATTGACGTTATAAGGAAAATAGCTGCGCATTTTTAGTTTTTGTTTGATTTTTTTTGTTTTGTTTTTTGAATTTTTCCTTTTTTATTATTGTGAAAATACTATACAGAGGGGTTAAAATTACATGGGCAAGATAGTGAATACATTTCTTTTTTGGGGGGGGGTTCAATTGTGGGGCCTGGGCGCTGTTCCTCAGCTCTTCAGCTAAAGGCCAGCGCTCTACCCCTTGAGCCACTGCACCATTTCTGGCTTTTTTCTTTTTGCTTATGTGGTGCTGAGAAATCGAACCCAGGGCCTCAAGCATGCAAGGCAAGCGTTCTACCACTGAGCCACCTTCCCAGCCCTGTGAGTACATTTCTCATCAAGCATTGTTGCCTCCTCCTTTGTTTCCCCATACCATCCCTTCCCCTATCCACACCCCTACCCCCACACCCCCTACTGCGCTCCCGGGGGGGGGGAATGAATGGATCACGAAAATATGGTATATCCACAATGGAATTCTATCCCTCCATCAGAAAGAATGACATTGCCCCATTTGTTAGGAAATGGAAAGACTTGGAAAAATTATAAGTGAAGTAAGCCAGGCCCAAAGAAACAGGTCCCATGGTTTCCCTTATTTGCAATAATTAGTATATGTCTGAGACAAACAGAAACTGTCAGACAAGTTGATGTTAGGCAAAATGAACCCCAAAATAAGGATTCAAATGTTTTTTTTTTCTTTTTTGCGATTGTTTCTAACATATTTATAAGATGGTTTCTTTGTTGCTTTGTACGTACCTCCTCCAGGGTATAAGCCCTGCTTTCACTGTTTTTGATGTTGATATGATTTGTGGAGGGGAAAGGAAAAAACAAACTGTTTAAATAGGGTTACAGGTGGACCCATTACAACAATCAGATGTACAAGACATTATGTTGAAAAACAAACTTTACAACTTTTATTTTAGTTTTTTAATGAAGACAAGAATTACATCTGCATGCAAGACTTGTGTATAAAAGCAAGTTCATCTGAAAAAGAATAATATAGAAGTGATTTTTTTTCTTTTTTTTTTTGGGGGGGGGGTCCGGTCATGGGGTCTGAATTCTGGGCCTGGGCGCAGTCCCTCAGCTCTTCAGCTCAAGGCTAGCGCTCTACCACTGAGCCACCTTCCCAGCCCATGAAGTGATTTTTTTTTCTAGAACAAATTAAATTGTTTCAAAAACCAGCTTTGTTTTAAAAATGGCAATAACAATGTAATCAGGGGTGGTAAATACTAGTCTTATTCTGAAAGACACATCACTCCCATGTATTAGTTGCTATGTCTAGAAGATCACCCCAGGTTGACTGTTTTAAAATCAGAAAAGCTCCTTTGTGTATACTGTTTAAAAATCAGAAAAATCTACTTTACAGTTGTATAACGCTGGATGCTCTCATTCTATCTATAGGGTTGACGTACAGGTATTTGCACAGCTTCTCCATGTGAATGGCTGAACCTCTCCTTTTTCTGCAATTGTGTGTAAAATACCCTTAACTCCTTTTTGTATGAATTCTTATTTTTATCTATACTAAAAAAAAAGTATAATTATTTCTAAACCTTATGTAGGCATTGCAGAACAATTTCTCTGTTTCAAGATTGTTAATTAGTTTATATCAGTAATGACCTTTTTCTTTGTAGTTATATGACATGCTCCAGAGGTAAGGAAAACAATGTCTAACTGTTCCTTATTAAGCTGCTACAAATTTAATCACAAATAAAACACATAAATCATACATTGAAAACCTTTTACCAATAATCCACCTATCACCAAGGTCATAAAACAATGACTGAGAAAAAAAAAAACTCAGATATGTGATAACTAGTTAGTTGCAAATGTATGATACAGTGTATTGCATTTGAAGAAGGTTCTGGAGAGAGAGAAAATGAGCTAAATAAAGAGGAAAAAAGAATAGAGAAAATGAGTAATAAAGACAGAGAACGTGAGAGACAGTGACAGATGGGAAAATTTGGGCACAGTTTGGGTCATCTGGGTACATTCTATATGATTTTGGAAATAATTTGACAAATCTAGAATGCTCATCTAAATATAAATTTAAAAAAGTGTGATAACCATTCATAAATGACTGATCCATTCTTTACCAACTGGGCACCACACCATGAAGAACTCTACTACACTCGACACCCTCTACTGCCCTCCTACCTCTTTCTCTACAGGTATACCCACAGTGTGACTGAAATTCTAACCATCAGGTCTGACTTTATGCAGCTATCTGTGCAGACATCGGCTACTCTTCCAGCAAAATTGAAAGGACCTTCACACTTAGATTACCTAGACAACTTAGATTATATGATCATATTAAGTGGTGATTTCAAATAAATTGTATCATACAACCTCACAAAATACTAACAATATTATAGAAATATTTATGTAAAATTGTAACTGTGTTTTATTACCTTTCCTAATATTACAAATAAAATAGGCATTATAAGTAAAAATAAACTATCAAGATTTAACAAAAGAAGTGAGAAACTTTGGAGTGTCAAACTATAAAATTGGCTATTTACAGTAGTAAGGAAACTGACAAAAGATAAAAGACAAAAAATATTTGCATGTGTCATAATAGCAGATTTTCTATCTATTCTTCAATCTTGAATTTTTTCATGGTGATCTAACAATAACAACATGAATGATCCATGAATATACTTACAAACATCTCATATATGTATATGTATATTGCATAGGCATAGATATATCTGCATATATAGGCAAATGCATACATTTACATTTATATTTATGCATTTATATTATGAATGTATACATACATGTAGTCCTCATATTTACATATGTATTTAATATGTACATATGTATAGTATAATGTACTTTTTTCTAGTCATGTGATTCAAAGGAGGGGATGAATTCTGAGGATTGTATAATCATTCCCTGACATTGCAAAGAGAACCTACAGAAACATAGATGCTATGAACTACCATATATATAGACTATATAGTACAATTTATTTTTCCTAAGCTCTAATATAGAAGACTGTAGGCACTTTGCAACCTATGATATGAATCTATTGATAGATAATGCCTCAGAATTTAAAACAATTTATAGTTTAAATATTGTATAATATTAAAGCTATATAGTTGTGTAGGAAATTTAGCATAAAAGGAGCTTGCAGTGCTGGGACCTGCTCTGAGTGAGTCACTGAATTCATGATTAGAGAATCTGCAGGCCCAGCCATATTTTATTCTTTCCTGCAATTTGTAAACACCAACAACGTAAGCTATATGAGTCAATTAGATATTTATTCTTCATTAAATAGTAAAGCAGCTTAACTTGCTTTCAATTTTTTATTCCTTTGACATATTCTATAGAATGAGTCATAGAATATATAGCAGAAGCAATGCAAATTACATTTTCTTATTCTCTAAACTTGTTTATTTTAATTTCTTTCATTTCTAGATTAAAAAGGGAATTACACAAACACATTGGCCTGCACATGAACTAAATCAATAATCTCAGAACTCCTGTCTGGCAGGTTCATATTTTGTCTCACTGGGAGGTATTCTCACCAATTGAGATATTGGGCTATAGTTCTCTGTGAGAATATAGATTACTCTGGAAATCTCCTCAAAGTATATTTAAGACTGCTTAAAAAATTCTGTATGTAGTTCTACTCTCTAAATTATTGATAGAAACATATTACAAAAATAAATAATTTAGAGAAAGTCACATATTGTGGGGATCAAGTATCTTGCAACAAACATAGACATAAACAATACTTTCATACACATGGAAATACAATAAGCTTATTTGTAACAGTATCAACACACATGTGGCTCTTTGATACTACAATGGATATTACATTACGAACTTACAGTAATTTGTCAGTTTTCTTATCAATTTACAAGATTACAATCCTGTATGCATTCCATCATTTACTGCAATATTGTTTAATATATGGCTACTACTCTATATTTAATATCAAATGTGAGTATGTGTATGGGAACTCATATAGACAAAAAGATTAAGAAAAGAAAGAAGAGAGATGGAGAGAGGGAAGGAGAGAGAAAACCTGATTTTATATAAGTAATTTGCTCATGTAAATAGGGAGGCTGAATCCAAACACTGCAGAGTGAATTTCTTCTAGAGCCCCTGGAAAAGCCAATGAGGCAGATCTAGATCAACAGCTTCAAGATGTGAAAATGAGGAAGAGGCAAAGCAGATCTAGATCAACAGCTTCAAGATGTGAAAATGAGGAAGAGGCAAGGCTTAGTTTAAGTCCAAATTCAGGAAACTGGGTTGATACTACAGATTAAAATTGGCCACATGGAGGAATATTCTCTCACTCAGCATTTTTGTTCTGTATATTCCATCAGCTGATGTGGGGAGGGGCACTAGGGAAAGTAAATTCTTTTACTCTATCTATTTAAATGTTAATCTTAGACAAAATATGTTTGCATACACAACCAGAAAAATGTTGAAAAAAATTCTGAATACTGTATGGTACAGTCATGTCAAATAGGCAAACCAAACCCCCGGGCTGTCAGATGCCTGAAATATGTTTCTAAAGGAGACATTATCTTTACTTGACAATAAATAAATATCCTATGGACTCCAGTGTAAATATTCCTCAAATTTGCAAATCACTTCATGATCACACCTGAAATAATCGGATAGCATCCATGAACAAAAGACTGCCACCAGCCCTACTCACAAACATAGAGAAATATAGGATGAAAGAAAATTGTTCACCACATACTTGAACTTTTTATCTCTACATCTAATCATGGGATTTTATGTCTGTAATAGACTTTCTTAGAGCTTAATAAGATGAGATTAGAATAAAACCATCTTATAAAAAAACTAGTCCAACATACATTACAAAGTACACACTACAGATAATATAAGTTGCAAAATTGTTAATATTTTCCAGTGATTCCACTTAAGAAAAGCAATGAAGAACTATGGCTATAAAAACTGATTTGCTACTGTATTACACAACTTAATTTTGAAACAATATCTGGGTAAAAATGTGCACATACTTTGCTGTAAAAGCAGTTGATCTTCTTTATGCACTTGAGGATCCAGTTAATTCTGTGTAAATATCATTCCATAGTTTTCTTGTATCATAAAAGGAACAAATTTGGTCATGAAATTCCAGTGGATAAATATACTTGTTTCTTCACGTTACTTGAAAAAATCCATATCAAATAAACTGATAACCTTATCTTAGTTTGCCTAAATCATAGCTATTGAAAGGTATGTTTTGATACTAAAACAGCTATATAATATATATTACATATATAAAGAAGATAGAAACCATCATTTAAAAATTATAATTACAGGTCTGGGAAGTTGGCTCAGTGGTAGAGCGCTCGCCTTGCATGCTTAAGGCCCTGGGTTCGATTCCTCAGCACCACATAAGCAGAAAAAAAAAGCCAGAAGTGGCGCTGTGGCTCAAGTGGTAGAGTGCTAACCTTGAGCTGAAGAGCTGAGGGACAGCACCCAGGCCAAGAGTTCAGGCCCCATGACCGGACCCAAAAAAAAATTATAATTACATTGTTCACACCTTTAAAAAGTAATAAAACATATATTTTATTTGTATGAAAATACAAGTTTAAAATATGAATAATGAAGTATAGTATGTAACTATAGAAAAATAAATGTGTGCTTAATATTAAAACAAAACAGTATTCTAATACGTACCACAGTGCAGAGGGCTCAGACTTGAAATGCTACCTATTAAGAAGTCTGAGATCTGGAGGATCTATTAGATTCCATCATTAAAATAACTAGCAGAAATCACTGGTGGATATTTGAATTAAGAAGAAAATATATGAGCCTAGAAAACGTGAGTCTTTGAGCTCAATATCCAGTACTACCAAAACAACAAAGGCCGAGGAAGGAAGGAAGGAAGGAAGGAAGGAAGGAAGGAAGGAAGGAAGGAAGGAAGGAAGGAAGGAAGGAAGGAAGGAAGGAAGGAAGGAAGGAAGGAAAGAAGGGAGGGAGGGAGGGAGGGAGGGAGGGAGGAGAAAGAGAAAGAAAACCTTTGAAAAGAAGTATGGAAGTTCTTTATAATCAAGGTGAGATCACTTTTGGGCTATTGTTCCTAATATTATTCTAGACTTGTGATAATACAGAGGTTGGCTCAACACATACATACATCTTTTAACAGTAGAAATCTACATAGCTCTTGACCTTTTCTCCTTGTCCCAGACATGTACTAGTTATTGCAAATGAGGGAAACCATGGGACCTATGTTTCTTTGGGCTCAGCTTACTTCACTTAATATAATTAATATAATTTTTTTTCCAAATCTTTCCATTTCCTAACAAATTGGGTAATGTCATTCTTTCTGATGGAGGAATAAAATTCATATATATATATATATATATATATATATATATACTACATTTTCTTGATCCATTCATCTACTGAGGGGCATCTGGGTTGGTTCCACATTATAGCTATGGTAAATAATGCTGCAACAAACATTGTTGTGCTGGTAGCTTTAATATACATATGACCAGATAAGATGATATTGAGTGAAATGAACCTCAAGATAGGGACACAAGTATTTTTTTTGTTATTGTTTTGGTTTTATTTTTTCTTGCTATTGTTTCTAACATATTTATAATGTACCATGTGATTTCATTGTTTCTTTGTATGTTCCTCCCCCGTAGTATAACCCCTATTTTCACTGTATCTGATGTTGGTGTCCTGCATCTTGTATATACACTTCTCTAATTTGGAGAGGGAAAGGGAAAAAAACAAAATGCTTAAATAGAGTTACAGGTTGACCCATTGTAAAAATGAGATGCACAAGACACTATGTTGAAAAACAAACTTTTAAAATTTAGGTGTGGGGAAAGGGGGAGTGTAGTTGGGGAGGAGGGAGGGAAGGGATGGTAGGGGAAAAACAAAGGAGGAAGAAACGACGCTTGATAGGAAATGAACTCATTAGCTTGTTCATGTAACTGTAACCCCTCTGTACAGTATTTTTACATAAAAACATATTAAAAACAGTAGAAATCTAGAAAGTAATAAAATAGAAAAATCGTTAGAGTGCTTTCCTCAAGATGACAAACTGACCTGGTTTCCTTACTGAAGAATACATTTATTAACAATATACTGAAAAATCCTGTTAAGGATGTAGAATTTAGAAATGAACAAGCTACCTACATTCTTCTCTGATCATTGCATTGGATATTAAAACTTTTGTATTTTATGGAGATCTGTATACATTTTGTTTATTTTAAAAAGATTGTCATATACTTACTTTACAGTGGATGACGTTTCTGATCTTGAAATCATACCGATTTTAATTAGCGTTGCTTTTGTCTAGACAGAATGGAAATAAAAAAGCAGAATATAATAAGACAAATGAGGTTGTCAAAACATAATCCTTTCAAAAAAGTAGGTAGAAAAGCCAATATACTTGTTTAGCAACAAAGTCATTTCTATAGGCACCATGGTCTTCATTCTGCTACTGTGTCAATAGTGCAATTTTCTTGTATCTGTCTACACAAGGGTTAGGAGACTAGGGCATTTTCCTGTTGACAATCTATTATTTTACTGCCTGCCAATAGTATATTGTCTCTGAAAATATTATTTTCCCTATAGTTTTCAGCCATTTTTCACTAGGCTAACAAGTTTTCGATGTCATTTCTGTGACAAAAAAAATACTTTCTTTGTGTGTAAGTGACATTTTCCATATGTGATTTAACTTGGATTGAGCTCACACCTGCAGTTACAGTTAAAACAGGTAAAGCCAGTTGGATGTGATGATAGTTTACCATAAGGAACAGGTTTAATTCACTGTCTGCACTGAATTTACCCCACTTTAAATTCAGTTTATCTCTGGTGTATAAGAAAGTAATTAGGTGAAACCTCTAGAAGTAATTTTATTATGAAAATTGCTAATGATCAATGATTTGTGTTTTACTATCCATTGAATTAATTTGTAGATGTATAGACACTCTAGTTGTTACAAATGAGGGAAAGCATGCAGCTTACGTTTCTTGGGACTGGCTTACTCCATTTAATAGAATATTTTTCAAGTCCTTCCATTTCCTTACAAATGAGGTTATGCTATTCTTTCTGATGGAAGTATAGAATCCATTGTGTTGTACATTTGGGCATGATTAAGTAAACAACACTACCCTAAGTATCTCATGGTGAGAACAAAGGAAGATGTTCTTAGGAGAGGATCACAATGACTCAATCACTGTGCATACGACTAAAAAATAGTGCTTAAGGAAATGAACTAGAAATTGAGGGAAGAGGTTTTTCCCCCTTTTGTGTATGCTTTTTAATTGTAAAAATGCTGTCTTTGGGTTTAGAATTCAATGTATTATTTACTATGCAATGGCCATAATAAAACAAAAACAAAAAAGCCTATGTGTTGTTACATATTTTTTTATCTTTTCAAAATAAATATACAAGAATTGGGCTGGGAAGGTGGCTCAGTGGTAGAGTGCTTGCCTTGCATGTATAAGGCCCTGGGTTCTATTCCTCAGCACCACATAAGCAGAATAAGCCAGAAGTTGTGCTGTGGGTAAAGTGGTAGAGCTCTAGCTTTGTGCTTGAAGAGATAAGGGACAGTGCCTAGGCCCAGAGTTCAGGCCCTACAACCAAATATATATATATATATGCAATATATATATATATGCATGAATTATATTAGTGTGCCATTAAATTCACTGAATAATTGAAACTCAGATGGTGTTGGACACCCTTCAATCTTGTAAGGGCTTTTTTTCTTCTTTGTTAAGTCTTACAGCGTAAGATAAACTTTAGAATTTTAAGACATTTGGGTACTTTTAGCATTAAACAACTCTTTGGGTGTGGAGAAATTTTAAATCACTTGCTTAAGGCCACAACATTAGTAAAAAGCAAACTGCACCTTGCCTTTCTAAAGGGGATATATCTGTTGACAGTACTCTGCATTAGTTTGTGAATTCTGTACTCTTGTTGCCTTCACAGATAATCACAAATACAGCAATTTAAAACATACTTATGTATTGTCTCACAGGTTTCATGGTTTTATCCTCAGGCTAACACTGTGGTGAGCTGGGTCTGGGCGCTCCTCTGAAGTTCAGGGTTTTCCTTACAGAATGTAATATTGTCCAAATTTGGCTCCTTGGCTCCTTGCAAATGATTGTTTTCTCTACTCAGGAATATAATGGATCTGGTCTTGGCATTTGGCATTAGATTGAGTATAAACAGCATAAATCCATGACAACATGATCTGATATGCTTATTAACTTCAGTCCCCCAATTTTATAAGTTGTCCTTTGAAATATGGATGGACAAAAATCTCAAATTCAGTGAGATCAGTATTATTTATTTTAAATAGGGTTTAGAAATTGTAGGGGTTTATGATTAAACTAGGAAAAAATAAAGGAATTTAAAAATAAGCTGTATGTATACTATTATTATTTTACACACAGGCATATGCATATACTCGTGTATATGCATATATGCAAATATATACATATATATGTATATATACACACAAAAGCAATAGAAAATCTTCATGAGCTCAGACTATTTTTATGACAGCATTATTCATGTCAATGTGCTAAATTAATACTCAAAATAAGGTACAGAGGTGGCATTTACAATAAGATAAGTACTCCCAGTGTACTCTGCCAACTCTACCTAATATAACTAATGGATAGCTCAATTAGATATAATTTATTCCAGACATAGACCTATGCATAGGAATTCTTCCTGGTGAATAAAAAATAAAACTGTAAATGTATGGACACTAATTTTAGATAAGTTAACTGAATATATGAAGAGATAGTACTTATAAATACCATTTATTTTCCTATTCTGCTGGAAAAAAAATAAAGCAAGTGAGAGGAATAGATAATTGTTCCAATAAGTAGAAAGAGTGATATTTCTGTTTTCTACTGAGAATATAAGAAAATACCACTTTGCCCAGCAGTCTCAGAAATTTCACTGTTTGGCACAATATTTTTCCTTGGAGGAATATTTCCAAAAAGCATAATTAAAAAATTAAAACATTTGCTTTGCAAATTACTGAAATTAAAATAATCTGTAGAACATGGAACTGCAAAGGATACAGTCATACAATTAAAATGCTATTTCCCAATCTTAATTGTTCCTCCACTAATTTCAGCACAACAGGAAGAAGATGGCCTTAATTGTAGCCAGACATTAAAATACAAAGATCAAAGCAAATAATTTCATATTTGTAGGATTTTTTGTTAATATAAAAGATAGACAATATTTTCCAGTATGGAATTACCAGTAAAAAGAAAAAAATATACAGGGCAAAATCAAGTGAACTAGGAAGCTGTGTGCAGTTTCATCCCCTTCTGTTTCTAGAACTTACTTATATTAAGTTAAATTTAATAATATGATTGCTCATACTTTTATTACCACAGTAACTAGTAATTACATCTGTTCTACAGTTTTAACTCCAGTGATGGAGCAAAAATCATCAATGTTCTTTATATCTCCATGTTCAGCAGCATATATTCTGTGCTTCCATTCTGACACACTAACAAAAATCTTCATAAGAGTTATAAAAAAAAAGAATTGATTGAAAGATTTGGACAGTTCTGGGAAATAACAAAATTCTCAAATCCTCTTTACCTTGCCATGAGAAGTGTTACAAGTAGTAGAAAAAAGTTTACACAAAATGAATAGGAACTACCTTTAAAGAGGAACTAATACCCATACTCCTCACACTCTTCTGAGAAATAGAAACAGAGGGAGCTATCCCAAACTCATTGTACAAAGCTAATATCACACTTATTCCCAAATCAGGCAAATATCCAACAAAAAGAAAAAGAAAAAAAGAAAGAAAACTACAGACCAATCTCCTTGATGAACAAAATTCTAGCCAGCAGAATCTAGAAAAATATCAAACATCATATACCAAGTAGGCTTCATCCCAGAGATGCAAAGATGGTTTAACATACATAAATCCATAAATGTAATCCATCACATCAACAGATCCAGGGTCAAGAACCACATGATTATCTCAATTGACATGGAAAAGGCTTTTGATAAGATACAACATTCATTCATGTTAAAAGCTCTGGAGAAAATAGGAATAGAAGGAACATTGCTTAAAACAATAAAAGCCATATATGACAGATCAATGGCAAATATTATACTTAATGGGGAAAAGTACAACCAATTCTCCTAAAATCAGGAAGAAGGCAAGGATGCCCACTTTCACCTCTTCTCTTCAACATAGTTCTGGAATCCTTAGTTAAGGCAATAAGACAAGAAAAAGACATTAAATGGATTTGCATAGGAAAGGAAGAAGTTAAACTATCCCTTTCTGCAGATGACATGATACTATATCTTCATGGTCCCAAAGACTCCACCAATAAACTCTTAGAACTTATAAAACACTTCAGCAAAGTAGCAGGATACAAAATTAACCCACAAATTTCAGTTGCCTTTTTGTACACCAACAATGTACAAGCAGAAAGGGAAATCAAGGAAACAACCCCATTCACAATAACCTCAAAAAATAAAATATTTAGGAATTAACCTAACCAAAGATGTAAAATAACTATTTAATGAAAACAAAAAAAGGAAAAAAATCATAGTAAAATTATAGAGGACACCTTCCATGTTCTTGGATAGGCAGGCGTAATATAGTGTAAACAGCCATACTGCCAAAATTGATATACAAATTCAACACAATTCTCATTAAAATCCCAATGACATTTATTACTGAAATACAGAAAACAGTCCAAAAATTCATATGGAATAAGAGAAGAACCAGAATATCCAAAACAATTCTAGGCAAAAAAAAAAGTCAACTCAGAGATCTTGATGCTGGACTTCAAATTCTACTATAGACACAAAATAACAAAGATAGCTTGATACTGGCACAAAAACAGACCTGAAGGCCAATGGAATAGATTAGAAGATCCAGAAATAAAAGTAAGTGCTTAGAGTCAGCCGATATTTAACAAAGGAGCCAAAGATATACAGTGGAAGAAGCACAGCCTCTTCATCTACTGGTGGTGGGAAAACTGGGTGGCCACATGCAGAAAAATAAAGTGGACCCCAGCCTATCACCATGCACCAACATCAACTCAAGATGGATAAAAGACCTTAACAACAAACCTGAAACTCTGCAACTATTGCAGGACAGAGTAAGGGAGACATGTGAACTTATAGGCACAATCAGGAACTTCCTGAACAGAGTCCCCATGTCAAAACAAATTGAAGACTTGACAAATGAGACTACATTAATATAAAACGTTTCTGCACAGCTAAAGACATAGCAACCAAACTAGAAAGACAACCAACTAACTGCTAAAAAATATTTACCAGCAATATATCAGACAAGGGGTTAATACCCAGTATATACAGGGAACTCAAAAAAAAAAAAAAAAAAAAAAAAAACTAATCCCTCCCAAACCTAACAAACCAATTACTAAATGGGCAAGAAAATTAAAGAGAGACTTCTCAGAAAAAGAGATAAAAATGGCAAAAAAAAAAACAAAACAAAACAAATGAGGAAATGCTCACCATCCCTGGATATAAAGGAAATGCAAATAAAAACAACCTTGGGATACCACCTTATCCCAGTCAGAATGGCCCACATCCTAAATTCAGCCAAGGACATATGCTGGAGGGGATGTGGACAAAAAGGAACCATATTGCACTGCTGGTGGGAATGTACACTAATACAGCCACTTTGGAAAGCAGTCTGGTGTTTTCTCTGAAAGCTAAATATAGACCTCCCCTATGACCCAGCCATACAACTCCTAGGAATCCATCCTGAAAAACAGGAACCAGGATACAAGGACACATGCACCTCCAGGTTCATTACAGCACTGTTCACAATAGCGAAGATATGGAAACAACCCAGATGTCCTACCACAGATGAATGGATTCAAAAATTGTGGTGCCTATATACAATGGAATATTATACAGCCATTAGAAAGGACAAAATAATGGCATTCACAGAAATGGATGATACTAGAAAAAATCATGTTAATTGAGGTAAGCCAAGAGCAAAGAGACATATGTCATACGGTCTCCCTGAGAAGTGGATGTTAAATCCAAAATGTAAGGAGATATGGCAAAGTAAAGAAGACTGGAGGAAGTGGCGCTGTAGCTCAAGTGGTAGAGCGCTGGCCTTGAGCTGAAGAGCTGAGGGACAGCGCCCAGGCCCAGAGTTCAAGCCCCACGACCAACCAAAAAAAATAATAAATAAATAAAATAAAATAAAATAAAATGTTCTCCTGTCCTTTAAAAAAAAAAAAAAGAAGAAGACTGGAGAAACAAATGATCTTCACTCATCTGGTCGAATCATTACTAAATGACCGAGTGCTGCTGACCACATATATGGTTTACATGTGCACATTGGAGGGAAACGAGGAGTTGGACACAGAACCAGATGGAAACGGGAAAACATAAAACAGCAGGACGCATCAGCTGCACTGAACATTGATCAAAATGAAGTAAGCAATTCAATGGCAGTGATAGGAAGGAGGGAATGAGCAGGAAAGAGGGAACATCTGACACCAGGCAAAAGGAAAGAAATATACATACCACCTGATATGAAGAAATAACTGTATTGTCAAAGCTCACAGAACTCATAAACTTTATAGACTGCAATAGACAATTTGCTCCATGAAAGTTAGAATGTGTTTCTGACTTTAACTAAATATCACTATCTCACAATACTGTGAAATTTGTGAAAGTTACCTAATCCCTTAATCACAATAAAAAATGGTATATATTAAAAAAAAAAAGTGAAGAGCTGCCGGGCACTAGTGACTCACGCCTGTAATTATCCCTACTCAAGAGTCAGAGATCTGAGGATCTTGCTTCATAGCCAGCCTGGGTGAGAAAGTCCATGAGACTCTTATTTCCAATGAAGTGGTGCTGTGGCTCAAGTGGTAGAGTGCCAGCCTTGAGCTGAAGAGTTGAGAAACAGTGCCTAAGCTCAGCATTCAGGCCTCTTGACTGACCAAAAAATAGAGCTCAGAATATGTAGGTTTACATCTGAGCCCTAGTTATAAGATCTGGACTATAGGCTTTTCCCCCTTAGCATTTCTTCTGTGCTCTTAATAGTCAGGGCTGTTTTTGCCCTCAATGTTATATTTCCTTAAGAAATCCTTATTCCCTATTTATAATCCTTAAATCTGGTTAGGTTTCCAGGATGTCTGCTATTTGATTATTTTTCTTGTTGTAAAGGGATTTGCACCTGCTACACAGACTCTCTTCCACTTTAGGGCAGCTCTATCTCCCTCCTTTTTTTCATTATTTTGTAGGTTAGGTCTCCATTGCTGTGTGAGAGGCTAGCTGTAGATAACTATCCTCTAATCTGTGACTTGACGTAGCTGAGAACACAGATGCTTGTCACCATGTCCTGACCATTGGTTGAGATGAGAGACTCACCAAATTTTTCCTGAAATGGATCTGAATCAGAATTCTCTTCTGTTTTCCCTGTCTCCCATCAAGTCTTTTATTACTTTGAATATATTCTGGTCATGGCCACACTTTATTGCAAATGGCAGAGTTGACTGTTAATTACCCTTAGTGTCAGCTAATGCATCTTTAAAATATGAGACAGAGGGGATGGGAAGGTGGCTCAGTGGTAGAGCGCTTGGCTTGTCTGGCATGCATAAGGCCCTGAGTTTGATTCCTCAGCACCACATAAGCAGAAAAAGTCAGATGCAGAGCTGTGGCTCAAGTGTAGATTGCAAGCCTTGGTCTGAAGAGCTGAGGGACCACATCCAGTCCCAGAGTTCAGGCCCCACACATGAGAGTATATATATATATATATATATATATATATAACAAAACTATAACAACTAAGACATGGCATCTGCAAGAATGAATTCCAATGTTATTACTCCTTTGGACAACAAAGAGTTTAATAAAATTCATACCAGGAAAGTGGAATATGTGTGAGGTGACAAGAGGGTTGACATAGGAATGCAGAGAGGAAGGGTGGACAAATACAGTCATTATGTTCAACTGATATATTTAAAACTAGAAGCAGGTAAATTATAGCGTGAATGTTATTGGGAGAGAAAGGGAAGAATGATGAAAAGTGTGACACTGATTAAGATATCTTGTATTAACCAATTAAGCTGACATGTTGAATTGAAATCTTTTTGTGCAATGACTTAATAATAATGATAAATTATATTCAAAAGAAAAACTCCTCTACATAGCTCTATTGGGAAACAAGTGCACTTTGGAATAACCTATTTGATTGTAAATGTTCACCTTACCAGAAAAATACTACCCTAAGAAGATTTTCATGAGCCATAGAGGAAAACTGGGCTGACTTAACCTACATTGATTAAGAAAGGAATCTTAGTGGAACATGAATGGAACATTAAACTTAGTGAGCAGGAAGAGTCAGAATATATTTTCAGGGAACCATCTACGTTGTCAAAATTTAACATAATCTTATTGTAAAACCACTCAGTGCCAATAAGCAGGTATTGAGTTTATTCATGGAAGGCACAGCATCTACAGGTCATCCTTGGCCCTGTTTCCATGCTGCAGGAAACCTGGTGGGGAATTGTCAGTAATGGCTATGTGAGGGTCAACGAATATTATTCCTTCCCTCTTCATTTAACTTGCTTTTATGGTCTACTTCATAAGCTTTCTGCTTTTTTTTAAAAACCAAATAGTACATAAATACTTAACATTTACAAAGGAATTTGAAGTTTGGAATATTTCCATAACAAATAATAGATTTTTTTCTTTAACTCATGTGGGATTGTGCCTTGTCTCATGAAGCAAAAAAAAGAAAAGTGATTTTGCAGAAATTCCTGGTTTCTTGGATTTACTGATGTCAAAAAGTAACATTAATCCTCATGATCAAAAGTATGCTATACAAACTTATGTCTGAATCAATGGAGTCCAAAAGACTTTAAAGATGGATAGAAATTTTAAAAATAGTTTTGTGACCAAGATGCCTCTTTTCTCTTTTAAATTTTGGTATTCTGAGGTTTTTGCTTAGGCTTTTGTGCTTTTTAATAAGCCCGATTGAATCATAGCCTAGACTCCATATTTTCTGCCTTTTTTGGTATTATTAAAGTCTCAACTTTTGCCTTGTTGGTTCAGCTTTCATGTTGGGATGTGTGTGTGTGTGTGTGTGTGTGTGTGTGTGTGTGTGCGTGTGTGTGTGTGTGTGTGTGTGTGTGTGTTATTCTTTTTTTCCATTGTGGGGCTTGAACTCTGCTCCTGGGCACTGTTCCTGAGCTCTTCAGCTCAAGGCTAGCACTTTACCACTTGACCCACAGGGTCACTTCTACTTTTCTGATGGCTAATTTGAGATAAGAGTCTCATGGATTTTCCTTCCTGAGCAGGCTTTGAACCTTGATCTTCAGATCTTAGCCTCCTGAGTAGCTAAGATTACAGGCATGAGTCACCAGCGTCCAGCTCATGCTGTTATTTACACTTCCCTCATAGTGAGATGAAAGGTATCAAAACTGCACCCAGATTTTTGTTGAATGAGATGTAGTCTTGTCAACTTCTTGGCCTTGATGGCCTTGAACCAAGATTTTTCCCAGTTTCAGTCTCCTGTGTAATGAGGATTGCAGGATTAAGCCTCCATATTTGGCAAAAATGATTGAAGGACAACCTAATTTTGACAGAGGTGGTGATAGATTCCTTTCTAGTGATAATGTTATCAGACACTTTGAATTTCTTTAAATATTTTCATGAATTTTAATATTGCTCCATGGAGGAAGATTTTGCCTCCCATTTTCTTTCACTCATAGGTAAAAATAGGATACTGAATTTGATTGCAAAAATCACAAATCATTTTGTTGTAAGGTGAATTATCTCGGAAGCCACATTTTGGAAGATGGAATATTGGAGTCTTTATGATACAGTTAACAGGTTGCAGCCAGCTAGTCATTACAAAGGCCTGCAGCCTCCAAATACACATAACATAGTTATGAAACAGGCCAGGGAAAGAAAGAATAGAAGAAACAATACCAACAAACCAATTCAGCTCCAATGGAGGGCTGATTTGGGACACCATGATAATGACCAGAGATGACCCAGAAGACAGGACACAGGACACTATCACAGAGATACTCGTGGCTTAGACTGGCTTGGGTCATTAAATAGGGTTAGCGCAGGGGGCAGATCCACAGGAAATTCCCAGTCCCAGGCACTGGACTGACAGATTCAGTAACCTATCAGCCAAGTGCCTGCCCCTGACTCCACGGATCTGGGCTTGCCCATCACCCTGAAAGCAAGACATTTCCTATTTTCTTCCCCCCAGCATGAAGACAAGATGCTAGGCCTTACCTCCTTACTTCAATTTTTTTTTCAGGTAGCTAACAGCTGTAAAATATCCGTGTGCATGTTAGTCTTTTTTTTTATTCTTTTAAACAAAATTTTAGTTATTTTGTTCCTAATCTGACTTCCATTTGGGCTTGAGCAAATGATAAGCCCCTGCAGCGAGTCAGGTCAGAGAAAAGAGGTAAAATACATTATTAATGCATATTTGCAATTAACTTGCAGTTGTGAAGGTTAATTAGCATTGAGGGAATTAGAAGCTGAAGAGAGGGAAGATTTTGTTAAGAAACATATGGCAGAAAGCATGAGAAATCCTCCAGGTCTCAAAAGACAATGTCCAGGGAATTTCTATCATCAGTAAAATAGAGCATAAGATAGTTTAAATATTTTATTAAAGATAGGTTTAATTGAAAGTATATTGTTCAGGTACCAGGTTTTGAACCAAATTGCATTGACATTTCAGATGAAACAATTCATTTTAGGGGGGATGTTACATGTGCTGCACGATATTTCATCCTGTCCTTGGCTTCTGTTAAAACATGCCAATATATGCCTGGTAGAGTCAATTAAGAAACAAACAAACAAACAAACCCAGCTATATTTCCCAAGAAATAAAAATCTCTCCAGTACAGAGTAATCTATTCTATTTTCATGCACTTTTGTGAAAGTATAATATACATGCAAAATAGAAACCTACATATTAATAATGTGTATTCTGATGTTTAGGACACTGAAACTTTTGGGGACATGTCACCAAGAAAAAGAACACAAGGTAGTTAGCCAAAAGCTCACTTTATGCCACCTCTACATGATTATTTACAAGGGGAACTAAATTCTTCGACTCAGCCCAGACTTACTGCTCTGTCTCTTTTCTTTAGACGAATAAAATTCCTGGGTCAATATCTTATGTATATTGCCTCACCTCTCAAAATCATTTTAATGATATTAACCCATAATATCTGTATTATTTTAAAGTCATTTTTTAAAACATCTCTTTTTGTGTATTATATAATTTTTCATGGCTTTATTTTGGTTGAGTCAAACTTTCAAAAGTATCTGCACATGAATGTGGAGTATGCATGTATGCATGTATGTGTTTATGTGAATGCCTTTATAACTATGTATGTATGTGTGTATGTGTGTTTGTGAGAGAGAGAGTGTGTGTATTGGTAATGGGACTTGAATTCAGGATCTGAGCACTGTCACTTAGCTTTTCAACTCAAGGTTGGCGTTCTACCACTCAAGTAACAGCTTCACTTTTTGGCTTTTTGGTGGTAAATTGAGTATCGTGGACATTTTTGACCAGACTGGTTTTGAACTGTAATTCTCAGATCTCATATTCTTGTGTAGCAAGGATTATGGATGGACAAGAGCCATCAAGGTCCAGCATAATTTTCTTTTTGAATACAACTTGTCAAATACCTAATATGTGCATGATAATCTAAAGTAGTATTGTTTTCTCCAGTGTAAAATATTATATTGTTCTTATTATAAGTCAGTTATGTATGTATTTATAGACATTTGATTCTGTTTCATAGTTTCATATGGGTTTATTATAAGGTGTTTTTTGGTTTATCTGTGTTTTTTTTAGTTTTTTTATTTTTTAGATATTGCTTTGCCATTTTTTATGAGAATTTTTATGAGAATTTAAGAATCAACTTGACAATTCATACACAGTGAAGTGCTGATATTCCTAAACTTATTTCCATTTCATTAATAAAATCAAGTCTTTTACTTATTTGTCTGATATGTATACAATTCTTGTGATTGTATTATTTTTCCCTTCAGATTTTTCTCTATGCATTTTATTTTAATACTATTACAAAGGTATATATTTCAGTACTACTTAAGAACCATTGTTCTACTAACTTATTTTTGTCTAATTTCTATAAATGTTATTTGCTATTTTATTTCACTTATTGAAATGAGAACTTGAGTTATTTAATTTTGCTGCCCATCTCTCTTTCTCTCTTTATATATATATATATATATATATATATATATATATATACATATATACATATATACATGTATATATGTATATATATAAAGAAATACAGAAGTATTTGCTTTGGCTTTACCTGATAACAAATACTAATGAAATATTTTAATTATCATTAATTTTACCTTTTAATCACATTTTATATTATAGTCCAAGATTTATATGTATTTATAATTGTAAGTTTGAATTAAGAATTCTAAAAAAATCAATTATGAGCTGGGCATCTGTAGCTCACACCTGTAATCCTAGCTACCGAGGAGACTGAGATCTGGGGATTGTGGTTCAAATCCATCCCGAAGAAATCCATCCCGAAGAAAGAAAGTCCGTGAGATTCTTATTTCCAATAAACCACCAGAACACCGGAAGTGGTGCAGTGGCTCAACTGGAAGAGTGCTCCCTTGAGCTGAAGAGCTGAAGGATAGCACCCACGCCCAGAGTTCAAGCCCCACGATTTTTCTTTTTTGCTATTGTTTCTAACGTATTTATAATGTATCCTGTGATTATTTTTTTCTTTGTATGTTCCTCCCCCACGGTATAACCCCTGTTTTCACTGGATTTGATGTCGGTGCCCTGCATCTTGTATATACACTTCTCTGGCTTGGGTAGGGGAAGGGAAAATACAAAATAAGGATACAGATTGACCCATTGAAACAATGAGATTTACAAGACACCATGTTCAAAAACAACCTTTACAATTTAGTTGGGTGGGGTAGCAGGTGGAGGGGGGAATGAAGTTGTGAAGGTGGGAGGGAAGAGAGGATAGTGGAAAACCAAAGGAGGAGGTAACAATGCTTGATAGGAAATGTGCTCATTACCTTGCTCATGTAACTAACTCCTTTGTACAGTGTTTTTACAATAAAAAGTATTAAAAACAACAACAACAACCCAAACAAACAAACAAACAAAAAAACACTGATCAAGAAGTTGAAGTCATTCCTGTAAGTCTGGGTCTGAATGAATACCTGGTAAAAATGTCACTGTTTTATGTCCATTTATTTTCTGGGATTTAAAAACTGATCCCAGTCTGTCTTGGAATTCAATGATCACTCTGTAAGAAAGCTCAAGCTTACCACAAAGAAGTTGTTTATATTAAAGGAACTAAACTATCCTCACCATCTTGCCAGCTCTGAATCTGGCTGGGAAGCGAGATGAGCTGTCTACACTAAGCTGCTTTTCCTGCAGGATGCCAAATGAAATACATTGTAATTATTCTTTTAAGCCATAGGATTTGAAGTGGTGTGTATTTTTTAATATAGAAGGATGAAAGCAAAATGTGCACATACACAGAAACAAAGAGAAATTAAAAAATTAAGTATGTCTTGAATATACACTGTTAAATAAATTTACTTGAAGAAAATAAGCTTTTTAAGTTTTCAAATCTAGAAATATGGCAGTAATGGAACACACTGAGTTGTCAAGATAAACAAATTACACAATTTCCTAGATTTCCAAGTATGTATTATTTTCCCTGTATAATCATTAAATTGAACATATTATAGCCCTAAGAAAAACTCTGTATAAAAGCTACCCTGCAGAAACTTATAGTCTCAAAGATTCATGTTCGATATATCACTGAGATGATGGTTATTTCAAGATAACTACTTCCTTTAAAAGTTATCATTGATTGTCCTTAAGTTATTCTGAGAATTATTTGTAAACATAATAGTATTTCTTTTAATGTCATCTGTTGTAATATGCTCGATAATAGTAGCTTTCTAGAATCTGTTGTGTAATATTTTACTTTTCTTTAGCTATAGGTTAGTAAGGAAACTAGCTAAGAATTTGTTTTTTATAGCCAATATTTGTGAACCATTTATCTGTGTTACAATTACTTTGGGAGCACGAACGTAAAAGGTAAAAAGCACAAAGAATAACAGAAACATGATATATAGTTTTGTTACTTAATAACCACTGATTTCTTTTACCAAACTTATTCTATTTTCACTGAATAAGCACCTGACAATTTTCTTTCTTTGTCTCTCTCTTTCTCTCTTTCTTTCTTTCTTTTTTCTTTTTTTGGGGGGTTGGTGGTGGGGCTTGAACTCTGGGTGTGCCTGTTATTCCTGAATTCTTTTACTCAAGATGAGCCCTCTACCACTTGAGCCACAGCACCACGTCTGGTTTTCTGGTCATGAATTGGAGATAAGAGTCTCATGCACTTTCCTGCCAGGGCTGGCTTTGAACCTCAGTCCTCAGATCTCAGCCTCCTGAGTCACTAGAATTACACCTGCATCTGGTTTACACATAGCAATTTTCTGTGTAAAGTTTTACTGATTAAACTGTCTGGCTCATTAAATCAATGGAAATATTATTAGCTGGGCACTGATGGCTAACACTCATAATCTTACCTATATTTGGGAGGCTAAGATTGTAAAGATTATGGTTCAAATTCAAACTGGGATATGGGAAAACAACAAAGGAAGCGTAACAATGCTCAACAAGAAATGCAATCATTACCTTACTGATGTAACTGTAACTCCTCTGTATTTACAGTTAAATAAAAATTTTAGAAATAACGGATGTGTTCCTGTCATAATAGCTTAAAGGAGAGCTAAAATCGAGAGGAAAATGGTGCAAGACCAGTCTGGGTAGAAGGGTCCATGCTGTGTACTTGTCATCTCAGCTCAGTAGGGAAATCCAGACCCAAGCCTGCTCAGGAAGTAGGTATCTAGCTCAAAAGTATCCAGGTACTAGAATTGTGGCTCACTAGTAGTGTCTGCTTAGCAAATGCAAGAAAACTGGTTCAAGTCACAAAAATGCTAAAAAAAATACAACATATTAATTATTTTATTAAAAATTACATGTATTATATGCTGTATATATTCTTAATTCCCAGATTTCTAATTCCTGTCACTTACATATTATGCTCCATTACCTCCAAATCATTTAGACAACTTTCATCATGCACACTACACTTTTTCCCCTTCCACATATATTGTACTATTTGGAGCCGTGTGTGTGTGTGTGTGTGTGTGTGTGTGTGTGTGTGTGTGTGTGTGTATGTGTGTTTATGTAAAAAATATAGTTTATTCTTTATCTTCCATGTGACTAATGAGGTTGAAACCAATTATTTTGTGTATCCAGTATTTCTTTAAATTTCATTTTTATTTAAAAATATTTAACCAATAATTTTTGGTTAGTTTATTATAGAATTTTTCTCCCTTTACACATTTGGGATAAAAGTCTCTGTCAATAAATGGATGTTCTGTGCTACCTAGACTCTCCCTACCATTCTGAGGCTTTTACCTAGCCCAGGGATTTTTGCATATATATATATATATATATATATATACATACATATATACATATATATATATATATTCACTAGTAAAGGAATATGCAGAGCCTTTGAGAGCATGCATATGTACAGCTTTATCTCAGAACAAGAGGATTATCAGGGCAAATCAGAGTCTAAGTGTTTGACCAATCCTTCACTGAATCTTCCTAACATTTGAATTCTTCCCTACATCCAAACCTGTAAACTCACATTTCTATAGTGTTCAATATAATTTTTGTTATAAACCTCCATGTCCATATCTGTGTGCACAATGATAGATAATTTTCTCTATCAAGGTCCTTGATGAAGCATGACCTTGTAAAAGTGAATTTAATTAACAAAAATCCAGTGTAAACAAATCTCTACAGACTAAGAAGTTTGATACATTTGTGATTATCAGACCAGTATCTCCGGTCATAATGTAGCACACATTTGGTTATTCAAACACAATTGGGAGATAACAATAAGGAGAAAGTAGTTACATTCATTGTTACTACTGAAATTAAATTGTGGAGAAGTTTCCCAAACATTTTTGAAGCAAATCTGAGAGACAAAACTTATGAAAATATTTGAAGAAACAAATATTTTCTGGACATATATGTTAGCAAATTGCTTTTAAAATTGTAACACTATCAACAATATACTCTGTTTCTTCCACACATTAAACAGTAAACTGATAACTTGATAACTTCTTAGGTATTTCTTACTTCTTAGGTAGTTTATACTCTCTTCCTGACCCAAAAATTTATTCCAATTTTTTTCTATTTAGAATGACTTTTCCAATGTTTCTAAGTGATCATTTTAGTTAAATATATGAACTCATAATGATTATGAATTTCAAAATCTGTAAATAATTGTATGTTCTATTTATTCTCACTTACTAATTAAAATAAATTTCCTAAAAGGCATTTGAGAGTTATGGATTACCATTATTAATTTTCTTCACAGAAAACTTTTCAGATTGTGCTTTTAAAACCCTATGTATTACTGATAATATACCTAATAAAGTCACAAATATTGAAAACTAAAGAAATTGGTTAGCTATTAACAATAAATACATAGTATGAACTTGATTAAAATTTTTGATACAACTTTTTCTAGTGGGGAAAAATATACATGGGACATGGGTGGTTTTAGATCATTAGTGCAAAACTGGCAGTGCAAGTGTTGATGTCTCAACTTCAAGTCCCTTAGCTGGAGCACAGATTGCCCAGTTGCTGGCCTGAATCCAGGAGGTCAGAGTGCCCAGCTGTGTTTTCAGCCACAGTGTTTTGTGGTTCTCCATTTCCCTGAGTAAAATGACATCAAGAGGTTAGGAAGTCTTACAATGTGAACCAAAATACATGCAGACTCTTTCCCAGAGGACTCTGCCCTGCACTAGATATTCAACCTAGTGCAGGCAGATGGTATGTCCGTACCTTTCATGGAAACAGTAGTCTTTTGAGAGAAATTACAACATAAACTGTGGCTGACATAGCTGGCTCTCTAGGTCGCTACGAGGCTAAATGAGAACATGACTGGAAATGTGTTGTGTTGTAATATTGTGAAGAAAAATAAAAATGTATTACGAAGTTTGGTGAAAAAATAATTTAGAAATGTTATTTCAGAGGATTATGTAAGTAGAACAGAAATAACAGAATTACCAGGTTGTAGAGGGTAGTTTTGTTGTTTTTCTTTTTATTTTTTCCCAAGATTAGAATCTTGAGATGATTAGATAAACATTCTAGTATGAAACTCAGTAACTACTAAATTATATAGTAGCACATTAAAATAGAAACATGTTCTCAACACTCATGAGACATAGAAGCAAGCTTGGTCAAAGGCACTTTTGGGGATGTTAAGGCAAGAGGAAATCACAAGAGCTCTAGGATAGACATGGTCTTTCAGAATCCGCCCACTTCAGTAAGAATGTATGAGCATCTTATCCTTGGTAGACAGAGAAAGGTACTTTGAAGCAGGAGTTAATGTCCAGAACACATCTTTTTTTGTGATAAGGGCAGTTCCTAGAGAGGGTTTCACTTGAAACCTGCCAGAAAGCAGTAGTCATAATATATATGTCTACTATGCAATACTTTATATAAACTGTGAAAATGTATTTACTATGTACAATAATATTTAAAATACACAATAAGGGAATAAAATGCCACTTACCTTTACTGGCATTCATTAAGTAAAGATTGAAACAAGGATTCAATCATGTAGTATTTTGTAATTTCTATGTAGAATTGTTTAATATAGTTTTAATTTCTTATATATACTTTTTCGATATAATGACTAAGAGCAACATGATTGCTCATTGATTATGTTTATTTTCTTTTTTATCTTTCTGTTTTTATTTTATTTTTTTAATTGTGAAAATACTGTACAGAGGGGTTACAATTACATGGGCAAGATAATGAGTACATTTCTCATGGAGCATTGTTGCCTCCTCCTTTGTTTCCCCCTCCCATCCCTTCCCATCCTCCCCCCTCCTCCACCCATTCCTCCCCCCCACCCACAAAAGTTGTAAAGTTCATTTTTCCACATAAGGACTTGTACATCTCATTGTTGCAATGGATCCACTTGTATCCCTATTTAGACTATTTGTTTTTTCCCTTCCCCTCCACAAATTATACCAACCTCAAATACAGTGGAAGTAGGGTTATACCATGGGAGAGGACATACAAAACAACAAAGAAATAATCTTATAAATGCGTTAGAAACACATGCATGAAAGAAACAAAAACATTAAAATACATATTTAAGGGTTCGTTTTCCTAACATCACATTATCTGACCTTTTCTGCTTGACTCAGACACATACTAGTTATTGGAAATAAGGGAAACCATGGGACCTAAGTTTTTTTGGGCCTGGCTTACTTCACTTAATATACTTTTTTCCAAGTCTTTCCATTTCCTAACAAATGGGGCAATGTCATTCTTTCTGATGGAGGCATAGAATTCCATTGTGGAAGCCTGACATCCTCACTCTTTCTCAGGAAGCAGAGGAGGGAAGGCCACCCCTCCCCCCTCCCCCCACTATGTTTATTTTCTTTACAACTCAGTCTAATCCGAGCACCAGTGGCTCAAGCCTGTAATCCTAGCTACTCAGGAGGCTGAGATCTGAGGATCGAGGTTCAAAGCCAGTCCAGGCAGGAAAGTCCATAGACTCCGGAAGTGGCATTGTGGTTCAAACAGTAGAGCTCTTGCCTTAAGCTGAAGAGCTGAGGGACAGCGCCCAAGCCCAGAGTTCAAGCCCCATCACTGACCAAAAGCAAACAAACAAACAAAACTCAGTCTATTTTTTGTGACATTAGAATAACAATAATCCTTTAGGCACTCATTTATTCGTGACACAAACACACACACACAAGAGAACAGGTTACTCATCTATAAATTCAACCAATCATGAGTAGAAAAAAATGAATTTGAACAAATATTCTAAAATTTATAGAAAAGGCTAGAATTTATCAAGAATCATGGATTAGGCTAGGTCCATACATGGGTGGGACACAAATGTATCCACTGGGACCTACAAAGGTCCTTTGTCTCCCCTGGCATTTGCACCTGGAGTACTGAACATCTTACATGTAGTTTGTATATTCTGTCATGAGGCATCTGACGGTTGTTTCTATACTGAACATGCACAGACCTATTTTCTTTTTCCCTAGTCAGCAGACCCTAAACATTCAGGACAAGTGCTTACTTAGCATTTACATCAGACTGGGCCATAAAACATCTAAACATGAGTTAAAGGATTCCGAAGGATATTCACAGGTTTCCTACCACTCTGACACCACTTATAAGCCACTTATACAGAAATTTTTATATTCAAAACTGATTATGGAATAAATCTACAGATACTTTAGGATATCTTCCTTGGATTGCTAATAACTCTAAGAATATCTAGGATTAATAAACACATTGTACAGTAATTCCTAGGAATATTAAAGTAAATTACAGTCTAGAAAATGTGAGATTTCATATGGTTCATATTTAGAGGTACTGAACTCCTGATATAACTTTTAATATTAGTATTACATATTTATACATTTAGGAAATTTCATATGCTTGGAATTGACATGATGGCTCAAGAAAGAAAAAATATACATAAACTACAATAAATTTGAAATTTCTGTCTTGGTACTGAAGTACATTCTGAATTTCATAATGGATCCATCTGTGAAGAAACAAGTTTTCTGTAATTTAGGTCAAATGCAGATGACTCTATAACAAAATAAAAATGAGAATTAGAAATATAACTTGAAAGACAATAATAGAATCAGAATTAGAAATATAACTTAAAGGGCAATAATGGAATTATAATGGAATGTAAGAGGGAAAGCAGATTGAATACAAGTTCAAGTTCAGATATCCAACTCCAAAGATCTAGATTCTACTTATCTCTTCTTGAGAAGAGATAATCCTGCTCAGCACCTTGATTTCAGCTTTGCAACATCTGAACGTAGTGTGCAAACGAGTCTCCCAAGACTTCCAGAGCTCCACACTAGTAACTGAGTGTTTTTGGAACCACTGAAATGGTGATAATTTGTACTTAAAAATATTTGTAGAAAGTGAAAACAAAACAAACACTAAGTACTTGAGGCAAAAAGTACCCCCACTTTTGTAGAATAACATTCCCCAAACACAAATATGATTTCTTCAGAAGCAGTTATTTTAGATATTAAAATTACCCTCAGAAAAAATTCCTTCGTGATGAGTTTCAGACACATCATTGAAGTCAATCCAGGCATACACGTTATTCAAAAAAAATTCTCACTACTAGCATTTGCATTTATGTATATTTATGCACATTCATGTTCAAAATTTATTTGATTCATTTCTCGCACTCAAAATAGCTTTATTCATCTCACCTGCAGTGTAATCTATATTTATCCCTGGCCTTGCTATTTTTGACAATATAAGGCATGTTTATTTTACTAAGATTCTTAAAGTCCAATCCTAGACCTAGATTCAGTAATTAGTCACTCTAAATTTGAAGCCAATAATTAGATATCAATCTGTTTCTCAGATTGCTAGTATGAAGTGTAGATAATGACAAGTGTTCCAAAGACTAAATTGCTGACTATGTGTGAGATCATTTGGCCCAGTGTCTCACACTTGACATACACAGTAACTATTAGTATAGCAGTCTTGTCAAAGATAAAATATTTTAAAATTGTCGATTTTGGGGCAGGGAAGATGGCTCAGTGGTAGAGTGCTTGCGTTGCATGCATGAGGCCCTGGGTTCCGTTCTTCAGTACCACATAAGCAGACAAAGCTGGAAGTGGGGCTGTGGCTCCAGTGTTACAGTGTTAGCCTTCAGCTGAAGAGCTGAAGGACAGCGTCCAGGCCCAGAGTTCAGGCCACAAGACAGACAAAATAAACAAACAAACAAATTAATTAATTACTTAAAGAAATGTCAGTTTAATCATTTCTGTTGGTCCATAACATTTGTGAATAATTTTATCCAAATGAAAGGTTAAGGTGTTTTATAAATTATTTTCATTTTTTCCTCAATATTTCATAAAAAGAAATAAAAGAAAATAAAAATTTTAGCAAAAGAACATAGAATGCGCTCTTTAAAAATGAGAAAATTATTTTATGAAATATCATTGTAGAAATATTTAGGTATTTTAAAATAAATCACCCAAGATTTAAGGAGAACAAAAAAGCATGAAGAAAATAATTTGGATTCTGGCTAAGGAAGAATAGCTAACAGGGCTTATTTGACAAGTAGTTAAAATTTAAATATAGAGTACAGATCAGATAGTAGGTTTATGTGACATTTTCTAATTATGATAATAAACTATAATCATTTTAAAATTAAGCTTGCTTATAGGTTCTCCATAGATATGGATTAAATAAAAAGTCAGAACAATTCTAACTGCCAAATGGTCAAAGAAGAGCACACACGTGCACACACACACTCATACACACACACAAACACACAACAGATAAAATGGAAAAGGTGAAGCTGAATAAGCAAATAGGAAATACATAAATAATGACTTGGAAGAACTACTAGAAGATCATAGAACTTTTCAGCAAGTATGAAATATATTAAGTTTCATACAATCATGAAGTATTTCACAAATATGCAGTGATATTGAATGGTTATATAATTTACTAATGTGTAATGGATATTGATATACAGTTATAAAACAATTTAATGTGGTGATTGATGGGAATTCTAAAATAGTCTTCTTCTGAGCATTAAATTGAACTGCAAATTGTTATTAATGTGATTATTAGCTCAAGAATATAAAAAGTTCATATACAGAAGACATCTGTTGCATTATACAACTCTGCTATAATAAAATGGAATGAAATCATAAAATCTTCTAGCAGTTTATTAATGCCTGAAATTTTTCCATCATTTGAGACCTTTGACTAATGGTTTATCTAATAAACTATGCAGCAACATAAAATTATCTCAAGTTGTAGTCATTTTGGAGAAGTTCTTTTAATGGGGCTGAAAATCCTTGTCAGTTAGCCAAGTGTCCCAGGGTAATCAACATAGAACTAATGAAATTCCATCAATATAGTCAGTTGCATAATGATATTGCTCATATCTGTTGCACAACAGACACATATTGGTGTCATATAACATAAAACTTTCTATATCTTATGTTGTAATGCCCAAGGATACAATTTTGATCCCCCTCACCATCAATTGTTATGAAAATGGTTCTAAATGGCCATAGTTTCAAGGGAGAAATACAGGAATTCCTACAAACTATGAATTATCATCTCTTTAAGAATATCCCACAAAGAGGAATAAGTGGATTATGTTAACCATTACATTCTGAAATATTGTAGTAAAGACTTTTCAGGCCACAAGTTCTACTGTGGTGTGATCTCAATTTATATTGATATTACTGGAAACTAGACTGTTTTTTTTACAATTCAGCACAACTCGTGAGAAAATCCATTGTTCTACATTTGTAGCACAAGTCTTATGTTTCATATATTTTGCTAGGATGATCAGATCTATATTATTCTTCATCAAAAGGATCAGTATATAAAACATATTACTATATTCTTGTTAGCTGTTCTCCTTCATCTTTAGTTTCTGAAATGACTCTAGTAAGAGTTTTAAATTGCATAGATTGAATGCATTTTTTCTATTAAATCTATTTAGGAAAGAGATGGAGTACAACAGGAAGCTCCCGTCAAACCCACCATAATTTATCTCACTATATTCCCCAAATATATTTTGCCATTTCTTGCCACAGGTAACAAGTATTGCATGTAAAAACAACATGTATATCGTATGTTAAACTTCTGAGATGGAATATAATTTTTATATGAATACACAGCTATTTTCATCACTGAAACTCTGGTTTCCTGTTTACTATACAATACTCAACTTACTTGTCACATTTGGTATATAAAAGAAATAAATTCAGAATATTCCTTAGTATACATATTACTTGCAGAATGAAATTATTGGATAACAGTGATTAGCATAAGCATGTTCAGCGATGATATTCATAAACAGATAATTTATAGACAAATAGCACATTAAATATAGCCACATTTTATTTTGTAATCTGTATCATTAAATTACTTTTCACTTCTCAAGAGGTAACTATTTATTTAATCTAAGTCTTATCAATATCCACAATATTAGTAGGGATCGTAGGTTTGGAAAATTATTATTTGTGCTTTTTATACAGGATTAGTGAACTGGAAGGCAGATGAACAAGAAAGAACCCTTGTTCCTTGACATGCATGAAAAAATTGCGTTGCTCTAAGCAAAAGCTCAACATAATCATAACTGAATATGACTCTCTCACCATCCCTATATGTAGATGTGAATTTAAAAAATTAGCCTCATTCACTACTCTATGGTTCCTGAGACACTGTGATTCTTGCTTGGTAGATTTGTTTCCAAGGTTAGAACACTGCCTTAGAGATGGTTCCCTGGAGCTGATCAATCAGTTTTGAGAAAGAACAACAGTTTAAATCTAGTCCTTCTGAATTCACTAAGATTCCACAATTTTATAAATGAATCCATATTTTTCAAGATCTCATGAATTAAATTGTCTGTACATAATTCTACCAATTTGTCTCACAATTAAGCTACTGTATTATATCTACTGTACAACTATAACCATTTAATGAGTAATTTTGATATCAGATGGTATAACAATAAAACTGAAATGTGTTCTGCTTTAATAGCTCAAAGATCACTAATATCCCCATTCCACAAGGCAAGACTAATGATTTTTGTTTAGCCTTATGTGTCCTCTTTAAGAGTGGAATTGTATTACTACTCTTCATTATAAAGACAGGCACTTTGGTAGACTATAACACCATTTTGAGAAAGCTGCTGTCATTTTATTCTGCACATTTGGGTCGCATAAAAGTTAACTTTAATGATGCAATATTTCCTTTCTACAATTATCTTTTATAGTGGGTGAACTGATCATTAATTTCACTGTAAAGACATAATTTGTACATCTTAATGTATTTTTCGACTAATCTATTTTTGTGAGTGCAACAGCTGGTAGCTCCCCAAAGAAGATAAGATAGTAAAAACTCTACCTGAGTTCCATAATATCTTTGATTTCCTTTCCTTGCCACATAAAATTCAGCATTAAAGTTTTATTTCTCTGTTATGCCAGTATTATAGTTATTCCGTATACAAGTATGCCCGTGGTGAATGAACATTATATTGATAAAGCCTTTCCAACAGATTGCATAATAGTTTGTTAATATTGTATTACTTTTCACTCAGATTTCTAAAATGAAATATGTGGAATACCATCAGATTATTTGTACATTGCCAATTTACAAGATTTAAACTGATATTTTAAAAATATACTGATTTTCATTCTTTTTCTATAAATTTATTGTCTTCTATTTCTGGGTGACAGTTATTTGGATATTCCCAATCCTCTTGGCTGATTGTTTATAATAAAACTCATTTTCTTCATAAAAATATTTAGCAAGATGGAGTGTTTTATTTTATTTTTTAGTGAGATGGAAGGTTTGGAAATATTCAAGGCTTTTCTTCAACTGTTTCTTCATCTTAAAATTACTAGATACACTTTTAAATAGAACCACCTCAAAATTTAAACACATCTGAAGTATTTAGTAAGCATGAAGTACCAAGCTATGAAAAGTGCTAGAGGAAGCAATTTTTTCTTTACAAAAGCAATACACTTTCCATAAATTCAGGAAATTTACCAAATAAGCATTCTTGGTCCATCTTCTCATGCTAAAACAAAGTATGTGAAGCTAGATAATTTATAGAGTAAACATATTCATTTGGCTCATAGAGCAGGATACGCCTTGGCTATACTTCTCTGAAAATATAGGTATGAGGCGTGCATATATGTTTGTGTGTGAGAAGGAGGGGTATGGAATTACTTCATTACTAATCCTATCAATCAGGACTCAGTTCCTCCAGAAAACCATTAATTCCTTTGATCAGCCTATCACTTATAAAACAAATCAACACTGAACACTGCTATCCTAGTGACCAAAACCTAATGTTAAGTTTTTAATAGGGACAAACCATAATCAATCTAGTATAAATGGTATCCAATCTGGTTGTTTTAAATTCATTTATAATCATAGAAAACTGGGACAACTTATTTATAATACTGAAAGAAAAAAAGCCATTTCTCATTCTAAGTTTGAGTACTTGTTTAGATGCTTTTAGACAGAATAAAAAATATGCAACCAAGCATTTCACAACAGGGTGCAACAAAAACAATATATCTATAACGTCATCAGGAAATGCTTATGGTTGTATTCAAGGATACACATTCGTCTTGTTGGACACTTAGATTTCTTAACTCACTGATCATAGCAAAAAATTGCATTGCTGAAGAACATTTATGGTCACAACACTATGACACTGAACAAAAGTGATCTTCAAAAATCTAGGACTTTTAAAACTATATTACTTGTACAGAAAAGAAATTCTTTTCTTCTTTTCTTTTAAATAAAAGATTCTCATAATTTAAACACATTGTTGGGAGGTGGGAAATTGGAAAAAAAATCCTGATCAACATTTATCTTTACCTCTATTGTCTTTAGTTTTCCTTTTGCACACTCTTGGGAAAGTAATAGGTGAGATACTTACTGTTATTTATTATTAAAATAATTCAAGTAATCGTAAGTATGGTCATGATTATTGTAAGTTCTGCTCTTGGATGGCGAGCAGACTCCACCCTCCTCCCAGCAAAGTCTTGCCCAGTACCTTCGTTACCTAGGCAACTGGCACACCTGGAAGAGGTCACTTCTACATTCTATGTCCACAACTTTCCCCTCCCCTCCCCCAAATAAAGCCTAGCCCAGGGCCAGATGCCCTCTTTCCCAGGCCTTTGCCAGTTGCGTGGAGTGCCAACATGGCCTGGTGCCAGCCGGAACGATGAGTAAACCAACCCCTTACCTGAATACCACGTGCGTGGTGTGGTTCTTACTCAGCTACTTCTTTTTACAAACCTAACAATTATATCTAGTTTCCCTGCGTTATGTGTGGATTTAAGTAAGTTGTGATTGCTAGAAAAAAATTTACACAACATTAACAGGAATAATAATAGCACTTAAATGAAGTTCACCAAGTAGAAACAAACATGGTTATCAAAAAATGTATACTATTATCAGAAATGTTATTTACCTGAGTGTCAGAAATAGCATAAAGTAGTTTGATAGGGTGTTCTGTGTGTATACATGTTCTGTGTGCTATATTCTGACTTGTGAAAACCATGTACATAGAATAGATACAGTGTTCTGAGACAGAAACAAAAAAATGATGGAAAAACATCTTTCCTTCCTCAATCACTGCCACAATACAGAAATGAATGACCAGAATGTGGAAGAAAAGAGATACTCTTGAGGAGCTTGTTCTCTTTCCATAATTACCAACTTCTTACTTTCTCCTTAATGAAGTATAGTTGAGTGAAATTCAACTCATCTTTAACATCTTCTATGTTGTGTGTGTGCCTAAAATTCTTAGGAAATATTGTATGTTCACTCTAGTTTTCAGAATCCAAAGATAAATCATTAAGATATTCAGACAAATAGTGAAGATTTTATTGTATATCTTGGCCTCAAATCTGCCAAGAATAAACAAAGAGGCAGCAGACCGAACCTATCTAGGTTCGGAGAAATATCCTAGCAAGCAAGATCAGTCTCATCCTTGCCTTACCATCTAAGTGATAGGAGAAATTTCTCTTCATACTTCCTTCCATTGAGAAATGGTTATTCCAAATGAGAACCTGGAGAAGAAATCCTTAGCTATTAAAAAAGATACACATAGGAGTTTATGGATCCTGGGATTGTCTGTTGCAAACTGTTGGCGTATATTAATTCCCAAGGTGAAAATAAAATTCTTATATTGGTCTTAAATGATCAGTTTTTGTTAATAAGCCTCACATAACATAATCATATACTGACATTAATTTATTAAAATTGGCTCAATTTTCACCTGTGTGAATTTCTTCCAGATTCTAATGACTCTCCAGAGCCAAGGTTTGTCCAAACAAGGGATAGTTGTCACAGGAGCATGACATTGATGGTAATTAAATCATAGCTACTTTTGTGTAAGAAATAAGTCTAAAATTTAGCAGCTTGGAAGACAAATATTGATTCTTTACAATGGAATTCCTGTGTGTTAGGAATTTAGGACTGGATTTTGTGGGTAGTTCTGATGTAAGGTCTTCCCAGTAGATGAGTATTTAGCTCAATGGGAGAACTCATGCATAGAATGCAAGAGGCCTTAACTCAATCACCAGCAGCCACATTCCTTGCAAATTATAGGGTATTTACTACATCTACAGTTGTCTGAAGACTTATATTACTCAAAAAACCTACTTGCAGTAGATTCAACATATTGCTACTAGACAAAAATAATAGACTATATAATTTTCTTCTCTGTTGCAGTCAATGCCAGTTCCTCATTTTACGGTTTCTTTCTCACTAGCCACAACATTAAATTTGTTTTTCTTCTATACTCTGATTCACAATCTAGCCTCAGAAGTGGTATGACAAGCATGGTGGTTCACTTCTGCAATCACAGCCTCACTAGAAAGACCAAGGTTCTAGGATTGCAGGCGTGAGTAATGAGTGTCCTACTTATTTAAAACTTTTGGTGATGAAACATAGATATACATAACTAGATAGATATGTATAAATGTATATATGCATATATATGTATATCTAATATACATATCTGTATCTACTTATTAGTTATGTAAATTAGGAAGAATTTTTGAAGGATTTTAGAGGTAAGCATGGTGAACAATCATGTGTTCTATTTCTAGCAGAGGAAGTATTATTTTATCATTCAACTTCAAGAGCAAGAAAAGTACAGAGAAGATATTGAATTGCTTATGCCCTTGTGAAAGATGTATATATTTAGAGAATTTAGATTTTACTCTAATCATAAAAGGAAGTAAAATAATAATACCATTTTCCCCCTTTATTTTTCATCTAATTTTGGCAGTTTTATGGGGAAACTGGTTTTAAAATAAATATACAGAATAAATAGTGAAGGAAAAACCAATTTGAAAACTCTTACTGTAATCCATATGACAGATGTCAGGAGAGATCCATGTTGTAATACAACTGGAGGGAACTTTGAAATATACATAGGAGTTATCACTTATAAGTCTTTCTGGTAGTTTCAAGCTAGTAGTTTAAGCAGAGAAAAGTATTGAACAGCATGTCTATCCCTTCACCTAGAATAACTAGAGAAAGAATAATGTACTAATACATAGAACATCTCAGTAGGAATTGAATTGCAAGGAGGTCTATATTAGGAATTGCATTTGGGATATCCATTTTGAAGTGCATAGTTATATAAAAATATATTATACAGCCGGGCGCTGGTGGCTCGCGCCTGTAATCCTAGCTACTCAGGAGGCTGAGATCTGAGGATCGCGGTTCAAAGCCAGCCCGGGCAGGAGAGACCGTGAGACTCCTATCTCCAATAAACCACCAGAAAACCGGAAGTGGCGCTGTAGCTCAAGTGGTAGAGCGCTCGCCTTGAGCTGAAGAGCTGAGGGACAGCGCTCAGGCCCAGAGTTCAAGCCCCACGACCGACAAAAAAAAAAAAATATTATACAAATTACATATAATGTAAATTATATGTAAGTTTAAAATATAAATATAATGCATATTTTATATATAGATATATAAAGCATCATTATTTCTATTTCTTGCTTTTTAAAAATTGTCTATTAACATGACTACAAATATGCTTTGATATGTATATATATATAAATATGTATATTTGTAAATATAAATATTGCTCTAGTTCAACAAAAATAAATCAGAAAAATATTGAAAACCAGTATTATAAAATGTAAGCTACAAATAATGATTTTACAGAAAGAATATTTGTATAATTCTATTTGACAGATAAAGTAGACCAGGTAAACAATCCAACCAACAACTGTTCAAAGGCTTGCAAAATTTGTGTTAAACATATAAAAATATTTAATACAAGTATTAATATCATGCTGTATATAGTTATTTACATTCTGTTTCTTTGAATCAGCTAATTGGGATGTATACCAGTTTGGAATACTCATTTGGAAACATAAAAGATGGACAGCCAACAAAATTATAAGTACAATATGTAGAGGTCCATGATTGTTGTGGGCATTAATCACCAAGAGAAAGGGCATCAAGACAGAAAGCTAGTACATGTAGTACCTAGGCAAGTACTTAGCACTTAGGCAAGAGGTAGCAAAAAAATTCTAAATAAAGTGAATGTGAAGGAATTACCTTTAGAGATGGGGAAATTAAAAAAAAAAACTCTTAGAAGAAAGTACTATCAGAGAAACCAAGTAGAATCTGTATTTTAAAGGAATGATCATCTGTGACAGAAGCTTTCAACTTGAGAATGAAGGAGGAAGACGAGGAAGTAGGTCCTGGTTTTGGCAGGTGAAGGTCACTGGAATCCGTGATAAAGAAATGAAATAACACTCTCAGAGAGGAAGGAGTGTCTGACAGACAAGTTGAGGAGCTGAAACGTTAACCTTTAAAGCAGTTTAGCACTGGAATCCAGGTGCACAAATTTGACAGCTTATTATCCAAATCTTCAAAGGAAACTTATGTTTACTTTTTTATTTTTGACAAATGTTTTGCATAAATCATCACCTTGCCAAATAGCATAGGAATGACAAGGTTTAAGTTAGCAGAAGGTTTATTTTTATTATTTTTTTTCTGATGGTTATGACTTGTTTATTGTAGTTTATCTTTTTTTGAACATATGTGTCTTGCAAGTGTAGTTTCCTACACTTTTGGTTCTTTCTTAGGTGTCACGCGATATCAGGGGCAGGTAAGTCACTGAGATAATAATGATGGGCATAAACCCTGCTGAAAAAGAAGAAAAAAGGGGTAGCCTTGAATCTATAAGTAATCGTTCTTTTACAATTTCTTGTGTCTGTCATTCACTGTCTCATAATAATACATATTCTGGACACCAACTGATTGTGACTATGTGTGTAGCCTGCAGTTAGAACTCACCATCACTGGGGTCAATGGAATATGAGAGCAAAATGGTGTCTGTGAATGACAAAATTGGGATCGAAAAGGACAGAAAAGGAAGCATTTTGAATAGTGAATAACTAATAAGGTAATTGTGGAACTAAGTTAGACTACTAACAATACTTCATGTACTTTTTGAAGATTCAAAAAAAGGAATATAATACAACCAGAGAAGTAAAGGTGTGGATATTATTTATTGGTAGAGTACTATTTTAGCAAGTGGGAAGCTTAAATACAAACATTAGTACAGTTAAAATTAAAAAAAAATAAAGTGAACAATGACAAGATTAAAGATGTAAAGTGATATACATATTACACATAGAGAAATAAAAACTATGTAACTTCACTCATTGTTATTGAAAGGTGAATTATACCGTATTGAAATCTTACTTCATCCCAGTTATAATGGCTATTCTTAAAGAGACACAAAAAGACAAATGTTAGTATGGATTTGGAAAAAGAACAAGCACTTTAGGTAGACATGTGGTAGCAGATATTATGGATAAAAATATGGAGATGCCACAAAAGTTTAAAAAGGAGAATTCCATAGTATCTTCCAAATATTAAATGCAAAAAAAATCAGCTTTGTTGTAGCAATGATAAATCATAGGAAAGATAGAAAAAAACTAAGTAAGAAACATTGGATTAATAATAAAAAGTGCCAGACATATACAAATAGGTGAATGTTCATATTCATATGCATATGATATAGACATATGTAAGCAATGCATGCTCTTTTGTTTTAGAAAGATAGAGAAACCTGCAACCCAGAACATCCAATGATGTCAGACAGACACAATAAGACAAAGCCCGGCATTGGTGGCTCACGCCTGTAATCCTAGCTATCCAGGAGGCTGAGATCTGACGATCACAGTTCAAAGCCAGCCCAGCAGGAAAATCCCTGAGACTCTTATCTCCAATGAACCACCAGAACACGGGAAGTGGTGCTGTGGCTCAAGTGGTAGAACTGGCGACATTTGCTGAAGAGCTCAGGGACTGTACCCAGGCCCACAGTTCTAGCTCCAAGACCAAAAATAAAATAAAATAAAATTTAAATTTAAAAAATAAAGATAAGCGTCACAAAAATGTTCTAATCTGTGAAATTCGTGAAACATTATCTCCTAGGACTATAGAGTGGAGTGGAACAGAGAGGGAGTGGATATAGGGAGAGATTGGCTAATGGGTATAAAATATAGGTAGACAGGAAGAATAATCCTAATGTTTGTTGTACTGTACACGGGGGCCATCCTAGTAGCCAGTATCTTCTGCATATCTCAAAATACCTAGCAGGGAGATGTAAATCTTCTCACCACAGAGAGATAAGAAATACTTTAGATGTTGGATTGGCTTAACATCTTCATTTTATCATCATCTGGGCTAAATGCTATAAACACACACACACATACACACACACCATAGGCTATATATGTAGGTAGGTAGGTAGATAGGTAGGTAGGTAGATAGATAGATAGATAGATAGATAGATAGATAGATAGATAGATAGATAGATAGATAGATAGATAGATAGATAGATAGATAGAAGATAGATAGATAGATAGATAGATAGATAGATAGATAGATAGATAGATAGATAGATGGATAGGTATTTATAAACATAGGTATGTGTACATATAATGTATCAAAATCCCATATTCTATTTCATAATTGGATGAAACTGCTTTTTATGATCTTTGTATAACAATTCTTAGATGTACAAGAGAGTTTCATTGTTAGGTGTCCACAGACTGACTTAGATTATGCTCACTCTTCCCACACTCATCCCTATCCCAATTCACAAACTAATTTCAAAATGCTTCCTTGTTCAATTTTCACATTTTGTATAAAGAGTTTTGCCCATGTTTTATCTCTTTTGCCTTTGCCTTTCATTCCCCTCTTCTTTCTAGTACCTATTCTCAAACGGGCCAGTTTTGCACCCTGGTCATTCCTTTTTTAAATGTACATTAGCTGTGTGAAATGATCTCATTCTGTTGCTCTAACTCTCACTTTCCCATTCTAACCCTGGCTGTTGTTCTATTTCTCCCATACACACTTCTGTTACTGATCAGCTTTCAGTGTGTTTCCCTATGCCATATTCATGCATATGCAGAATGTATTGAAGAATTATTCACTCCTCCATATCCTCCCCTGCTTCACCTTCACCTCCAAAACAGTTCTATCTGCATTGACATACATGGTCTATATCATGTGTATTAATTAAACTTAAATAACAATTTAAAAGTAACAATCTCAACAATATTATATGATTATTGACTCAAATAAGGCAAGGTAATGAGTACATTTCCTATCAAGCATTGTTACCTCCTCCTTTGTTCTTCCCCTACCCTCTCTTCCCTCCCAACTCCACAACTACACTTCCCCCTCTCCTCTTCTCCCCTTGTCCACCTAAATTGTAAAGTTTGGTTTTCAACATAGTGTCTTGCACATCTCATTGTTCCAATGTGTGTGTATCCTTACTTAAGCATTTTGTTCCTTTTTTTCCCTTCCACTCCCTGAATTACAGAAGTGTATACACAAGATGCAGAGCACTGACATCAAATACAATAACAGGGGTTATACCATGGGGGAGGAACATACAAAGAAACAAAAAAATCATATGGTACATTATAAATATGTTAGGAAATAGCAAACAAGAAAAACAAACAAACAAACAAGAACACTTGTGTCCCTATCTTGGGGTTCATTTCACTTACCATCATCTCATCTGGTCATAAGTCCATAGCTTTTGACCTTTTCTGCTTGTCCCAGACTGGAGGCTAAACAACACACTGTTAAATCACCAGTGAGTCATGAAAGAGATTAGAAATGAAATTCAAATATTCATGATGTTCAACAAAAATGAACACACCAATTATCAGCTCCATTGGGACACAGCAAAGGCAGTACTTAGAGGCAAGTTCATAGCTCTGAGTTCCTACATCAACAAATTGGAGGGATCTGAAACCAACAATTTAATGAGACATCTGAACCTCCTTGAAAAAGAGCAGCAAGATAAACCCAATCCAGTAGATGGAAAGAAATAATCAAAATTAAATCAGAATTAAATTAATTAGAATAAAAAATCATAGAAAGAATCAACAAAAATAGAGTTGGTTCTTCAAAAAAATTAACAAACTTGACAGACCCTTAGCAAATCTTATCAGATAAAAAGAAGAGAACACACCCAAATAAACAAACTCAGAGATGAGAGTGGAAAAATCACCACAGAAACAACCAAGATTCATAACATTATAAGGGAATATTTCTCAATAAATGTTATACACTTCTTTAAAAAGCAAGCAAATACATGAAATGGGGGGGTGGGGAAAATTACAGATTGGAGGAGAGGACTGAAAACAATAAACAGAAATTTACTGTTTAATATTTCAGAAGGCTAGGAATCCTAATTCTTATTTCCTTTGAAATTTGTAAAGGAGAATGGTCCCTTCCTTTTTGGTACCTGAGGCTGTTTGACTGTCATCATTGGAATTGCTTATTGTGCAGCTACTCTTTTTGTGGGGTATATTGTGATCCGTCTGTATTCTCTCTTCATGTAGAGCTTTCCTCTTGGTAGGAAAGCTCCTCTTAAAATTTTATGATGCGTTTGACTAATCCATTTTCTCTTCTTTCTTTTTCATGCTGGTACTTGTACAATATATATGTGTGTGTGTGTGTGTGTGTGTGTGTGTGTGTGTGTGTGTGTGTGTGTGTGTGTGTGTGTGTGTGTGTGTGTGTGTGTGTGTGTATACTCATAGAATATGCAATTATATATTTACAATTCACTTTCAACCTAAAGTAGGTGGTTGCCTGTAGGACAGGTCAACTTTGTTCCTCTCTCATCTTGGAAGAACAATGTTCTTCGAAGTGCTAGCAAATGATTCATGTCTCCCTTCCACCTCCTACTCCCCATCACCCACCTCCACCCCCAACTTATGTAATCTGGGAAACAGAGAGTCAAGGCTACATCTGTTACAAAAAAAGAAAAAAGAAAAAAAGCTTTCAGCCTTAGAAAGCCATTGCAAACTGGATCCTAGGCTTCCTTTGTTTCTTGTTTCTATGAAAATGAATCTGTTCTCTCTATATTACATATCTGCTTCTTGTGTTTGTGTGTCTCTTCACTTTCAAGTGACTGTTAAAACAGCAGTGGGATGCTGGTGTTGCAATGATCTATAAAGTTTTCCATTCAGCAGGTGATTTTTCATTAGGAAAGCTGCATCCCACTGTTCCATGAGTCTTGATAATCTTCTCTCAAATTTATCAAAAAGGCTAAAATTTATTTTCAAATAAATAATAAGTATCAGATGTTGAGCACAGGGGCTTGAATATATCAATTGAGAGAGGCTGTTAGTGTGTTTCTTGTCTCTTGAAGGGTAGATTTGTGGGGGAAAAGAAAAGTCATCTACTAGTAATTCATCCTCTCATCAATAACTCTCAATGGCTAAAGCAAAAGCATAACCATTACCCCTCCACACACATATGTGTGTATATCAAGATTGATATCTTATATCTACTCATTACTTCTCTATTTCCAGATATACATAAATGGATAGATATAAATATAACTGGCTATATATCCATGCACAATATATTGAGACATCTAATGGTCTGTCTGAACAATATTTTTAAATAGAAACCACTTTTCTAATCTGGAAGCCACTTTCTTATTTGTGCACATAGAAATTTCTTTGATATTTTCACATCATTAACCATAGAACCAACATTCAAATTCAAGCAGAATTGTTTTTAAAATATAGTTCTTTAGTTCTCTGAGCCAGGAAAAAAAAGTATGTCATGGTCAATTCCTTTGGGACTTTGTTACAAAATTTTATTACTGTTTTCCTTTGATCACAGGATGGAGTTATCTATTCCTCTGTAATGGTTTCTGTCAGTAACTGGCTTTAAGGAACTTTATCTTTTCTTCAAGAAATACCTGGTGATCAAATACAAGCTACTTACAGCGGTACAATATTTAGAGATCATTAAAGTATTTATTGACTGTATTTATGTTTAGTATATATTTTCCTAAATATTTGAATTCTTTCGTACATAGAAATAAAAATATAAAAGTAACTCTGGATGCTTGTCTTTTGTTGTTGTTATTGTGGTTGTGTATGTGTGTATTTGTGTGTTTTAAGTTATAGAGTTCCATATATGAGATTGAAAATTAAAGATCATGTCATCTGCAAAGAGGGAGAGTTTTACTTCTTCTTTCCCTATTTGGATCCCCTTTATGTTTGCATCTTGTCTAATTGCTGTAGCTAGGCATTCTAATACTAGATTGAAGAGAAGTGGAGAGAGTGGACATCCTTGTCTCGTTCCTGAGTTAAGAGGAAATGGCTTTAGTTTTTCACCATTAAGTATAATGCTGGCTGTAGGTTTGTCATATACAGCCTTTATTGTATTGTGAAATGTTCCATGGATTCCTAATTTTTCCAGAACCTTCATTCATGATGGGGTGTTGGAACTTGTCAAATGCTTTTTCTGCATCTATTGAGATAACCGTGTGGTTCTTATCCTTACTCCTGTTGATGTGATGAATTATGTTAATAGAATTGTGTACATTGAACCAGCTTTGAATCCCTGAAATGAATCCTGTTTGATCGTGGTGTATGATTTTTGGATGAGTTAATCAACCCAGATGCCCCTCAGTAAATGAATGGATCAAGAAAATGTGGTATATATACACAATGGAATTCTATGCCTCCATTAGAAGAATGACATTGCCCCATTTGTTAGGAAATGGAAAGACTTGGACAAAATTATAATAAGTGAAGTAAGCCAGGCCCAAAGAAACTTAGGTCCCATGGTTTCCCTTATTTGCAATAACTAGTATATGTGTGAGTCAAGCAGAAAAGTTCAGGTAAGTTGATGTTAGGGAAATGAACCCTAAGATATGTATTCAAATGTTTTTTTTTTCCTTCAGGTGATTGTTTCTAACACATTTATAAGATTATTTCTTTGTTGCTTTGTATGTCCCTCCCCCATTGTATAACCCCTGTTTTCACTGTATTTGAGGTTGGTATAGTTTGTGGAGGAGAAGGGAGAAGACAAATCATTTAAATAGGGATACAGGTGGATCCAGTGCAACAATGAGATGTACAAGTCATTATGTGGAAAAACGAACTTTACAACTTTGGTGGGTGGGGGGGAGATTTGGGTGGAGGGGTGGGGGGAGGATGGGAAGGGATAGGAACGGGAAACAAAGGAGGAGGCTACAAAGCTTGATAAGAAATGTACTCATTATGTTGCCCATGTAATTGTAACCACTCTGTATAGTATTTTCACAATAAAGAAAAGAAAAGAAATAGCCAACAAATTACAGAATGGATCCTTAAGAGTTCAGTAAAGTTCTTTCCTTCTATGATAAAATTTTAAGTCTATAATATTTTTATCATGGGTAACCACATAATATGTATTAGAGACAACATTAAGACAGTATTTTATTTGCCTATGAATAAAATACATATATTGAGGTAAAATTATACATGTAATTGTCTCATTCTCCTAAGTAAATATCCTTAAAACTGACAGTCTTCTTAAGTCATGAAACCTGGAAGTTAGAGGGAAAAGATGAATGAGATTCTGGGTCTTTTATTTAAAAAGTTCTTTTGTCTAGTAAATTCTTCCTATTAAGAAGATAGAAGAATTTCTAACATCCATGAATCTGGAGTAATTGAAAATAATTTGTATTCTTCTATATCGTGTTATTTAACCACATAGAGTATTATAATATTTCCAGCTAGAAATTTTATTGATATTTATCTATACAACTGCTAATTTTGCCATTGAAATACATGTATTTTAAGCCGGGCGCCACTGGCTCACGCCTGACATCCTAGCTACTTAGGAGGCTGAGATCTGAGGATCACAGTTCAAAGCCAGCCCAGGCAGGAAAGTCCATGAGAATCTTTTCTCCTATAATCACTAGGAAACCGGAAGTGGCATTCTGGTTCAAGCAGTAGAGCACTCGCCTTGAGCTGAAATGCTGAGGGACAGTGCCCAAGCCCAGAGTTCAAGCCCCATGACCGACCAAAAAAAAAAAAAGAAAAGAAAAAGAAAAAGAAAAAGAAATACATGTATTTTCGCATTCCTCTCAAGTAGAATTAAGAATAAAATAAAAGGCATTTCACAAGTTTATATTTTGCAGGAATGATGGATGAACTGGGAAATAAGTAGAATTAAAATATATTCATGTCTAAAGGTCTAGGAATTCCAAGATTTGCCAGCCTCTGACCAAAATGGGGAGAGAGTATTCTAATAAATTTTCCTGAGTATCTTCTGAAGGAATGGGAAAAAAAATACACCCACCCTATCTCAAATGTCTCATCACTATTTATAAACTCAGACCCTCACATTTATTTGCTCGGCAGATGATGTACCACTTAAGGTATGCTACTATTTGTGTGTGTGTGTGTGTGTGTGTGTGTGTGTGTGTGTGTGTGTGTGTGTGTGTGTGTGTGTGTGCCCTTTAATTAACTTTTGAATAGGCTAGTTTCACATCTATCGTCCTATCTTCTCTCCTCAGACATGGCTGTGGATTTGATTTCACCTTTATATAATATTATATTGTTTATTATTGTATCAATCTTTTATTGATCATTCATAGAAGTTTAATCATGAAGCAATTTCAATGAAAAGAACATATGCAATGGTGTGTGGAATAGTGTTTTGATTTACAGTTTGCAATATCTTTATGCTATATTCATGTGATGTGTTGTATCTCAAAAATAAAACTACAACATATTATAAATTTAGCATGAAGAAATTTGATCATGAATAAATTAAAAAGCCTGTATATCAGACATCTACTTTGGGACCCTCTGACAGTTTCTCTCTCAATTTCCTAAAAACAAACACAACAGGAAGGGAATTGCCCCAATGTTCCTGTTTCTGCTATATTCTGAACACATGAAGAAAAATCTTTGACCTTTTCTGAGTTTTTATTAATTAAGTATAGGCAAAAGAAACAATGATTCCTGTCAAGAAACATGGAGAGAAATCTGTCACAAATCATCCTGATCAATTTAAGTCAAATTATTTATCAACCACTTTTTCTCTACAAGACCCAGACTTTATTCTGGCTCATTTTATATTTTGTGAGCCACTGAGTTCTCATTAGAATCATTTTTTGCTCATCTGAAAACTTCCATTCTTTTTTACCATATAGAAAATAATTGTGAATCATTTGGGGGGAGTAGACAATCAAGTATTATATTCTCTGTATTGTGATTCTATTATTATTTTGCCCATTAGTCAATTTGTAGCATGTATCATTTCCTTTATTTAACCTATCTTTGTCAGTTCATTCCGGGAGAACTTCAGTGTATGCCATTTCCTGTTGACCACACAAACATTCCATAAAAAGAAGTGAGAATGTTGAAACAATTTGCCTCAAATCTTAGAGGACAAAAAATATACATAATCTAAGCATAAAAATATCCAATTTAAGTGAATCATCTCATGTAACATGTGTACAAGATTATTAGCACAGGCAGAATTTTAAGTAATTCTGTTCTGGCCTAGAACACAAACAAATTTATTTGAGTCATAACGATGATGTCAGGGACTCTTCCTCTCTATCAGAGAACTAAATACAACCTTCTGCTTTTTGAATTGCCATTGTAAACTACAGATTAAGACCATATGTTTGATTAGTAGTCACTTCATATCTTTTACTGTATAATTGCCTTGTAGTTTATTATGTGGTTTGCTCCTTTATGAAAGTATTGAAACATCGTACACAAGCTTTCTTGGGATTTTTATAGTCACAGAACTTATTGTATGAGTGAAATTAATTCAGGCTTAAAGCAGAGATTGTTGCAGATTGTCTGCTATCTTGGGAGGATAACAAGAAATGGTTGTTATAAAATTGAATCTGATTTAAATGAATCAATATTATAACAAGTACGTATCACCTTAAGTTATTCGTTACATATTGGTGGGAAAACACAGAAAGGTTTTTTTTTTAAATAAAATAAGTAGATTCTTTCAGTCACAGAAAATACTTTTTATTTGCTTATTAATATTGGTGATCAGTCATTGCCCCAGAGATAGTCACAAATTCTTAGGAGGTATACTTTGATCATTTTTGAGGCTGTACTTACCCAGAGACTAGGTATGCTCAGTAATTTGTATGGATTTGTTAAAGAAAATGCTTAAAAGTAAAATGTGATTTACTGAAGACACACAAAATACATTTCCACATATAAAACTGAAAGATCAAATATTTTACACAGTAATAAAATGAGTTTAAATTTAATTTTTAAACAACATATATTATATAACATATAAATTTTACCTTATTTAGAATATAGATTATCTTAAATAATATAATATTTCATCTTAAAGAAAAGTTTACAACTGAAACAAAATACCCCTTGTTTGTGTTCAATTATTTTGAATATTCGTATGCTACCTATTCACTACATCTAATAGTTTAACAAAGAAATTCATTAACATTACTTGTCACGATTCACCAAAATTTCAATAAAGTTACTTCAGTCTTGTATTTCATAAAATCATTTTAAAAAATGGTCAGAATTTGGGAAGCATTTTATAGTTTGCATTTATTTTAGAATTTAATTTTTATCTATCTATCTATCTATCTATCTATCTATCTATCTATCTATCTATCTATCTATCTATCTATTTTTGCCCATCCTGGGGCTTGAACTCAGCTAGTCACTGTCCCAGAGACCTTTTTGCTGAAGGTTAGAGCTCTACCCCTTGAAATGTACTACCATTTCCAGCCTTTTCTGAATTCTTTATTAACGTCTCATAGGGACTTTACTTTCCAGGCTGGCTTCAAACTACAATCCTCACAACTCAGCCTCCTGAGTAGGTAAGACTACAGGCATCGGACACTGGTTCCTGCCTCAGAATTTAATTTTTAATATTTTGGCATTTCTACAGCTCAAAGATTGAATACTTTTATGATAAGAAAAAAACTGGCAATATTATGCATGTGTTTAAGACTTGTTTCTAATACAAATACATTTAAAAGACTCCAAATATAAAATGCATATGCTAAATGTACTGCATAAGCAAATGAGTCATTACTGTTTTATTCTAATACATTTTTAAAAGAAAGCAAAGCAATAAAATTTTAAAAAAATGAAACTGGGGTGTTTGTATCAGTCATAATCAAGTCTAAGCTGCTTAATACCTACTAAAATCATTGCATATTTTGGATCATGTGTTAAATCAGTAGGGCTGTAATTTCATTGTGTATGGTTCCGGAGTTGGGGGTGGGGAGGATGAACAAAAACACATTCAATTTGTACTGTTGTTAAGGTGCCTGAGATGGAAGAGTGATTAACAACCACTCAAATTGTAACCCAGGGCTTCTCACATACTGCATTCTACGCTTTGGCCATATTTCCTGCCCCTTTCCATCTATTTCCATTTATTTTTTTTTCCTCTGCTAGCACTGGTCTGTACATCAAGCCCAGGCACTGTCTCTTAACATTTTCATTCAAGGCTGGCACAGTATCATTTGACCAACACTCCTCTCCTACCTTATAGATGGTTAATTGAAGATAAAAATCCCTGAGTTGGCTTCAAATTTCCATCCTATAATCTCAGCTCCCTGCATAAGCCACCAGTGCCCTGCTTCTGTATTTATTTATGTATGCATTTATACATTTTTTGCGATAGGTTCTTTCTTCCTTATTTTGTGTAGTTGACAGACAGAGGGTTATAGTTATATGAATCAGGCACAATCAGTATAATTTTTGAGCCAATTTTCCCATACTAGTGGTCTCTCCCAATCTTTTCTCCCTGTTCCCACCCATAAGATATCCAGTTCATTGTCACAGTGTCTAGTGAGCAACCCTGCTGTATTTGTTCCTCCATGTTCTACCTTTTCTGCACACTCCCCTCCACTCCAAAATATGAAGCAGTAAACAAAGCAACAAAACACAAACAGCAGCAAGGTCAACTAAAGAGCATTTAATTTCCTTTTTTTTTTTAGTTTATTTCATAGAATACTATTTTATATGAGCATCCTTCCACACTTTTTTAGCCTTTGCTTTGTTCTTTCTAACTATTCTCAGTCTGGTATCAAACTCCCAATACTCTTACTTTTACTTCTTGAGGAGTTAGTATTGCAGATATGAACCTTCAGAATAAGCCTTACTTCTTTATCCTTCATAAGTGTTGACTATGATAGTAAATAATTACATGAAGAATATATGACAGCCAGAATAAAACATTTATAAAGAAAACAGATAATAAATCATCTGAAAGCTTTCAAATCAAGCAAAACCTATCATTTTTGACAGTTTCACACAGTGAATAGCGTAATCCACGTGTTTTCTGGATTTGTGTTGACAGTGTTGACTTGGGAATGATGAGGTGAGATTAAGTGTAAAACAGTGTAGGGAAGTGCTTGTTTCACACTGCTGGTGTGATGCTCACGAATTTCTTCTACCTCATAAGGTAATATAATTTAGTTTTCCATTACTAAACTCAGATGTGTAGCACAAGCCTCAGTTCTGTAGCGAATAAATTTACTTTCCCCAATATTTTGTTTCTAATTTCTATTTCTGAAGAAAACTTTTCAACAATAACAAACAATGTTATATTATAATAATATATTTATTTGAAAATAACACTGGTACAGGATACTAGTGGCTCATGCTTGCAATCCTAGCAATTTAGGATGATGAGATCTGAGGGTCAAAGTTCTAAGTCAGGGAGAGTAGAATATTCCATGAGACAAATCACCAATTAACAAGCAAATAGCCAAAAGTAGAGGTATAACTAAACTAGCAGAACATAAGAATTGAATGAAAAATTAACGTAAGAATTGGGATCTTGAGTTAAAGACCCAATACTAACAGCCCCCACCACCCAACGTATAATAGCACTTAGTAATGAACTATTCATAATCTAGTAGTAAACAATGCACCACTAAAATCACAATTAAAATGATTTCTCTGTGAGAAAGACAGACTTTAGATAGAGCTGTTACTGTCTATGAACTTTGTGGCTCTACTCATACTTTTCTACATAATTACAGTTGTTTCATATAAAACAATTATGCATCATGCATTATTCAGTTCAGTATTAATTTTCAAAATCATAAATGCCATGGATTGAATATAATTTAAATAATAAGTGTATCCATTTTATGAAGAATACTATTGTAAAAATTTTATTTTTTTCTGTATTTGAATATTTTTATTAATTGTACAAAGTAACTGTACCAAATAGTTGGGCAAAGGAGTTGCCATTCACCACAGCAGTTTATGCATTCAGTGTATCTTGATCAATGTCAGCTTTCTCAACCTTCCAACCCACCCGTCTCAACCCCCACTTCTCTCACTTTCCTTCATTTTAGTTTATGTATTGAATTTTTACCATTTTATTAAAAAGTTTAGTGATTTTGTTGGGCTGTGGCTTAGTCTTTTTTAAAGAAATATACCATTTGTGCTCCCATAAAAATCTATTGTACTTCAGTAAATTCATTTAAACCTCTTGCTTACTACCCAGTGTGTTTACTTATAGATTAATAGATGCATTCTAGCTACCACAACTGTGGGAAACCAGGCAATCTAATATATACATATATATGTGTGTGTGACCTTGTAGAAACCTTATTCACACATTAAACTACCAGTAGACCTATATTATATTTCTATGCCAAAAAATGATACCAAGATTTTTACAACTTGAAATATTTTATTTGACAATATAATTTCCATCTTTGCCATAGAAGTCTACCTTTTCCTTAAAGAAACAAAACAAAATGAATGTCATGTATCTATAAAATTTAAATACAAATAGTTTAATTGTCTATTATTTATTTATTTATTTATTTTATTTCATTACTTTGTCTCTGATCTATGTATCTATCTACCTATCAATCAGTCTATCAGTGTATGTATGTTTATGTGCAAGTGTGTGTGTGTGTGTGTGTGTGTGTGTGTGTGTGTGTGTGTGTAATTCAATTCCAAGTATTCAGATTCCACTTATGCCAAATCTATTTATGCTAACGACCTCCAACAGCTGCACTCTGCATTTTCTTTGACTTCTGGGAGACTTTCCAAGGGACCGTCAAATACAGCATATTGCAGTGATCCAGTCGACAGCTCTGAAAATTGTTCTCCACCTGCAAAGAGTTCTGTGCCACAGAAAACTCACTCTAGCTATACAGCTATACAATATGTAGGGTGTGTGTGTGTGGGGGAATGAGAGAGAGAGAGAGAGAGAGAGAGAGAGAGAGAGAGAGAGAGAGAGAGAGTTGATTCTGCCTGTTCCTCCCCCCTTTAGTGTACATTGGGCTTCTTATGGATAATGAACTGTTACTTCCATCATCCCCAGCCACCAGGGGTCCATTCCCTTTCTACTCTACTTCCTGTGATGTGAGCCGCAGCCCATGGAAAGTACTGGAGTGAACCACATCACATCTTTGCTATTAATGAGCTTAAAATGTAAAGTCCGTGAAGACACTCTAGTTCTGTAGGAGAAAAAAAGGAATGGAGATTTTTATCACCCATCATTCCAATGATGAATGAACATTGTAGGCTATTTCTGTGAGACAGATGAACAGTTAGAGATGTAGATGGGTGTTCAAAGGGACTGTGTCAAGGAATCTGTCGCTCATGACAAATGACTGCAGTGTGTGCTTCATTGCATTAACGGTACTTAAAATGCTTTCTTGAACATCCACATATGCTAGAACAGGCATATGAAAACATTTGCTCCATTGATGTTTTTCTTTTTAACTAATAGATTAGCCCAAGTGACTTATGTTGCTCAGACATATCTTTTCTTATAAAAATGAAAAACAAAAGGCTATGTATGGTCTGTACTTCTAGAAAATTTTCCAAATGATAAACCCATCTTACACAGAGAAAGTAAGATAGATGGCAGAGTTTATTTTTTTTTTATTTTGCTGTCTTAAGAAAACATTAGTAGTTCTCTGGAATTTATGTATGTTTCTCATAAAACTCCTTTTTGATGGTATAGAATTCTTGAATCAGCATTCAAACAAAATAAATATAATAAATTGCTATGGCATTCTTATTATGTGATCCAAAAATGATAGAAATATTGGTTAGACAACTGAATATTTTAAAAAATACATGAATTTTTCAGGTTTTGAATTTATTTTTAGTATATTTTGCGGCAACTGTGTTATACAGATGACTTTTAGTAATTTGTTTTATTGTTAAAGAACAAAAGACAATAGAAGATTTGTCATTTACCAATACAATATAAGAAGGAAAATAAATGCATGAAATGTTAATATCTGCAATAGCTTGCCCTAACAATATTACAAATTAGACCAAAAAAGGTCTAAGTTAAAAATTATAGGATCTTTCATTTACATTCCAGTATGTTTATAGCTAAGTTTTCATTTATTATTATCAATAACTATCCTAGTCCCTTTATTACCAAATGTAATAAAGTCTCTAAAATATATAAAAATGAATTGACTTGCTATAATAGAACTTCAGCAAAGAATGACTTAGAGTTTGTATTCTGCGGTTGGCAAACTAAAGTTTTGAGCATTTAACACAGGAAGAAAATTTTCTGTCATTAAGTAGGTAATATTTAACAGAAGCAAAGACAACCCGATGAGAATAAGAAGCTGCAAATGTATAGCAAATTATGTATTACTTAGAGATTGAAGAATTATTATCTGAACACCCACAAGGAAACTTTTGAAACAATCAAACATTCTACAAAATGTTCCTAGATATGGCTATCAGTATGAAGGGAAAGCAATGACTCTAAATGCCAAATCATGTCTTTATGGTATTAGTAATAATCATTAAAAGTGTTTTACTTCTGACTTCTAGGCCACCAATTTTGCCTCCAAGTCTTGATTTTACAAAGGTCACATTTAATGTTCATGATTTCAGTTGAGGATTGTTTTTCCTTCTTTTTCTCAAACTTTCCTATGTCCTTTGACCATAGAATTCTTGATATTTGTTTCTGCCTTTTAACTCATTTCTGAGATGTTGGTCTTTATGACTATACTTGTTTGGCTTATGTTATTCTGTACTTACTGAAGTGGGATTGTTCAATATTTTCATGTCTTTTAAATGACTACACAAACTATTCTCACATCCTGTAGTGTGGGACTCCAGAGAAGATATTTTCCCACCTTGGGTTCTTGCTGTATTATTTCTGCTCTTGGACATCTATGTAATTGCGTACACTCAAGATAGAATCCATGCCAACTCATAAATACAGTGTACTGTACTTATAAAACAGTTATTTGAAAACATATTTCCATGCATACTTTCTGTCTCTGTGAGCAGATGATAAATCTTAGGAGGGCAGAAGCAGTGTCTCTTGCGAACCATATTGTTTTTGATTTCTTCTAGCACTGTCTGGCAAAGTTTTCCCTCCCACACAGGGTCAGATCTTTGCAGCTCCCCTCCCCTTACTACTTCAAGTGAACAATCAACTGGAAACCAACTGCTTCAGAGAAGACTGGGTTCTGAATCCTTTTCCTCTGGTTTCTAGGTTGAAAACAACAAACTCATCCACTATTGCCAAACCCACTGTCATGCTTCAGGAGTCACCTTAACACTGATTCCTAAATCCTTAAATATGGGGTGTGTGTGTGTGTGTGTGTGTGTGTGTGTGTGTGTGTGTGTGTCTGTGTGTGTGTGTGTGTGTGTGTGTGTGTGTGTGTGTTGTTATGGGGGCTTGAACTCAGAGCCTAGGTGCTGCACCTTAGCATTTTTTGTTCAGGGCTGGTGATCTACCACTTGAGTCACAGCTCCAGTCAGCTACTTGATATTCAATTGGAGGTGAAATTGTGGATAAGAATGTCATGGAAGCTGGGCACCGGTGACTAACACCTGTAATCCTAGCTACTACAGAGGCTGAGATCTGAGGATCACAGTTCAAAGCCAGCCTGGGCAGGAAAGTCTGTGAGACTCTTATCTCCAATAATCCACTAGAAAAACAGAAGTTGCGTTGTGACTCAAGAGGTAGAGTGCTCACCTTGAGCTGAAGAGCACAGGGACAGCACCCAGACCCAGAGTTCAAGCCCCATGACCAACAACAACAACAAAAAAAGTCATGGACTTTCCTTGGCTGACTTGGATATTTGAAATTTAGTTAATTATTCATCTTTTCTATGTATCTCTATATCACCTATCCTCATTTTATATCTCTATCATGTATTTTATCTATCATCTCTTTATTTATCTATTTCTAATATCAATCATTATCTGTCTGTCTGTGTGTATTTCTCTCCTGCATCCAAGACTCACTTTTTTAACTGCTAGTATACCCAGTAACATGCTAACTCTTTTATCCAAAAGGTTAATGACAAGAAAAATCATTTTGTACTGCTAGTATTTCATTGGTTCTATGGACACATTAATAAAGAATGCACATATTATTGTGTTCATAAGCATAATGGAACTTTGATATTTTCAAAGACAGGTTTTCATTTTATCTTCCCTTTTGATTTCCTATTCTTATTTTGTAGATTTCTGCTTACTTTATTCTTCTATCTCTAGTTTCTTCTGTATTGAGCAGCTAATGTTAATTACTAAAGATAAAAGTAGATCCCCCTTTCTTGTGGAGTTGAGGATTAAATACTGAGTCTTACACATATCAGCTATTAGTCACTAAACTACAAGCCAAGCCTAGGTTGTTATGATCTCTTAACATACTTACTTATTGGCAAACATTTTCTGTAAACCTCATTTTTACTCTATTTCCACTTTATTTTTTCTTGTCGGTTGTGGGGCTTGAACTCTGGGCTTGGGTGCTGTCCCTGTGCTCTTCAGCTCAAGGTGAGTACTCTACCACTTGAGCTACAGACCCACTTCCGGTTTTCTAGTGGTTTATTGGAGATAAGAGTCTCACGAACTTTCCTGCCTGGTCTGGCTTTGAACCACAATCCTGATCTCAGCCTCCTGAGTAGCTAGGATTATAGCCATGAGCCACCAGTGCTCGGCATTGTATTTCCATTTTTATAAGTACTGTACTATGGTTAAAATGTTACTCTTCTAAAATAAATGTTTTACATGTAGGTTGTGATATCATATATTCTTAAACTTTCTAAATATGTTGAAACTTTCTCATTTTCTTTCTTAAAATTAGTATCTACTTGAGCAGGACACTGGTGGCTCCTGAGTGTAATACTAGCTACTCAGGAAATTAAGACCTGAGAATCACAGTTCAAAGCCAGCCCGGGTAGGAAAGTCAGTAAGACTCTTATCTTCAAAAAACCACCTGAAAATGGAAAGTGGCATTTTGGCTCCAGTGGTAGCAGACTAGCCTTGAGCTGAAGAGCTGATGGACAACACACAGACCCAAACCAAAAAAAAATCCCCCCAAAGAAAAAAAATATTATCTAATTTTAAGCGTAAAATTATGCTCCTCAAAATGTACTAAACCCCAGTATCTCAAAAATACAAGATTGTTGAGTAAATGCAGACTCATTTAGCTAAAGAGAACATAATGGAGAAGAGCCTTTAATTCAAAATAATCCATATCATTCTATGAAGATGATTTTGCATGGAGACATCACATGATTATCATGGCCAAAATTAGATTTGTGCAGCCACAATGAAGTAATGCCAACCATTGCCTAACAGTTACCAGGATAAGAAATCAGGGGGTTCTCCCTACAGATAACAGAGCAAACCTGCCCCTGACCCACCCTTGGTTTTGCCCCTCTATTCTTCAGAATTCTGAGGTGGTACATTGGTAGAAATTACTTATACCAGTAGTAGAAAATCAGTTCAAGCCCTTAATGTTACTTTCAGAGTTATTTTCATTTACTTACTTAGTAAGTATCTGTCATATCGAAGTAGGGAAATGGGTCTGGCAGGCACCATCTTGGCCACATGGTGGACGGTAGGGTCTAGCATCCTATCTTCCTGGAGGAAGAAGGTGAAAGCCCCTCATCCAAGGTGAGGAGCCTGCCTGAATACCTGGAGACAGGGGCAGGGACTTGGATGATAGTTAACTAAGTGCATCCATCCAGTGTTTGGAAATTGAGTTTCCTGTGAAACTGCCCCTGACCTGACCCTATTTAGGCCCAGAGCAGGTCCGGCGCCATTATGCTATACCATGTGGTGTCTTTGTGTTCATGTCCTATCTCCTGTCTCTTGGCTCTTCTCTAGTTATCATGGCGTTCCACTTCAGCTTTCCACTGGAGCTGAATTGGTTTGTTACTTTTGTTCTTTCTTTCCTTTCCAATCTTCATGGCTCAGTTTCCTAGCCGTGTTCAGTTTGTTTGCTGGATGCTGGTCTTTGAGACAAGAGTCTGCCATGCAGTCACCGCCCTTTAATAAAGACTCCAAAATTTGACTTCTCAAAATGTGGCTTCTCTGGAAATATCTGGCTCAGCACAGCCATTGTGAATGAAGCACGGTGAGGGATGGAGAGGAGAGGTATCAGTTTGATGTCGAAGAAGTAGACAGTGACCTGAGTAGGTCTATTTTTAAACCTTTGTGTAAGACCTTTGAGGCAAAACACAGCATGGTTTCCCAGAATCAAATTTGCATTTTTAAAAGATCACTGATATAAGAGAATCTTTCCAGGGTATATTTACCCTACGGAGGCAGTGAAAAATGACAGAATTTTCTACAATAGAATGAAAAAAAAAATCCAACATCCATTGACCTGTGTCTCATAAACCCACAAGGCAAATTTTGACGACATAAACAATTCTAAAACCATGAAGATAAGAAACATAACACAGGAGAAATGAGCATGGAAATCTCAACATGAATTTTAATAGAAGGATATGAAATACATATTACAGTGTCTAAGAACATTTATGACTTCATAATAAACCAATAAAAATTAGAGGTCAGTCCAGTGATAAGGCTAATCTACCACTTCAACCACATTACTAACCTTTTATGATTTACCTATTTTTTTGGTGAATGACTTGCACATTTGCTTAGAATGAATGGCCTTAGACTTTGATCATCTTACCTCAGTTTCCAGTGTTGCTACAACTACAGGCATGTACCAATAAGCATATGCACCTGAGAAGGTATCTTCATCATGTATTCTTTTCCCCATGGTGATACAAGGGGACCCACTGTGACATTTTCACATGCATACACTAACCTAGCTTCCCCCTCTACCTTTCCCCTTCATTTACTCTCCCTCCAAGATCATCCCTGGGCTGGTCTTGAACTATTATCTCTGTGCATTTCTCATATTAGTGGAGCTACAGGCTTGTGACATCAAACCAGGGTAGACAAACATTGCTTCTGTGGTCACTAAAGAGTAGAGTGTTACTTAAGGCTAAGAACATTCAAAAGTGAAGTCGGTTTTCCTCCTGGAGCTTATGAAGCCTATGCCTTTCATATTCATGAAAGCAGGGCTAAGGGGTATGCATGCTCAAAGGCTGATTAAGAAAGAGTCACCTAGAAGGAGGAATTATTTGCACACAGCAGCAATAACAAAATTAAAACTGTCTACATTTCTTCCTGTAATAAATATATAATTTATTGTAAAATATACATGTTGGTAGTATATACTATACTTCTTGATAGACAATGTATATTAGAGACAGTGAAAGAATGAGAGAGAGAGTGAGAGAGAATTTCTGGTTTGCCAAGAATTTCTTGGACATCAAAATGAAATTTAGTTATCTCAAAAAATAAGATGAAGAGACTTTATGAGCATATCAAATTGTAGTTCTATTTGATGAGCAACACATTCACAAAAACCTTTGCTTTCAATACCTAAGCAATGGCCAGAAAAGTTGACATGCTATAAAACCAACTGTTTTTTCTAAGTTTGTCTTGAAATTCTGATGGGGCAGAATATGAAATGTATTGAAGTGTTTCCTTTGATTCCAATTAAAAACAAAAAATGAGGTGTTCCCCCGCAACATCATGCTTCCTTTTTGATATTGATTCTTGAGGTTCCAAGTGGGTGATAACTCTAAGAAATGCAAATGATCCTATGTGCCTAAATCACAATGTAAGTGATAATAACCTGTGATTGAGAATCCAACACCTTGGACTATATTGTTATGAGAATTAATGTCTGATTGGATTAATCCACAGAAAATTTGAGTTGCTTACAAGTAGGCTTACTCTAACTAGATAAATAAACATTCTGGCTCATTTTATGCAATACATTTTCTCTCCCAGGAAACTGATGAAGTGAAAGTCAAGACAAAAGTACAACAAACTGACCTGCAGGCTCACAAAACTGAAAATGGCTTTGTGTGTTCTTTTTGTAGCAATAGTTTTATATTTACTAATCTATTCCATTGTCTTGAAAAATTCTGCTTATATGATCTAGTAAAATCAAGCAAAAGTGTTGTGCAACTCAGTAATAACCACATAATATGTTTTGGGTACATGGATTTCACCCAAGAAAAAATACTGAAAAAATGTTGGTCTATTTATTTTTAAGACTGTAATGATTGTCAAATTAGTTTTCAAATTTATTTTCAAACTAGTTTGATTATAAAACTTGTCTATTCTTAATCTTATCCACACATTAAATATTTAGAGAAATATAAAAAATGAATGAGATTTGTTTGAATGTTGGAATGACTTGCAAAATTTATCAGTTTCAGAATAGAAGAAAAACATATAGAAGCCTTTTTTGTTGTTGTTTTGTTATTTTGTAAATTTAATGTATTTGAAAGTTAGGGGAAGTTTCCTGCTAGGCTTTGTTTTGGTTTTCATTAGAAAATAAATGGAAAGCATTTTCCTAGCAGGGACTTTGAATTACCTTCTGAGAATTTATTTCCTTTTAGGAATGAAATACTGAAAAGTACAGAAGTTCCATAATGTTGTACTTCCCAGTTGGTGGGTTTTCCTAGAATTATTGCATGTCTCTCCACTATAGTTTATGCTATGATTACACATATAGGCCACATCAAATTTAAGTTAAATTGAAATGGGGACCCTGGCCATGTGGTGATTGGGTATTGGGTTTAACTGGCTCCATCTTGTCTTCATGGGAAGAAGAGGCAGCAAATTCTCACTTTCCAGGTAATGGGTATGGCTGAATTCCTAGAAGCAATGGCAAGGATTGGTTACTGGACCTGTCAATCTTGGGTCATGAGCTCTCAAGTTCCCTGTGACCTGGCCCACTGACCAGCCCTTATTTAGAAACAGGCCAGCTCAAGTGCCATGACTCCATGCTTCCTGTGCTGTGTCTCATGTCTCCACATCTCCTGGCCCTCTTCCAATCAACATGGTATCCCAGTTCAGCTTTCCACTGGTGCTGATCTGGTTTGTTAGTATTATTTTTCTGCTCTTTCTTTCCTCTCCCGCTTTCAGGGCTCAGTTTATTAACACTGTTAAGTGAATTCAAAAGCCTGGAGGTCTTTGTGACAAGAGTTTGCCTATAGATGCCAACTTTCTAATAAAGACACTCCCATTCAACCTCTCAAAATGTGGCTTATCTGTTTCTCAGGACAGTTACCTTACAACAAATTAATATTTTAAACCAATTAAGATTGAATATTGGAGCTTCTATAGCTGTATAGAACATATAAACAGCAAATTTACTGTCATAATCTTTAAAATTGAAAAATCTGGGAACTACACATTTGAGGGAGGTCTGGCTTAACTGAGATCTCAGCTTCAAATTGTGAAGAGGATAAATGAGTAAATATCAAAAGCAAGTTTTAATTGGGAACATATTTGAAGATGGTTTCTATTATCCTTCAACTGTCATTGAGTTATTTCTGTCTGTCTTGTATGTACAAGTACAGAATTCAACATCAATGTATCCATGTGGGACAATGCCTCTAAATTTATAAACTTGTCATCTGAACTTTGTCCACATGTTCATGTGGCACCCTGATTATTCCCTTCTAAGTACCACTTCTTAAACAAAATAGGAAGACATAATAGTGTGTTTCCCCCATTATCCTGTATATAAGGTGAGGAAAATCACAAAATACATATAAATCTCTTTTTCATAAAATGAGGGTAGTTGAATACATTCACATTATGTCTTATCTGACCTTGAACTAGTATGCTCAAGTCACCTTCTTCACTCAGACCCACAGTTAGTCTGAACTACAGACACATGTCATCACACCAGCTATTCAATGTTCCATAGTTTAAAAATTGAATTTAATGTTACTCTTTTATGTTTTCAGCAGAGATTTGTGCATTTCTATGTAAATGTATTTTACTACAAGGATCCATGATACCAGCAATAATTCATAAAAAAATTAAATTTGGCCAGACACTACTCGCTTGCACCTGAAATCCTAGATAGTCAGGGGCCTCAGATCACAGAACCACAGTTGGAAGCCAGCCTGTGCAGAAAAGCCCAAGGGACTCATAATTCCACATATCCATCCAAAAGCCAGAAGAGGCATGTTTTAAGTGGTAAAGCATCAGCCTGGAGAAAAAAAATGTCAATCAAGAGTGCAAATACCTGAATCCAAGCCCTAGTACTAGTACAAAACTATAAAAGTCTAAATTGGTCTGATATTTAGACTAATTTAGCAAATTGAGTCTGATTGGGATGTATTTGATCAGGTTTGTTGAAGGATTAATTCCATCAATTACATACAGAAATGCTCATTATAATCCATTTTAAGCATATTTCCAATTTCTTCTTCTTTTGTTTAATTTCTGAAGCCTGAATAGAAAAATCACTTCCCTTTTATTTTTTGTAATGACAAAGACAGTTAATTTGCATGCTATTTGACTTTCATAAGTGTATATTCACATATTTCCCCTGTGGGCTATGTTGTTCTAATAATAACTTTTTTGAGAGATGTTCATACCTAACATTGTCAATTAACATTATTTTATCCCATTGAATATATTCAATGAAATTTAAACAAGAATATTTGAGTTGTTCACTGGGAATAAATTAACTACTCTATTTTAAACAGAGAACATATTTTTTGACTGGTGAACAAAGTCCACTTTTTTCCCATAGTGTGCCAATTCATCAATTGTAATAGTGACTCAAAATAGTTTTGTCCTCCTTTTATGTGCCAAGGGTCCCGGTGTAGGTTTTCATTTTGCATCTTCCCTAATGCTTGGCCTTGATCAAATGCTGGTATTCTTTGACTTAGCAGTAATTAGTTTACTACCCCTAGGTTGCAGAACTAACCTATGTTGAGTGGTCTGTAAACCATTTGATTTTTTTATATTAAGTTATATAGTTGGACTACAACAGAAGTTTCCTCAGTTAATTAATGAAATACCTGAGTCACTGGGTGAAACTTCAGATAAAATCTCCACAGCCTGTAGGTGAAGATATCATATATTTGACACTTCTAAGGAGAAGTATACAGAAAAGCTTGCACACAGAGGTGCGTGCACAGAATCTGAACAGAATACACACACACACACACACACACACACACACACACACACACACACACACACACACACACATTATCATTCCCAAGCTGTGCTTCTCAATGTCACAAACTCCTCATTGTTTATCCTTAACAGCTTCTTTTGTCTTTAAACAGCAGAGATTTGTGTGACACCAGGAACAAATGAATGACATTATTCTTCTTTCAATGGATAACTTCTTCAATGTAATGACTTTGTAACTTATTTTATTACTTTTATTAATAGTTGCAATGTATCCATTCAATTACTTGATCGCCCTAAGTTCCCTTTGGTAAATTACCTCCAATATTTTCAAATGCAAATATTTTGAATGACCTTATTAATGAAACGCCTCATATCCTCGATCTGCTAGATACAGAGAATGTGAAGGAAAAGAAACACTATACTTATTGGGGAGGGGCTTAAAAAAACCTAAATCCCACTATAAATAACAATGGAAATATAGACATTTGGAATAATAAGGAGACATGGAGAAAATAATGAATACTGTTTTGATTCTTTAAATTAAAACAACTGGTAACCAAATGTTAAATGAGGCATTTTATACTACTCTCCAGAAAGATTTTCTCAATTAATTGTCACTGTTTAAAGTTTTCATTGGTTTCAGTTATATATCACTGAATTTTAACTTGTGTGATCACACTACTGCATGATGTATAAAATGAACCACTATTGAGTTCATGGATTCAGGTAGACATTCAGAAATGACACAAATAAACAGCTCGTTTAAGGTCTGTAATGTAGGAACCTCCACTGACATATATATCCTCTGCATGGAAGGAGAAGCTAGGCCATTGCCTTCTGAAAGCATAATATTTGCTGTGCTCAAGTTCTCTGTATCCCACTGGGACCCCTAAATGTAGCTCTACAATTTGGGGAGAGATCCGGTAACAAGGGTTTGTTTGGGAGAGAGCTGAGAAGCACACTCCTAAAGAGAGCATTCCATGAGACTGATATCCATCCTCTTGGTCTTTTGTGTCACCTCTTCAGAAACTATGGAGAATCATAGAAGCCATATTTTATTGACAAGGCAGTCAGTAACTTAGTACGATTAAGTTTCTGTAACAAATCACCTTATGTTGGTAGCCTACAATCAAGATGATTTTACATGTCACTGTTCTAGAAGATGGAATTTTCAGGTCAAGAACCTGGAAGCCACCACACATTGCCTCTCCAGGAAGAAGGCACAGGGCCCTTTGCTTGATAGGAAGTGTACTCATTACCTTGCTCATGTAACTGTAACCCCTCTGTACAGTACTTTTACAATAAAAAAAATACTAAAAAAAGATTCCACTCTCTTTTCTAAGAGACAAGCTTCTCTTCAAGTTCTATTTCCTATCATTTGAAGATGAGACTTAAACATATGAGTTGTAGATGAACACAAGTATTCATACCGTAGGAGGATTAGCCCTTAATGTGATGAATAATAAATAATTTAAAATTGAATTTTTAAACCACAGAAATCCTAAGTTTTCAATCCCTTTACATATGGAAGTATATTTCAGTTCATTTGTTTAGTAAAATAGGCTTCCAATTTAATTGATTTATATTCATTCCAGGCTTCAAGTTAGGTAATATATCACCAGTGAACAAAACAAAAGAGAAAATAGAATAACCAATAAAAATAAAACATTTTAAACTAGTGAAGGCAAAAATAAATAAGTAAAGCAAATTTAACTTTGAGTGCTGTCAGTAGATCTGTTGGTAATAAATATATGGTCATAGAATAAATCATTTAATATATCACATAAAGCTTAGAAATTAAAACTAATACTTTTCAGTATGTCAAAGATGGTATAGTAAGAGAAGTTTGCAACATTTTTATTTAGGTCTAGTAAATATTGTGTATAATACATATAACATGAACTGAGAAAAGCAAAAACATATTTTGAAAATATTTTGTCAGAAAATTAAGCAGCATGAGGAGAAAAAGAAATACAATATTCCATTCCTTTCTCTAAGTAGAGAGTAAGGTATGTCATCCTTCAAGGTGCAAAGCATAAAGGTGCTATAGCTCTGCCTTGGAATTCTATATTACCACTGAATGAGTCCAAAATCTGTTCACATCAGGTGTAAAGGTCCTGAACTCATGTGGTACACAGAAATAGGATTTAGGTCTTAGGGAAAGGTTGACCTTCACCAGGAATTGCTCTCTCCTACCAAGGGAAAATTGACCTTTTATGAACCAGTTTTTACAAATTTTAAATGAACTAATACTAGGTTACAGTCCTACCCTCATATTTCAACATCAGGGAGGAAACATTTGGAACGTCTCACTCCTCTTATTCAAGACAGGTGAGGATTCAACATCGTTTAGTTTTGATAGAGAGATAAGGTATATCTATCCTTCCCTCTAGGTCTGATTCACTAGAATTTGCCCTTAAGTTATATGGCATTACAAAAAGGCTATAAATGTGATGAAAGTTGCGACTTTTTCTTTTGACGTGTTGGGAATTTGAACTCAGGCTATGCAGGCATTTTATCACTGGATATATGCCTTCAGATCCTCAATTTGAAGCAAATTATACGTGAGAAATGTGGGGTTTTTTCCGTGCCTTTCTCTCTTTTGTCGGTTGGGGGGCTTGAACTATGGGCCTGCGCACTGACCCTAAACTCTTCAGTTCTAATACTTGAGCCACAGAGCCACTTCCGGTTTTCTGGTGGTTAGTTGAAGAGTTACACGGACGTTCCTGCCTGCATGGTCCCTGAATTATTTTGCTCCTAGCTAGTTCTCTACCACTTTGAGCCACAGCTCCTACTGCCAGTTTTTTTTTTCTTTTTATACTTTTTTTTATTGTAAAAATACTGTATAGCCGGGCACCGGTGGCTCAAGCCTGTAATCCTAGCTACTCAGGAGGCTGAGATCTGAGGATCACGGTTCAAAGCCAGCCAGGGCAAGAAAGTCGTCAGTGAGCCACTTATCTCCAATAAACCACTAGAAAACCGAAAGTGGCTCTATGGCTCAAGCAGTGGAGCACTCGCCTTGAGCTGAATAGTGCAGGGACAGCGCCAAGCCCAGAGTTCAAGCCCCATGACGGACGCCCCCCCCAAAAAAAATACTGTATAGAGGGGTTACAGTGACGTGAGCAAGGAAATGGGCACATTTCCTTTCCTATCAAACACTGTTGCCTCCTCCAATTATTCTCCTACCATCCCTTCTCTGCCACATCCACAACTGCACATCCCCTCCCTCCTCTGACCCACGGCCAAAATTGTAAGGTTCGTTTGTCAACATAGGGTCTCGTACATCACATTGTTACAATGGGTCAACTTGTATTCCTATTTAAGCATTTTGTTTGTTTCTTTTCCCCTACCCAAATTAGAGAAATGTATATACAATATGCAGGGCATATCAAATATAATATAAAATACAGTGAAAATAGGGGTTATACCATGGGGGAGGAACATACTAAGAAACAAAACAATCACATGGTACATTAGAAAATCGTTAGAAATGAGAGCAAGAAAGAGAAAACCATTTGTGTCCCTATCTTGGGGTTCATTTTGTTTAACTTCATCTTATCTGGTTATATGTACATAGCTTTTGAATTTTTCTACTTGTCCAAATATACTAGTTATAGCAAATAAGGGAAACCATGAGACCTATGGTTCTTTGGGCCTGACTTACTTCACTTACTATAATTTTTTCCAAGTCTTTCCATTTCCTCACAAATGGAGCAATGCCATTCTTTTTACGGGGGCATAGAATTCCATTGTGTGTGTGTGCATTGTGTGTGTGTGTGTGTGTGTGTGTGTGTGTGTGTGTGTGTGTGTGTGTGTGTGTATTATATCACATTTTCTAGATCCATTCATCTACTGATGGGCATCTGGATTGGTTCTATATCTTAGCTATGGTAAATAATGCTGCAGTAACCATAGCTGTGCTGGTAGCTTTAGTGTGATTTTGTTTGTAATCATTCAGGTAAATGCCCAGAAAGTAAGATTACTGAGTCATAGGGGAGCTCTATGTGGAGTCCTTTGAGGAATCTCCATACTATTTTCCAAAGTGGTTGAACAAGTTTACAGTCCCACCAATAATGCAGTAGGGTTCCCTTTTGGTCATATCCTCTCTAGCATCTGTTGTTATTAGAGTTCTTGATTATAGCCATTCTATCGGGGTGAGGTGAAATACTCATGTTTTTTTGATTTGCATTATGTTTATGGCTAGAGATGTTGAGCATTTCTTCATATGTCTATTGGCCTTTCTTATATCCTCTTTAGAGAAGTTTCTCTTTAAGTCTTTAGCCCACTATTTATTGGGCAGTTGTTTCTGTGAGGATTTGTTGTTGGGGGATTTATTTTTTTTAAACCTGAAAAAGGAAATCAAAGCAGAACTTAGAGAGTGGAAAAACTTCCCATGCTCCTGGATTGGAAGAATCGTGAAAATGGAAATACTTCCCAAGGCTATCTACAAATTCAATGCAATACCTATCAATATTCCAATCTCATTCTTCAAGGAAATAGAAGAAGTAATAAATAAAGTCCATATGGAACAATAAAAGACCCCAAATAACAAAAACAATCATTAACTGAAGGAATAGTGCTGGAGGAATATCAATACCAAATTTCAAACTCTACTACAAAGCCATAGTAATCAAAACAGCTTGGTACTGGCCCAATAAAAGACCTTAGGACCAATGGAATAGAACTGAAGACCCAGAAATGAACCTACAGTCCTATAGCCATCTAATCTTTAATAAGGGAGCTAAAAAAATAGAATGGAAGAAAGACAAATTCTTGACTAATGGTGCTGGCAAAATTGGTTAATCACCTGTAGAAAACTAAAGCTAGATCCTTATATATCACCCTGCACCAGAATCAATTCCAAATGAATCAAAAACCTCAAAGTCAAAGCAGACACTCTGAAAACATTACAGGATGGAATAGGAATAGGTCTCCTTGACAGAGTCCAAAATTTTCTTAATAGAGACCCAGAAGCACAACAAGTCAAAGAAAGGTTGGACAAATTGGATTGCATGAAGCTGCAGAGCTTCTGCATGGCAAAGGACATAGCTAGCAAGATCAATAGAAAGCTCATGGATTGGGAGAAGATCTTCACTAGTCATACAAATGATAAAGGTCTCATATCTAAAATATACTTGGAACTCAAAAAATATTTCCAGTTTTTGGTAGTTTGTTTTTGTTGGTTTTTGTTTGTTTGTTTTGAGATCATGGTCTCAAGGATTTTTCCTGTCCTAAGCTGGTTTTGAACTTCAGTCCTCATATCTCAGAATATTAAGTAGCTAACATTACAGTTGTGAGCCACTAGCCCCTGGCGCCTGGCTAGGAAGGTATTTGTTAGAAGAGCCAATACTACAATTGAAAGGGAATCAGTGTTTAGAATTTTATTGTTATTAAATATCAGTGTTTGACCAGGTTAGTGAAAACTAAGAAACATAAAACAAAACTCGAAAAACCCGATGATCTATCAACTCATCAAGCATGAACAGTTATTATCAGTAAGAGTAAAGATAAAAATGTAGGAAGAGAATAGGTAAGATTGTAAATACATACCTATCTATCTATCCATCTATCTATCTATATATCTATATATCTGGGTGTGGGTGACTCATGACTGTAACCCTAACTACTCAGGAGGCTGATATCTGAAGACCACGTTTCAAAGCCAGACTGCACAGGAAATTCCTTGAGACTTTCTCCAATAAACTACCAGAAATGGTGCTGTGGCTTAAGTGGTAGAGCACTCACCTTGAGTTGAAGAACTGAGGGGAAGTACCAGGCCCAGAGTTCAAGACCAACAACTGACATATTTAGAGAGAGAGAATGTAACTATATACAGAAGTTATGAAATAGTATAGGAATTTAAAAAATAAGGCTTTATATAATCTAACAACTTAATACCTGCATATGGATCCAAAAAGATGAAATTCTTCTTTGGAATAGCCAGGGGTCTATCAAAGAATGGGTTAAAATAACCTGGAATATACAAACAAGAAAATTCCCTTCAGTCACTGAAAGGATGAAATCTTGACACTTGGAGCAATATGGATAGAAGTAGAGATCACTCTGTGCCACTACATAAAAAGGCACAGAAAGACAGGTCCTATGCCATCCATTTAAAAAATGATCTAATAAAGGTTGAGGATAAAATGATGTCTCCCGGAGGCTCAGGGAAGAGAAGTGAGGGGCGATGCACAGATGCTGATGAATTAGAAAGAAGTTACAGTTAGTAGGAACAGTGTACTTTTGTGTAGTACTTTGCTAGTATATTGTGGTATATAAGGTTTACAGATAACAGTAATACTCTGAACTTTTCAAAGCCTAGGAGAAAAGATAGGGATTTTTACGCTGTAAAGAATGAAATATGTTTGAGGATTCACAATTTAATGATGTTTAAACATTAGACATCTTATGTACACATTGAAGCAATACCTACCTCATTAAGATTATATAGATATGTATATAGATATATATTTCCATGTCAAGGCAAAATGAATTAATTTGGAGAAAAGAACAAAATCACAATTCAGGAGTTTCATTTTGCTAGGTTTTTTAGAGGAAACAATTTTTTTTATTTCCCTAGTTATGCTAATCATAAACATTTGAGATAGGAAAGGAAAAGTGTATAGGATATTACCAATTTCAAAAGTCACATTAAAAAAGGCACCCTTCTAGGTATGTAGGTAATATTTTGATCAGTGACTCAAAAGTTTAGGAATTAGAGTAGTATCCCTGTCTTAAACAATTCATGTATTCTGGGGAAACTCCTGATATAAGAAAATTGCTGGAGGATTAATATTGAGAACTTATTAATAACAGGGAATATTTGTGAGCATTGTATGTACTATCTTCTAATCTTTCCTGGTATCTATTTATTTTTGCATAGATTTGTAGAAAATTGAGACTCATAGATACAATGAAACTTTAGGTACTAGACAGGTTGAAGTTAACTGAGAAAAACAGATTTTCGTTAACAATGAATAAGGAAAGAATATTACAAATAAAACCTTGGAATGCACACCAAATTAAATATGCATAAGTATGAAAAAGTATGAATAAGCAATTGGGCTCACTGTGAACATTTTGTACACAGATCCATGTGTACAGTAACAACTAGCTACTGTATTTCATGTTTCTCTTCAGAGTCAGTGAAGGGAAAAGAGGAAGGAAATACCTACCTTAATCAATGGTAATTAAATTCCTGGAAATCAGTAAAAATATTTACACATAATTATTAATTTGATTTTTTCTTACCAATTATCAAAACAGCATTTATAGTATATGTTATATACATTTCCATAAGATATTATATGTAATGCTTTAAGAATTGAAGCATTAAATAAAAAATGAGAAATGTTAATTGGGAGCCTGGCACAAGTGGCTCATGTGTGTAATCCTAGCTATGTGGAAGGATGAGATGTAAGGATCACAGTTCCAAACCATGCCAGGCAGAAAAGTCCATGAGACTCTCAACTCCAAATAATCACAGAAAATATGGTTTAACTGTTAGAGCACTGGCTTTGTGCACAGAATTGTCCAGGTCTAAAGTTCAAGCCCCAGGACTGGCAAAAACAAAGTACGTTGCTTATCTTACTATCTCCAAATACATTATATGCATATATACTATTTATATCAATGATTTGAAATTGTGGTAGAGTAATGTTGCTCCTATTGATGAAAAGAAAGGTGTACAGGAACCCTTGCACACATAAACATATATATTTTCATAATGTGAGCAATTAGAGAATATTATTGCATGGTGACATCTGTTTTCATCAGTCATTTTGTAAACATGAAGCAAAGTATGTTCTGAGAGAATGAAGCTATATTATTTATCTCTGTTCTTCATTTTGCAGTTAAAAACACACATTAAAAACAGCACTGCTTGATTGTTGATGTTTCTCCTCAATTAGCATAAAGGAAAATTGATTTTTTTTTGCTTGAGGGGGCAAAACAATAGAGTTGTTTTCTCTTTCCAGCTGTACTTCTATCAAAACTCATTTTTAGTTCCAACCAAGTTTGCATCTTAGGCAAGTTATTTCATCCTTGTAAGTCAGAAATAATTTTCATTTGCACTTTTCAATGCTTCCGGAAAGAAATATATTAGCCACCACACGTTGATTGAAGTGCACATTTAGCCTTTTTCTTTCTTTTTTCCATGTTTGACACCAAAGTGGGTGGTCTTTAAACACTGAAGTAGTTATTCCAAGGGCATTGACAACCTACTAGGTTGGCCTGTCACTGGAGTCAGAGAATGATTATATTCAGTGTTTGGCTGTAGATGAAATGGATTCAAAGCAGTCTGAAATCTTCAGCACTTCAATGAGTCCTTCTCCAGCAGATGCCAAAGTTTAATGAATGACAACCTGCCTGGAAGAAAATATAATCCTAAAGTAAACATTTTAATCACTCAAGAGAAGCAGTAGGACAATAGCAAAGATTTTCTTCTTCAGTTTTCTGGCTCCTACTCAATGGAAAGGGGTAAAAACATATAAAGAAATCAAGCCTGGCTACCTTGTAGCAGTACATGGTACCTACCATCTGATTATTATTGCAAATTAACAAAGTTACTAGGGAAATCATTGCATTATTACAATAAGCCATGCTATTCATTAATTATAGTACATAAGCAAAAATAGGATTGTGTTTATTATGTGCAAAGCTTAAATTCAAATAAAAAGCAAGATCATAATTAAATGGACAATAATTGAAACTGGAATTAACACCCTGGATGAGAGACTTTGTTCTGCATTCCTAAATTATTATCTAGGTACTATCAATGAAAACATCCAAAGGAGACAATCAACATCTACTGCGATGAAATCAGCTGTCAGTGGAAAAATTTGACTGGAAAGATATAAATTACCCCAAGGTTTCATGTGTCTATTCTATTCTGAAGTGCTTTGTCTCTTTGAATTTCTGATGCTATTCATTGCCCATGCATTATGTGCACAAGACATGAAAGTATAGTTCAAATCACACCCTCCTTAAAAAGCATCACTCCATTCAGTCACAAAGAGAATGAGTTGCTATAATGGATAACATGAACAAGAATTAACTACTTACAGGTAAAAACAATCAAGAGAATTAAGCAAACATCTATAATTTAAAAAAAGAAAGTTTCTCAGAATTTACAAGTTTCTCAGAAGTGAGTAAAGATTGTCAGCGTGGAAGTAATTTTTAATTTTAATTATAGCTTTATTTTTACTTTAAAATATCCCCACTCATTTTTATTTTTACATTAAAAATTTTGGTACATTCTGAACATTAATCTGAGCATAATGATTATTTTCTAATTGCAAAGTAGGACTTGAACTCAGGGTCTGGGCACTCTTTAGCTTTTTAACTCAAGGCTGGGTCTCCACCACAAGAGACATAGCTCTTCTTTCAAACTCTTTGGTAGTCAATTTGAGGAAGAGCCTTATGTCATTTTCTGACATGGAACGAAAAACTTCCTACAATTCTGTCCCCTAATTTGGTATCACGACTGATTTATTCTCAAATAGTCACATTCTAGAAAGTCAAGGATCCATTAACAATTGAGATTCAGTTGATGTCAGAAAATTGTCTACTGTTTATACATGACATGTATAATTTATTCATGAACAACAGTATTGATCTGTTTCTACAGATTGTAGCTCTAAGTAGTAAATGTTTAAACTATTTTAGTTTTGCAAATGAAAAGAATACTAGCAATCACATTTAGTAACTGAAAGTCATTTTAAATATTTCTAAATAGATTATTGTTGTAACACTAGGGAAATGACCTTATGTTCTGACTGATGAGTGACCCAAGGTGAAATTCTGTGCACTTGATATTGGGGTTAAATATCTCCAGGGTGGTTTTAGATTACTTTGGCTTTCCTCAAAGTAACTGCGCCAAGCTCATCCAGGTCTTCACTGACTGAGTGGTTTTGACTCATTCAGTGCAATGGAGGTTTGTGATCCCCTCTGAAGAGAAGTTTCCTGCTTTATTTTGGTAGCTGTTTTGGGCACTCAGATTGATCTAGAGGCTTCACAATTGCCAGGGAATTGATCTGACACTTGAGCCATACCCCAGTCTTCATTTCCTTAATTCTTAGATGAGATCTTGTGATTCTTTGCCCAGGTTGGCTTTAGAGCACATATTCCTCTATTTCTGCTTTTTCTTCTGAAATGAGGTCTCTTTTTGGCTCTTCTAGACTAAAAATTAGAATCATTTTCATCTCCACCTCCTGATGAACACCATGAGATGCATGAGTGCATGAGAATAAGTCTGTGACTTTTCTTTTTAAGAAAAGATTGTCGTAATTATTGGGACCTATGATAAATGGGTAGCAATGTTGTTGAAATTAATGAAACTGTATTTTAATTATTTCTTTCTTAGACAATTCTTACTTATGTCTAATAATTTGGCAAGGAAATGTTATTTTACTATCACTTCACTACAAGGACAAAGACTAAATATACAATAACTTGAGTGCTTATTGTCACAGGAGAATGTCACCAGGTATACATATATGCTTATACTTGACTCATGGTCAAAGAAAGACACTAGTAAGTTATAGCACATAAAACATACAACTCAGTAGGTTTACATCAGTTTGCTTTGCCTCTCAGTTCCATATTGGAAATTGAAAAAGATGAAAATAACTACTTGCCTACAAAAGGTTGCACTGAATAAGAAATCCAGTTTAGAGTCCTTTATAATGAGTAAAAAAGCATGCTTGCTTCTGCTCCAGAGAAACACATAAACTTTACCATTATGGATGGGAAACACAATGGACCGATTCTCCATACAGAATCACTAGCTTTGTCATCCAAGGCCGACTGATTGGCAAATGCACTGGAAAAGTTAGTTCTGAAAAGAGTCAGACAGTGTCCTAGCTCAGAAGTTGTTGAGAGGCACTAGACATTTATTCCAAGATTACCTTCCAACCAAGCGTTATAGAAAAACAGGAAATAATAAAGACCTTATTCAAAGTACACCATTTTATGATATTTCAAAATGTTTAAAATGAATATTATCAGTCATGAAACATAATATTGATGTATTTGTTGTTGTTATTTGAAGTTACCACATTGATATTTATGAAGATTTGTCTCTTTGAAATCTAAGAATTTTGAGATCATTCTTCATCATATATACATATTATTTGCATGTATATATATATGTTTGTATAATTCTTTTAATAATTTTGAAATGTGAGTACATATAGACAAAATGTAAATCCATCTTAAAATATATGTAAATCTGATTGCATTTCATTTACTTGTGAATTCATTGGTAAATTTACTAAAAGTTATTATATGAGGAGTTCCTCATTAATGCCTCGTATAAATTATTTCATACTTTTACATAACAAATACTTGAAAAAAATATTGTCCTTTCTATGGCAAATTTCATATGCTTCAACTTTAAACTCAAATTATTGCTCTATGTGAAAAATATGTTTTATAATCTTTGCAGTTTCATAAACTTAGTTTTAGCATTAAAGAAAGAAATCTAGCAATCAGGAAGTCTTATGTATTAAGAAGTATCGTTGTAGTACTAGTATTAGGTAATCCTTTAGTGAATTGAATTCTCAACTTTACTCTAAGAAAGGTCCTCTTTTCTTTAAGCAGCTGTTTAAAGATGTCTTCTATTTCCATATTTTAATTTATGGAAGAGAATTTTTCATGAAACATCTTTCTGTTAATTGAAAATATACACTTTAGTTTGTAAGGGAATTAACAAGCAAAGCTTACAAGGCAATGTGTCACTTTATGTATTAAAATAACAGTCTCCCAATGGAGTAAATATTGTAGAGGTTGCTGACTGAATGAGATAGAGGAATAACATTGTTCGTTTCCCATCCATGTCACACCTGCTTAGAGATTAAATTGCATTATTTTATGCTACATTAAAATGACATTTTCTAGAGTGATATTTTATGTTTCTGATAGGCAGTCTCAAATAGCTCTGGGAGCTGAGCAACACATTCTGTTTTCTGCAGCGAACATTTCTATTAGTGACAATTCACCCATAATTTTATTTCAAAAAGAAGAAATGTCATCCAGGACACAGTTATTTACGTTCTCTTTTTCTGAATTAGAATAATAAGAAATTCAACATTGCTAATAACTTCTAAATTCAGGCAGATGGAACTTCAATTTAATGCTTCATCTGAATAGCAACTCCTACAACTACTAATACATAATAAAATCTGTCTTTTGAAGAAAGAATGCATTTTCTATGTTATAATTCTGCACTAGACTATTTAAAAAATTAAAGTTAGTTGACAACTTACATTATGTCTGGGTTTATTTTATTTGAAAGGGCTTAATATCCATGAGTCTATTATTTTTTTCATTGCTGATTTTATATGTGACTGTTTTAGTATTATATATGCAGAGTGGGGATTTCAAACACCCAATGGCCTAATGACACCATCATTTTTGCTCATATTTATGTATTTTTGTAAAAAATATATCATTTATTTAAACTTGCTGAATATTTCAGAGAAAAATCTGGTTTGCCACACCTTAGCATGGAGATACATTATATTAGGATACAGAAATTCATAATTTTAATCTAATGATGGAGTTTTTTTCTGTTAATGATGGATAAGAAAGGGTGATATTACTTCTGTCACATATACATATTCACAATATGTATGTAAACATGTGCATACATATGCAGATTTATGTGTGTTTACATATACATGCCTATGCATACACAAATATACACTATATATATGTGGAAATCCATGCATGTATATGTATATACATATAAACCATACATAAACAAACACTCCCCATACACTGTCTTTTAAGAAGTACTTTTTTATCACAGTTAATTTCCATGACTATCAACTAAAGTTTTTTTCTTTTTCTTTTTATCCCCTCTTTAAGATACTCGTTCAGAGACTAAATCCTGTGGGCCAAATTTAATCCCGGAGTCTACTATTACCCAACATGTAAGTAAGAATACGTTTGGCATTTGATAAGCGTGAGGAGTGTAAATTAGAGGGAAAATAGGAGGAAAGGAAGAGGGAAGAAGACTGGAGAGAAGCACAGGGAGAAACTGAAACAAGAGCAAAGGGGAACAAAATGTGAACAGAAGGAAGGAAAGCTTAAAGTCCTGTCATTTAAAGCATAAATTGCTAATCATTTGAACATTTAAGGAAAATGTTTGTTGATGTAATTGAGGTTTCTTTTCAGACAAGACCCCGCTTCAGCCTCCAAAATCAATTCGATATTCTTACCTGAATTCATAACTGTCCATCCTCCCTTCTTTTATCCCAATGTAAATAATGTACATTTCTACACTGTCATATGGTTGAATCTTCTGATGGATATTTAAGTGAACATCTCTCAGCTTAAATAAACTTCTCTAGAAATCATCCATTTTTGTCCTGCACAATTTCAAACTAGCATTTTCCCAATAAACAACAAAGCAAATGTCTTGTAGCAAAATATAAAAATAGTTAAAATTAGAATTTCAAGCTACATGCACATGCCTGACATTTACTTCTATGTCTTTCCAATCATAGCAGTGTGTCTGCAAGTGTAATCTGTGAGACTCTTTCAGGAGTGCACATTATTCTCCTTTTACAAATTGGGATATATGTAGGCCAGAATTTTCTC